>NC_141244.1:10757807-11957807 GCF_054856555.1 Leptonotus elevatus
ACGTCTAAGTATTGGCAAAGGTAATATAACGCGATTTTGCTGAATTTAATCGAGGTGTCTATTAGTGCATGGCTGATTCACACCTCTGGTGTTTTTTTTCCCTTGGATTCCTGTGATTTAAAAAAAAAATCTAATTAAAGGTACAAGATGAGACCAAGGAAGAATTATATACAGTAGTATATATATAAAAGAAAATGTTTTTACTAATGAGCTATTGTTTTACAAACAGTTTTAACAAAGATGATTGCAAATTCCCACTCTAAAGTGCAGTGAAGTGAAAAACTCCAGATAGAGTATTTCAATTTAGCTGTCACACAGTGTTGGAAGGAACTCAGATACATACTAGACAGGCGGCACAGTGGTCAAGTTCTTAGCACATTTACCCTGACAGTTCTGAGGCAGAAGGGCCATATATTCGTGCCCAGTGCCACTCCAGAGGAAAGTACAGTTTAACTACGAATGAGTGGAGTTTTCTTTTTTGGTATTTTTGTTGACTTTGCACAGGTAGAATTGGGGCCAAGGGGGCCGTACGCAGCATTGTGTGACACATGCACGATTTACATCTCGGATGCAGAAATGGACTCACTGGGTTCTGAGCGATGAGATTGGCAATTTTTTTTGTATTTCTTTGCACCCATAATTGTGCATGAACCCCCTAACTTACCCCAACTGGGGCAGACAGATAAGCCATATACTGTAAACAAAAATATTGAATGGTTGGATGTGTAAATTTAAATCAGTGGTCAGCAAGAAAAGCTCCCAAAAAATGTGTTTTATTGCAAACAATTGCAACATTTGAAAAGGAACTGCATTCAACCTTTTTGTGTGTGAACAATCCATTTTCTACTGCTCATCATGTTCAGTGTTGCGGGAAGCTGTAGCCTATCCCAGTTGACTCTGTACAAAAAGTGAGTGGCGAAGGAACCCTCACTGCCTGCATGGACGTCAGGCAAGTGAACCGCTACATAAATTACCTTTGAATCCTGACTAATCACAATCAGCTTGTTGGAAGATTTAAATAATCGATGAAGCAATGCTGCTGTTTTTTTATGTATGAATGCACACTGCAGTGCGCTTCATACATCTTTTATCAACGCAACTCTTTTAGTATAGTTTTACTTTAACCAGGTGCTCCCTCAGGCGCATTAGCAATGATTTACACAGTTATTATATTGTGATTCTATGCAATTACGATGAGACACAGAATGATTTCCTTACGGACTGCTAGAGAGCCAAGCAAGGTTGGCATTAATTAAGATATGTAAGTGCAATAAATCAGTTGTACAGTGTGCAAAGAAAACAGAGAGATCCTGCAGCATTGCTAATGATGCAGGACTTTGAGTGCAACGTGTGGGGAGTCGCAAAAACTGTATCTCAGTTTGTGGGCGCATTATCTGACGTATTGATTTATGCAAAGTCATACAGATTTATGAACGTAATCAAATTTAAAATGTGTAGGCACTTTGATACATGTTTGCATGTCTAATATTAAAAATGCATACTGTATGCAACTGTTTGGACAAATATACATGAAAATGTGGATCCATTTGTAAATAAACCATCTAAAAATAAAGCATTGGAAGGTTATTTAATGCTCTTTCTATCCAATCCATATTAGTCCTCTTCGGGTCCAGTGTACTGTAAAGAGGTTTTAGTTTCATTTTGTCTCCATCAATGTAGCAAGATCTGTACGCTTTGTGTGGAGGTTCATGGGTGATGTGTGCGGATGTAGAGTGAAGTTGCAAGGGTTTATTGACCTTGGCTGCAAGCTGAGATGCTTATGTGTTCAATTTGTATCCATGACTCATTGTATTAGCCTTCGACCCTGCAGCAAAACCTGTCTGGAATAGCTACTCTGCAAAACGTAAAATGTCACTCAACAGGACAAAGAAAAATACGCTTAAATCAATGAACTCTAAAAAATGTCTCCTCAGGGAAAGAAGGAAAAAAAAAACAGCAACCGATAATTAGAATTTAATGACACACCCTATCTTAATTAATATACAATAACCATGTACTTTAGAACCATACACCTTTGGATACCTAAATAATATTGCCGTCGATTTTAAAGTCACAATTTACATCATAATCTAACAACAAATATATACAAAAAAATACAAACAAAAAAATTATTTTTTGCTTCGTGAAAGAAGAATTATGAATACAGAAGACAAAAAAAAAACATTCCCACTTAATAATGACCGACTAACTGTTTTTCATGTTTAGATAATCCCCAAAAATAATTTAAACTTAAATTTAGACCGTGCTTAGCAGCACACTATTTTCCTCTCTAGAAACAGTGAGATTTTAGACAAATCTCTCAACATAGATTTTAGTCTATAAGACAAAGTGACGTCAGAACCAGTTGCGATTTTGCCGGCTAAAACAGCCACGATGACAATGACTGATCGGGAACCATGCGGAAGTTGGGTTTGGAATTCGGGAGTGTCACGCGTAAATCGGGAAAGTCTGTAAGTATGATGTAACTCTGTCCGCTCACGCATGTAAAACCCGAAAGTTTCGGTCACCGGAATTTTGACTTAAATCCAATTATAGATTGCATGTAAATGAAGGGACAATAGCAGTTGTTCTGAATCAGCAAATTGCAAAGAGAGTCCAACTATTTTCAAGAGGACCGGTTCCGGAGCCAAAGCCATATGTGCCTATATCGAGCTGGCACCTTTCCACCTCACACACAAGTTTAGGCACCCTCCATGCTAGAGAGGGGGCATTCCACCTTCCTAGATACAAATTCTGTAACCTGTAATTGAACCGCCAAGCTCCATGCCTTAAGCTACCACCCAGCTCATGACAGAAGTAAAAATGTTGTCCGATGTAGTCCGTCGTATAGGACTTGTTTGCCGTGGGTGACCCTACCAGGGGCATAAAGTCCCTGACAATTTGTCTCCTTGGATTATTATGCCACACAAACTCCTCGACCACGGTAAAGTGACTTCTCCAGGAGGGGTCAATTATATTGTATTCTGTTTATCAACCACTCACAGGACTGCACCAAACATGTTTCAAAATGGATGAAAAAGTCTAAAGTACGATGTCCATCTATTACACAGAAAATTCCATCCATATAGTATCATCCACTACATAACATCACCTACTTAAATTTTGCAGGTTATATATATATATTATTATTTTTTTTTAAACAGAAGTGCTAGGTGCAATTCTTTCTCTTCTCATAAACTGCAGTGCTAACAGCCTTCGGCCTCTGGTAAGCTTCTATAATGCTTGAGCAGTTAAATTGAAGCAGGGATAAATGAGTTCGACAATCTTCTAAGGTTAAGCTCCGGGCGCTGAACTTTCTGTCTGTTTGAAAGCAGTTGAGTGTTTCTTATTCACTTGGGAGAGAAGGTGAATTCAGATTTTTTTTCATGGGCAAATTGTCCACTCGCTAAAAGTAGTAGCATTACATCAACATTTTTCAAAATTCTATTATTTTACAAAAAACATTGGACAAAATACTAAGGCGAAGCTTTATCACGTTTGCATGACCCCATGTTGAGGGCCACACTTTCACTAGATGGCAGTGTGTCTCAAGCCAGCCCTTAGCACAATCGTTCCTTTTTCAAGCATCTTCCTCCTCCCCTCACAACCCTCTTACCCTCTGCTTGGAAGGTGCTACCAGTCTCTTTAATGGAATGTCAAGAAAAGGCAGCACTGCGCCTGTCTTCCCCACCCCTTCAAAATACACAGTGAGTTTAAACAATCCACTTCCCAATCTTTAAAAAGCTGCAGTGTTCTTGCAATTTGGTGGCTATTCTCCACGAGAGTCTGATAAACACCCCGCCCTTGTTTTTCACAGCCACAGAATGTTGCAACATTTCTACTGCTCTCTAAAGGCACGTTGGGCCGACTGAAAGGACTTTGTGTTGTTGGATTTAAAGTAGGTGAATTTGGTAAACAAGGCTGGGTACCTTTAGTGCACAAAGCAAACACGCACTGGGTAATTTGCTGCTCACAAAATAGATCTTGGCGTCACTTGCTGTTTTTCATCTCATTCATCACATTTCATCTCAATGTCCTTGCCTGAGAGGACATTGGTTTCCGTGTGATTGCATATGACTTAACATAATTGTACCGTCATTGGTCTCAGCTATTCACCCATGCTGCTGACAAATGTATTTACGCAGTGGATAGTATACCATCTGTAAACATGAAACAAATGTTTTGCCATCCATAATAACATACAGGTGAAAAGCCTGTTTTGCAACATCATTTCATCTAAATGGTTATTTGCATCCCTTTTGTTATTAGGAAGACTGAAATACACATCAGTTTAACACCGCACAAAATAGTTGCTACTCTTACTGCTCGATTACTTTTTGATATTAACATGACTAAATTGTTTAAAAACCTTGTCATAGCGTGCACTGAATAGGAACACAGCAAATGGCATTTTTATCATATCTTGATTGTATTATTAGATTTGTGTGGATTTCATTTTATTCATAAAATGTAACAGTTTTTAACAGGCCTTAAAATGTCACCCTGTTATATGTTATCATATGAGGACATCCAATGATACGATGACCATTTAGCTTAAGAGGACTGAAGGAATCTCAAAGTACATGCAGCATATTGCTCTTGTGGCGTCATCAATTATTGCATGAATGAGTGAGAGGTCCCATTTAAAAAAAAAAATAAATACTAAGGATGTTAAATGGAAAAATTAATTAAATCAAATGCCCCCCCCCCCCCACCCAACAAAAAAGTTAAAATTACAATTTCACTTGATTAGACATACAGTTATGAACTCCGATTTGGTATGGAATGTCATATTAATGGATAATTATTTGCATTATTATTAGTGATGCACCAAATATTTAGCCACCGAAAATTTTCTACCGAAAATGGCTATTTTTGTCATTTTCGGCCGAAAATGGCTTTTTTTGTCATTTTCGGCCGAAAATTGCTTTTTTTTGTCATTTTTGGCCGAAAATGGCTTTTTTTTGTCATTTTTGGCCGAAAATGGCTTTTTTTTGTCATTTTTGGCCGAAAATGGCTTTTTTTTGTCATTTTCGGCATTCGGCCAGAAATACAATTAAAGCCGAAAAATTAGCATGTTTCATTTTTGGTTTTTGGTTTCGGCCAAACATTTTCATTTCGGTGCATCTCTAATTATTATTGTACCCAATGATGTTTTATCACTATATATATTCTCACAAGTGTCAGTATGTGCTCTATATTTCTGTCCAGCACAAGTCTAGAGCAGAGTGCTGTCTAACTGTGTACATAGTATTTTAAGTATTTTCGCAGACGAGCGGTTAGAAATGGTTTACACCGTTGTGGGCGTGACCACAGTCGATTAGCTTTGCAACTAATCAAAGCGTCCGGAGTCCATAGAGATGGTCAACGCAAGCATATTTGTATGGACGATGTAAAGTACTTTATAGCTGTACCATTGCCACTTCTGCTATTAAGAGTCTTCAAAAGACATGCATGTTTTTGGAATGTGGGCATGGCAATGTGGCATGAGAAACGACATGCTTGCCAGACAGCCCGCTGCCACAGTGAGTTGAGTTTACTTGTCCATTTTGCACAGGACAATTTGCAGTCTGCTAACAAAATGTTATCATTCGTGTTTACCTTAAAGTATCGCCACAGTTCGAATCTGAGTACAGTCACACAGTATGTAACAATATAATGTATGTCAACAACAGATCAATTGCATTGTTTTTATTCCAAATGGGAACTTTGTATCCAATTACTGAAAGCGATTCGAAGAGGTTCATTCTATTTCTTTCCTAAATACACTCAGAATTTAAGGAGATCATTTCTTGTGAGTGATGAAAATCTAGAACTCAGTCATCCACAAAATGCCCCGAGGAGTGACACTATCACTGTGACAAGTCGCGGTGGGAGGAAGGCTTAGTCCTTGGCTTCTTGCTGGATCGAAGCTTGGCTTTGTGTCTCCCTCGTGTTATCGAATTGCCAATGTGCTGGGTTGCAGGGTCTATTGTCTCTTTAACTACAGGCACTCTGCTGCGGGTTAATGGAACAAGCTCTGCAGGAGCGCAACGCTCGCTGTATACTTGACCTCCCTGTATACTGCAAATCAGTGTCTGTGGCAAGTTATTTGCATCTACTTACTGCACATAAATCTTTCTGAAATGTGGCACAATGAAGGGAAGGGTCCTTGAAATTCTGATGTTGCACGTTAAATGACATTCATGTGGATTGGGAAAGAATGCTGATTTTTAACTTACTTGATTGATTAACCAATTAATATAGTTTACATGGTATTGATTCTTCTTCTTAAGTACATTTGATCCAGATCTAGATTTTTCTGGATCCAAAGAAAGAATATGAAATAGATCCACAATCTACAACAAATTACAACTTGATTTTTGATTGTGGGTCTTCACATATTTTTTTATTTACAATGACTGTCAAAGTGTCAAATATGCAATCTAACAAATAATAATAATGGTAATAATTAACTTTTTTTTCTTCCAGACTAGCTACGGATGTTGTTGTTGCTATTTATATTATTATTATTATTATTATTATTATTATTATTTTTAGGGATGTTCGACACTCCTTTTTTCAGACCGGTACGAGTACTCAACTCGTGATTAGTCACCAATACGATATCAAGTACAGATACCACAAATACTATTGATAGATCAAAAATTCTCCCAAAAAGCAACGACAGTTTTCAAGAAAGACAAGTATATCCCAATATAGCAATATAGAAAATGTATCTATCAAAAGTACGAGTGGTATCGGTAGGCTACTTGGTATCAGCATCAGTGACTAGTCAAGAGTTGAGTACCGTACTCGTACTGGTCTGAAAAAGGTAGTATTGAACATCTGCTATAATAATAATAATAATAATAACAACAACAATATTTGATCTTTAAAAATGACAGCATACGTGGCTAATGAAAAACTAAAAAACAAACAAGTATCCACAAAAAGGAAACAAACAGCTAAACTATTGTCTATGAAAATATTAATGAAAGTAATAGCAGTAATAAATTATAAGTTACAGCTGGATCACGGCAGTCACTTCTTCACAACTTTTTGGAGTATTAGGGAACAAATACGCATTACATTTTACACTATGAGTTTGACAAGCACTGAGCCCATATTCATAAAGAATCCTGTGACCATTTATTAAAACATTGTCTTTTACATTTATTTTATATGTCTGCAAAAAAAAGAAAGAAAAAATGCAATTATCAATTCAATATACTACTGAATTCACTGTGCAAGGGTCATGTATGCTAATGAAATTGTGTTGGTTTATCAATGTGATTAACATTAGAAAGGTCATTTAATAAGAAGTAATCAATATGTTTCTGTATATGTTAATGAAAAGTGCAGCTACCACAATCCAGTACTGATGATTGAGGTTTGGCAATTATATTACTGTACTGGGCAAGATATTAACATTTAGTGAGTAACTGACTAAGATTATGAGTATTTCTTGAAAACACTGTTATCACTCACTATATACAGTAGAACCACGGAGTTTGAACGTCTCGGAACTTGTACAAATCGGATTTCAACCCAAAAATTTGAGTAAAAAATACCTCGGAGTTTGAACTCATTTTCGGAGTTTGAACACCCAAGCAAAGCAAGCTAAGCCGTGCAATGCTGAATGCTCACGTTGTGGTAGTTGAGACGATGAATTGCTCATTTCCAATCAGATCGTGAATACTCCCGGAGGTGCTCCATACTTGCGAGTGCATTTTGATTTTTCCACGACAATTTCTTCGCCACGGGCCCAAAGAAAGACAACAGTGCCAGTGGCAGCAAAGAAAAACACAGTGAAATTAGGAAAGAGATTATCGCGCTGTTGTAACTACCGTGGCTACTTCTGTAAATACTGGTATGAAGACCCCCCTTAGCTGTTCTACAATGTGCCTGACGTTAAACACGCAAGGACCGCTTAGTAGTCAAACAATATGCTTAATGTAAAATACACAAACTCAGCACTGAACTAAAGCAAGCATTAACATAGCATTTTTCATTCACTGATACCATCACACCACAACAAAAAAAGGTACGGTATTTTTTATTGTTTCAATACTGTACAGGGTGTAAATGTAAAAAACATAAATGGAAAGTAAAATAGGAAATTTCTGTTTTTGGAGTTTGGGAACGGATTAATTGCATTTACATTATTTTCTATTGGAAAAATGTTTCGGAGGTTGAGCAATTCGGACTTTGAACACTTCGCAGGAATGAATTATGTTCAAACTCCAAAGTACCACTGTATATTTTTTATCATGTAATTCTTATACTAAGTATGTGTACACTCTATACCGTATGTATATGCAGGGCACTGAGGGGCTATATTGACATTCGTCAATTTTCATTTCAATCATACGTTTTTGTCCTTTTAGGTCCATCACTCATCACAATTTGTGATTGCAAGAGTGGCTTGTTTGATGTAGTCCAAGTGTTTTTGCCACACAATTTCTGCTGCTGATTAAATACTGCACAGCCCCGGGTCTTCATAGCAGTTGGCAGTTGCCCTTGCCACAAAAAATAAAATAAAACAAAAAATACAACACGCTTTGTCTTTGAAAAAATGTTCAGTGCAGTGAGGAGAGCGGAGAGCTCTGACCACATGTGATCATTCAAGATGTACATGTATACACATTATCTCACCTTCTGCAAACAGCCTTGCTGTGCTGTGGTGATAAGCTCACCCCAATTACACGTTAAAGCAGACTGAATAGCCTCCGACTGTGACTGGTAGCTATCTTGCTTTATACTGTGTGGCCATTAGATAGATGTCCCCAGCCTCCAAAGGCATAAAGCTCGGGGCGTAAAACTTTCAAAAAAGGAGACTGAAATGATTTTACAACTACTTAATGAAATGATTTATGTTACTGAAATTACAACACACGGCTGCTTAGAGGCGACATCTTCACAATATCCGCCTTGACAATGAAGGACAGCTGTTTATTCTTGGCTCAGAGAATATGCCCTTGGTGATGCATTTCATTTATTTGCTGGAGGCAGGTGTGCGTGTATTGCGTACTACAGATGTATATTCCACCTTATACTGCCACCAAAGGAGGGATTTATGTATGATGTAAATGCTTCATAATAATGCATCTGTCGATGAAATGTGAATATGTGGAACACTATTAACATTAAATTGATTACTATTTGTTTTCTAAAGGGTTCACAGAATCATTTTTTTTCTTCTTGAAATCAGGGGAGATCTGGGTTTGTACTGGCAATACTGATTCAGAACATTGTGCAAGTACACCTATTGTGTCTAGAAAATAATAATAACAATAAAAACAAGCGACTTCATAAAAGAATGTGAGGAATCAAAGTAATCTATTCTATCACATCAATGTACTTTTTTTTTTTTTTTTTTAACATAATTGTAGGTCTACCAATTGCTAATTATACTACATAGGTCTTACAGGAGGCTGACATGTTTCACCGCCATCTTTCTGCTACATATACCCAAAGGAGAAGAACTTCGCCAACGTAGTTATCCTCTGGTGGTACTTTCAGCTACTGTCGGACCCAATGGGTCGACCGCCGTTTACCTTCCACAGCTGGGGCCTGCAGGTGGTCTTTGCTGGGTCCCGTGATTCGGGCTACCCACAGCTTGTCTCCCTCTGCTTTGCTCGAGCTAGCTTCTCCTGCTAGACGATCTTCTTAGTCGCTCCATCTAGTTCTTGCAGGGAACGGTACCATTAAGGGGGGCAGGAGTTAGACATGTTTTCTGATTGCTGTGTAAACAGTTTGGAGAGTAAAGAGCTATGACTCGCCTTCATCTTCTCATATCGTAATTCACCATATCTCCACAATTGATGACCCCAACGTGATCAATAATGTCAGTTGTCCATGCTAGCATCAATGGTCACGTTGCCCCACTGTTGACAGCACAGCCCACAGCCGTGGTTTCAGCTTAGAGGCTTAATGCAACATTTTATTAAATACTTCCACATGGTGGAACATAACGTAATTCATGGGAGGGGTTGCTGGAGAGCGCTTGCGCTGACGACTCCCTCATTCTGTTGGAGGACTTCAATGCTCACGTAGGCAAAGGCAGTGCAACTTGGCAGGCCATGTTCGGGAGGAATGCCCTTCACCCCTGATCAAAATCCACACTGTGTTCAGTTATTGAACTTCTGTGCTCGCCATGGATTGTCCATAACGAACACCAGGTTCAAACATCAGGGTGTCCGCATGTGCACTTGGCACCAGTACACCCACGACCGCAGTTCGATGACCAACTTCGTCGTCGTGTCATCGGACTTATGGCTTGTCTTGGACAATTGGATGAAAAAAGCAGCGGAGTTGCCAACCAATCACCATCTGGTGGTGTGTTGGGTCAGATGGCGGAGGAAGATGCCAATCCCCCTTGGACGGTCTGTTGGGAACATCTGTCAGTCCTCTGTCAGAAGGTACTTAACACCCACCTCTGGCAGGACTTTGCCCACATTCCGTGCTTCCATTGTCGAGGTGGCTGACCGAAGATGTGGCCGTAAGGTAGTCGGTGCCTGTCCTGATGGCAATCCCCGAACCTGTTGTTGGACACCAGCGGTAAGAGATGCTATCAAGCTGAGGAAGCAGTTTTACCTGGCCATTTTGGCCTGGGGACTCTGGAGGCAGGTGATAAGTACCAGCTGGCGAAACTCAGCTTTGGTGGTCTCCGCGGCATAAACTCAGTGTGGGAAGAGTTCGGTGACGCTATGGAGAATGATTTCCAGACGACTGCGAAGAAATTCTGATTCACCATCCGGCATCTCAGTACACTGGGTATAGTGAGGATGGAGCACTGTTAACCTCGACTCAGAATGTTGAGAATCGGTGAGATAATGCTTAGACCTTCTCAATTCCACGACACGCCTTCCCATGAGGAGTCAAAGTCTGGGGGTCTCTGACGAAAGCCCTCCTATCTGTGGGGTTGAAATCACTGAGGTGGTTAAAAAGGCTCCTCGGTGGAAAAGCCGCATGTGAGCCGCACGTGAGTTCCTAGAGGCTCTGGTTGTTGTGGGGCTGTCCTGGTTGACACACATAGACATTGAGAAAAGTGCTTCTGGATTGGTAGACCGTGGGGGTGGTCCAAAGTGGAGGTGGGGATGGGAAGTCGAATCTCAGATTCAGGAGGAGCAGTGTGGTTTTCGTCTTGGCCGTGGAACAATGGACCAGCTTTACACACTTGGCGGGGTCCTCAAGGGTGCATCAGTCTCTTGAGGTCTCCCTAATTTGTTGGAATTTAGATGTTTCTGGGGTTGGTGAAAGACTCTGGGTAATGCTGGATTTCACTTTCCTTTCTTTTCTTTGATCCTTCCTCGGGTCTCCTGACAACCTCACGACTCTAGCTGGATTGTGAAGTATTCAGTTTAGGTGAACGGTATGGGATTTTTTTTTATAGGTTTTAGGTGCACTGAGTACACACTAACACGCACGCACACACACATACACACGCACATACAAAAAAAAAAGAGCAATGATGATGACATGTCAAATCGGTAAAATTACCGAATGAACAATACTGAGCTCTCAAAAAAAAAGAAAAAAATGAGTGAGGAAAGAATGGCGCTGGAGATCGAAAGGCGGATTGGTGCAGGCACCGATGCGGATTCAGTAGAATCTCAGTCTTGGTAATCTGTAAAGGCTCAATCAAGACAACAAAACTGTTATTATTTGATGAAGACATTTCACCTTTTATCCAAAAGGCTTCTTCATTTACTTGTGGAGTTGCTGTACTATAACATGGTGGGTGTGTTTCTTGGGGGTGGTCGACAATATGGTGTTGTTGCCCGGTGTGGTTAGTGTAGTGACCGTTCTGCATACAGTTCTTCACACAACTTTTGGCCTTTTGGATTAAGGATAAGACATCTTCAACAAACAAGAACAGTCTTGATGTCGAGATTTCAACCCTTACTGTGATTGTAGCTCAGTTGGTAGAGAAGGTCATCCAGTGCCTGAAGTGTCGCCAGTTCGAATCCTGGCTCCAACTGTCCCCTGTCAAATTGACCTTGGGCAAGACGCTAAACCCGTATTTGCTCCCAGTGGACCTGGCAACGCCTTACATGTTAGCAGTTGTCCATTGGCGTGTGCAAGAATAGCTACATATTCACCTATTCATGCACACATTCATACAGGGTTTGTAAAGAGCTTTTGGGAACCGTATATTCTAGATAAGGAAACCTTGTTTTCTCAGTACTGAACACTGCTCTTCATCACTCTGTACAACTCTGACACTGTTTTATGAGAAACTTAGAATATAGAGTGCTGCAAATAAATGAACTGTGAAGAATTGGTTGTTCGTCTCACAATTGGTTGGCTTTGTGATTGTTGATATCTGGTTAAACTGTCACCTTTCTGGGCATTGTTTTCCATGTCTGTCTTTACCTACTTTATGTCCCATGAGATATACTGGATGGAAATTCTGAGGAGGCTCTTCTGAATTACACCTTTAAGTGATGCAAATTGTTGTTTAATGTCTCTTTGTTCTTGCCCGAAGGCATGATTACACGTCTGTCTGTGCATGTTATGCATGTGATGCATGTGTGTGCATTTGAAATGGAGCGGAATGGCTTCAGGCCCTCAAGCTAGAGTCTACAATCCAAATGAGATCTGAGGAACTGTATGTCAAGACAGCTATTCATCAAACAATACAGCAATGAGAAGCGAGATTGAATGGTGAAGATAGCATCTTCAATCATTCAGTGTAGTAGCCCACTTTGAGGGTTTCATCTCCACAATATATGACTTACAGGACTGTCAAGTGAATATGATAATGTGTGAATAGATCTTGAGAATGGATCTTGGGTGGGCGATGCTCCAATAGTCTGACTGTCTCCAAGACATAGGGGGACACTGTTCTGTGTAAACAAAACAAGCTAAATGTGCTTTGAGATTTTAAGATGAGACTTAATATATTAGTACAGAGGTAGCTAAGGGCATTCCAGAATACTGAAGGCTGAATCTTCTTTTTAGCTATCTGAGTCACCACAAGACCAGCATCTTGTGAGAGTAAGGCGTAAAGGATAGAACATAAGCAGGGGTGCACATACAAACTTGTCATGGTTTTAAAAATGAGCACCAGAGGTTGTTTTTGGTGCTAACCGACCTCATGGACTTACTAAAAGACTTGTTTAATATGGGTGTAGATATATCATTTCAGTGTCACTGAATACACTTTTTACATTTTTTTTCCCCCCTCCAGATTTTATTTCTTATATACAACAACATACTTATACCGGGGCTACACAATGGCAGATTATAAAAACAATACTGTTTTATTTAAAAATATATAAATAATAAAATTTAACACAAATGTGTCACGTGGCCCATTCGGAAAAAAAAATGCTCACCTTTGACTTGCAGTACTGCATACCTGTGATCAACTATCTTACTAGCATGCTTCTCTAGGGAGCTGGCCGCTGTCCACTCTTTTTTTGCACCACCGACCGCGTAAGGACATATTTCTGACCGTCGAAGCTGCGACGCAACAACACCAAGTTAAAACTGCAAAGCGGCATAGCTCTCCTGCACGCATTTGGCCATATCACGGTAAATGTAGAATTAGCTCGTTTAACTAGCCGCCACAATGATTGTTGACAGGCTTCCATGCAACGCACCGTGAGTATTAACTTCAAAATAAAAGTGAAACCAATAATACTGTACATGGATAGCAATGACTAATCTATCTTTTATTTTGAAGTTATCCCTCTGTAGCAAGCATGGTGTTGGCTGACTTAACGTTGGCCTGTGCTATCCTTCAGGCTTTGAACTGGTGCGCAATATTCAAGTTCCAGTGTTCATTCACACTGGCGCACCGCTTATGTGCAGCCCTGAACAGAAGGTATACCAAGTCAGCGAGATAGGTACGGGCTACTTCAGGGGTCAGGCACCACATTGCCCCCAAAGAAATAGCTCACCAGTGATAGGAAACTGATTTTCTAAGAATGTTGTGTAAGTGATCATTGAAAATGCGAACACTAGCTGTTAGAAAATAGGGGGAAATATTTTTCATTGTTCTGCTAAGTAAAAGCAGATGTTTGCAAATGTCTTATTTTGATTAAAGACAAAAAAAAATTTGCATGAAGGACTACAGAAATGAGAGAATATTTACTTTTGTGAGGCTGAAATCACAATCAAGGTAAACAATCAAATATCAATTCAAAACAGTTGTTGATTAATTATAGATTAACACATACATTTGGATCCCTCTACTGTTAGAACCACGCACTAATCAGTAGCCAAGAAGTAGCTCTGTTTCAAAAAGTTTGGTGACCCCTGCACTAAGCCATGTAATTGAGTAAGTAAATTGTTTTGACTTTGGGCTTAGCCCCTGTCAGCCAGGGGTTGACACAGCGAGTAACTCACAGGATATGTAATGAAACTTTAAATCACATCTCAGGTGGACTAGGAGCTGGATCAAGTTGGCTAGTATATGGATAATTTAATTAAACTTTCTGGTCCTACTCAAGAGTCATTAAACTTAACTTAAAATAACCCTATACTTAATGTGAAGAGTGGTAAAGTGTCCACCCTGAGACTGGGAGGTTGTGGGTTCAATCTCTGGCCGGGTCATACCAAAGACTATAAAAAGTGGGACCCATTGCCGTCTTGCTTGGCCCTCAGCATTTAAAGGGTTGGAATTGGGGGGTTAGATCACCAAATGATTCCCGAGCGCGGCTCCTGCTGCTGCTCACCGCTCCCTCAGGGGATGGGTCAAATGCGGAGAACGAATTCCACCCCACCTAGGTGGGTGTGACAATCAGTGATACTTTATCTTTAACTTAAAAGTCATCAATTTATGAACTTAACTTACCTGTTAGTTGAGTTACGTTAATATTTAAGTTGTACGGTAGTCATAAGCAAAAATGTCAAATACATTTTGTTTGAAATTGATTGTTGAACTTCTCATGATTAAATGAATTGCCACTGCATAGAACTGAGTTCTCCAGAGTAGTACTGTTTGGAGCTGTACTGAATGTGAGGGTCCTCGTCTGCTAATTCCAAATGATGAATATGTTAAGTGGATTCCCTTATGAGTGCTTGGTAAACGAATTCTTCTGCACATAACTAAGTAGATGTTTAATTAAACGGATACATTGGCTGAGTGAACTGTCAGTATCACACAACTAGATGGTCTCGAGTTTATGAGCTGGATCTCCTCCATGTCACTATTGATACCTCTGAAATGAATGTCAACCCAGTAAGCAAGCCATACCTGGTGTGACATTCACCACTGGGTATTTTATTTAATAAAATATTTTTATTGTTTTCAACTTTAGCAGTGTAGCTCTTACAGGCTAAACTAAAATCATTGTATGTTACATTGTTTTCTTTTCAGAGATAACTCATTTCCATCTGGAGGGCTGAGAATCCCAACTCGCATGTAATTATGGTACAGTTCCTCTTCAGTCCGACCCCTCGCTATATCAAGTCTTCTGCCAGCTGCCTCATATAAGAAGACAAGCCCATTAGTTTTCTCATAATGCAGTGTGTTGCAGGGTGGCATATGTCAACAGCAGCTGAAGAACTAGTAAAATGCCTGTCAACGGAAAGGATGGCCTCCAGCAAAGCATCTCCAATTAATTTGAGCGAAGAGAAAGTACTGATTCTTGTCAGTGCCATCTGGAGTGTGTCCTCTTACATTTGAATTACGTGCAGTAATTACACTAAACAAGGTGGGTCATGGGACTATTGAAATAGAAAGGCCCAATGAAACCAAAATAATGAATGAAAGGTTATCCAAATTTGTTTGGTAAACTTTTGTTTCACCATTTTAGTGTACATGATTTTATTTATTTTGGGCGTCTGGGATGAATTGCCCCTCCCTCACTATTATAGCAACTGAATCTGCTCAGTGACAGGCATAGTTGCAGTTTGACAGTCGTGTTATGGTAATCGTCATACCATGGCGAGAGGTAGGATACAGATAGGCTTAGTGCAGTTAGCTCTCACTGGATGGAACCACAACCCTATTTTACTTATTTTATGATTACAGTTTACAGTAACTTCAATTTTGCCTCCTAATGCGATTTGACATTGTGTAAGCTACGATCATTTTCATAGTGCATGTTTAAACTGCTATCGACTAGTGATGCAATGGATCAAAAACCTCAAAGTTTGTATCGGATCACGGATTTGCCTCCCGGATCGGATGGATTCGGAGCAGCACAAAAAAAAGAGAAAAAAGATAAATAGAACTCTTTCTTTATATTATAAAAAATTTTGCCTGTTCAATAACACCATTGGTCCACGTATAAAATAAGAGGTATTCTGCCTTGCATTGCACTTAAAGTTGCGTTCCTAAAATCTAAACGGCCTATTTGACATTTTAAGCACATTAAGCACAGCTTACGTGTTCAAAAGGGAGTAGGAAGAAGAAAAAAGTCCTACCCCTTACAAAAGAAAAAAAAAAGACAAAAAAACCCACAAATTTATACATAAACAGCTGCACTTGTATGTGCATCGATATGCCAACAGTATTGTACATTTACATACAGATATATAAATCAGCACAAAGGCTTACACATAAATTTTTAATTGCACTCTATTTTCTACATTTGTACTGACTTATACCTAATTTAAATATTGTTGTTGTACTTTGTTTTTATACAAAACACAACCAGTGATTGACACCTTTTCAGGTTAATTCCAAAATTATTCCACAAATTCACACCTATAATTGTAACACATCTGTGCTGAATATTTCTTCTTGTTTTGATTTTTTTTTTAGACCTCAAATCATAGTCACTGTCTCTGATTTCAAACAGCTTCTGAATATTGTGGCGAAGTAGGTTGTTGTGTAGCTTGTACATTACATGACATCCCCTGATCTGAACTTCTATTCATATTATTTTCGAGAGCAATTTAAGGCACATTCTCTATCTTTAATAATCATTGAAAAAGAAAGAAAGTCAAGCAACAGCTGCCAGTCTACTTGCTGCTTTTAGCCGCTAGCAGCTGTAAGCTCCTAACTACTTGTGAACTTGTTATTTGTGCCGTATCATGCAAATGATGACAGCATAATTAAAGTAGCGGGTTTTTTTTGCATCCTTAATTAGCAATTGAATATGATTTTGGGAGGGCGTTGTGTTAATGTTGGTATGTAATGGCAATCAAAACTGTGATAAGGCAAGCCGTAAAGATAAGTCAAGCTAGCCGTTGCGCCACCACGCAGACCAACTTCAAAATAAAAGCCTAGGGAGGTTACAAAACATATAGAAGCTAAACAAAATAAAGCCAAATATAAAAAACAAAACAAGATACCGTATAAGCTAGATAATATATAAAGTTTACAGTAATTATATGTTTTGACAGCTTTTGGATACGCACAAAGTAGATGACGAGGAAACGTTATGAGTATGTTTGCAACTTCATTGACATTTTTAAATGACGGCACACCAAATAAACTGTTAGAATTATTTATTTATTTATTTTTGCGGTACATGAATTGCTCAAGGACTCGTTTGCCAAAATGCTCCAATACATATGACTTAGATGAGCCATGAGGTTTTTCCGATTCTTCTGCTGCTATTATAATGAATGTGGGCTGATCACGTTGCCTTCAAGTGAGCACGCACATTTATTTTCCCCACCAACCCATCCCCAGACCATGTGCGGCCCGAACCAAACCATGGTGATCAAAGATGATCCGTTGCATCACGACAATCTACATTAGTGGTATTTTGGCTTTAGAATATAAAACGTGAATATGACAGTAATAGAAACAGCTTTAATGTTACACATTGCATTTGTATTCAACAATAATGACATTTTTAATTTAAAATGTTGCATTATTTTTGAAACATGATTCATTATACCCAAGACTGGACATTAGGTAGATGGAATATTTTATATGAATGATGGTAATTTAAAACATTCCACTGGCACTAGTTGAGGTCACTTTTGGTCAATTAAATTTTTTAACGCCACAGCAAATCCAGATTTGTGAGTATGATTTGCCTCTAAAGTAACAGTGAGAGTTTAATGCAGCATTTGTGCTCCCACACTTTTGTGGGAGTGCCTGTGCTGATAGAGCTTCTACAGCTGCACACAGCGATATGAAGTTAATTAAACTGCCAATCCAAGCAAGGACCATGACAGCAAGCAAAGACCTGTGGCTGTATTAGAAAAGAGAAGATGTGGGGTAGAATTAAAGCAATCTGCCGTATGTCATTAATTTTCAGGAACCAAAAACACACGTTCTAATAATATATTTAATATTTAGAGCTGCTGAGCGTTCTGTGGAAATAAGTGACTCATAGATTCCATTATTGTTACAGAATTGATAAGGAAATCATTTTGCCCTGCTGAAAAGGCGGATTAATTTTCTTTCACACTTTACAGCACGGTAGAAAGCTCTAGTTTTGATGTCTTGACTCAGCCCAACAAAACTTGCCTATAGAGGCTGTTTATTTTGTTTCTTTGCATGATACGAATGCACCAAACCAGATGGGATGTACAGTAAGGAGTAGAATTCCATCAAGCTTTGACAACTATATGGCAAGATTAAATATTCTTATGATCAGATTTCATTTTGACACTGAAGTACTTTAGTTCTGGCTCATAACTAATTTTAGAATGTCAACAATTACTGGTACTCTTGTACTGTATTTTGGGTCGTACAGTTTTTATGTCCTATCATGATGAAAGTAATTTCTACATTTCTACTCTGAATGCACAGTAACAGGGCAAAAAGGTGGTTAAATCCAACTGAAAGAAATGTATCTGTGTATTCTGTCTCACAAAATGTAATGACAAGGTCACTGACAAAATATAATGAAGGAGTCAATGTCACTGACAAATAACTGTCAGAGAATGCTCTTATAAATGTTTGTTTTTGCATGTGGGCAAATATGTGATCTGCGCTTCTCTAGTGACACCTTCAGTAACTGCTGTATTTGTTTGTGCTGGAAGCTCTGTCGCAAAGCATTCCCAAGACGTGGGAGAGGGAAATATGCTAGAGCAGTACCATACAGCAAATATTTCCTGAAAAATATCGGGGGGGGGGGGGGGGGATGGTTCTGGCGCAAATGAATCAGCCCGATCATAAATTTGTGATTTGCTTCTCAATTGGAATTGGAAGTACTTGACTTATTTTGAGGATTGTCTTTTTAAATTAGTTTTCCAAATTATAAACTGTGAGAACCTGTCTTAGCATCAAGCAAGAAAGTAACCTGAGTCGAGAGCGAGAGTGCCAAGCCATATTGATAACGATTTGTGCACCTTGCGCTTTTGTCTGGTACCATCTCTAATTGCTAAAATTATACCATGCTAACCAAGGACCACGTGTAACAAAACAGCACCCTGTGTATAAAATCTGCTCAGGCTAAGTTCATAAGGATGTTACAATTTGCCCTCTATCCATCTATATATGTATGTCCAAATGTGAATTGAGAACATTTGACATGCTAACCCGTGTGACAGCAAGGGAGCATCAAATGAGCCACCCTTCCGTCAGTACTGGCTGTCTGTCAGTCTGCCACTGACGGACTCCCGTTTCAGCGTCAACTGTATGCAGGCATTCGTTTAGTCCCCAGTTCATGCATTTTACTTCAGCCATGTTGTTGGAAAGCTAAGGGGTCTTTCGGTGCACTAATTCACATCAGGCATGTCGTCGAACAGCGAAGGGGTTCTATGAGGGGATGAACTGAGACCGTTTGGTTGTTCACGGCATGGCGGTTAGTCAATACCAAGCATGAGCCCTTCTAAATTATGAAAATTAGCACTGTATTACCAAAAATTAGGGTCTGAAATATTACATCCATTTAGTAGAGCTGAAGCCTATTCCAATTGACTTCGGTCAAAAGGCAGATTGGGGCTTGCTGCCATTTTTAAATCACTATTTCAGTGTAAAGAAATGATTAGATATTAGATTAGATCTTGCCTTGCCTAAAAACTAAAAACAGTTTATTCAACACTTGTTCATTGAGTTTAATTTTAAACTGCTCTATTACTTTATAAGCAGGGCTTATGCTCCGAACAAATGGCAAATGGTAGTCACTGGCAATGGGCAGACAAAAAAAGAAGGAGACTGCAAAAGTATGCAATTGTATACTTGAGTCCATTGGAACTATCGCACTTCGGAGGAGAAAGAGAGGTGAGGGTGATCACAGAGATGGAACGAGAGGCGGCGAGACCAGGGGAAAGGAAAATCAATAAAGTCATCAAACATGTATTGCACACTGAAACCGCTCCTTAGGTCCCAAGAATGTGAGTGTGAGGTGAACTGTTGTGGGCAACATTACTGCTGACTTTAATGTGTCCTTCAACAACACTGACTCCATCAAGGCAGTCAAAGGCCTATTGGTTTACTCGGACCTATACTCACAGATAACTGTTTGTTTTTGCACCCCAATAAAGGTCGCAAACCGAACATTACTCATCTCACTACACACACGCACACACATTTGAGATCAGAGAGCTATCATAGTACATAATAGTAATAATACTTTTTTTTATACATTACCTCACAATGAGTACACCTCATTTTTATAAATATTTTTCATTGTTAATGGGACAATACTGATGAAAATTGCCAACACCTTGAAACTTGCAGCATGGTGGCCAACGCCATACAGCAGTTTAACAAGGCAGGTCCCACACCGGCCCGACCCAGCCCAACTCCTGCCTAATGTAGTTCTGCCACTGATGTTTATTGAATGGTCTCTCAAAATTGTGGGCCATTCTCTCGGGGTAAAATGTAGGAAAATAATCATTAAAAAACCCTGCATCAGCCCCAAAAGAGGTCGGCCCACCGGGCATCTGACCCGAATGACAGATGGGCAGTCCAGCCCAGGATCTCGCCATTGTTGATCAAAGAAGTTGAGCGCTCGAGCTTAAGTGCCAAATCCAGAATTTGTCCTTGGAAATATATGTTTGCGTATGTGCTGCCAGTATTGTTTACAAGTTGACTTGTCTCTCTTAGCTTATTGCAGGTTCCTGCGCTGGTGCGGCTGCAGGCCCCTCCATTCCTTGCCAACTTTGTTTTTTAAAAAATAGGAATAATTTTTTTCGTCAGTGCTTTTAACTGCGTTTTAACCACGCAGCATTGACATTTCTCGATGCTGATTTACTCTAGCAACTAACAGATTTGAATAGTCTGCACGTCCTTTCCAACTATTTTACCCAGACATAAAGCCAACAAAGACTATACGCTCATAGTCAATAAAGGATAGCTGTGAAAAAATTGCTTCAGAAATTTCCAATGCCTAAGTTTACGCTTTACATCCAAACAACGGAAGTTTGCTCTTGTAGACACGTACAAAATTGTAAATAAGATGCACAAAATTCATTATGTAAATAAAGGTTAGATTAAGATTAACAATAATACGTTAGTATAGTCTTTTAATGTTGTTTACAGAGTAGTCATAGTTTTCTTGTGTGTGTGCGTTCAAATAATGAGCGTCTCTTGACTATTTTTGGTTCAAGCGTGAAATAAATTACCACATTTCTGACCTGCTGTTGGAGGTTTGAGGTCTGCAGAGACATGGGGAGGAGGTGCCTGAGAAGGGAGGTTTGCAGCCGGACATTTCTCTCTTTGTCTGGTATGGTATAGAAACACTTTTTCAGAGTGTATCTGCCTACCTCACGGTAACTTTTTGTTTTTTTTCTCATATATTTCTTTCTTTATTACTGTACAGTAGATTGTAATAGTCTTAAGGAAACAGCAAAACACATGCAGGGGTTATTTATTTCTGCTGCCTGGATTTACCTGCCATTTTTCAGTTCTCCGGTCATCATCACCATTTCTTGTCTGTGTGTGTGCCATCTCTGGTACCTGACTGTGGCATTCGTGTTAAGTATTACCAACAAAAAAGATTACAAAAAAGACCAATGGAAAAAGCAAAACAATCTAAGAATCAGATTAAAGTTTATTGACAGGCAAATTGTTTGACATTAGATTACTGTTTTAATTATTGTACAATATAGGCTACTATCACGACTACAATAAATGACTACTAATCATTAATGTAGGTTCTTGAATTGATGATGATGAAAAGATGGATTTAAGTCGATTTGGTAAATGTTCTGTAATTCCTCGTGGTCCATTACGTCTCATTCATTACAAAGCTCAATTAATAGTTTTCTATTTTGGTCACAGTTTTTTTTTTTGTTGCTTAAAGCAAAAATCTTAATTTATTTTACACATGGGTTCGTGCCTTTTGGAGTTGAGTGTGGATTTTAGTGATGGCAGCAAGTCTGCTTCACACAAGTGCTGAATACTGACAGGAATATGAACAAGGGTTCACGCTCAAAATGAGGTCACAGAGCCTCAAACGTTCTGCTAGCTTTTAGACAGACCCACCATTTTCGTTCTTATTCAGCCCTCAGCCCACAATAAAGGCTGCTATTGTTTACCGGCTTAATAGCTTTCGCGCAGAACAAAGTATACCTGCATGATGAGTCAATAAAAACACTTTAGACGTCCCCAAAACAAGGCAAAATCATTTGATTCTTCATCAGTTATTTGTCATGTTCATCAGCTCTAATGGAACTCAAAGACTTGAATGCCATAATATAGATCAATTTCCCTACCATTTACATTTAAATAAATGTACATATGTACGCGTGTCTGTTCTCCTAGAAACTGGATGAGAGACAAAACAATCGATGAGGTACAGGAAAGAATAATGCTGACATTTGAAAAGGAGGTAGAAGGAAAGCAATTCCACGTTTCTCATATAAAAAGGTCAGACACAAGATCAGAATAAACAGCAAATATCACCAAATTGCTCTTAAGACTGCACACAATTCTATTAGAATCACAGTTTGTTATGAAAGTCATCAAATTATTGTTCCAAGTTGCACACTAAAGTCACAGGGTCAAAAATGCCTTACTGGCAAAGCACATACCCAGTTTTAAGAGAGCAAGATCATCAAATGCAGTGTGATATAATGGTCAATAGGGGAAGCTCAGAGGAACTAAATAGATTGAGCCCAAACCCAGCAGCGCAAGCATATTCGCTACTGCTCTCACCAGAAGCAAGTGAGGCTTTTTACAGCTGTCTTTATCAGGGATTTTACGATTACGAAATCACCAGCTCAGCAAAGAAGAGAGATGGGATACGGGGACAAAAGAGAATTGGGGAGGAAAATAGGCTGACTGTGGAATATATGATAAGCTACAGTGTTTGGTTGGTTGAACCAAACTGATAATTGTAGATAACAAGTTCCAGAAGCAGTTTTTAGTTATCTTCAGCTGCTTCAGATAATATGAATGAATATTCATTTTTATGTACAGTATAATGGTAAAAATATTTCCACGGAAACATGTGATGATGACATGTAAGTTGTAAAATGATTCACTGTCAGGCTCCAGGAACTGAAACTTCCCAGAGTAAATAAGTAAGTAAGTAAGTAAGTAAGTATTTGGCCTCTCCTCAAATTCTTATTTTTTGGGGTTCAGTTTTCCCACTATAATGTTTAAAATCATCAAACATTTTACCTCTACCTCTAAACTCCTCTGTCACACCTACAGTCCTCCTGACCTTCTTCATGAATGTCTTGTACTATTTCTAACATAGTTCTCTGCCACTCCAGACTACCTCATGCAGTATGCTAGTTCCTCTCTGAGTACTCTGTACACCAAGCTTTTCCTGTCATAGTCCCAACATTCATAGTCCGCAATATAAAATATGGCCAATTGTCGCTAGAATTGGCATAGAAGTTTCTGCTCATGTGTTGTAATATATGTGAATGGAATTTGATTGCCACAACATTCATTGACTGTTACTTGCCACAAACCGGCGCAAGTGAAGGTTAAATCCTAATTATTACACATACATTATTGATTTTCAGCGATTTTGCCAGATTGTTCGATGGTGATGGTGTTCTGAAAGCTTCAGGACTTTAGTCATAAGTCAGTCCACTATAAGGTTTATAATTGGCTTGGCTGTGCCTTTTGTGATTCTCTTCCCCGTAGATTGTGTGCAGCAGTATGAAGAGGCGGCTGCTCTCGGCTGAACTGCAGCAGAAGCAAATATGTGTTCAATGGACTGCAACTGATGTGACCATAGAAGCCTGGACTTCACTTTACAACACAGGACCCATAAGTCTGTCTTGTCTTGTAAACTCTGACAATCTTGTATTACTAATGTTTTTCCAAAGTGTACAATTTTTAAAGCCGTTGCAGTTTCTCACTGCTTTGTTGGGCATGTGTCTTGTCTTCGCGTGTACCTTCTTTTTGTGATTATATAAGCAGTATGACGTGATAAGCATGATTATAACTGAAATGAGAACATAATGGTGAAATAAATAATTTATTTTATATATTTATAAATATATAAATGGTGTATATCTCAAATTAAAAATAATAGATGAACATGTTCAAAGCTCACTTTCTAGAATTCTGTTTGTCCTCCAAACATGTACTTTATTTTGTTTTTGTTGAAGCTCTTTCACTGCAAGCCATTGGCCACTTTTGTTGCTGCCAGGCATCAAATCTTCTTCTGTACATCTTGGCTCTTGTCGCTTCCTTCTGAAGATTTTGATGTTGACCTAGTCTTCTGGTACTACCACACCGGTTGGTTGAATTTCGTTTTTTTTCCAGCTCATAAATGTCTCTGTTTATGGCAGCTTACTGTCTCTTGTACACATAACCCACATAAATATAAAAGCCCATCATTGAGAGGTACTGATAAAATCAGTACACTAAATACAAAGCCGTCATTGGTGATTCATCTTTTGAGCTGTATTGAGCCAAAGTTTGAAATGACTCTTGATAATTGCTTGAATAACGTTTCACTTGCCCATAACTTTTACCAGACAAAGCAAATTGACCAAAAAGTCTCCCTGAACTGTGATTCCCACTCACTTCTAGCACTTGAACTCCCAAAGCGTATCCATTTGTTTGTCCTGGGACTCCCTACCGATCTCTGCCAAAAGGCAGCTATTTGGCTGGGTGGTTTTTACTTGAATGGTCACCTTTGTTCAGTAAATGTAGCAATTACATGCAAGACCATAGTGAGAGATGGGGACTCACTGTGCAAATTAGGCCCCTGTTGTGTTCTCTCACGACTGCCTTCTATGCTCTTTCTATAGAAAGAGAAGCAAAAATAGATGCAAAGAAAATATTGGTAAACATTCAAAGCATTAGTCATGAAATAGCTGTGGAAACCCATGTCAAATTTATTGATTTGGCTTTCTACCCCAAAATAGGCTGCATATATACAACTATATAAAACATTTTTTTTAAACATGACTAGCAATGTGCAAGCAGCTGCCATTATACACTTCACACACCTCTAAAATCCCCCATCACAAATAAATTAAATAAATCACCAAAGTACATCTGACGCTCAAAAGTTTGCTCTTCTCACGAATAATGTTTTATTTGCATGGTTTAGAGCTTGCTGGTGGATATTTTTAACTGAAACTCGTCACTCAATTGGAGAAAGGCTTCCCCGAGTAACAGACAAAATCAAAGAGCCAAGGAAATATGTTGAGGAATAATGAAGTGATACTGTTTTACTCTTAATTTGAAGGCCTTTATTTTCTGTGGGCTATAATCACGTTAAATACATTCCCTAAAAGTCATTTTTTGGAAATCTTGTCTTACAGTGTTTAGCACCTTCCTCTCCTCCTCCTTCAAAGTCCAGTTGTGGGTAAATTACTTTAGTGTACCATTTTTAATTAGGGGATGGGGTGACAGATAGTCATGCAGTAATGACAATATCATGCAGACATCTTTAACATTGCATAAAAATAATTTTTTATGTTTATTTTATATTTATGCAAAGTATTGTTTTTAATGTAACATTGTCATTCAATAAATACAACTGTATGTAATATATATTTTTTATTCTTACAAAAAGAAAAACTAACAATTACTGAAAGACACTTTAAAATGTGACCTCAATAGCATTTAAATTCAGTTTCTTATCACAAATTCTTATACAATTTTGCATGGTTAATAATTTAATGCTTTGAATTTAGCTGTACTTTAATTACTTAAATGTATGCCGTGTTTCTTCATGCTGTTCTTTTTTTCCATTTTTTTTATTAATTTTCAAAATTAATAATACTGAAGTTATGTTCGAAATGGAAATGATTTTTATTTCATTAGTTTTGCACCTTATACTCCAGACTGTTGAACAATACAAGGACAAACACATGCAAAACAAAATTTTTGCCTTCGAAACAACATAAATTTGAGCCAAATTTGAATCCTCTATTTTCTGCTGTTATACCTCCTTTAAAAGTCATCATGACTAAAAATCCACCCATCCCTTTTTTTCTGTTAATGGCTGGTAAATTGAGAGCTCCTTCTTTACCTCAATAGACTGTTGAAGCGTCCACATTCCTGCAGACCCCAAGGTACTTGAACTCCTCCACTGGGGGTAGCAGAGGGCACTGCACCTCATTCTGACTGAGGACCATTGGCTCACAATGACCAGTATAGATTCTCATCCAAACCACTTCACACTGGACTGCAACCTGCTGCAGTGCGAGTTGAAGATCACAGTTTGATGAAACTGTGAGAACCGCATCAACTGTAAAAAAGCAGAGATGGAATACTGAGGTCGTCAAACCCCCAAAAACAAAAATCAGCTCATCGCCTCGGTTGCACCTACAAATTATGCCCACAAAGGTTATGAACAGAATCGGTGACAAAGAGCGGCCTTGGCAGTGTCCCTCCTACACAGGAAAAGAATACGACCTAATGTCGGGCAATGCTGTCCAAATTGTGACACTGGTCGTACAGGGTACGAACACTCCAGACCCCACAGCCCAGCTCACACACGCATACGGATTTCCAAGTTAAATATTGACAGGCCCAGGCCATTTTCTCTCAGATAAAGCTCAATTTTGGTCATATTATCAATTTATATACACCCTCATACAAACACATTCATGAAGAAAAACAAAAATATCCAATGAATAGCATTGTGTGACCCCGTGCTTTGACGGATAAGTTAATGCTTATCCTTTTAAACATAAAAATGTACTGTTTTGTTTGTTAAATTTCATTTGATCGCTTTGAGTGTTCAAAATGAAATAAGGGTTATCAAAAATAGTAGCACTTAGAAAAATGGACAGGTAATACCGCACGTAGATGTGAAGAGGACGATAAATGTAACAATAAGAAAAGAAAGAAAAGTAGAGGGTATAAGAAGAGTCTTGGGGAGAAATCTCAACAGTGTTGCGCTTCTGCTTCATTGGCAGCCTAATGGTGTGAGACGTAAATGGTGTCACCTCATTCCTTCTTCCCTCAAACCTTCATCTTTGCAACCTCTCCACCTGATACTCCCCATCCCTTCTCAATTACCTCCTCCACAGCTGCCTCATCCCTTATCAGATCATTCAAGATAATATTTCCAGTCCAAAAGCAGAAGATGCTATCTGTGTTTCCCCAGTGCCTGCCAACATTATTCAGGATTTACACTTTTGTTTGACACACAATATATTTTGCACCCACTGAAGTCAGTTATTTGAAATCTTTTTAAGAGCAAGGCAATAGTACTGTCATGATTTGCATTTTTGTTGATATTCAATATTTCTTCTGTTGTCTTATCAGGTTTCGTCTTGGTTTGTTTTAGTTTTTCTTTTTTATCTGCCTGTCAGGTTATTGTCTCCACCTGGTCTTGCCAGTTCTGCCTCGTTTCTAACAGCCAATCAACTCTCTCCATCCACTCGTGTCTTGTCCAGCCAGTTTGTTGTTATTTCCTTCATGCACTCCTGAACATCCTGTCGTAAGTTGAATGTCCTGTTGTTGGCTCTTTTATCAGTGGTGGTGATTCTGCCTTGTGAGAGTGTTTGTTTTCCCGTAAATGTTCCTTTAAAATCACACATTTTTATTTACTCAGATAATTCAAATTTCGGAAATGACTGACCCGAACTATACCCCACGTCCTAATTCTGACTTGGATTTGGTCTCCCTGATTCGTTCGAGTCCTCCAGTTTTCGTGTGCACAAGATCACTGATAGTGAATCAAATGAATACAACGAAGCGAGTTTTACAGTATTTATTTGAACCAAAAGAGTAACGAAGAGCGAGGAAAATACAAGTAACAAAAAGTGATTTAACAAAAGGTCAACATGAAAGCTAACCATATCCACCCATCCTTTATCTGGTAAAACACAAAACAGACAAAAAGAGGTGGACAGAGGGAAGGAAGGCAATCGTTACAACCTAAAAAGAACAAAACCAACAATCTCCGCAAGGCTAAGAACGGGAAACAGAAAATCACAATAGTACTTATAGTACAAGCAAAAGATCTGACGAAAAGTAGCTACAGGCGAAACTAGCCAAGTAAGTAACAGGCATGTGAGTGGCAAAATGCAGTTTCATCCATGGTACATGTGAAATTGTAAATACCGTTAAGTATTATGAAATATATATGTATATTGCACATGCTGTATTTCTGCTGTGTTTCGCTGACTTAAACCCGGAAATTGATTTTAATTTTTTTTGTCCATATGTGAAAGCTTCTGTGCATTTGATGGGCTGCACTTTGCGGCATTGCCACATCTGTCAGGGTTTGAGGCGAGATTGAGGACGCAAGTCCAAGGAGGCACAGTGTGCAGATGTGCTAAAAAATAGGTTGTTTAATAAGACAAGAACAAAAAGAAAATCCAGGTACTAGTTAAAACAAAGTCCAAAACAAGAGCAAACAAATACAGGGATATAACTGGACTTAACTGAAGACCAGGAACAAAGGGGAACCATGACAGCGACAATGCACCCACGCAGACTGAACAAAAACAGCAGACTATAGGCGCTTTCACACCAAAAAGCCCAAGAACTTAGAATTCCTGGTACAGACAGTTCCTAGTCCTAAGAAGTTATGTTTGGCGCACTCGTTTGCGTTCACACACGGCAACAGTGGGCAAGGTAGTTCATTCAAAAGAGACTGATGACTCATAAGTGTATCATTATTGGAGTACATTTTATGTTCTTATACCTAAGCGCAGTGTCTGTAGTTAAACTCTGCATATTACAATCCATCCATTTTACAAGCAGCTTATCACTTAATTTGGTTAAATAGTTTTTATGAATACTTGGGGTCCATATACTGTAGATGGTGAGGTTTTTTTTTTTTTTTTGTAGTTCGGTAGAGGCTTCAGCCTATTAATGCTTTATGTAACTATTGGTGATGCAGACCCAATTCTGACTCCGTGGCTGCTCAAATATCCAGTTTAGGCCGGAATTACACCAGTCACCTGTCCTATAGGAAGAAACCAGTCCCCAGAGAAAACCCACCTAGGCACAGGTAGAGCATGTAAATCCCATACAGGAAGACCAGTCTGGATTCAAACTCTCGACCTCTGCAATGTGGGGGGGGGGGGGGGGGTGATGCTAACCAGTCCACCCACTGTGCCGCATAAATCCTAATTTCGATATGCAAATGAGAGATTGTTTTATTTCACTGAAAAGGATGAAAAATGGTCTTTTCAACTTTTTGTCCTTAAAATCGGATTTGACAGTGGGGGGTAGAGCAACAACACAGTACTCTGCTTTCACCTTCCTTGGATGCAAGTAATCCATTAAAATAAAATAAAAAAACATGACATGACATTAATCAGAAAAATAAAAATCACCCTATTGAATTTAACTTTGTTTTGGCAAATGCACTCTAGGCTAGATATAGGTATTTGTAAAAAATGGCTGTTTGCGATGAACCCACTTAGAAGGGACTCAAGTGCTACTCATCTTCATGTTTGCATTTCTTCAGCTTCATGTCAGCCTCCAATGAGCAGCAGCTTGACCTATTTCTGTAAACCCAAGTTTCTACTCAGTTGAGAGGATAGACAGTGCAAGAGAGGTTAATAATGTTGTTGGAGTCAAACTAGGCCAGTTTGATGTGAGCGAGGAAGTTGAAGGAAACAATGTTGCATATTAAGTAAAACATCTCAAGTTGATCCTCACGCCTTCATTTACAACCACATTACCATATGCTGAAAGTCCAATATATTTGATACTAAAACTCCAACTCCTGTCTTTTTGATACGGGCAGATAATGAGGATTTCCGGAGCTGATTTGTGGCTGTTCCATGCAGATCATTGTGACAGTATGCCAGAGGTTGTTCAGTAGGCTTAATATTATAGGGCTTTAATGAGTGGACTGTTTTCGCCGTGTTGGGGGTTCAACCCTTATCGTGGCTCACACGAATGAAATGATATACCAAATGGGTACTCTCTGTGCCTCGGGCACTAAGGCAGAAAGTGTGGTCAGACGAGAGAGAATTTAGCATAATCTAATGCGACTTGGACCCATGCCTTGAATCACTGTGTCATGCTTGTGTTTCAATCCAAGCATTTGTCTTTCTTTCTTTCTTTCTTTCTTTCTTTCAAGCTCTGCTCAGATATGCATCTTGTACATGGACTTGACCTGGATGTCTTTATTTTACACACAAACTGAAGTCACGGTTTGTCTAGAGTCTAACTCCTCCAAAACGTATAATTGATGATAGCAAAAAAGCACTCTTATAGCGCCGTGTTTTTTTGAGTTTCATGAGTATATTTATAGTGATAAAACATGTCATTAAATATCATTATACAGTAACTATAATAAAAGGATTTGTACATTTTGGCAGTAGAGATTCAAAACGGAATATTCTACGTTCAGTAGCTTTAACATACTGTCACTGTAAAGTGTGGGCTTGACACGTCACACATTCAAATTATGGAAGTAGAGAAGAAGGCTTCATTCAAGCCATTAACCCCCGTTGTCAGGTAAAAAAATATATAGCTCATGCTGCCTTTGTGGTGGCACATGTGCACTTCGCAGTCACTTTCAAATAACGACCAAACTGTCAAAAACCCTATTTTACAGCCACAAGTTAAGCAGGGCAGCACTGATTTTGCCGGATTTTGCAGATTAGCTACTCTCAGCTCAGCCCTTTGTCGTCCTGGCAACAAAACCCATACTTTCTCTTCACATAGCAGTATGGAGCAGGAGGCGAGTGCCTCACTTGTATGAGACAGGGCCACCACCTTAAAACAGGCTAATTGCACTAAGAAATAAATATATAGGTCTTTTGATTTGGAGGTGTTACAATGGGAGAGATCAATGGTGTGAGGCCTTGACACGTCTCAATTATGTAATCCATCCTCAGTATATTTCTTATGTTAGGTGGGACGAGGTGGTGGACCCAAATGCGAGAAAGCAGGGTGAGGAGGCAGAGGAGAAATCCAAACGGAATTTTAATTAACAAAAACAACAATGGGCAGACAGAGGGGAGAAAAGAGACTATATAAACACACGCACACAATACGGCCCCCTCCGACCACAAACACACTTGAGGCAATGCGTGTGAAATGTCTTACCCAAGGACACGACGACACGCGACTTAGGGAGAGCGAGGATCGAACAGCCAACCTTCCGGTTACTGGCCGCCACAGAAGGAGAAGAAGAATAGAGCATGCTTATAAGACAAACCAATGTCCTGTTCAATCGAGGTATCCTGATACGTGGTTATATTAGCAAATATTTGGGTTAGAAAAGAGGGAACCCAGGGGTCTTATTCGGGTTTTTAGAAACCCAAAATAAGAACATATCCGGGTTTTTAAGTATGTTTACATGGCCTTTCAAAACCTGAATTCCCAATATTCGGGTTTTAAAATGGTTATCGCCTGAATATAAACATACTCACTGTCTTGATAAATTCTAGCACTGTGGAAGTGCCATAGCTTAGTATGGAGAAGCTATCCCCTTGAATCACATAAAAAACAAAGAAAGACTACTTGTTTCCTTTTTTCCGCAGGGTATGGGCTGTGACGATGAAGGCTCGAGCCCTGAGGTTCATCGGATACTTCGTCTGATGATAGTTTCAGGAGATGTTTTTTTAAAATGAAAATCTGACAGTAGATTTGACTGTATGTGGAATTTGTAAGCAAGTTTGAAATCCAGGGTGACCCCCAAGGTCGCAAACCTCAAGTGATGGAGATATAAAACAGCCCTCTACGTACATGGAGGATAAAATCCCCCACCTTCTGACACAGAGCTTTCGCTGCCATCCTTCTTTTTGGGGGGGGGGGGGGGGGGTCTTTGGCTGGTTAGCAGTGTTGCCAGGTGGAAAATGTAGGATTATTGTGCCATCGACTCAAAAGTATCATTGTACACCCGTCATAACCAAAAGAACAAGCCCACTGATTCGCAACAGTTAAATATAGTTGTTCTCGTGTTTAATAGCGCTCACCGCTCTAGTGTGTCGTTCACAAAGAACGAATCTTTTCAGTGAACGTGAGTGAATCGTGCGTAGATGAACGATTCGATGAACGAATCCTCTGAACGGTTCTTTTTAATGAACTGATTCTAAAGATTCAGTTCACTTAAAAGATGACCATCACTCCGCCGCTCACAGGCACTCAGGGCTTCGTTGTGTCAGTGGAGAATAGGTTAATGTGAACTCACAGATCTAACAAATGACTGGTGGGAACTAATGAACGAATTGTTAGACCTGGAGGTGCCACATTTTTTGGTTTTTCAGTGTGCCTTTTTGATTTGCTGTAGTTTTTTTAAACTATTAATTCAGCCAACAGCTCAGTGGTGCAACAACGGAAAAGGCCTTGCCGTCTGAGCCCGCAACAGGTTTAAGCCAACCGGCAAAGTGGGCCTGGCTTTCCCACTCTTTTCTGTAAGTGATGCTGCTTATTTCTCTTTCTCTTTCTTGCCTCTCGTCCCTCCTCACTATCCCCTTCAATGGCACGTTGTTTTGGTGGTTTGAATCACGCTCGACTTCCTGTCTGGGAGCGTCTCCTGGGGCGGTCGCTTACTATTCAGCCAATCAATGCATGTAAGTCCCTCTCACGCTTGGCAAAGCGCAATTGGCTTGGTATTATGAGAAAATATACTTTCAGGGTTCGCAAAATAATCTGGCAGTTTCAGTTTCGCCGGCATGAAATGGTCAAATTATCGTACATTTGCCATTTTTTAGGATTATTGATTGTACAGAGGGATACATTATCGTATAAATACGATAACTATCGTACACCTGGCAACACTGCTGGGTAGTCAACTAGTCATCTTTGTGCAGATATTTACCTTCAAAGTTCCTGCACAGGATGTTTGGCTTACCTCTCATAGTATATTTATTTCTAGCTGAGGGCTTGTTTTGAGTTCCCCGGTGCACTGCATTTATTGTAGCAACCGCAAGCTGTTTTATGCCCGAAGCTTGCATTTCGGACAGCTCAAGTGTGCCCCCATGGTCTAGAAGTCCCTTTAGTGTCATGTCAGGCTCGCTCAACCCTGAGCTACATAGCCTCGATGAAAGCTTTGTATTAGATGTGTTTTAATGTCAAAAGCTGTCTTTATAAGCTCACAATTGTTTGCTAGCATGCATAGCCTGGTACACTAGCTATCCAGATGAGCGACAATGTTTTCCTAAAGATCATGAGTTGATACTGCACATTCTTTTTGCGTGGAAAAAATACCCTCTGGTCCTCTTTTGGTGTCTCTATACTTGTTTGCCTCCACTGCGCGTGTCATATATGCGCATTTCACTGCTAAGTACAAATGACATGCTTTTAGTCTTGATTAGAATCTAGATGCTAAACTCTAGCGTCTCTGTTTAGGTTCATGGCTGTTGGATAGTTTTCAAACCCTTAAATCACGTTTTCAGCAAGCAATATGTTAGCGTTGTTTCGAAGCTAGCTTAGTGCCCTCCGACCTTAACTTAGCAACTCTGCATATTTCATCAGTTGTTTTTGTTCTCCTTTTTCACCCAATTGACTGTTGTGCACAGGTTTAATCCTCGCCCCCTGTGTGTCGTTTCATGCTTACAATGAATAAAGACAACATAGTTAACAACGGCTATTGGAGTTTTCAGGCATGCGGATAGTGATTGGTGTCCTTAACACACTGCCTTGCTGCAGTATGAATTTTCTATAAATAGTTGATAGTAATACACGGTAGTGTGTAACAGTCATTAGGAGCATGACTTACACTGGCCTACATTTAACTATAAAAAAAATTCTAAGTCAGAGATTCAGCAAGTAGCAGAATTCATTGGCCTCAATGTTAAGTACTTTTGGGAGTGGGTACACTACAAAATTTTAATTACATACTTTATACAGAAATAGCATAATTAGTGCATATTCTTAGATCAGTGTTATTTGTGTATTTTTTTCCCTTTTTTCGACAAACCACATACTGCAGACGTTAATGCAAAATAAGCCATCTGGTTCAGTCTTGCTTGACTTCACTTTTTGCTGCTTCATGCGAGACAACACAGCTGTCCCATGGGCTGAACAAAATAACTGATGGAGGTGTGAAAAATCCTTAGAGTAGTGATGGGTCATACTAGACAATTTTGATTCGATACAATGCCATTGACTTTTTTTTGGGCCATTTTCCCCCCAATACCAATATGGGTATTGATTCTTGGTTTTTTTATTTATTTTAAACCCCCAATAATAAAATTCATGACAAATAACTTACCATTTAACATTTTATATGTTTTGTTGATTGCGTAGCAAATTATAATACTTAATTTTTATGAAGCATTGCCTCAAAAGGCATACATGGATGTTATGTGAACTTCTGACTAGCCACCATTACATCCGAAACAAACAAATGCTGCTGACTTGGGTAGTCTTGTTGCCTACCCAGCTGGCTAAAGTAAAGCCTCTACTTTCTCAACAGCAATTAGAAACAGTAATCCATGATTTTCTTACATATTGGCTGGATTAGTGTAATGCACTTCATTTTGGAGTCAGCCAGTCCTCCCTTGAACGTCTCCAGTTGGTCCAAAATGCTGCTGCTTGCCTATTAACCGGTGCTCGTAGGAGTGAGCACATACCACCAATTCTGGACTCCCTTTACTGGTTCCCTGTACATTGAAATTCATTTGTTTTCAAGTCTTTAAATGGTCTTGCCTCACCTTACCTCTTCGAGCTCTTTCACCCCTACGTACCTGCCAAATGCTGCTGGAGGCACGTACCTTGGACTAAGCAAAAGCTCAGAGGGGATTGAGCCTTTTCCGTTGCCGGTCCCTCTCTTTGGAATGACCTTTCGCAATCTCCCTGTCTGTCTGTTTTTAAAACACATTTTTATTCTATGGCTTTTGACTCAACATGATACTCTGCATTGTTCATTTTTTACCCCATGTACAGCACTTTGTATGCACCAATGATTGTTTTTTCAAGTTCTTTATAAATAAAGTTGAGTTGAGTTGGTTTAATATTAAAATATATAATACCCGTGTGTATGTATTTCAGTTTCTGCCGTTGGAAAGTCCAACTGTCTGGGCGTTTGAATGGATCTCTGAGTTTGACGATTATATTGCCCTAATTCAGGGACAAACAGTGTTTGGAGAACTTACGCAGAAGATTTGCTCTAGTTATGGAGAAGCAAGACTGTGCCATCAAGGAAGAGAGTGTCGATGGCATTATAGGAACTAGTCATGTTTTTGCAGTGACTGTCATAACTGTGTGCAGAACTTCTGTGATTCCACTGAGATATTGGAGCTTATCTCGATCACTGAGGCCCAGTTCAGAGACATTGCCAACTTGAACGAGATCAGATTTGGAATTCGACACTGTGTTGGTTCTATTGATAGTTCCCATTTCACAATTGCACCACAGAAATATCACACACAAAGGCTGACAGTCAATTCATGTGCAAGATAGTGTGCGTTTGTTTCTTACCAGGACCACGTCGTGCCTATCTCCTCCAGGCACAGACGCTGTAGATGTACTCAGCTGTTGTTCGTCAACAACCGGCGTTACGGCTCGAGACCCAGCTATGCTGGGTATTGGCAGCTCTGTGAAAGCGCTCCTTGATTCAATCAGAAGTATGTTTATCTTAAAAGAGAAATATAAAATAACAATGTTTCAACGTTGTTGCTAATATAGACTGCATTGAATAGTTAAGAAACTCACGTTCGGGTTCAGGGACAGTTTCAAGCACTACAAATTCTGCAGAGTCCATGCACTGTCCCTTTGCACACTGGCTGGTCGATGGCCGTAGATGGCATCCATCCCTTCATACCACCGCCAGATTTTCCTCTCCACCCCACTTCTGGCGTTGTGGTCTTTCACTGACCTATAGTTGTGTTTTTGCTTTTTTTCCCCCATGACACTGCTTCACAGTCCTCCTAAGGGATGTGGCCATTTTCTCAACAAAATTTTCGAAATTTCTAGTGGCATCCTGCGTCTCACACTGTTTCCGTTTCTTCTTCTCCTAATCAACTGGCCAATCAAATGGCAGTAACGCCACCATGCTTGAAAAACTACCCCCATCTGTTGCAAAATCAGAAGACAGTCAGTCTTCATTTCAGAACCACCTCAGAGCAGGTCCTCACTAGTTAGTGATGGTGAGACGTAACCTCATGAAGCTTTGATCCATTTCAGCCAATTGGTTCTAGAAAAGTTAAGTTTTTTGAAACTTCATCTGCACACAATACCACCTGCTGGCCATGTGTATAATCATAGGCAGCTATATCTTCATGTGTGATGTGCTGGAATCTTACATCTGTTTTGGCTCTTGGGAATGACAATAATATGCACTACAAAAAATATATGACCAAATAATTAATTAACTGTGTGATAAAATATAAATACAAAGTGTCATATAATTTGGCTAGCTTCATCGTGTCATGTTTCTGTGCTCAGCCATGTTTTTTTTTTTTTATTCAGTCCAGCCTGATTGACGGTGGGCAGATCCTCCAAGCGACCCAACTGCTGCATGTTACAATCAGACTAGTTTAAACTGCTTGTCAGACTATTCATTTTTGCGCACCTGTGCGCCTATATTTAGTCTCGACTCCCTGTTCCGTGTCACCTCAATGTTGTCTTGGTACCTCGCCTAGATCGTGTACAGTTCTCGTTAATTAGTTTTTATGTCACCCGGCTTAAGCAAGAAAGAGGGTAGGGAAAGTGCTTGTGGAACTAGGAAGAGGGCACTGATGAATATGCTTGTGTAACTTGGACAGTGATGTAAAGAACAGGGAATATTTTATTGAGTTTTTTTTTTAATAATTCAAGAATAATAGTTTCTTAATGATTTTTTAGTTTCAGGCGATTCCTTTTTTTTGACACAACATCTCCAGACTTTGAAAATATCCGTTAGTGTGGCACAGAAGATGCGGGCGTGCACACAAAAGCAAGAGTAAGCCTGTATAAATTGGGGTCAAATGGTTTTTGCCTCTACCAGCACTCCCAAAGGTTTTCTAGACTGCTGGTATTTGGCTCTGACAGGTAGTGCTGGACATACACAACGTCATCTGCTGTTACGTCTCGGATCTTCCATGCCGCCCTGACGCTTGGTGTTGAAACGATGCCACGGTTTGCTTCCTATGAAGAAACCACCAAAAAAATGTTAGTAACTGTTCTGACAGGAATGACAGATCTCAACATTCAATTTAATAGATCACCTCCAGTGACATCATTAGAAGTAGAAGCTTGTGGGATTTATTTATTCAGGACCTTATTAATGTGGCACACTCTGTCAGTCGCTTTATAGCAGGAGTGGACTAACTCGGTCCTCGGGGCCCGGTGTCCTGCAGGTTTTATTGGTATCCAACACACCTCATTCCTATAATCAGCTCATCAGCAAGTTCTGCACAAACCTGATAACGATCCTGATCTTTAGAATCAGGTGTGTTGGAGGATGGAAACATCTAAAACCTGTAAGACTCTGGCCCTCGCGGACCGGATTTGCCCACCCCTGCTTTATAGTTTGGTGGACTCTGGGGCAGTTGCTATGAGGATGGGAGCGGCTTAAGCGCAGTGGGCTTCACCTGTGGCTGCGAGTGAGAGTCCGCAGCTGCAGGTGATTGGGACGCTAGTGATAAGAGGGGAGCAGAAGACTGGAGGATGGGTGTCTGGGGAGCGGAGCAAAGGGCAGCGGATTGAAAAATTTGAGGCGGGCGCAGCCAGTGGCAGGCGACGGTTGTGCACTCAAAGCAGGAGGTGGGTGCCATTCGTAGCCAGTAGGGCTGCCGGCGGCGAAGATAGGGAATTAAAAGGTTTAGCGGTTCCAGCGCTAGGGGCCAATACAGAGACTGAGTGATAGTTAGGGCTGGGAAAGTAGGAGTGCCGGACCACTGGCTGACCTGCTCGGAGCCGAACACGTGCCCCCTACGCCATTGGCCCTGCTTTGCGCTGAACGGACTGGACAACGAGTATGCTTGTCGGCAGCCGCTCAGTAGTTTGGCCACTTGGTGCCAAGTAAGGCCAAACCAGTGTGGAATCGATACAATGGAAAAACAGCAAAAAATTCCTGCCTGCCAAATAGGATCTAAACCACTCCAGCCAACAAAATATGGAATGTAGACGCTGAGTTCACAAACCGATCAGGAATCTGCCCAATTTTCTGCTATGGGTAATGAATCCGTCACTGAACCCATTTGTTCCAGCACCGTACTGTCACCCCTTGTTTTCTAATGCATTTTATAGTTGTGAACCCAACATTCCCCACCTTTTTTTCTTCACCACCGCTCATTGGTATTCAACCAACTGCCGCTCACTTATTCACAAGGTAACGCTAAAGCGGCATTTATCATTTGCTTACCGATAAGGCTGCTGCTAGGGCCACGGCGGTGAGTAATCATTGTCCATCTGTGTGTTTGTCACCCTCTACCTTTCTCACTGAAATGAGGAGGGTCTTTGATCATCCACTCAAGGGCAAGGAAGTGGGTTGCTGAATGTTTTAAAGAAAAGATTTATCAGTAGCTGAGTATAGTGGTGTCCTGAGATAGCGAGTGCCTTGATTTAGTTTTTGGAGAAACCAATTTTCTTTTCTTTTTTTTCTTCTTTTTTTTTTTACTTTAGATACAAGCAAAAAAATTGAGAAACAAATGCGCTATCAGACCCCTACTACTAGATGTTGACAGCAAATCTGCTCACTATCATCTCATCAGTTTACTTGTAGTGGAAGGACAATATCAGTTTGTGGTGGCAGTAGACCATTAAGATGGTTTGGAAACTACCCAAAGACCCCACAAGAAGAACAAGGAAAGACAAGACATTAGGTACAGTTGTGTTTTGTGCTAGCATTTGCTATGTTTCAAATAAGCAAACTCAGAAAACAGCTGAGCTGTGATGTTTGCAATGCGAGCCTGAGGGTTTAGCACCTTGAGATGGATGAAAACAGGTGGAATAAGTGGCTTAATTCCACAAACTCATTATTAACCAGAATACTGTTTAGACTAGTAGAGGCAGACAGAATAGCACATTTTTGCAAATACATGTTTTGACTTGAGTTCCAATTTAAACAGAGATGGTAAGTAATGAATTACAAATACTTTGTTACTGTACTCGAGTAGTTTTTTTCCAGTAATTTTTAACTTTCATGAGTATTTATTTAAATGTTATCCGTTACATTTTAACATGAGTATCTGTACTTTTTAAAAGGAGGTTGCTACTTTTATTTGAAATGCATGAAAATTATTAAAATAATAGACCTGGAACGAAAAGCAGCCCCCAATGTTTCCTTGGCTCTTCATCAAGCTATGACATGACGTCCAAATGGCTAGATTAGAACAACCTGGAAATACAAAGGCAATGCACGCTACCATGACGAAGTATATCATGAATTTAAGAATAAGGTTGCAGACTGCCAGTCAACAATATGAAAGAAGGTTCAATCATGTCAGCAAGGAGTGGACCTGCAACATGAGCGAGTGATACTCAACATTGGACTTGACGCAGGACAAGTCAGTCAACTGGCCAATGGCAACCCATGCCAAAAAATGGCAAGTCCTGCTCCATTAGCTAATATTCTTCAAATTGGCGTAGGAGGAAACATCTGATAAAAATACTTTTTACTTTTACTTGTCAAGTACATTTCAGAGCCTGTACTTTTTTACTTGAGTATGAGTGAGTACTTTTACCAAAGTTGCTTTTTACACAAGTAATTGCACTTTTACTCAAGTAGAGAATGTCAGTACTTCCTAGCTCCACATTTTAAGTCGATTTAATTTGTATAGTCCCTGATCACAAAAAAAGTCAGACAGGAATTTACAGACCCAGTAATCAATCATTGAGTTTAAATGATACAAAACATTACTGTCAATCTACCGTTACCATTTGCCATTTTAATTGGGAGGGGACAAACAAAATAACATTTTAATATTTTTCATTAATCATACAAAATATCTTTAAATGCAATGTTAAATGGCATATTTCAACCTGTCCCATTGAAAAAGTGTTATTTTAAACGTACAGTACTTGTCAAAGCAGCTGCCCATTGGGTTTAAGACTGTGTAAAAAGTGCTTCACAACCAACAAATGCTTCCTTTGGGCAATTGGGCAGTGGAATCTGGCCTAAATCAACTTGACAAAATAAAAAACAAACACGACTTGTTACTTTTGTTACATTCCATTTTCTATACTCACCTGAGGCACTGGAACTCCTCCTTGAAAATCCAACAGACGATCAAAAAGGGTTTAATCAATAATGAAAAATCAATAAAGATACAAAGGATTTGAAGCTTGCGCGGCAAAAAAAAAAAAAGGAAAGAAAAGAAGCAGATTGACTTTTGTTCTGCTTGAAAAATCTGTCACAATACCCTCTCTCCATTATCCTAGCTTTGCTTCATAAAATGTCTCAAATGTATGAAGAAACAACAGTCTGCTCTGAATGATATCTGAACAATACCGTGTGTTTTTGTTGAATGCAAGCACAATGATGTTTTACAAATATAACCACAGGGGTAACTTTAAGACCAATATGACCCAAGTTCTTGTAAATGGGCAGTGGAACGGTAGCACAGGTGCGACACAATAATAAGCTGCTGTGTAATTTTAGCTGTTAATGGACTCAGGGTGCAGTCAGATAATTCTGTATTGACCTTAGAAAACACATGCACTCAGACACAGTCAGTCTATCAATTCATACAAACATTTTTATTTTTCTAATATTCTCACGTGTTCATGGTTGGCTTGGTGACTAATGGCTGTTCTCCACCATCATCAAGCTTTGTAAATTGTGTATTGATCAGCCAAATAATTCAGAGGATATCAATATGGTCACAACACAAATACCAGAAGCAAATTCAAGTTCAGTATGCAAACGCATGCACCTTTAAAGGCCCAGTCAGATTTTATTAGCACAAAAGTCATTAGAGAGGCTGTATGTGCAACATAAAAGTGTGACAGGGATAACTACACAGAGAGAGAATGAAAGAGGAGACCAAGGATAATGTAATCGCTGCATCTGTTGTTGCTCACTAAGCATGTTTTACAACCACTGTCTTAATTATATTTTATTGGACCAGATCTTCCATAGTACATGCAATATAGCCTCTTTACCACTACGCCGTACCTGCACTGTGTGCCACAGTTATAGTCAACCCTACCCGCTTCTGTTTGGGATCATTGAGTTGCCACTACTAAAGAAGACTTGTTTTACTTGTTGCAGGAAATTGATCTGATTCCACCATTATTGTTCTGATTTGTGTACCGTGCTTAGGTTTGTTGTTTTGGCTTTGTGTCCTGTCTTGATCGTTAGGTTTTGTTTGCACCTGTGCTCGTCAACCTGTTCCCTTGTGTCATCCAATCATCTCCCCCGGTCAATTGTGTCTTGTCCAGGAGCCTCTCGCTTGTATTTAGGCCCCCTTCCAGACGAAAGCAATTGATTGTTCCTCAAACAAATCTCGTACACACAACGGCAGTGTTGGGAATAACGCCGTTTAAAATAACGCCGTTTGGTAACTCCGTTTCTTTTTCAATAACGGAGCAATTTAATTAATTATTTTTCCCATATCTGACGCCGTTATCGTTATTGTACGCTAAATGTGATGCGTTACGTTTATTTTATTATTTTTACGACTACTGCGTAATTGGATCCACAAAAAAGGCTGTTGGTGGGGCGGAGGCCGGGGGGAGCGCTTTTACGAGATCAGCGATAATGATTGGTGGTCATGACTCATGGCAGCCAATCGAAGCTGGTGTGTTCACACACGAACCAGGAAGCACAACATGTGCACGAGTCCACCACAAACATCTACTCTAGCAAACAGTGTGGATGGCGAGTCAGGAGGAGGAGCAGTCCGTTGGAAAGCTGGCGTTTTCGCGGTGGCAATACAAGCACTATTTCAAATTCATCGAGGTCAAAGGCAAGAACGTGTATTTGAAATGTACATTGTGCCCAGGACCGAAGACTTTGTCGACATCCTCTGTAAGCAACTCTAATTTAATGAAGCATCTCAGCACACGCGTCTACCAAGTTAGTGAAGAAAGCGAAAGCGATACACCCCCTACCACCAGAGATGAGAACCACTCACCCACTAACAAAGAATTATATGGAGAAAAGTCGTCTAAGCGGCAGAAGCTCGATGTCGCTGCTTTACGATCACAACAAAAAGCTATGACACAGTCAGAAGTCAACCGTTTGATAGGCAGATATGTGGTTAAAAATGTGCTGCCGTTATCGATGGTGGAGGATGATTCATTCCGAGCTATTATTGCTAAAATACCAAAGAAAGCAGAAGCATGTGCACCATGTGCAAAGACCTTTGTGAAATATCTAGACGCCGAGTACGCCAAAATGAACGCAGGACTTTTGGAGAGTTAGACTTTTGGTCTACAACTGCGGATATTTGGACTGCACACAACCGCAGTTACCTTGACGTGACAGCCAATCGGATAGATAAATGCAGACAATTCAATGGCCGTCATACCGATGATAGCATTGCTACTAAAACTGGACAATATTCACTCGTCCTTTGGCATTTCTAACAAAATCACAGCTACTGTCACAAACATTTTGTGAAGGCCTTCAAAGTTTACTAACCCGTTGAGAGAGATGACTCTGAAGAGGATGATGACGAAGTAACTTTTGTCGACCTTCATAATGCCTTAAAAAAAGTCAACGTGGATGAGGATGTAATAGAGGATGTTGTGACTTTACCACCACACCACAGATGTGCATCACACACAGCAAATCTTATTTCATGCTCTGAAGTGGACATGTGATTACTCTCAAGGCGAGACCTAAAAGCTGTATATAGGAACGCCACCTCAAAATGCACAGCCTTGTGGAATAAGACCAGCCGTTCCACAGTGGCTGCAGAGACTGTAGATGAAATCCTTGGAAGGAAGCTCCTTGTCCCATGTACAAACAGATGGAACTCCTTTCATGATGCCATTGCCACTATTTTTACAACTTTTCTTCTTCATGACAAATATATATATTTATTTATTTTTTGTCGTGAAGAAAAAAAGTTGTGAAAATAGTCACTTTGCCTTGTAACGAGTTACTTTTGTTGTTATGAAGTAATTCAATTATTAAAGCAGTTACTTTTTTAAGCAATTACTTTTATAAAGTATCGTTCCCAACACTGCTTAACGGCTGTAATGTATATGCCAAGTCTGGAGTGGCGCTGTAGCGCAGCCACAGGGAGTTAACGGAAAGCGTAGAAGAAGAATCAGCAAAGAAGACAAACACTCTCTTAACTTTATTGCAAACTACAGAACAAACATGGCTTTGCATGTATAGAAACAACATAAAAAAGACAAACACAGGAGAAGTGACATTTTCATACCAAGTTTAGGAAGGCAGGCATCAACATGGCATCCTAAAGTGCTTTGAAGATTCTCTTCAGTTTGTACCACAAAAATGATGAGACCTAAATTCACTCTCACCGCTTATTGTTTTGTATTTAGAACGTTGGAACGCGGCAGGAGGAAAAAAAAAGACCTTTGTTTCATGCGCATCGAGGGCCTCTCCAACTCAAATTCCAGGGCAGAATTTGGCGCCCAGTTGGTCCCTGGGTTACCATATATTAAACGTGGTATTAGTTAAGACACATTTTGTTTTGTATAAGAATGGCAGCACACACGAAAACAGAAAAAACAAAAAACACATTTAGCCAAACCTCTTCTCACTAGGTCAAACATGAAATTTAAATAATTTATTGCTGATTATCAGTAAGTTCTTATTTGTATTTTTTTTAAGGCCATTACCACATCCTTTTGGATTTATATTTATATATATTTTTTAATATATTTTTTTAAAGCTTTGTTTTCACTGAACCCATATCATTATTGTATAATTATTGAGATATCTGACATGAATATTGAGAAATAAAATGTTGACCATGTCACCCAGCACTAATTTGCAGTCTATTAATTTTTTTTTCACAATTTAGTTCCAATTAAGTAGCCAATTCAGCTAACATCCAACTATCCCCAGTCCATCTAATGAGAACCTTTGTACAACAACCTGAGAGATTACAGTGGAGTACAGGCCCCAAGCCCAGTTAAACTAACCACCCCCAGAAAGCAAGCCCCATTGCGTAACTTTCCATGCGCATCTGGCCTACTCAAGTCTGACGAGACCAGGAATCAAACTCTTGCCCCTGGTGGTAGTATTGACGCTAATGCACTGGACTGTTCCACTACCGCAGACCCACAAATTTATTGTTTCCATCTGACTGCAAATGGGGCCTAAGGTTCATAATAGTGAATAGATCCATTAAATGAGCTGTCACATCTGGTGCCATAAAGCAGTGCAGCCTGATACATTTCTGGGAGAAATATACATTTTATCATCAACATGGTATACATCAAGGGCCTGATAGTCCATTTCTTGGCCTAGTTTAAGTGCACTCCAATGAAGATCTAATTTAACCGTATGCATGCCAGTGCGGATCATTCCATTGTGATAAGAAGCTTTCCACAGAGCAGTCACTTTGTGTTTCCATGAAAAATATATCTGATTAGGAAAAACATGCTTGTAGGGTAGTGTTGGGCGTTAATTCATGTATCGGGTTTACTAAAAACACAACAACGACGACATTGGTACAGGTTTTAGCTTGTGCTAATGCAAACAAACAAGCTAGCCTTTTTACAGATTGGAGCTAATGCTAACTAGTGAGCTTGTTCTAACACACTAACTGATAGCAATTCCACAAAACAACATAAAAGAAGATAAATTGATTTATTTGATAAAACACTTTTGCCCATTATATAATAAGAATATAAAACTCAACTCAAAATGTCGAATTTGGTCGTTTAGGATTTAGGAACACAACTTTAAGTGCAATAAGAGGCAGATACATTCTTATTTTATTCCTGGCTGGTCCATGTATAAAATAACAAGGTATTAATGGCTTAAAGTTGTTTTCCTAAAATCTAAATGTCAATATATGACATTTTGAGTCGAATGTTTTTATTGGAAAATTTGTTTTATAAAATAAATTTAAAAAAAACAAAGTTCTATAAAGTTTTTTCATAATGAAAAAGAAAAAGTGCAATTTAAGTCACATTCCCTTCCTTTAAACATGGAGAGTGAATTACAAAATAGCCTAGGCCCAGGATATTGAAAAAGTAAAGAAAAAGTAAAGAAAGAAAGCCAGGTAGGTATCACTAATTACTGTTGCCAGCCCTTTTTTGCACTTCAGGGCCACCCTACCAGGCAGGCACTAACGCTAACACCTGCTGCTAGCCACTAACGTCGGAGACTTGCAGCGTATCATACAATGACGACGTAATTAACTAGCGGTTTCTTAGCATCCTAAATTTGCGATTAAATATACTTTCGGTGTGGCATTGTGATAATTTTGGTAGAAAATATGTATTTAAGATAAAAACTTGGATATGTAAGCCAACACGTCAAAAAAGGAAGTCAAGCTGACAGTTACGTCACCACCCAGGCCGACTTCAAAGTAAAAGCCCACCAAGGCAATTGCATTGGCATCAAGGTATTGTTTAGTAAAGCTTTATTTTTTTTTAAGTTAGCCTTGGTGTAGGCGGCGCGTTACGTTGAGTATGTTTCCAGCTTCATTGACATGTCTGAATGACGGGGTAAATCCATTATGTGCTTAAAATATTGATACTGCCGTTAAGTGTATCGATATATTTATTGCAACAGAGAGCACAACAATATATTGCAATATCAATTCCCCACCCCTAATCAGTGGTACACCAAAGCATAGTTTGTTTTGACAGTAGAAAACAAGTTACCTGCAGTTTGTTCAGCCAATGAAATGGTACATGTATACTGGCATGAATATGAATTTCCTTTCCAGGTAATATGAGCAGTTTATTTGACTTTTTCATAGTTGTATTGACCTCTTATTAAAAAAAATAATAATAATTCCCTCCCCTAAGCCCTTATTTGGAATAGTAAAATAAATAAATACATTGGTAATTCAATAATTATCAATATAAATTTCTTTAGCAAGGCAGTGGTTGTCTTGGAAGTTTGTATGGTGTCATTAAGGATAGTTTTGAGTTTACTCTTGAATAGAGTGAGGGTGTCTGCCCATCAGGGAAGATGTTTCCAAAGCTTGACAGCTGAAGGCTATACCTCCTGCTCTATTTTGAAAGATTTTTGGAACCACAAGTATATGTAAGCTCTGGGACAGTAGTGTTCTACTTTGTAGTGTTCTAGCTTTATAGTTTGATGGTGCGGGGATGTAGTCCTTTGTATGTAGGGATGAGGATTTAAAATTCGTTTTTTTTGCGCAAAACGCGGTGACGTCATGTCGGGACGGCTTCACCTTTTTTGGTTTGGGGAACGTCCACAGCCGTGTATGCAAAGTCTCGAGTAAAAAGCCGAGCATGCGCTTATGAAAATATTTTTATTTTTCATTCCAAAAGCAACACAAACAATTCCGTGTACACAACCACGTACTGTACTTCGCAGCAATGTTTCACTCACTTTCGATTAAATCTATTCTCATAAGAATCGCAATTCTCATTTAGTATGATTCAGAATCGATTTTAAATGTCCCAAAATTGATTTTCTTTAAATTATTTTATACTGTCTTCCCTTTGTTTGTGTGTGCCTTTATTGGGAGCGCTGTTCATGTTGTACCCGAGTTGGCCACTTAGGGGCAGTGTGGTTCCACGCGGTCTGATACACTGTTAAGTTGTAGCCACATTAGAGAGTAGAAGGAAAATGTCACAATCAAGTTATTCCAATAATTTTTTGCAGCGTGGAGCCGTTTTTTTGGGTGATAAAAGTGCCGCGAGTAGCGCACTGGTTAGCATTAGCGAGTCAGACTGGAGTAGATCATTACGATTCCTTGAACATCTATAAATTGAAGCAAAAATCATTGTCAATCAAATCATTTTGAATCAAAAATCTTTCTTAATCGAAAATCGATTCTGAATCGAATCGCACATCTAAAAATCGGAATCAAATCGAATCGTGAGACATTCAAAGATTCCCACCCCTAATATTTACAGACTCATTTGGGCAAACTATCAGCAAATAGTTGCATTAATCCAGACTCTAGTTCACAAATGCATGAACTAGTTTTTCAGCAGCAGCAATTACGAATTATTTTGAAATTTTGCATGTGGGGGGGAAAAAAACACTGTTCCTGGTCCTTGTTGTAGGCTATTTGGGAATTAAAAGATAAATCCTGATCCAAGATTTCTTTACAGCACTGCTGGAGGTTATTGCAAAGTCATCTAAAGCAGTTACAGTATATCATTTGAGACCTTTCCTCTGAAGTGCTGGGAGCCCGTGACTATCATTTCAGTTTTATCTGAGTTCATCGATAAGAAATTACCAGTCATCCAGTTCTAATGTCTCTGAGACACACTTTGAGTTTGGATTACTGACTGCTTTCACTCAGTTTCCTTGATAAGAAAAGTTTTGTGTCAACTTCCCTACAGTGGAAGTCAATAGAGAGCTTTCTAATAATAAGGGCAGCACGTAAAGACTGAACAATACTGATCCAAGCACAATGCCATAGCTAGTTTCTAAATGTAAAGATTTTATATATATATTATTGCCAACAGCTACCTGCAGGGCTCTTAAAGTGAAAAGAGGGGAAAAACAATTATTGAAATATGTTTCTCATTAGGACAAGAAACTGCATTTAGTGAACCACTCCAGACTTTACTAAGTTGGCCCCAACTGACTGGCTTTAATTTTTTTCCTTCATTCTCTATTAAAGTCAAAGCAAACAGTTCAGATTTGTCGTCGTTTAATCAAACAGGAGTCTTTAAAATTGCACATGTTCTTTATGGAATGAGGCCAACGGGTCCTTTCACACCAAAATCACCGAGAACATTAGTTCCTGGGACAAAAACTTCCTGTGGCCCATTGCTGCTCGTTTGCATTCACACGAAGCTGATATCCCTGGAGCATTTATGTAAATCAGGCTGATGACAGGAAAGAAGTAATTAAACTAAACTACAATGTTGGTGGTGTTAAAAAAAGAAAAAAAAGACCAAAGCTTTCCAAAATCAATGATGTCATCACTGCAACCAGAAGATAATAAGTTACAATTTACAATTAATTGCACCTATTTTCCTCAGGCATGAATGAAACATTCTGATTTGTAAGACTGCCGTCAGCTTTTTATAAAACATAAAAGAAGAGCAACACAGGACCTGCCATTTTATGCAGTCAGATTATTATTATTATTATTAGTGTTATTATTATTATTTTAGAAATAAGACTAATATTCTACAATACTTTATTTCAAATTATAAAAGGCACCATTACACATTTTATTGACGTAATCTGTAGTGACAATAATGAAAGGAGTAATGTTATTAAACTTAAGCCTCAGTAGGATTCAAAAATAGACAAAAGGACACATTTTGCTCAAAGACAAACACTGAATCTTAGACCTCAAAGCAGACTCAATAGAGCATTATAACCAGAGGTGGGTAGAGTAGCCAAAAATTGTACTCAAGTAAGAGTAGCGTTATTTTAAAAATAATAAATATTACTCAAGTAAAATTAAAAAGTAGTCATGAAAAAATCACTTTAGTATAAAAAAGTATTTGCTGAAAAGAATACTCAAGTAGTTTTTAAACAATGTCAACAGATTGACAAAAACATGAAATTAGGTGCAAATGCTGGCATCTTCAAATCATAAAATAAAATACATATATAAGTAAATGTAATGGAGTAACCCCAGGATTACACATCATGCGCGTGCGTTGCGTCTGTGCTCCAGACACGTCAATTGTATGGACAAAACTCACCGGCTGCGCACAGCTGCGGTCCGGCAGCTCCGTCGCCGACAACTTGCCGCCGTGTCACGTGCGATAATGTGGCATTAAAAAACAACGACAAACACGCAGAAAGTGTGCTCAACAGAGAAGCAGAAAGAGAGGTGGACTTTGATTGAACTTACCGTCCACGCCCACTATGACGTTCCTTGCAGCAGCAATTTTTATGTTGTCCAAATAAAAAAGATGTGCCGTGTCATATATAATCCACCTCCTTTATAAATCTCTCCTCGTTCATGTTCGCTGCGGTGAATTAGGCGTTAAGCATTATGACATTTTGCTGGCATGATTGCGAAATAGGATCTGCCGAGTATTTTGTGAAAAGTAACCGGAATTGTTTTATTTTGAAACTGCGTCGGTCTTCCTGTCCCGCTCAATGTGTTCTGTGCTACTTTGCCATTTGACGGATGCCGACGCTAAAAGTCGAGCTAGAACAGCTGAGTGTTGGAGTAGAACCCTATTATTGATCCTCTATTGTAGAGGCAAGCTTCAACCAATGATGGTGTTACTTATGAGTATTCTCATTCCTCCAGGCCATTTTCTCAGGGCATTAAATTGATCGCAACTGGACCGCTTCGTTTGTCTCACAAAGCGTTTCACCTATCATCCAAGGAGGCGGCATCTCTCATCATGCAACAAGGTTTGGTTCGGACTGCACCAGCCTAAGTTGGGCTTGCCATCCCAACTCTTTGTGCTCCAAGTTGGAGCTTTTTTGCCATGCAAAACGACTGTTGTTATATTTTGCTGAGTGTCGGTTGTATTTGGAGCCGTACTGGATATCAAAATGACTTGGTTACACTGACTAATGGTTCAAATATGCTGAACCCGATAAAGATCTTTAAGGTTTGTAGTAATTAGGCTGCCATTTTTCCCTCAAATGCATTTGGCCACATAAGGAAAATATAAACGTTTTAATGGTTCAACACAGTTTTTTTTTTTTTTTTTGGGGTATTCAATATAATCTATATGCAACATATTCACATAGACCAATCACACGCGTCTTAGCATCTGCAAAGTTGTGAAGCATAACTATCATTTTATACCACTTAAAACGTAAAATCGTATTCTTATTTTTGACTTCAATTTATATTTTATAATTGTAATGTGTTTTGTGTTTTCTTTATTTGTATATGTTCAATAAAACCATAAAGCATTAAGTGGACATTTGTGGTGATAGTAATAATTACAAACGTATAATAAACAAACTTCCTCCCGCCTCACTACTCTATCAATCTCCTCGATGGAATTTCTGGTGGGAGGTGCCAGCATGTAAAACAGAGGAGTGCAGCGCGAGGAACTAGGAACGTGTGATTAGGGGAATGAAATGAGCCCAATGTGATGAACACACCCAAATGTGTGGGCACCTTGGCATTCACTTTCTCATTTTTTCCTGGGTGTCCTCCATCGCAAAGCTTGATGCAAAAATGTCAAAACAAAACAATAGTACAAGAATAGTTGTGTACCATTACGCCGTACATTAACTTCCAGCCAACTACATTTTGTAAGTAACTGATTGTTAAAATATCTGCAATGAAAGGCAAAAATCATATGAACCATTAATGAGTCAGTAGTTACTGCAAGGTACTAAATTATATGCCGCTAGATATTTCGGAAAATCTGTTTTTCATTTTTATGGTGCTGTCAGCCAATTAATAAGAGGTGATAGAAATTGTGCAGAGTCTGTCAGACCTGTCTGACTGTTTGACCTGCAAATATCAAAGACTGACATTCAAAGGTCATCTGAGCATGTTGGCACATTTGATTTGAGATTAATGAAGTGAATGTATCATCAAAAGTGCACTAGTAGAGGAGACCTCTAACATTTGTGTCTGATCACATGGTTTCCTGAACTTAAATATCCTGTCCATATTTCAGGAATTCCACCAGATCTGCATGAATAGCGCTTTGAGAACAACATAGAACAAACTTTGATTTTAATCAACAGCATTGTGGTGCATGGATATGTCAACTATTATTGACCATGTACAAAGTGCACCAAATACACATTACTGAATGGGATTAAAGTTTATATATATATATATATATATATATATATATATATATATATATATATATATATATATATATATATATATATATATATATATATATATATATATATATATATATATATATATATATATATATATATATAAAATCGTCAACAAAATGGACGTCCACCAATATTGATATATCCTCTTACGACTACAAGTTGAGTATACTGATGAAAAGGTAACATTGTATCTTTTAAGAGACTAAATCAAAGCTTCAACATTTTACAGAAAGCTTTGCCGTTTAGAAGCTACTCGATACCCTAATTCTTCAGTCCAGACGAAAAGCTGCTTTACTTCAGATGAATTGTATCACAATTGTGGAGTCATGTCAACACAAATCAGAGAGAGGGGCAAGAATAAAACAATTTTATGCCACTAAAGTGAGAAATCAAATGAAGCAAAATGGGACTGGGCTGTGAAGACATTAAGTCATTATTAATTACAAAGATGTTTCAACTGATTTGGCTTTCCAGGCTCTAACACCGCAGGCTTGATTCCTTATCAGCAGTGAGGGAGAGAGAAGAGTAAGGAGGGGAGTGCAAACAGAAAGAAACAAGGCAGAAAAATCTTTATAATTAAACCATACTGGCTTTTAATTAAATAGTCTGTTGTTTAATTAAGAAAATTATCACTGAAGCTAAATCCATCATTACAGACGTTTCAACGTCAGAGTTTTTTTTGTCTTTCCTTCTTCTTCTTCTGAGGGTAAGCAGTAGTGGGAAGGAGTCAGGGGAGAGGTTGTGGGCAGAAGAGCCTGCCATCCATTACGCAAATGTAATTTCCTCCCATTGTCTGAAATCTTCATTTTCATTAGGGGGGGAAGACAATGAAGCAATTAAGAGTACAGCTTGTTCTTCAGCACAGGAACTCGCAAGGGGTAAGGCGTCGAACGTGGGGTGGCACGGTGCCGGACTGTGAGCACAGAGCCTACTTTTGGAGATTTGGGCTCTCATGCCATCATCACAGTGTCTGATAGTTTGGCCAAAAACAAGCTGGAGGCTTATTTGGTGTGCTCATCTTTTGCGCTCATATATGACCTGCAGAATCAATGAGTGAACAGCTAAACTTAGTAGCAATAGGATTTTCATTTAAATTGGAATTGTGGTCGCCTATAATGCACAATCAGGTCGAGAAGGAAAAGATACAGTGGCACCTTGAACATCAACAAAAATCCATTCCATTCTGGCTGAACTCCTATTTGATTAAAGATTAAAGTTAGCAGTAATTAATCTGTATTGATTCTTTAAAACCAACAAAACACTCTTACGCACTCCTTAGATCTTGCTGATGAATTAGCGGTAATGTGTGTTTAACTGCTTTTCACACTTCAACAACCTTTAATGTAATGTAATAATTATAACAAAACAAATAGAAAAACACAAGTGATAAGCATATGGCAGCTGGTGCACATCCAGTTCACTAGCAGTAGCAGCTAGCAAAAGAAGCTAGCATAGCAGTCTACAGTAGTCTTCATTCAAGGCTCCCCCTGTCAAGCAGCACATATTGACTCAAATACACAACACAAATCACAAAATATTCTAATATGGGCTCATTATATCCACAAAATCTGACGGCTGACAGTCTGATCAAGTCAACAACAATGGGGAAAAAGTATCAAGTAGAAACGACCCTATAAAACCACGAGTTGTTTAACAACGAAAACCTCTGCTTAGTGATTTATTTCGTTGTCTAATGCAGACAAAATTCTGAAACAAACTTCACAGAGACAAACGTACTAGTACAAGGAATAGGACAACAAATGCAAGATTCAAAAGGCACAAAAGATTTGATAACCGGTTTCATTCAGTCAACGAGGCTATGGTATAAAAAACAACAACTCTGCTCTGGAGGAGGTGGGACAGTCAATACAGTCTGTCTCCAACGTTCTGCCTCAGAAATATATGGTATCGGAAATTCGCATCACTGAAAGTGTCTTGAGGGAAGTAGCTGACAAATGTAATCAGAGGTTTGCCTTGACATCCTCAAATTTTGGTTGAAATCTGTGACTGTGTCCTTCACAACGCCACTACTCCTGTCTCTGACTCACAACACACAAATACTGTTCGAATATGATATTTTGCATAGAAATGTTTGTACACTGTGTATAATTTTAGCATATATGCAAAATAACAATTGACTTGAAACATGCGTACCGGCACATTTTGTTCACACCACAGCACGTATGTTGACAAGACAAAAAAAATTCTTAAATGACAGCTCGTGCCTGTGGCGCATTAATTTGCATAAGCGCCGCGATTTCCTTACAAAAGGGCACCCATTGGCAGTATTTCAGCAAATGTGCAGAAGTTTAAAGTTGCGAGATGATCCCAAAATGGTCACAACTTTCCTTATCTTGATCCTCTTTTCAAAAGGTTTGTATCATGAAGCTCGCTGAACACAGAAATTGGTAACGTAGAATAATGATGTCAATCATTTTTAATTAATTCCCAAGTGAAATTACAGAATGCTGTACACAAAATATGCATAGGAAAATAAACAGCCAAGAATGAACAAACAATGCACAAGTAGTTAGAATAGATAGTAAGTGAGCCGTGTCGGTTGGAGTTACGTCACAAGCAACCACACTGACAATGTGTGTGCCTTTGTACTTTTTGAAAGTTGTCAACTGTATACTTCACTAAATGTTAGATGTGTGTGGCATGTATGTGCACTTGATTGATACAAACAATTTGAAAAGCCTTTGGTTAACCATGAAAAAAACCTCAATGGTATTTTCAACTCCACTGACTCTGCTCCTTGAGCTCTGCCCTTTACATTTGAGAGGTGCTGGAACCAGGTGCGAACAATCTCCATCAGAGGCATACTTAAGCTGGTCCTCCACCCCACCTCTTCGCCATCAACACTCTCGAACTAGAGTTTTTTCATGCAGCCATTCATTTATCTTAGCATATTCGGATTCCAACTTTCACAGTTACTTGCTTTCCAGATTGCTTCTTGCTACTCCTTGCTTGCATTCCTACATCCAGCCGACCTTGAAGCAACACTCGGCTTCCTTCCTTTAAACTGAAAGCATTTGCTTTTGGTCACCACAACCTCCACTACTATTGACAAAACAATCTTGATTTAATTTGCCTCCAGTCTCTGCACTTGGGACCTCCTGCCACCGGAAATGTAACAGCTGGATCTGGCCAAACACTGGACCCAGCAAAGACCGACCCTGTGCAATACTTGGGCAGCAGCTCAAAATACTTAGTATACGTATCCAAAGATTATGCCAAATACTTTTGTTTTATAAACAATTAATTTCAAACGGAGTCTCTAAATGTTGAAATATATTTAAGTACATATTATAGCACATGTAAGCGATTCAGGAAATGTATGGATGGATTGTAGCACACAGGATATTTTTGCCCATAATGTGCTGGACAAAATGTACAATATTCGAACAATAAACAATTAACAGTGTTTAACATGAATGAAATTTGCAATTTGTTTGAAATTTGTTTCGTTTAAGGAACAAGTCAGATTTTCTTGTTTAATTTTCCACGCACCTTATGAGAAAAAATTAAAATTGTTACTCCTAGCACTTTATTTACAACCACATAATGTTACTAATGTTATTATTTAATAATAATGTTATTAAATCTTGCTATTAAACCCCCCACTTCTAGACTAAAAACGTAAGGGAATATATACTAAGTGAGTAAGTGCTAAGCTGGATGCTTCAAGCTGTTTTGTGTGTGATGTTTAAATCTCTTATTTTGAAATATATGCTTTTAATTTGGAAGGCCGCTCCATACTTCTGTTTCCTGTTTCACATCCTTGTTTGCCATTCACCTCACGGATTTATTTTTAGCTTGTGCAAAACAACTTTAACTTATTGATGTCCGTTTAAAACAATCTGTCTGAATATAAAATATTTTAAACAGTCACATCTCACGGAGAAACCAACATGACATTGCCGAAAACGTGTCTTCTTGATGCACTGATCTGAAGTGTCTTGATGGGACTCGGGAGATTCTTCTTCTCCAGACTCCTATTGAGGTGGATTACAACATATTGTGGCATATAGCGCCACCTACTGTGCAGGAGGGGCATAGCAATTAGCGGGCATCTGGCAAGATGTGCGGCGCCGCTGCGCCGGTGCTGTGTTATGTCAATTATTTGGCGCCTGCGGGGTCCAATCTCATTTGAGCAGGGGCATGTGCCACCCCGGCCTCCCCTCTTGCTCTGCCAGTGCTTGTGTGGCCATTCAGTATGGAGGACCATAACTGCCAAAATAAAAACATAATAAATCACTAAAAGTGAAAATAAAAACAGACAGAAAAAATATAATTAAAAAATGTAATACAAAAAATATATATAAATGAAAAAAATATATATATATATATATATTAAATAAAGTAAAAATAAATACCCCTCCCCCCCCCAAAAAAACGAGATAAAAAAAAATAGACATAGAATTAAATATCAATCAATAAATAAAAACGCTCTGCTCTCACATTTATTTATTTCATGCTGCAGACGCTCTGTCAGGACGAAATGTTATTCAAATGAGGGGGCGGTCCTAAACGTGTCTTGGGTTGGACTCCGCCATTGCAAACTGCCTTTCATTGATCGAGTGAGCGGGTCGGCCAACAAGGAAGTATCGCCGGCTTGCATGGAGAGCTCCAACAATGGACGACTATCTTGACCACTATTACCACGACTTGTTGAACTCTGGTCACAAATAGCCAGCAAAAGACCTAATATTTCATTAAAAATTAAGATGTAATCATTGTATGCCTATAGTTAACTGTGGAATGGTATGTTAAGATGGATATTTATTGGGAATACAGTCAAACAGAACGAGGTTTGAGAGGGTACAGAGAGAGAGAAAGGAGAAAGCAGAGCAAAAAAAACAACATATGAAAACAACAATAGAGAACAATAGCAGTGCAAAATGGTATATGATGCTATAATGTTCCATAGGAGTTGGGTTCAAGTTATATTTGAGTGGGAATGTAGTGTTAGACCCTGTGAGGAGCGTGTCTGTCAATGTACGGTTCTGAAGCACTTTGTGTGCTACAAAGACTTCCTCACTGTCATTTTTCTTTTTCTTTTTTTTGCAATGGTACACATGTTCATACTACAGGTCAGTTCCGGGTTTTTTTTGTCCATATGTGACATGTATTTTTCATTTTTCAATTCCAATTTTTTCCCGAATACACACAATCAGGACTTCAATTAGCGAGGTACGTAAGTTCAGCGCCCGGCAAACTAAAAGAGGTCAGCCTAATTTTACATTCAAATTTGGCAGAGCTATTAACAACACTCTTCTCTGTGGTGTGTCATTAAAAAAAAAAAAAAAATAAAGATTTGCTCACTTACTGGGTCATTAACATTTTGAACACTGAGGCTTAATCCATCCTGCTAAGCAGTCTACTACCATCATAGCAAGTACAATTCTTGCCTTCTGGGCTTACTTCTGTCCAACTTCAATCTCAGAGTATGAAATCATCTGGGAGATCCCAGTGTGTCCCATTTTGTTACATACAGATTCACAACGTTCAAAAGGTTACTGTCTGGGTGCAGGACTTAAAAAGAATGCCTTGGAATAACTCTGGTTTTAAAAAGTGTAAAGTTTAAAGATCATTCAAGGCTTCTTCTCCTAAGTGGCTGTTTTTTCCCATTAAATTAATTTTTGAGTGGTAACCCTAGGAAAATTAAGAAGCATTATATACCCCTATTAAAAAGTTTTAATACGTGCACATTTCATTTGAATGTCACTGAATGAACTTGTTTCAGGTTATTTTCAGTTTTTGTTGCAGTTCAAGCACATTGAGTTACCTTCAGTGCTACTGCACATATCGCAGATTGATTGATCGGTTGATTGTGTTGTGTTCTTCCTAGATCTGTCAAAGGCTTTTTACACCGTTAACCATTCTTGTATTGTCGCACAATTTAGGAGAATATGTGTATGTCTTCAAAAGAACACAAAGGGTACATGTTGATGGTTTATTCAAACCTCTTGTCTATTCAAAATGGCCACCCCCAGTAGTCCATACTGGCTTCCATATTTACTATTTATATAAATGTCTTCTCTCAAAGTGTAACTGATGCCAAATGTCACTTTTTGCACATGACGCCATTTAATATTGTTTTGCTGAATCATTAGCAAAGGCATTAGAAAACCTGCAATCTTCATTTAATTTTATTTTAAGAAAAAAATGATAATAAAAAACGGAATCTTTATCAGTTGTGTCTTGTACTCAATTCTGACACTACTGAAATTATGTGTTCTCCAAAATCAAGGAATACAGACGATGTTTGTCAGATTGCTACTCTTCAAAAAGTGAGTTTGTCTACCAATACGCGTGATTTTATTTTGAAGGAAAGTTATCATTCAAACATCATGAAGAGTGTCTTACAAAGACAATATGAGTGAAACTTTCTTTTCTTTTATAAGAAACTTTTAAACAACTACACAAGCAACTTTAATGGTACTGTGTAAAATGTAAAACGAAAAATAACTTTTTGAATTTAAGAAAAAGACCGCATGGATCCATATATTACAGTTTACGGTTTGTTCACAGTTGAGTGAAAATTTTAAAGAAAATCATTTCTTAGAATGCATCCATTTTCAGGGTCTTCTACACAATATGGAATCATTATGTATGAACATTGACATTAAACTGAAGATTTTTCTGTAGCATCAGGCATCTAATGCCATAAAAATGATGTGAAACACTTCACAAAATCTGCAGTTCAGCAATCAATAGCTCCTAAATGAAGCAACTACTATTTTAAATATATAGTGTAAGGAATAGAATACATTTAACAAATGTTGGGATTTTCAAAATTTCAGCAATTATCTGTGAGTCAGAAAAAACAACAATGTATAAGTTTGAAGTCAGTACATTTAACAGAACTGAATCCCATAACACTGCGCACACACTGAAAAGCAAAATTGCAATTAATGACGTTATGGTCACAAATGAAAACCCCCATTAGAGTGAAGCCGCAATAAACGAATTGTGAAGTAGAACACTGTACAAAAAAGAAGAAGAAAAGAAAACCCCCATTAGAGTGAAGCCGCAATAAACTAATTGTGAAGTAGAACGCTGTACAAAAAAGAAAAAAAAAGAAAACCCCCATTAGAGTGAAGCCGCAATAAACGAATTGTGAAGTAGAACACTGTACCAAAAAAAAAAAAAAAAACATTAGAGTGAAGCCGCAATAAACGAATTGTGAAGTAGAACACTGTACCCAAAAAAAACAAAAAACATTAGAGTGAAGCCGCAATAAACGAATTGTGAAGTAGAACACTGTACAAAAAAAAGAAAAAAAGAAAACCCCCATTAGAGTGAAGCCGCAATAAACAAATTGTGAAGTAGAACACTGTATTAAAAATAGGTAAAAAAAAATCATGTTTTGTAGCTCAGAAGACCTGAATAATAGTTTACTTTTTCTGGTCATTGTGTTATTCTCGACTGTTTAATTTAGACTTCAGATCAATATTTTCAGTAAGTAGTTGCACAGCTGGGAAGTGCGCATTTGTTTTTCATCAGCTTCAGATGGTAATGAATCCACTGATTGAGACGATGTTGCATCAGCAGATAATGATGACCCATCCACGGCTTCTGAAGTTGAGCCATTCACAGATGTTTCTGATGGTATGGCTCTTGTTTAACTTTTCTGTCTTTTCGTTCGCTTGTAGCTCATCAAATGTTCTCTAGATATGTTTGTGTACGCTGGACGACCTGTTGGTTGCTACAAGCTTTAGTGAAGGGTCCCAGTCAGGATGCATCCCATCAGAAAGAGTTGCTGGCTTAACTATATATTAAAAGATATGAATCAGGCACCAAAAACAATATATCTTGGTGTAACCTTATCTTGTGGTACTGGGCGTTATATTATTAGTTGCATCAAAGTAAAAATGATGCGTGAATAAAAACAAAAATACTGCTGTGCTATTTTGAAGTAAAGCAATTTTTGAGTTAATTAGTACAATTTCTTGAATAATGACAATCTAATGGAGTTTGATTGATAAATGAAAACAGAACATAATGATTTGCAAATCATCACATTTAATTGAATACACCACAAAGACAAGATATTTCCTGTTCAAACTGTTATACTTGATTGTTTTCAGCAAATAATCATTCAATTAAATGTTATGGCTGCAACAGGTTCCAAAAATGCTGGAACATGGTCACGTTTACCACTGTGTTACATCATCTTTTCTTTTAACAACATTCAATAAACGTTTGGGAACGGAGGACAGTAATTGTTGAAGCTTTCTACATTCTTGCTTGATGTACAGCTTCAGCTGTTCAACTTTGTCGTACTTTACGCTTCATAATGCGCCACACATTTTCAATGGGAGACAGGTCTGGACTGCAGGCAGGCCAGTCTAGTATCTGCACTTCTTGCTGAAATAAGCAGGGGGCGTCCATGAAAAAGACGTTGCTTGGATGGCAGCATATGTTTCTCCAAAACCTGTATGTACCTCTTAGCATTAATGGCGCCTTAACAGATGTGTAAGTTACTCACGCCATTGGCACTAACACAGCGCCATACCATCACAAATTCCCAAAACAATTTGAAATGTGGACTCGTCAGACCACAGAACACTTTTCTACTTTGCATCATTCCATCCTAGATGAGCTCAGGCCCAGAGAAGCCGGCAGCGTTTCTGGGTGGAGTTGATCAATGGCTTTTGCTTTGCACAGTAGAACCCTTATCGTTCCGACAGCCAACCCGTGGGCCCTAAACCATCTTAAAAAAAAAAAGCCGGGGGGTGCATGTCACCACCCTGGCTATGTGCCCGAACATGTTATACATCATTTGAAAGCTGAGTTTCTGGAGATTTAAATTATACCCAACATTTTAAGATACAATTATATCTGCAGGCTCAGGGAGCACTTAAGTCAGACAATCGTACATGCAAAAATAAAAAGTGCAACTCACCTTTTCTGGCCTCCTAAATTTCCGAGATGTCCAACTCCATCCAAACATCAAAAAGGGGTCCAGTAAAGTATTCCGGCAAAATTGTTGGTCCACACCGACCCTTTAATCCATAAAGCTACGTTATTGGTTGCTGCAAGGTGCGTCCAAGGTGCAAAATACGCACAAGATCGAGCCATGATGAATCGTAGCTCCACAGTGCCCGCACACATTAGTTTAGCAACAGTCGCGAACAAAGACTTGGGGTTTGGCTTCTGAACGACACCTCGCCTGGTCCAATAGAAAGATGTTTTGACGGATGAAGCGCCAAACTGTATTTACTGAAATTGTTTTTCTGAAGTGCCCTGAGCCCATGTGGTGATATCCTTTACACTCTGTTCACCTGTGTGATATTCCGAACAGGTGTTTGATGATCATTTCTCAATGTTCTCAGTCTTTTTTTGCCACCTGTCCTAGCTTTTTTGGAACGTGTTGCAGCCATAAAATCCCAAATTTATAAATATTTGCTAAAGCAATAAAGTTTGGACATTAAATATCTTGTCTTTTATTTCTCGGATTCACAGAGTAAACTATCATTATGATTCTCATTTAAAACACTCTAAAATGTTCGCAACTATTTTGCGCATTGTTCAGTGCAATCTTTGCACTAGTGTACTCATCTCATCTCATCATGCAAAATGACAAAGCCCGTTTGCACTACCCTTTACCGCAACAAGCGCTTGATTCTGCACCTGAACACGATTAGTTCAATTAGTTCAGCTACATTTAAGATCGCAGAGTAGCTTAGTGAAAACTTGTGACCCGTGAAAATACCCCTTTCTTATGATTTGATTTAAATCACTCGCATTAATAATCGAAAGGCGATAAGAAGCCACTGGGAGGGTAGAATAATTGATGTACGAAATTGAAAGTATAATGAGTCTTCCAGATAAATTGATTAAGAGGGCTATGAAGACCCAGTTCACAGAAACAAATCAAGTGTGCGCTTTGAGTGAACAAATACATTTAATTTATCTTTAGTATTCAGTGCATCAGGCAAGTGAGTGGCAGTGAGGGGATCCTTATCCTTGTTGAGAACACGGGATAATCAAAAGCTTATGGAGAGTTAACTTGCTTGCACTTTTCATCCCTGAAAACGGTGGATGGGGAAAATTAGTAGAGAGAATCATAAGATTAATTGATGATACTCACATAAATTTCTTGTAAAATCCTGCAACATAAATGTCAATAGATAAAAGGGGAACCATAAAAAGCAAATGTGCTGTGTGAAAGCGAAGAAAGAAAAATGTCCCCCAAAGACTGTATGTACAGCATACTTCATACATTAGTGAAAAAACAAATTGTACTATGAGTGAGTGACGACCTCTCTCAAGGCTGAATAAACACTACAATTTTATCTTAGTGAATCAGAGATTGCATGCAAGTAGTCGCTCAGCTACTTTGACTTGTAAGCAGAAAATTTGCGACACAGGTGCCAAATGGTGGCAGGGAGCTCAACTCATCCCACTTCACAACAGTCAGCAGTTTGGTAGATAGTGAACAATTCTTAAAAAATAAAATAAAATAAAAAGGCTTCAAGCAGTTTATTGCCAATCTGCTACACCCTGTGAAGAGGGGATGCATAGAGAAAAGCAGAGGACAGGACATGAGAGGGCAAGACAGAACAGGACAGAACATTACAGGAGTATTGAAACCGGCAGTGCAATTGGATCGTGGTGTGAGTAACTAAATACCTCTAGAAACTGAACGTGAGTGAGTGTCTGGGGGCTTGGGGGCCTGGGGGAGGCTGGGTCTGGGTTGGGGTGGATGAGGGGCGGGGGAGGGGGAGTGGGGGCTGTGGACCGGTGGGGTGCCTGGCGGGCCTGCAGTGCCCCGTCCTGCTGCGTTGGGTTGGGGGCGCGGGCCGTGTTGGGGTGGGGGCGCTCCTGCTCCTGGGTTTGCTCTCCGGCCGGTGGCCCTGGCGGGGCCCGGGGGTCGTCCTTTGGCGCTGCCGCGGCCTGGGGGGCCCTGAGGTGTTGCGCTTGCTCTGTCCTGGCAGGGGTCGATGGCTCCCCTCTTTGGTGGAGATTATCATGCATGCCAGATCCACCACACTAGCATCTATCGAAACTCAGACACAATCTGCTTCTTCCTTAGGTCATTGAATCGGTGGAGGCTGGTGTCTGTGGATCTCACTCTGCTTCGTTTGTCCTTCCTTCCTTTCCTCAGTCTCTCCTTTGGTCTCTTGAGGTCTCCCTGATTTTTTGGATTTGTTGGAATTTAGATGTTTCTGGGGTTGGTGAAGAACTCTGGTTGGTGGCCCGGTGGGTGGTGTCTGGTCGGTGCTGGATTTCACTTTCCTTTGTTTTCTTTGGTCCTTCCTCGGGTCTCCTGACGGCGGTGTTCGGTTTAGGTGAACGGTATGGGATTTTTTTTAATAGGTTTTTGGTGAACTAACGAATACACACACACACACTCGCACGCACGTACGCACGCACGCACGCACATACACATACACATACTCACCCACATCCAAAAAAAAGAGCAATGACGATGACATTACAGAATGAACAATACTGAGCTCTTAAAAAAATAAATAATATTAATAATAATTATGCTAATGTTAGTTATTGGAAAATTGCGTGGTAGCTATAAATAGCCATCAGCTTGATAGTTCGCCTTTCCACACTGACCCAACCAGCCACGCAACACTCAAAAGTTGTGTTCTTTCTTGTTTACGAATGCTTCTGAATGCATCGCGGGAAGGGAGGGAGGAGGGGAGCGCAATGTTGTACTGTATACAATAAAGAAGGTAATATCACAACCACCATCTGCTGTTAACATACTTGAGAAACGTTACTGTGCTGTTTGAAGAAAAAATAGAAAATAGCCACAGGAAACAATGTAATTCAGACCAACTGCGGACGACTTGGACGTTTGCTTGGACTCATGGGTTCTTTCAAGGGAAATTAAAGGCAAAACAATACCGCTTTTGTCCAAAGGTGCCGCCATAATCATCAAAAACCAAATCCTCATTTGTGCTACTTTCATTCATATTTGGACACCTAGTTATAATCCATCATTTATTCTTCCTTTTGTGGCTTAATAATGCATATTTATTCCTCCATTAGCCAGTGTTCACTGTGAAAAAGACCTCCATAAGTGTTACTTGCATCTTAATCATCTAAAATACCTTATTATATATATTGTTTTACTGACATTGGTACGTTTTTGAAGCCGTCTCAGAAAAAGTATGATTGTTTTTATTAAACCAGCATTAAATTGTAAAAAATAAATAAACGTCATTTATGTAGCGCTTTTCCACCTTACAAGGCCCTCAAAGTGCTTTACATTCGACTACTCATTCACCGACTGATGACGCAGCATCAGGAGCAACTGGGAGTTCAGTATCTTGCTCAAGGATACTTCCGCGTGGTCTCAATGTACAATCAATGAAAAATAAATCAATGAGAAAATGAGTCAGAGCTCCTCAAAAGTGTGAATGTTTCATACATTTTATTTGTACAGAATTAATACTAAGATGGGCATGTACTTTGCTGTGTCTATTTTTCTTTCACATCACTCTTTTATGTAATCCCACTTTCAAGCTGTCAATGATAAAGATGTGTTGCTGAGATTGGGCCACATTCAAAATCCTTTATATTATCTTCATTTCCTTCAATTCAATGACAGTGTTGACAGATGAACAGTTTCAAATAGTTATCTTTCACAACATGATACATTTTGTATGGAAAGTGCAATTCTCCCAAATTGTGTTAGCAAACAAATCTGGGCTATTGTTTGAGGACATAAAAAAGCCAGTACTGTTATTAATGAACACAAAAAAGAAGACGATTGAAGTGCAAGGCTTGGCATCTTTTATTATTATTATTATTATTTTGATGCTATAATTAGCCAAAAAGACATTATTTAATAAAACAAAAAACATGCAATGTGCAAACACCAAAATAAAACAGGAGTGCATGCAAAAAGTACGTTTTAAAACATGCTATTTAAAATTTGTAGTAGTTCTCGGGTAACGTAACTACAGTGTGAAAGGGTCTCATTGGTAGGTCTCACACACATAAATGAATGTTGGGTGAACAGCTTTAGCAGGAAGTACATGTAGGTTTATAATGTATTTCTAAGACACTGTGCTCTGGGGATTAAAGAAAAAAGTTTCAGGATTAAAGTTTTTAAGATGTGTGTGTGTGCGCGCGCGACACACATAAACTGAACCTATATTTTACACTGACAGCGCACTGACTTGGTCCTGAGATAAGCATGACGTCCTCTCTTTTATGGGATTATGCCCACTTGTCACTCCACCAGTCCTAGTATATTTTATTTTGTATTCATTTATGTATTTACTTACAATTATGAAGTCACATGTCCAGATCATTATTGTGACTGCAAAATGGAGGTATGGCTAAATTGTGTTTTTTTTGGTATTATTATTATTATTACTTTGATTCCTGTGGCACGGGTACAAACGACAATATGCCACGATTAATTCGGCCTCAAATCCCCAAATTCTCATTTGGCGTTTATTTTTAACGGCCATTTCGCAGCTCAATTGAAGTTACCACCGATTTGTGCATAGCTCTAGCTTAATAGCATTACAGAATCCCGCATTGCTTACATTTGTACAGGCGAACATCCACCATTTACACCCCTATTTACCTCAACTCTTCTTTTCAGCAACACAAATGTCTCACTGCGGTTAGCAGAGTGCTCACCACTTCACTGCATTGCCCTCTATATGTCCCTTAATTCTGTATTCCACCCAGTTTTTTTCCTTTTTATTTTACGACGAGAGTACATTTTATGAGATTCTCTTGATTCACATTAATAATGAAAGTCAACCTTATTGCCGATGTGATTCACGTTTTGTTTAGTTCACATGAATCCAGGCATCCTAACGTTTAATTTGGAATTTTATGTCACCTGTGGGTGACGGGAGACCTATTATTCCCCCTCCAACACCTGTCGTCCGCCAAGGTCATCGTCAATAAAGCCCTACCCAGGGAACTTGAGGGCGGCATGATTTGCATGCATAATGCAATATTTATATGCTAAATGCCTTGTCTAAAGGGGAGAGATTCATCAGGCAAAGGAATGGCTTTGCCCGTTTTGGCGTTTTCCTTACAGTCCAGTACAACGCCACTTTTTTTGTGTGCGTATGTGTGGTGTAAAACTTTCTTCCCTCTGAATACAGGTTATATCCCAGAGAAATGTTATCCTGATACAATAACAGTGATACACTTCACGAAATTACACTTTTAAGTGTTAAATTCAAAGAGGTTATTGCCCAAGGCGATATATTTCCTGCAAAGGGGAAATAGGTCTGGTCAGCGTGATGTAGTGCAAGGAATGAAATGCCATTTTGGCCGATTGAACGTGACATTTCTTCTTCCATTTACCTCCCTGTACCTCTCAGAGAGGAAGTGAGCAGAATGACCTTTTGTAGTTTCCTCGAGGCTTTGCTGGAGCAAAACACCCCTCGAATATTTTGCAGTGCATCTAAGCTAATTGAATCTAAAATAGAGCTTATGAACCAAAGGCTGCGGTAATGAGAGAAGAGCTGCCTTCACACAAAAGGTCTCCAAAATGATAGAGAAGGTGAGAGATCCTTCTGGCAATTTGACTCCAAAGGGCATTCGCCAACTCTGTTTGAGAACTCTCAGTGCATACAAAAATGCAGGTAATTAATTACAGTTACTATCAGTCTACTTTTTAAGTGACAGTTTTCATTGTTAAATGTTGTATGGTAGCACAAATGCTCTCTCATTAAAAAAATAAAAATTATTCTGAGAGAGCTCAGTATAGTTCATTCGGTAATTTTACCGATTCGACATGTCATCATCATTGCTCTCTCTTTTTTTTTATACATTTTTTTATTTTGTTTAAAAAAAATTATTTGGTATGTGCGTGAGTATGTGCGTGTGTGTGTGTGTGTGTGTGTGCAGGGGTGCGTGCGAGTGAGTGTGTACTCATTAATTCACCTAAAACCTATTAAAAATCCCATACCGTTCACCTAAACCGAATACTTCAGAATCCAGCTAGAGTCGTGAGGTTGTCAGGAGACCCGAGGAAGGATCAAAGAAAAGAAAGGAAAGTGAAATCCAGCACCGACCAGACATCACCTACTACCCACCGGGTTAGCAACCAGAGTCTTTCACCAACCCAAGAAACATCATGCTCACTCATTTTTAAAGTTGAGTGAGAAGTTTTGACATGCCTTTTTTCTGAGTTTGCAAAGCCTGCACAAAATTTCACACAAAAAGTGAAATACCAGCAACTTGAGTAATCAAGTTAGCCGTTTGATCAGTGGTGTCAAACATCCGGCCCGCTTGCCAGAACTGGCCCATCAGGGGGTCCAATCTGGCTTTTGAGGAGAGAACACAAACGGCAGTTTTTACAAAAAATTATTGTTGTTACTAATTTTGTCAACTTGAGGGTGCACTGACAACTATTCTGACAAACATTCTGAAATTTGGCAGTTACTCAGGATTTGATGCAAATATTTTGCACAATTTTTTTTTAAAGAAACTTCAGATTCCTCTAAATAAGAATATTTTCAGAATTTATGTGTAATTATTTACACCAAAGAAAGGAAATATTTTGACCTGCCGTTATTTATAACTTATTACCCTACTAACACCAAACGTTTAAAAAAACATCCGTATTTGGTTATCTAAAGGTTAGTTAGAACCAAACCAAAGAGCTGTGTGTTCTGGTTATAACCTTCCCGAAACGTTGAGGGAATGATATTCTTCATTAGTCAGATTTCTATCCAATTGTTACAAATTTTTTAAGAAAATTTACTGAAAATGCGCAAAACGCAAATGCAACTTATGCCCGTTTCCATCTGTTCTTCTTTTGCGAATATTAAGAGGTGGCGGTATACACCATAGAGATTAGGGGTGTGCCCAAAAATCAACTCTCATTTAGTACGATTCAGAATAGATTTTAAATGTCCCAAAATCGATTTCATTTAAATTATTTTATACTGTCTTGCTTTTGTCTGTGTGTGCCTTTATTTGGAGCACTGTTCATTTTGTACCCGGTTTGGCCACTTAGAGGCAGTGTGGTTCCACGCGGTCTAATACACTGTTAAGTTGTAGCCACATTAGAGAGTAGAAGGAAAAAGTCATGATCAAGTTATTCCAATAAAAAAATATTTTTTTGCAGTGTGGAGCAATTTTTTTGAGTGGTAAGAGTAGCGCGCTAATTAGCATTAGCGAGTCAGACTGGAGTAGATCATTACAATTCCTTGCACATCTATAGATTGAAGCAAAATACACTGTCAATCAAATCATTTTGAATCAAAAATCGTTCTTAATCGAAAATCTGAATCGAATTGTGAGACATTCAAAGATTCCCACCCCTAATAGAGATGTACTTAAAAAGAAAAACAGGAAGCGGCAGCGCCGTGCGATGATGTCGTATGAGTTTTCTTTTATAATTCTTGATAAACCGTGTCGTTTCTTTGCTGTTTTCCATTTAAAATAGCATTAATATTCGCTTCTTTAATTCATTCCCAAAAGATTTCTGTTGTGTCGTCCCCCCAAACATACCTTTACTTTATCGTCCGCCATTGCTTTGGGACTACATGTGACATAATATCCGGTCACAACGTGCAACGTGTATCCGGTCTTGCCAGCGGTTATTCAGAAATCCTGTTTCCATAGCCAAAATTCGCATTTTCCTTTTTTCGACACACTTCAAAATCCACCCCCTCAAAGCGTAAAAACTTTTTTTTGCAAATTTTGGGCTCTTTTTCGAGTTGCTATCGTTTCCATTCAGTTTTATTTTCTTGAAAATTTGCATAAAAATGGATGGATGGAATCCCAACAAATGTCTTCCCTTAGTTTTTTAGAACGCTCTCTAAACGTTCTTTTTTATTTATCTAGCACAGCATTATTAATTATTAACTTCATTAAGCACAATATGTGCTTATAATATTTAGAAATAATAGATATTTCAGTTTTATAGTAATCCTAGCCGTTTAATTTAGCAAGCTAGTTGGACAGCAGAGAAAACGAGCGTCACCTGGTGCCGTGCAAATGTACGCGCTACAAAAATCCTTACAAGATAGGACGGCATTTGTATAATGGCGAGCACAGTTGACATTCAGTGAAGTGGTTAAGCATGTAGCTTTCATACCGGTGCATAGCTTATGAGTGGGTTCGAGCCCCACTACTGGCAAAATAGATTTTTGTCACTTTAAGTAAATTTATTTAAAAAAAGAAGAAGAAAACAAATTAAATTTTTATACAATAAGTAAGTTGTACAACTAAAAGTTGTTTTAAAGTTCGTGGTGCCAAGTGAAAAAAGAACAACACAAACTTTCCACGTAAAAGCATCCTTGAGCAAGATACTGAACCCTCCGGTTGCTTCTGATGCTGCGTCATGAGTGGGTAGTCGAATGTAAAGCACTTTAGAGGGCCTTGTAAGGTGGAAAAGCGCTATATAAAAAAAAAAAATGAATTACCTTTTTAACGAAAGGTTTTCAGTCCGAGAGTTGTTTCGTGCTCAATTTTATTCCCAAGCCGCTGACCTCATGAATGAACTTAGTACAAATAGGCAAAGTAGGGCCTGCGGGCCACATATGGCCCATCCAGGTTTGGAAATGTTGCATTTTGAATGTCTGAATTGTAAAAAAAAAAATCTTGTTTGAAGTTTGAAAATGTTCTTCAAAAATTGTAACTTTGTCTGAAATTGCCTGTAGTGTTGACACGCCCGCAAGGCGTTTGGGATATTTAAAAATCCCCACAGGGCCTACATGATATCATCTATATTCAGTCAAACTAAAATGACAATCACTCAGCCGGGGAGAGTTAAGCCATCAGCCTGCAACTTTTCAAAAATACTCCCTCCCATTGTTTTTAGTTCACCATTTCTTATCAATAAATTATAGGGCATGATTTATTATCTTACAAATGACTTGTTAAGATTTTTTTTTTAAATAAATCACCTCACAAAAAAGCAGTTATGAGTAGAACAATCTTGCTGAATATGGTCAGACCTCTCTGAAAATACATTTACAGCATTAATTATAAAAGGGCTACATCTAATTTTCCAACCATTATGGTACAAGACCTTGCACTTCAGTATATCAATGATTTATCGAGTCTGCAAAAGCACATACTGTGAAATGAAATTATGAGCCTTTAGATATATGAGAGCCTGAGAGGAAAAGAGGGAATAAAAGGATAACTAAAATGTCTGCTACTTACTAGCTGTTTAATTAACACAAATTGTCAACCATTAGTAGTGTGCCTTGTGCAAAATAGATCTCAGACATGATCGAGCTATAACTAATCAGAGAGGGAAAAAATTGCACCTGTTAAGCTTCAGTTATAATATTTGGAAGTGCAAGATATGATTAGGGACGGGTGGAATCTGAAAAAAAAAAAAACGTACATTCTCTTTGTGGGCAAAATGTAATTATGTTACTAACCTATGCAGGGCAGTATTATGGGCTGCTTGCTTCACATGCTCTGCCACTGTTAATGCTACTGCTTGCTCTACAGCTGTTCTATAATTAGTCTCTGTCTTTTTAATCAGCTACATGTCTGCATTCATGCTAATGGAAACTTCCAATCGCCATCTCAGAATGAAAACTGTGCTGCATGATCACACCTGCTGCAAACAGTGGAAGTGATGGAATCGGACAGTCTACATTGCATTTCATGTTTCATTAGGAAAAGCTGTGCCAAGTCGCCAATGTGCACCACCTTACCCCTTTCCACAGCCTGTTAAGAAATGAAAAACATTTAGACAATAGAAGCAAAGCTGTCACTCAAGACTGGAAAAAGATCTCACAGAAAATTTGTATGTGCCTCGTATTGAGCCAGTAAGTGTTCTCCCTCAAAAAATATCAATATCACCATTTCTCTCAAATATTGTTCACAAACCAAATCTGTCTAAATCTGTGATAGTGAGCACTTCTCCTTTGCCGAGATGATCCATCCCACCGAGATGCTGATTAGACACCATGATTAGTGCACAGGTGTGCCTTAGACTGCCCACAATAAAAGGACACTCTGAAAGGTGTAGTTTTTTTCCTATTTTTTTATAATTGTCTACCTACCGACATTTGGATTCTAAATAATACTCAGACTACTAGTAAAAGTGTTTAAATCCGATCACAGACTGACCCAACTTCAGTGGAAATTCCAATCTGAGATTCCGCTGAATGTGTGGCCTCCACTTTGTCTGTATGCAGTCCCTATCGAGACATGATCCTGATGTGACACATTCTCCTCAAGGATCTCCTATCAGACTTGTATCAGGGCATTTGTGAATTCATGGTCAGTCTTTGATGTTATGTGACGGCGATGGATGGAACGAAACATGATGTCCCAGACGTGCTTGATTGAATTTAGGTCTGGGGAATTGGTAGGCCAGTCCATCAGCAGCTATGGCAGAATCTCTGAAACACTGGTCCTTATTCACAAACAGTGCGTACGACCAAATGTTACGTATATTATAAATATGGCTCTTCAAAAAGAATTCTTACTTTCATTTTTTTTTTTTTTACTCTGAACAAATTTAGAACCCCAAATGCACAAATAACGATCTGTTATCTGTTTCTCTGACCCAACACATTCCCCTAAAAAATCTCTGGTCAAAAAAAAAATAAACACCCTGAAATCCTGATCTGTACACTTTCTTCACCCTACAAGAGGAACATGTCAGCTAAGGCAGAACAATTTGATAACCGGAGATGTGACAAGCACGTGATGGCGTAAATTGTCGTTAAAATGTAATACTTGGCTAGCTTTAGCCCTCAGCAACCTGCTAGACATGGAGAGCTTGTTCAGACATGTAATAGATGTACCTCTTTAGCTAGCCTCGTGTCTCCTACTCACATTTGACTCACACACCTTCGTGATAGGCGACTACATCATTGAGAAGACCAGCCACAGTAATATATGTGCTTCTGTGGCCAGAGCACCTACCTGTTAGCCTGAGAGCTAAAACGGACAGGCTAACACTAGCTAGTGCTATCATTACACGTCAGCTCAAATGACACAAGGATGAGGCAATCAGATTACAGAGTAGAAAACAAGTTTGTAATCTTGACATTTTAACAAAAAAGAGTCAGCATTGAATAATTGTCTTTGGTCCCTTACCTTAGTTTTAGCAGATTATTCTATTTTAGCCAGTAACTGGCTAAATTCTGTAGTAAACATTGACTGCAATTTGTACGACCCTCCTTCTGGCGGTGACCTGAACTGCGAACATAGTTTACTTTAGAACAAGGCGAAAAACGTGCAATTTGCGAGCCTGTTAGACTGGGAGTGAAGTTTGTCAGTTTAAGGGACCAATGCTAATTACTCAAAGCATTGAACTCACTAAGAGATGTCTGGCACTTTGCCTCAAACCCGGTCAAACTCTTGGAAGGGTTGGGTACCCAAATGCAGGGACAAGAGGTAGTGTAGGATGTAATAAAAGGTATTTATTTGACCAAAAACAAAAAAATCAAAATGTAAATAGGCTAACAAGATACATGGAATCAGACATACTAAAACAACACAAGTCCAAAAAGAAAAACTGGCAACAGCCTCACTACCACAGGCAGCATAACGAGGCAAGGGGCCACTTCTGTACTCTCCTTTTTAATGCACATTACGAACATTAATAGAACTGCTTACAGTGTGTAGAATTTAGTGCCACCTAGTGGTGAACTAATAGAATGCAAATATTTTGAAGACCGACTAGCAAGAACTTGCTGGAGCGGCTAACGAGTTGCTCGGAAAAACTAGCCGGAGAGGTTAATAAAAGCAGTTAGCGGGAGAAGCTAGCAAAAGCAGAGGGAGACATGCTGCGGGAGCACAAATCACAGCACTTTGCGACGACCACCTGCATGCCCACCACAGCTGTGTAATGTAACCCATTCGGTCCAACATGAGCTGCCCCTACCACCAAAGAGGCTAACTATACGTTCACAAATTTCTTCTTCTCCTTCGGATATCCGTAGCAGAAAGATGGCGGCGAAACATGTCAGCCTTAAGTAAGGTGATCAAACTTTTTTTTTTTGTGCATATTATTGAAATAAATACAATTAATTTTAAGTTTACCACTAGATGCCGCTTAATAATACACACTGTCCTTTAAGACTTATATTTATACTCCCACATTTGGTATTTGTGTGTGTATGTATTTGTGCACTCATGCTTACTAGAAAACTTTACACCTTTGTGGATCCATATCAGTTCATATCAAAATATTCTGCTGCAATTTTAAAATGTTTAGGGTATCATTTTTCTCACATGCCTGTTTTCACTGTAGCATGAAAAAAAGTATAATTTCCTGTCTCAATGCCAGCATAGTCTCATAAGTCCCATGGCCAAAGAAATCTATTGCAAAACAGATATATATCGACAGATTGAAAATCAAGCATTCGCCTTTTCATAAAATGTGTTCTCTGTTTGTCCTCTGCACCCATTTTATTGCATTCTTATTTATTTCTACATATCCTACCAGTTATTAGCCTTTATGCTTTGCTTATAAAACATGCACGCCTTTGGCTCTGCCCGGTCAAAATCTCACAGCCAACCCTCAGAATGGGAAACCAAATTAAATAATTAAAATTAAATTAAAAAATGAATCATTTTTTCAGCACCGTGTACCTGAATAATAAAAATCTCAAATTATCTGATTATTATCTGGTTATATCCCACTGCGACCACCAAGACAACAATACTAGCTCTATGTCATGACCCCATTGCTAAACACGAGCCTGCTCAACAGACAGGTTCGATAAACAAACTGGTCACATGCTGCTGTGGGATGGACATCCACATTCTAGCACAGAAGTTGCCAATACCAGCACAGATCGTCTGTCTTCAATTGAATTGTTCATTTTGTTTAACATCCTAAAGCTTGACTCATGAAGATAAATAGTTGAGCTCTCTTGTTTTATTCAAATTTCACTTTTAGACCTTTTTTTTTAAAACTGTAAATAAAGGGAACTCGGACATTGCCTGGAAATAGCTGATATTGTTTTTTTTCATTAACTGAATAAAGTTGCAGATTTGGACTGCGGTCATTGAGATAAATTGAAAATATTGGTTTATGCCTTTAAACAGCAATCTTACTTCCTGCACACAAACGTACCAATATTTTCTCTGTTTTTAGATTGGATGATGTTATAGGGCATTCAGAGATGAATAGCTCAGGAAATTGATAAAGTGTGTATGAAGATATGTGCGTGGTACGTGTGTGTGAGTGTGTGTGTGGGGGTAACCATTGGAAAATTCTTAATTGAAACGGCTAAACAATAAATCACACATAATGAAACTGTTATTTGTCTGCAAAGCCAATGGCAATTACCCCAAAAACATTTTGTCATTTGTGTATGAAGAATCATTTATGAACAAATGTACATGAATAAAAATGATTATGTAAAATGTAGGGATGCTCCGATCCGATTTTATGCTGCCGATGCCAATACCGATCGTCTATGAATAAGATCAGTCGATATTGATTCCAATCACATTATCTGTATTATTTTTCTCCAAGATGTATTTATGGTGAGTGAGTGCCATTGGCTAAATTATCAAAACGCTTGCTGGTACAATGCATCAACAACTATCAACTAGCTAGCTAACTATATAGCTTGACATGAGAAGCTGTACACACTACACAAGCTGATGAAGCCATCACTGTTGGATTCCGACTACTTCAGATCTTCAGATTTTTGAAGATTACGGCCCTGATTTATACACCACCCTGTTTGTAAATGTTGATTCTTCAAGTTATAAACTACAAAGGGGATGCGTTCCTTATCTGCTTATTATGTCTTCGTCTCAACCTGATCTTGTCAGCCGTGCTCCCCTCGTGTCAGCCAATCTGCTATCTCCAGCGGAGAGCCTGTTGGTGGCCCAAGGTTCTTTGGTACAATAAGTTTAATGAAACCTAAAACTACACCCTGATTAAATGGGTGCGAGCAATGCATGCTGGTTATGAAGCGTTACGTATCATAATAATTTTGAACACTTGAATTTTGTTTTTCACTCATGTAAACTTGATGTAGGAACAAACAATTGTTCAGCAAAGTATGAAAGTTAACACTGAAATAATGATCTGATATAGAGAGAAGGCTTGGAGTATTCAATTATAAAATACATTGATTTAAAAAGATTCAACAAATAAAACTCAGCCAGCATGAAATGAATGCACATTATTGTGGACACGTGCATCCACAGGTGTGTGCAAATGTATATCTAAGGGTTAAGTTATTGGGCCCATTGGCCGGATGGCGAGTGTCTATTAGGTTTTCCCCACAGGAGCTCAATTTTCTTGACCTTTACGGACCAGACTGCACAAGATCACATAGCACAGAATTGTCATATTTGATGTGTGGATTGCACTTGATTAAATGCTGAGCTTGAGCAGGGATGGGCACTTGAACAATGGAGGGGAGTCAGGGACCGCAATTTGTCATCAGCGCTAATGAGAGTGGGCACATAGGACGGAAAGGCGACTCACCCTGTTCATTTTGTTCACCAGTAAATACTGTATATAACCATGTCTTGAATTTGAAAATAAAAATAAAATCACATTTTATTTTATTTTTAAGAATAAAAAAATAAATAAAAAAAATCACATTTTATTTTCAATGAATGAGCATGGTGGGGTTCAGTATCTCCAACAAGGTTAAGAACCACTGCACTACAGTATGTTTGTCCTGCATTTCATATCAAAACCCCCTTTGTTTACTCACCTGTGCGCAGGATAGGGCGGTAAAGTTAATCTCGATGTATCCCCTCTGCGTCATCGCGAGTACAGCATCCGTCACAACCTCCACTTATCCAACCCATCATACACACTTGTAACAACACCATTAAGTTTTGAATAGATCCATGTTTTTGAAAACACAAATTTAGTGCACTTCAAACAGATGCGTGGTGGACAACCTGCTTCTTATTTTACCTGTGAGACACCATTTTCTTGGATTTCTTGAATGAAAGTCGGCAGGACCCGCTCTCTTCTTCTCTGATGCAGGAGTACATTTTTGGAGTTGGATGCGATCTTGAGCGATGTCTGCCACCTAGTGGTGAACGCTATTATTATAACATTCAACTGCTCATCGACAGGTAACATTTTTATTTTCAAAATTTAATCAAGGGCCACTCGGAGTGGGGGCCGCGAGTGGCCTATCCTTGATGTACAGGGGAAAGTCAACTAATTCCAAAAACCATCGGCTCCAAATTCTGAGTTCCTTGGCTTTCCCTGAGGCTGCCTGGGAGCCTAATTTGAATAGTCAAAAACATTAGACAGAGTGTAAAAAGTGCCACAGAAATGAAAACAGGTGAACATCTGGCGCACTCAGTTGTTAAACATGCTGCTACTCTTCCAGACAGGTTGGTGGTGCAGTATATGCTTTTTTTTTCCAGAATGAATGAAAAGCAGCTGCTTAAAATTGAAAATAGGGGATGCTATGGATTAAGTTCTGAGTTTATAAACACTATCAGGGGATGTTACTGATCTTTGTTGTTGGCCCGTGAAGCCCTTTGAGACTCTTTTGTGATCAAGGGCTACACAAATAAACTTGACTTGACGTATGCGCCACGGTGAGTGTTTAAACTATTTTTTATGAGGTCCATTTCCTCTTAGCGTAGCCACCCTAACGGTTATTATGGATCTGCATTAATTATATGGTTGTTATTATCCTTAATCGATCATCGTCATTCACTCCCATGCAGGCTGCAAAATTACTCTCTTGACTGGTCTGCTGCTAATGGATGCATTTCCATAGAACTTAAGAACATCAGGAGAATGATCTCATCTTTGTTGCTCCTATTTGGCAACATTGCTGCACAGTTATAATTTCATCTCCAAGAGCACAGGTGTAAAACTCCGGTCCTCGAGGGCCACAGTGCTGCAGGTTTTGGAGGTTTCCCTATTCCAACACAAGCTGATTGCAATCAGCAGGATCGTTATCAGGGTTATGCAGAGCTTGCTGACGAGCTGATCATATATCAGCTGTGTTGGAGAAGAGCACCATCCAAAATCTGCAGTACTCCGGCCCTTGAGGACCAGAGTTTGACACCCATGTCCTAGAGCGGTGTTTCTCAACCCTGGTCCTCGGGGCATACTATCCCGCCTGTTTTCCATGTCTCCAAATTCCAACGCAGCTGAGGATCGTTACCAGGCTTCTCCAGAGCTTGCTGATAAGCTGTCATTGGAATCAGCTGTGTTGGAATAGGGAGACATGGAAAACAGGCTGGATAGTGTTCCCTGAGGGTTGAGAAACACCGTCCTAGAGAATAATTACATTGTTGAAATGTCATAAAAATAGCAACAAACTGTAAGCAAGCTGTGGAGAACCTGTGAAATGGTAAACGAGGGGAGAGTGAGGCAGCTGATGCTTTAAGGGTGCCCGTTAAGACATTGAAATTCAGTTTTATCTAATCAACTGCTTTGATCTTCAATGTATATGTCTTCTTTTGAAATGTTGTACCGAGGGTAACCATCCCAATGTGGTAATTATTTGAGAGTTAATTGTATTGTACTATTTGGCATTTTTGCAAATTGCTTCTTATGTTTGCCTTTATAATGCTAGTAAAAAATGGAGCAGCTATCTTGCTTTTGGATTAAGATAGGGTGACCAGACATCACATTTTAAACGGGACAGTCTTGGCTGAGCTTTATGTCCTGTCACGTTTTGGTTTTGTGGGGTTGGGTTTTTGCTTGATTTTGGGTGTTCATTTTCCTTTTTGTCTGTGTTCAGTGTTTTGTTTTATGTTCTTTGTCTTTCCCCTCGTCTCGTTATGTGTAACCACGTCCGGCTGTCGTTTCTTGGGAGGATGAGTATGGCGGCCTTGCGGCTTCAAAAGTCTTGGCCTATTGGCTATTACAGGGGTAGGCAAGTTCATTCCTAGAGAGCCGCAGTCCTGCATGTTTTTGATATCTCCCTCCTCGAACACAGCTGAGAGGCTCCTGCAGAACGTAATAATGAGCTGATGATTTGAAACACCTGGGTTCCAGGCAGGAGACACCGAAAACATGCAGGACTGCGGCTCTCTAGGATCGAACTTGCCTATCCCTGAGCTATTAGGATCAGTGGTTCGTCTTCTTCGCTGATTCTTCTGTGGCTACAGCGCCACTCCAGACATGGCATACGCATCACAGCTGTTAAACGTCCTCAGCGTCTTCGTTTGGACACACGTGTGTACAAGTTTCTTTTGCTTCCATGTGAACAGGCCTTAGTTTGTGGGGTTTGTCGAGTCAGCGTGGGTGCATTGTCTACCTTATGTGTGGAAGTTTGTGGGTCAAGTTTTTGCCACAGCCAAGTAGTCCTAGTACCAGCCAAGTCGTCTTCGTCAACGGCAAGTCGTCTTCGTCACAGCCAAGTAGCCATTGTCACCGCCAAGACGTCTTCGTCAACACCAAGTCGTCTTCATCACTGCCAAGTCGTCTTCGTCACTGCCAAGTCGTCTTCGTCACCGCCACAGCCAAGCCATCGTCACAGCCACTCCACGTCAAATCAAGGCAAATCAGGTCCTGACATGGCGACCAGTCTAGTCACGTCCTGCCCAATCATGGCGACCAGTCTAGTCACGTCCTGTCCTGTCCATTCATGGCAACCAGTCTAGTCATGTCACTTCCAGTCATGGCAACCAGTCTCGTACCGTCCCGTCATGGTGACCAGTCCAGTCACGTCCAGTCATGGCGACCAGTTCAGTCCCGTCCAGTCACATCCCATCGTGTCATGGTTGTCTGCTCACCTTTTTCCCTATGTTTCATTAAGGTACCACACATTGCACTTGATTCCTGTTTTACTGCCTTATTCTCCTGCATTTGGGTCCGCCATCCCTTATTCACTCACGTCCCACATGACATGTCCCAAATCCCGGGGGATTTTGCCAGCACCATTGTTTGGGTTTATATTTATGCAGGTCCCGTACCGGTTATATATATATATATATATATATTTTTTTTTTTTCAGCAAGCCAATTGTTTGAGCCATGTGTATGTCAAATCGTACATTTAGCGATTTATTTAAATAATCTAACTACTGTACATCTTATCGTGTTTACGTCATACTAGAACTACTTCCTGCTTCTGTGTCTAAGAATCAGAAGAAATGTAGTCCTACAAGCCTAATGCTGAGCTTTTCTGGTTGCACATTTCAAATATTACAATGCGGGACCAGCACAAGGGAAATGGCCGAGCAACAAAGGATGGATAATGGTGAGTGCATTGCCTTGTTTAGCGCTGTCAAAATGTCAACCAAGATAGTATTTAGCATTAGCGAAAGCAATAATCAAACCATCAATCACTAGATTGACTAGCGATTAAATTTGTTATAATTACTTTTTGGTAAGAATTGAATTGTTTATTTGCTTTTCAGCTAAATGAGTGTCCCGGGTTTTTAATTTTGAAAATCTGGTCACCCTAGATTAACATAATACAACATGTACAAAATACATATGGAGTACATTAACATACACATTTATATTGTCAAATTTGAAGAAAAAAGGAGAGTAAGTAAACTATAACAACACTAAGCACTAAAATCATGATGACTGCTTTTGTATAAGTACATATATAGATTTGTGTGTTTTTTTATTATTAGAAATAAGACACATTCACTTTGTGCTCTGAAAACTGTACATTAACAAACAGATAACCCCAGGTAAAATAAAAAGGCAAGTTAGGAGGTGTGGGAGGCCTCTGAGAGAAAGGCTGGCGATCAGGCAGATTTGAGGACAGGGGACAACAGCGAGGAGATCCGAGAGTAAATGGTTGTAGTGGTATAAAAACACGCAGGTTACATTGCCATACAGAACACGCATATAGTCCAGTATCCTGAAAAACAGGACAGGAAAGGGAAAAGAAGAATATCATAATAATTATTTTTGATATTTTCAGTAATGACTCTACCCAAGCAGAGTATGAAATATAATAAAATGCTGAAATCCATTCTGTAGAGCTCTGTCAAATAATTACAATGCTGTACATCATGACTCCAAATGAGCCTTGTGCTTTCATGTTCCTTTTATGTATCACAACATATCTTCTATATATTTATATATTGAGTCACATAGCCATCTTTAATTATTCAACATACATACTCCTTTTTGATCCCAATTTTAAACATTTTATACTAGCTATAATAAACCTGCCTGCTTGTCTTTGTCAACAAATGCCACATAGTTGGATGTGCCGTCCGACGAGATGTGAGCTATCCCCGATCCTCAGGGGTGGCATTGAGGTCGAGGACCGATTAGATAGCAAAGCCTGCAAGAATCTCAGAGGAGTCATTGGAGGAGAAGGCAATTCTCCATTTGGGCTGCTGATTTTGTTTTCATCCACATTCCCCCTGCACTTGACTCACCAGTGCCAGGGTGGAAAGTGCCGGAACCTAAAGGATATGGGCGAGTTGTGTGGGGGAAGGGACTGACTTAACGAGCATAGGATTTGGCGCTTGGCAGTCTGTCCTCAAACTATTGTGGATTTTTCGATTCATCACTGATGTTGAGGAAAAACTTTCTTGAGCCGTGTAAAACAGCAGTGTCGATTTTTGGAGAAAGAGAGAGTGCAAAAGTGATGCAGCAACACTGAATGGAAAGAAAGAAGACATGACTAATTACATTACAACCATTACATACATATTAGACAACAGGTTTGTGTATGATACACAATGGAGTCACTAAATCTCCTATTTTCCCAACTGTCTCCCACGTGAGCCAGTTTGGTACTCATGTCCATATTCTCATGTCCATATTCAGGGAGGCAGTTCATGTCTGATGAAAACATGAAATGAAACAACATACAAAGACATCATGATAGCAGTTTTCTCATGTAAATGTCCTGCATTTATTGTCTTTTCATACTCTCCTTTCTCCTCACATTTGCAGTGGACATCATCCAGTATGTGACATGTTCCTTGTTTGTCCAAGAGTGAAGTGAAAGGTGAGTTGAGGAAATGCGGTTCATTTATCACACCTCCGTTTGCAGGTCCATGATATCCTGGCCTACCAAAGGAATAGTTGCACTTGTCTTCTCCCACTCCACCGTCTGCATCTCCAAAGGGGAGGTCACTGTTGTTGCCAGGTCTTTTCTTCCCCAGGATGGAGGCGAGTGGGTCTTTTGTATGCCCTCCCATGCCCTCTTACTTGGGGTCTGCTGCTTATCCTAATAACAGGAGGAGAGCATAATTTACAATATTATTGAGATTGAGTTGTGTGCAGAGTGTGAGTTAAAGAGCTCAAAATCATAACAAAAATCCATAATAGCTTTTACATCCATATTTTACTTCCATACATGCAAATGGTTTCTATTCTAAATTTAAAGTTCTAAAATTACACAGAAGCGTGGAACTGCCAATGTGGAGTCAACATTCTTTGCGTAGTATGTTCAAACGTACTTATAGGCTAAATGCTTAATTTGGCTTACATTATAACAATATATTTGAAAATTAAGTATGTAAACATGGTTTTATTTATTATTATGTCGGCAGTGCACAATTTCCGTTTGGCATTCCCCCCTCCCGTTATACCATGGGGAATGTGCATGCGCAAGTCAATACCCCGTGGCATTATGGGAAAACAATGCTAAGTTTTTAGCATTTAGCCTACAAATACGTTTGAATGTATTTGCAAAATACGTTTAAAGATAACTCTTTTACTGCCAAACGTTATCCAAAAAACAACCCCTACAGTGCCAGCTGATTTCGAGCAAACTGAATATTGTGTGCTATGACCACATAAACATGGTGGATACCATACGAAAGATTGGATTTCATCCTTTCATTAGAAAAAAACATATGTTTCTACCTTACTCACCATTTGAAAATAGGTAATTTAAGTGTCATTTAGCAAAAATGGGAAAAAAGAGAAAACAAGCTTTTTGTGAAAAGATAAATTTTCTGCACAACAGTGACTTTGACACTAAGATTGTTTTAAGTGACGCTCTTTGAATTAGATTTACTATGACAGACGTTTTGATCATTCACGCCATCCTTGAAAATATTGTATTTCTTAAGATCCGCCATGTTTTCATGTAATTTGATACACGGGAGCCCAGTGAAAAGAGATACAATACTGCTATCTGCTGGCCATAGTTAGTGGGTGTCTTGGGATTTTTTTTTATGTATGTTCATTTGATGTATATTACTTAATACACCAGCGGATCCTTTAATCTTCAGTACATCCCAAAGTTTCCATTGACCAGGGTCATTGTTTGAGCAACGGCTTTGACTCTTGTCCTGATCCTTAGTCCTTTAACTAGTATAAATATAGTCTTCACAGGCATAACCCACAATTGAAACTGAGCCTTCACATTATACGATTTGTTTCCATAATCGTTGTAAAAGGGCAAGTCCCAGAAACATAAAACAACTGTCAGTCTAATACTTTTTCTAAGTTGCGTTTCAGTTGTATAAGATATACCAAGATGGCGAAAGGACTTTCGTACTCTGGACTTTTTCGCCATTCTTTCACAAATGCACGCCATGAGTGACATCAACCACTGGGTTCACACATTCTGACAGGGATTGTTTATATATGCCGTTTGATAAAAAATAAATAAAAATAATCACAAGTATGGCAATCTTTATAGTACAGTAGACCCTTACAGACCTAAACCATGTTAACCACATATTTAAAAGGAATGTGTATAGAGTCCATACACATGAAATCATGCCTGACGCTCTTTTGACAATGCTAAGAATCGTTTTCATGGCACTCTGCAAATCGTTTTGGTTGATTTGACGCAAAACAAACACAAACATGTGTATTGATATGTTAAAAGTGTCTGGTGATTATAATAATACGTTTTCAATAATTGAATGTCGGGCATTGTAAAACTCTTTGGACACATTCACTATGTAAGTCTTCTCTGTTGAATATTTAGATAAAATTGAAGGGTTCTCAAATAATTTTGTAATTTGCACTTAACTCAATTATGCCTTATCATTGAATAAGTGGTTAACTACATATGGGAACTACTGCGCCAATAAAACAAGATGATCTGAGATGAAGATGAGGGAAGTCTTACTTCTGGGCAAATGAAAAACATTTGTAACAACATGATTGATTCTAAGACGTCAAGTAAATTGTTGGGGAGGTTCCAAATGTTATAGACTGTAAATTAGTATCAGTTATACTAATTCCTGTCATTTGACAGTACACCAAACAATGGCAAAACAACAAATTAAAACCAATAATACTTTCATAGACCTACTTTTAATTGATCTTTTGTAGTTTGTCCCGTCTGGAAGAAATCAAAGCCTGGTACTAAACTTGTTGAATTTCAATGAAAAGCAAACAAGGTATGGTGTTTGGTCTCAGTGGCCCTTGTACAATCCCACCCTACTGGTTTGGGCCGCACGGCGGCTTATCTAAAGACAACAGTCTCAATCTTGGGTTTTAAATTGGACGGAGGTTTTAAATTGGACCGGCAAACTGCAAATGCGTCTTTTTTTTCTTACTTTTTAAATTTTAGGCAGCTGCCTAGGCAAAGCCTCTCCCTTTTACAACTTTGAAACTTGCACTTAAGAGTTAAAAACAGCAATCCATGCCTTCGTTGCTATATTTAATATTTTCAGTCTTGTCCGATTGAACATACTTTTGTTTTTACTTGACTTTCCGTTTAAGTATTTAGTTTTATAGTTTCTCGCTAAGTTTACCTAAAAAAAAATGTAGCAGAGAAAATGCAATTGGTCCAAAACTCAGCTTTCACACTCTCAACATCCCCTCACACCAGCCACAACACACCTGTTTTTACAGCAACTGTCTAATAAAAAATCCTGCTCTTCACATTCAAAGCAATCAATAACCAATAACCTCAGCATCTCACCTTCACATGAACACACACAGACACACAATTTATCTCATGCCTTTCCCACCTGACCTTCCCAACCTCATTTAATCAAGAGTTTAACCACAGTTCAATTTGAGTGGCCACACCCAGGCCTAAGCGATTCAAATCGAGTCTATCAGTCTGGAAGAGGTTTCAAAGCCCTGACCAAGGTGGTGGGGACTCCAGCAAACAACTGGAGAAAAATGGGAACAGTGGTGTACCTTCCCAGAAACAGCCGTCAAGCAAGATTACTTCAAGGGTGAAACAATTGACTCATCCATGAGGTCACAACAGAACCCTGAATGGCATCCAAAGAACTGCAGGCCTCACTGGCCTGAGTTAAGGTCAGTCATCGTGACTCAACCATAAGAAAGAAATGGGCAAAAATGGCATCCATGGGCAAATTCCAAGGAAAGACAAACATTGATGACAAAAAAAAAAAGAAGTATTGTCTCACCATTACAGCTAGCATAAAAAACTAACTATATTTCAAAAGAACATCTTCAACATACAGGGTGCTACTTAGCGCTTCCGGGACCTGGACAACTTGTTATGACGAAGGGAACAATGAGTTCAGTTGTATACCACAAAATCCTGGAGGCAACGGATCCGCTATCAGCTCTTGCCCTCAAGCTTACCTAAACCACACCAGCAAGTCCTACGCTAACTGGCTAATAAAAACGACATTAAATGAAGGTCTTGGAGTAGCCCTGTTGAATTTCAGACTTAATTCTATTAAAAAGCTGTGGTATGACCTTAAAAGAGCAGTTCATGCAGAGTTATGACTGAGTAGTGGGCCAAATTTCATCCACGGCGATGGGAAAGTCTGAAATGCTTGATTTTAGTTATTGTTGCCAAGGGTGTCACAACCGGTTGTTAGGCTCAAGGGGCCAATTACTTGCATCCACACTCACTTTGGAGTTTTTCTCCTTAATAAATAAGATAATTTGGGAACTGCATGTTATATTCTAAGGGCATTAAGTCGATTGCATTTGGACTGTTTTGGTTGTCTTAGAAGATGTTTCGCCTCTGAGCCGAGCAGGCTTCTGTTCGCGCACACTGCACTGCTCCAGACACGGCAGCTGTCCTCTCTCGCCTAAGTAGCAGTAGTAATAATAACAGTTATTATTATTGTCATTATTTATCAATAATGATGAGTATTGTTATTAGCAAATGCTCACTGCACAAATTTCAATGGATGACACCACTTGCTTTCTACTTAAACGAGCATTGTGGACTTGGTCACTATTTTACTCGTGATCGCCACCTCTGGCCTAAAGCAAAACTGCAGCCTCAGTGTAAAGCTTGTGCTTGGTGTCACTCCCTCTCTCCCCCCTCAAGAAACTGTGGTGTGTTTGTGGCGAACACTCCGCACAGATGGGAAGATACGAGCTGATGGGTGCAGTCTTTATTAAAAAGTCAGGGCTCTTTGTACTCATCTGGGCATTAGTGGAGCATGCAAAAAAGCTTTAACATTAACATTTTCAACTCCACAATGCATCTTTAATTAAAGAAGTGGGCATTCCGTCAATATTGACAGAAGGCCCGTCAAGCTGCCAATGATGGACACCCGCTTTGTTAATGATAAATGAATGACGGGAAACTTCTTTAATCTTGCTTTTTTGTCCTGCTGTAAATGAATAAATAAAATAACAAGTACGCTTAACCAGGTATGCTAATTTATTTGCAAACCGTATTGAAGAGCTCGGATGACTACAGACTGTGATTAGGTTTACATGCAGTCAATATTCGGGTAAAGGTCAGAATTCCGGTTTCTGAAACAATCAAGGTAACACGTTTACTTGCGTGGCAGAACGAGTAATTACGTACATAACATACTTTCCGCTTTTAACTTACTACGTTCAATAAAAGACATAATAATGCATCAGGTTTATATAGCGCTTTTCTAGACACTCAAAGACGCTTTACAATGGAATGGATACATTATTCATGCACTCACACATTCACACTGTGGTGGCGTTAAGCTACTTAAGCAAGTAGCCACAGCTGCCCTGAGGCATGCTGACGAGAACGTGGCTGCCAGTGCGCGCCTACGGCCCCTCCGACCACCACCAAACATTCGCACCTTCCATACACCAGTGTGAGTAGCACTGGAGGCAATGTGTGTGAAGTGCCTTGCCCAAGGACACAACGACAAATGACTTGGGATCGATCGAACAGCCGACCTTCTGGTTACTGAACGACGGTCTCTACACCCTGAGCCACGACCGCCACATTATATTTATGTCACTCACCACGCTAAATAAAATAGTCGGTTTCCTCCTCCAGAAGTGTGGTTCTTTGCTGCGAGCGTCATGTTTGTTTACATCGGCTTGAGTATTTCCGGTGGGTTACACGCCAAAAGCACAGACTTATATACTTGTATATATGTGTATAATAGGCGCAAACTGTGGCGTTTTCGCTGTAGAAACACAAAATAATGTGAAAACACCGCGGAGAAATCAATGTATTCAAGCGAGGCTCCTTTAGCGAATGGGACGGAGCTGAGCATACAAGACGTTACTACAAAGACCAAGATACCTTGCAAATTAAAATAAGAAAAGAAGAAGAAAAGAAGATGATGAAGAAAATAGAGAGCATGCGCACAGTGAAAAACAATGCGCCGTTCAATCGAGGTATTCCAAATGCGTTTATATTGCGCAATAATTCGGGTTTTGAAAGGGGTAACCCAGGGTTTTTAAAAATGTGCGTTTACATGGCCTTACAAAACCGGAATATTACATGTAAACACACCCAATAACACGAATATATAATATTGCCAATATTCAGGTTATAAAAGGGTTATTGCTTGCATGTAAACGTATTCTGTGATGATAATCATTGTCTGTTTATGCAAGCATTATCTTAGTGCTCAGTTTGTTTATTGTACTTGTACATCGGGCACGTTGCTAGACAGCTAAGGGGTCCTTCAGAAAACCATTTTACATCAGACAACTAATTGACCAGCCAAGGGGTTGATTCCGTTGGTCGTGCGCGGCAGTATTCCCAGCATGTACAACCATGTGCACATACATTAGTGAGGAAAAGAATAGCAACATGAACGATGTCAAGCGGAAAATAGTGGTGACAAAATGCAATTTAGCATGACGGAAGCGTGGTTAGAATAACGTTGACGGACTGCGCTCATGCAATTTACTGTCGGTTCTGAAGTAGCAGCTGTAATTTAGCAATGACGGTTAACATACCGTTGACGGATTGATGATTACAGTTTGGTTCGGCTTGAAATGTTGACGGACTGACAATGACGGATGCTCAAAAATGCAATGATGACCATGTCTGGTTAATAATACGCGCCTCGGATGTAGTGTAGCTGTCAATGAAATACAGTGTACACCAACACTTGGCTATTACTCATTTCCCGACCTGTCAATTCCACTGAAGTAAGCAAGAAAACAGATGTTCTTTACCCTTAATAATGACTTGTAAGATTACTTTTTAAAACTTCGTTGCAATTCTAATTATTTCTACTCCCATGAATTAGAATTTAATCTTCCCATCCGAGGGATTATAACACATATAATTATAATCAACATGCAGTCAATATTTTATTACAGCATGGGAACAGACAAGTTATAAAAACGGAAAGAGGTAACAACAATACAATAACTCACGCCTTGTGTAAACTAAACACTACCTTCAATGGTGATGCAGTAGAAGAGTTTATTTCAGGTGCCAGATCTCTTATATAGCCTGAATTACATAATGTGCTAAATAATATTAATTATCTATGAAGGACTGATTTTCTCGTCTAGTCTACAACAGGCTAAGGTAGGACCAACAAAAAGCTACACTCAACCAGCAAGACTAGAGGAAGGAAGTGAAATATGGAGTCGACATCTCTTTTGAATCTTTAATAGAGTGCACTCCTCTGGGAAGGTTTCCCGCAAGAACGTGTCTTTCCCCCCCTCAATTTATCCAGAAAAGTAAAATTCCACAGGAGTTTTACTTGGTTGAGGCCACAGCATTGACAAAGAAAGTGGTTAAGTTGACGTGGAAGCTAACTGGAACTGACTACCAGACAACTCCACCCAACTTTTTGATTTTGTCTTGTATAAGGTGAAAAGAGAACATCATTAGACGGGTGGGGGGGGAGGTTGGGGGGATGGGGATTACAGAACAGAGTAAAGTCTTTACACTTATGTTGGTCTTGTCGCTGCTGGCAGAGGACACACTCCATCTTTTAGTAGCTTTGGCATCAACAGGTGGAGACTCTACATCCATGTCTGCACTGTGAGTCTTCCTGTTCAGGTCCTGAAACATGTCCTGGTGGCGTTTCCGGGTGTGCATTATCTTCTACACAGGAAGATTACGCACAAGGGAAATAGCACAGACTCCCATCAATTCCACTTTACCCTCTCCTTATTCATCTCTAATCTCTCTAGTAACGTTCCAAACAGTGAATAATAAATGTATGCAAACATCTACAGATTAAAATACTAGAGAGACAAATCCAAGCTCTGTATATGAATGAAAGAGACTAACATTACCTCAAAGTCAAGCTCTGCATAGCGTGATTTTCGCCTCTGGGGGGGAGATGATACAAACAGATTAAAGTTGTGTGAAGATATTATGTGCTACGTGAGAAGACAAATGCTTAAAGACATTTTATTCTGGTGGAAAGTCAATAAGGGATTTTCTGCGACTCATAGGAGAGAAGTGAGTCACGAAGGGAGAAAACAAGGTTTGTCACTGGTCATTCCAGCCCCGTTGGCAAAAGCTTGCATTTAACAGATTGTGACCGAATGACCTTTAAGTCAGCTGTCACTGAATAGTGAGGGAAAACCTGACCTTCAGGCTGCCCAGTTGCTCTGGCAGCTGCTGCCTCACACGCCATTATGGAACTGTGTTTTGCCCTGAAGTGAAAAGACACCAGCAGACAGATGTTGAGGCCACTCTGTGCTGCTCACTATGATGCCACATCTTGCGAATGCAGTCAGCACTATCATCTGGGACTATACTCAACTTTTTTTTTTTTGACCACCTAAGGTTTTCCTGTGGCTATCTTGGCTAACATTTTTGGATGTAGTATTGTTTGCCCATCAAATAAGATGCTTGTTGTCTAATTTAAAACCAATAAAGCAGTGACCCTAGTATGTGTGAAATGTATCAAGATGATGTATGGATTAAAAACAAAAACAAATCAAAGCGGATATTATGTGATGAGACAAAAGGATGTCTAACTTAGCAAAAAATAATGACAACTTTGACCCATGTGCAGCACTGTACAAAAATCATACTGGTTGATCTCGGTCAGGATTAGGCAAGTTCGGTCCTAGAGAGCCGCAGTCCTGCATGTTTTTGATGTCTCCCTCCTCGAACACAGCTGAGCGGCTCCTCCAGAACGTAATTATGAGCTGATTTGAAACACCTGGTTTGGAGGCAGAAGACACCGAAACATGCAGGACTGCGGCTCTCTAGGACCGAACTTGCCTATCCCTGATCTGGGTAATGCTGCTAAGAACAATATTAGGTCTCAAGGTAAATGGTAACACGACTCATAAGCAGTGGCTAAGTTTACATACAGAAATATTCCACTTTTATCAGATTAATGCGATACGCTGGCAATATCCTAAAACATCAGTGGAATCAGAGATGACAAAACACAACTTGTTGTATTTTTATTAAATCAAAAAATATGAGGCAGTTCATATAAATATAGGTTATTTGAATATAATGTAATCAATAGTGTAAAGACCTACCCGACTAGTTTCATTTTGAAAACCAATTTATGGTATCTGTATACAAGTGATATGAGTACCGTTTTTTTTTAAATTTGCAGTTATTTTCATTCAAAAGGTAACACTAAAGTCATTCTTCCCACACTTTTACCGTTCTGTCCCAAATGAAATTTCAAGATTTGCAAAAAGCTTTATGAATATGAAGATCCTAACTATATTTTTAGTAGATATAGGATATGCATTTTCCATAAAAATTAACACAAATGCATCTTAAAAGTTCCTTTTCTAGGAGGTTCTTTTACATATCGCCCCTCTATGTCACTAAAGCTGTCTTTATCATTAATGTGGTTCGGGTTCGAGAAAGCCTCATTATGTTGTTACAATACACCAGAGGGATCTGTGATCTGCCAGAATGTAGCAGCCATTTTACATTCAAACAATAGCAGTCAGCAAACTACATGGTGTTATTTACGAGGTATATAATGAAAATGAGAACAATCCTATATATCCACAAATTCACCCAACATCTTTGGAAACATGTTGCAAATCATGAAACTTCATTTGTGATTAATAATGGGGAAGACATTTTAGCATTAACTGTTTTTCACCTTTTGAACTACCAATAATTCAAATACTCATATCAGTAAAATTGATTTCCAAAATGAAATTCAGTTGTGTATGCCTTTATGGCAGTGGTGTCAAAGTCCGGTCCTCGAGGGCCTGGGTCCGGCATGTTTTCGAGGTTCCCCACGTTCAACACACCTGATTCATATTTAAGCTAATCATCCAGCTCTGCAAGAGGCTGATAATTATCCTGATCATTGAATCAGGTGTGTTAGAGTAGAGAAACCTCAAAAACATGCAGGACGCAGGCCCTCGAGGACCGGATCTTGACACATGTGCTTCATGGTATCAATTAATTTATACAAGAATTACCTGCATTTATTTACGTAACATCAGCACTAATGTCAGTTAGCCCACGATAATGGGCTAAAACATTCAAAGGAGTTCTCCACAATATTAATCTGGGACTGCTCCAATGTGACCTGCTCAGGAAAGGCAGGACATTCGGTACAATACTTTTAGAGCTGATTTGGCAATACGGCAACTTGTGCACACCAAGCTTTTGTTTTGACCAATCAAGGCAACGGATGAAAATGTTGTCATCGTAGGGAATTAAAAAAAAAGCTAAAAGCTGAAAATGCACAAACCGCCTCACGCTGTTCTTTTTCCAAAAAGGAATCTGGCAAATTCTGTGAGAACAGAATCAATTGCAGCGCCCATGCATTCACCGTGTTTTGTTTGTTTGCACCCACCGGCTTCTGCGCTTCTCGTTTTCATCACAGTCGCATATCCCGCCCTCGGGCTTGGTACAAGATAGATTCTCGGGGGTTTGTAAACTAACAAATACCGCAATAATTCAGCTTTCAGGCAAGGTTACATATATGGGGCTTCACCATATAGTGTTCCCTCACTTTTCCCAGGTGATACGTTCCATGCCCACTCGGGATAGATGAATTTCCGCAAAGTATCATTAAAAAGAAAATAACCCCCCCTTCAATAACCGCTATTACTGCCTGTCACCTTAAGAGCTCTTCTTGCGGAGTTGCGTAAATGAGTCTCCTTGTTGAAGTTAATTTGTTTAAATTAACTTGTTTGTCTAGTTCTCCTGCAGTGCATGGGGTGGGGGGGGGGGGGGGGGCATGCCTTGGTCTCACCAACTGTTTTTTTTCTGTTCTAAAAATATCTCAACAGTGATGAGACATTGACTTCCTAAGAAGAATCAAAAGAAGTAAGATGACTTACTTATCATGGTACACTTTTCTTAATTTACCAAATATTCTGCTTTGTTAAAAAATGTAACTGATTGACTAAAGAAAGTGCTGTTTTTATTTACTCATATGTTACCAAAAAAAGGACAAAAATAGCAGCATAAATGGAACCAAATAAAAATCCGCGATAGAGTGAACCGCAAACAAGTGACGGACCACTGTATAGGTTAGCATTAAGCTAGCAAACTTTAACTATTATATCGTTTGGTTGAACGTTTTGTTTAAATATACGTTTAATTCTGTTTTAGGTTTCAGTTTTACAGTAAACTTGACTGTATTGCGGTTTAGAAGTCTTTCTTCCATAGCTGCTTCAAGTAATGTCCCTTCACGCTTGCCGTACTGTTATGTTGGGCAATGGAGGCTGAATAAAGTATGTTACAGTTTACCGAAGCATGCTCATCCAGCTTAAATTCTTTCTATGTACAAATACTCTAGTGACAAACTGAGGTGTTCTGGGTTACAGGATCAATGAGCCCTGCAATGGTCCACTGTGAACACACAAACAAACAATATTCTTCTTGAGGCTCATAAACAAGTTTTTCTTTCCAAGCCTATAAATATACAGCTGTCATTTCATAAGGATCTTGCGGCATTATTTGTGAAGAGTGGGGTAAAAGTGACTGAATTTGATGCTTTTTTGAGCCAGCCGCTGTTTAGTCGACACTGAAAGTATCCCTCACCATAGATTTACTAATTTCTCCTGGCAGGTTAATCATTTATGGAAGCTAAACAGAATACTGTAATAGTTTGTTGATCACTGGCAAGATCCAGAGTGCTTCAAGGGTCTTGAGCGCTATACACTAGCTTCGGCAGCTAGCTTAACTGCGCGAGCGATCACTGCTAAGGATTGTCACAGTTTCACACCTGTTGGCTAAATTTTCCAAACAGTCTGGTTTGGTCGGTGTGATATTTTCAAGAAAGAGCCTTGTATCCTTTTTTATTCACTTTATTTACATCTTAGCACACACACAGCACGGGGTCCATTCGACACAGACAAGTTTTCTTCTATGTGTGTGTTATTCTTTGTCTGTAATCAATGTGCTCTTTTTCCATGGTGCACCCTAGTGTTCAGACTGTGACGCCACAGTTAGATAAAACGGACATTTAGAACAAGATGACCAACTTTTGTTCCTACAACTCTGGTTAAATTATTGGTAATCTTAAATGATGTATTCGTTTTATTTTTTGCACTGTCGTGTATTCTTTGAGTAGTTGTATTTAGAATTTATTGTATTTGGCCAATGGATATTTATGTTGTATTTTCATTGGGTGTTGTGTATAAAGTATATATTTTACAAGCACATGGGGAAATGTAATAAAAAACTGCCATTAATGTCATGTAATATTGAGTAACAATGCTCGGGAGATTATTGTCATCTAGATATATAATTACCTACCTCTGGATCTAATTTTTTTTTCCATATCTCTATGTACCGTGTAATCTTACCAGCATCTTCTGATGAGTTTAACCCTTCATTTCCACAGCTCTCAAAAAAGGTATCATTAACTACACAGAAACAAATAGGTGTTGTGATTCTTGTGTACTTCCTTTGTTTTTGTTTTTTAACTGTAGTTGTAGTTTTGTTGATAGATTCTTGGGGTTTGTAGCAATAACTGACATCCACACAGAATTATGTCTCTTTCGCGGTAAATCCTATTTTTAAGTTTCAAATCTGAAGGTGACGGTGTATTGCTTGGACAAGATCAAAGTGTACTCACCTCCAAGGAGCTCGTGGATAGTGTTGAAACGGTTTCACTCTTGGTCATCGCAACCGAGGTTCCAGATTCTGCTCCATTGCAGGTGCTGCTGTCCACTTGAGTGTCTCTGGGTAGCTGTTGTAGGTTGTGCGCAGGTGAGTCTCTCTCTGTACATAACACACTGACCTGGTCAGCAGGCAGGCTTTTCAGTCCGAATCCAAGCGCTGGCTCACCACTGACAGGGTTAGCCAGGTGAACGAGCCTTGTCTGAGGCAGCTGCTCAACACTTATGTTATACTTGGTTGGTTGCTCTTCTTTGCCCTTGGCGGGCCTTAGGGTGCCTGTGTTGTTGGTTGGTAAAAGGACAAGCCCTGGGGCTTTGCCAGTGCCCTCACAACTGCTTCCTTCCCCATTCCTTTGTGGAAGCTCACTATCGAGCTGCTTAAAGAGTTCACTGTCACAGATGTAAATGGATTTGGCACCAGGCAACTCGGTGCTGATTCCTTTAGTGGTACATTTCTCTCTACGTAGAGTCAGTGTGTGGCTGGTATAGTCGGCCATGTTCTGGAGGTGGACTTTGGCCATACTGGCTGGCATGGTGTGGAAGTTTGATCCCCTTTGAAGGGTTACAGCCCCAGAAGAGGTCTTTTCCTCTCCCTGGAGGGAGGAGTGCTTCACATTGCCTAGATTAGCAGAGAAGAAAGATGCAAAGAAGGTTACAAGATTCATTCAAGTTATGTTGAAGTTTCATATTCATGATCCTAAATTAACATTTCCCTTTGAGACTAATTAGAAAGTAATTTGTTCCAGAGTCCAGACTGTTGCCTCCATTCAAACTGTCACACAAGTGTATGCAAAAGTTCCACTCTGATATAAATCAGACAAAAACAATAAACGACTCTCTTACTTTTAATGGCAAATGAGGCTGTGTAATACACATTGCATTACAGAGACTCCAAACCAGATATTGGGACGTGTAGTGCCCAGGAAGTCTGCCCCGAATATAGCTGCAGCGTGGAGACCTCAACGCTCATGTGGACCTCAACAGCAGAAGCTCGGATGAATTTCAAAATAAAATTATGCTTACGCTCATGCGTACGTCGATACCTCAACTTGATGAGCGGAAGCTTAATCGGTGAGTGGAAGTAGTATTTAAATGTTTATATGGTTTTAAAGGTTGGCTTTAGGGTTAGCTGCTAATGTTAAATCACAATATTATCTGAAGTCTAGCGGAAGTAGTATAAATGTTGATATGGTCTTAAGGGTTAGAGTTAGTTGCTAACATGACATGCTAACGTTAAATCATAATATTATCTAAGGTCTACTTTTGTAGATAAACGTAATTATGACTCTATATACTTCTTCTTCATTGGTGCTCCATACTCTTATTTTGAAAAATAAAGATAGCTTCCGGCAACTTCCGTTCATTGAGCTTCCGATCGAGATCTGCATGAGTGCCAAGGTCTCCAGGCTGCAGCCATACCAGACTCGAAAATGTGGTTGTGCGAAGACATCGCTCGTCTATTCAAAAAATGTTTCAAAATAATTCAAAAGGGCAAAAATAAACCAAAGTACAAAATGAAAACATATTTACCTGATCTGCAAGCCATATCAACATCCTTTTCAAAGTCAGTCTGGTGACACAATGTAAGAGGAAATATATTTTATTCCGAATATCAACAATAGTTTATACAGATAAAATGACATTGATGTAGTTGATATAAAAAGTCCACACATCCCTGTTCAAATATCAAGTGTTTTATGATAAATAAATAAAAAGATGCCTAGATAAATTTTATACCATGTGCAATCCAATTGCAATTTGTTTTAATGTATTTGCGAAGGGAAGTACAAATAAACAAGTGAAATAATGTACTGTAGTTGCACAAGTGTGCACAGCCTTTAATAACCGGGAATCTGGTGTTGTTCTACATTTACCAATCACATTCAAACTCATGTTAAGGAGTAATTTAAAGCACCTCTGATAAATCCCTAATACAGTTCAGCGGTTCTAGTAGGCTTTTCATGACTTTTTCTTTCCCTAATAGAAGAAGTTCTCAAGTTATGTGCCAACACTGAGTGCTATTTAGAACTGTTTATGGTCTCCCCCACCATGACTAAGGCCCCAGTTCCATCCAGCTGGAAATAAACAGCCCCAAAGCTGCCCATGCTTCACTGTAGATGTGATGGTCATTTGGTAAGGACAGATGTTGTTTTGTGTGTTATTTCAAACCTACATTTAAGGGATTTCAAGTTTTTTTGTTTGTTTCATCTTCAAGATAAGGCTTGCATCTTGCTAACCAACCCCGTAGGCCTACACATTTGAAAAGTTACTAATACAGCGAGTCCTTGTCAGAAATTCCTGCAACTTCTTTCGTGTTGCCTCATCAATTTTGGAGGGACATGCAGTAGTGTCATATTTTCTACACTTGATGATGACTGTCTTCAAGCTGTTCCATGGCGTATTTAATGCCTTGGCAATTATTTTTACCCTTCACCTGACTGATACCTTCAAGCAATGAGATCCTTCTGATGCTGTGGAAGCTCTGTGTGGACCATGGCGTGTGCTGGAAGATGTTCCTACAAAAATGTCAGGAAAAGCCTACCAGAACATCAGAACTTTATTTGGGGTTAATTAGAAGCATTTTAAAAAGTGGCAGATGAGGACAGAAAAAGGAATATGAACAGGGGTGTTTAGACTTTTTATATCCACTGTAGATTAATCACTTGACACTGTAGACAGACAAGCTGGCCAGCAGGCAGGCAGGTAAGCAGGCAGGCAGGCAGGCAGAGGCAGGCAGGCAGAGGCAGGCAGGCAGATAGAGTCAAATGATTGTGAAGTGGCAATCGACTACAAGACAAGACATCAGTAATAAAAGATTCACTTCAGTATTGTCATTTTTTTTCTTTTGTTACATTTTAAGAAAAAAATCCATGTCTAAAATGATTCCTATTCTTTCTCAAAACAAGCATATCAAATGTTTTTAAGAGGAACTCCGACTGTAATGACAAGTTTGCTCTATATTATTTATTTGGTTGTTACTAACGTAATTATGAGATTCATTTTTCAAAAATCATTTCCAGTTTAATACATTTTGTAGAAACTTTATTTGGACGTACGCCGCCATTGTTATTTACATCGCAACACATTCAGAGCGTAGTGATGTAGAATGGTGGCAGGCTCTCTGCCGAGCAATGTGAAACGCCTATAAAGAAAGCAAGGTAAGCCTCGTAGCGTTCCTAAAGAAACAACATGCTCTAGTCATTCACCAGACACATTCAAGTGGTTTGATCATCCCTTTAGGAACGCTACGGAGGCTTAACTTGCTTTTTTGATAGACGTTTCACATAGCTTAGCAGAGAGCCGCCGCTATTCTACGTCACTACGCACTGAATGAATGAAGGAAATAAAAATGGCGGCGTACGTCCAAATAAAGTTTCTACAAAATGTATTAAACTGGAAATGATTCATGAAAACTGAATCTCATAGTTATGTTAGTAACAACCAAATACATATTAAAGAGCAAACTTGTCAATACCTTTTAAGTTAATTAAAATGCTCAAGATGATTGTGATCCTAATAAAATGTTGTTTTTTTATGTAAAAATGATATATACAATGTTGTTCTTAACAGGTAGTGCATGTAAGATAGAAAACCATTTGCATACCACAAGCTGAGCATGTCCATTCTGGAAAGATCCACCAGAATCCCCGTTACCATCTTCTTGGCGCTCCACCACGCGGCACTTTACTGCTTCCTGAACCTGTTCAACACAATGCAGCTCCTGGCTTATGTTATACAGTATAAATGATGGTCAACACTTCCTAAACAATAGATGAGCCCAACTGAATAAATGACTGGACATTTTAAGGGTTAAGAGGAATCCAGGTTATCTTTATATATTATATTGATCTTTTGCATTTTAAACTTGATATACTCATTATGACGGCTATTCCGGGCTTTTATATCAGCTTGTATTGAGCTTTCATATTTTCTCCGTGTGGGCTGGGTTTGACTCCATAAAAAACTACAACTAAAATAGAAAAAAATAAGCCTTTTTGTTAATGAAATAAAATAAAAACCCGAACACTAGTGAAAATGTCCTTTGTTTTCGGTTTCGTAAATATCAGAAATGAGCTTTCGGGGTTTCATTTTAAATTTATTTATTCCGGCAATACTGACCAGCCCACGGCTGCACAGAAGAACAGTCATTTGGGAATTGGAGTTTACTTTACTTTATTACACAATATTAGTGACCTTTTTCTGTTCTATTTTATATCATGCACTCAACAAATAATCCACATAATAAAAAAGCAAACTAATACTAAAGCTAATACAAACTAAAATAAATCAATTATTTATTTATTTTTTTACTTGCAAACTTGCTCTAAAAGTTAATTAAAATGTATTAAATTTAAAAACCAAAAGTCAAAACAAAATAAAAACTAACTATACTGAAAAACAAAAAACAAAAAAACAATTGCTACGATAAGGGTAAAAAAAAAAAAGGAGAAAGATGGCTAATCATTAAAGTAGAATTTTCAGGAATTCACATTGCGGATCGTAATCACAATAACATTTGATTAAAGTCTAGTAAAAAAATGCATTTCAGAATCAACACTGTGCTGAAAATAGCTTTCATTAAAATAAGACATCTGTATCTCCAAGGTACCAGAATATAATATAATGTTGTGCCATTCAACTAATGATCATCCCGAACGCTGATTAGCAAAGCGCTCATTCACACCCTCATTCTATCAGGAGTAACTGGGCTTGAGTTTCATGCTTCTGGATGGTTTCAAATAGGCTGTCTGGTTGCTGGGGGTGGATCTAAAAAATTTTTTTTGCACCTCTAAAGGCCACCCCATGGCTCCTAAATGCTAATGAGACATTTGGAAGCAAGAGCACGGTGAAGGAATGAGTGCTAAACCTTTAAAAATCATCCTCTTAGGACTAACTACATAGTAGATGAACGCAATGAACCTGAACAATTAAAGAGCAATGCAGTCTTTAAAAAAAAAAAAATCAGGTTGGTGGAAAGGTGTGTTGTCACCATGATTACATCAAGATACCTCTCTTCGCAGGATGCAGTGCACCATGACAATGACGAAGCCTTCCATAGAATCAAAGACAGCGAAAAGAATCTGGAATAGTGCCGAGCGTCGATCCGTGATGGCAAGTACGGCTGACATCCACGTGAGCGCCAAGAGGGGCAAAACCACACAGGAGCTCCACAGTGAGGCCCTGCAGGATGGGAGCAGGACAGCAGTCAACGACAGCAGAAATCATCTTTCGGCAACAAAAAGGTGACTATGCATTCATTTCAATATAAGCATTATTAATGTTCAAAACACAAATAAAAGCTACACTGTATATTTGAGTCATAGAAAAAAAAACTTTTACAGTAGAGCCTCTCTATTTCAACAGTGCATGAACACATCACAACACATTCTTTGTACAACCACCATAGGCAAACCATACGTCCAATACTCTCATATGTATATGTTCGTATTTACATATATTCCATGCATATATGTTCACGATGGCTCAGACAAACTGGAGAAGATATCGATTTTAAAGGGAAGAGCAAACGTGAGTAGTGAGGGGAAATGGGTAGAATCAGGGCAGAGCAGAGAAGGACAAGCAGGACAGAGGCAGAAGAGGTATTCTATTTTGAGTGCTTTCAACAACGACCCCCCCCCCCCCCATATAACCTAGTGGTATAGTTGTAGATTGAAGCCTCAGGAATGCGTTGGCAACGCCATTTAAAATGTTGAGCATCTGATAGAAAATTAATGGACATTGTCAAAGTACTCATGAACGCTACTTTACATAGCAAATTCATTTAGTCTTAAATTGAAATAACCCGTTTTATGCGAGTACAAAGCGTAAATTAATTGCCATTGTGTTGCTATTACGTAATACTACTTTTTATTGTGCCTTGGCACACAGTAAGTCAGCAGTTTGTTTTCTCAAATTCACTGTTGACAAGAAACAGTTTTGCCCAAAATTAACTGTATTCCTTGACCTCATTGAGAATTTTAATGCAATTATGTGGGTGAGGTCAACCCATCTTAAAAGTGCCTCATCATCATAATTTGCAACACCATTTTGGGTATAACTATTGATTTTAGCTTTCGTGTGAAGTGTTTACATGTTCTCTCTGTTTTCATGGATTTTCTCTGTGTTGTGTTTCCCAGTGTATAAAACATATGGACTGTACTGAATGTCAGACAAAGATAGCAAGGGGGAAGCGGATCGAAAAATGGATGGATATTCATAGCTACAGTACCTGGTCCTGTGTGAAAAAGTATTTTGCCCCAGCAACAACTGGTGTTTTTTATAACTGCCAATGAGTCTTTCACCTCTCTGTGGAAATATTTTGCCCCACTCTTCTTTGCATAATTGTTATTGTTTCAACAACTTTAGGAGGTTTTTGAGCAACGGCCTTGTTAAGGTCATGCCACAACATTTCATTCTGTTACAATCTGGACTTTTACAAGGCCTTTTTTTTCCCCAACCATTCAGAAGTTGATTGGCGGGTGTGTTTTGGATCACTGCCCTACAGCTTAAGGTCACAAACTGATGGCCGAGTTTTTGGGCAGTGGTGGTGGTGGTTTTGCTTTGGAAATGAGTTCCTTTGTGACCTCCTGGATGCATTGTCGCTGTGCTCTTAGAGTAACTTATGTACTTCTTGTTCTTGAAATTATTTGGATTGTGGCTCTTTGTTGTCTTAGAGTTAACTTCATTTTGTCAGAGAACTTCTATTTAAGTGATTTCTTGATTAAACAGTTCTAGAGGTAATCCCCCCCAATTTTTTTTTTTAAAGCAATATGCCACTGTTAATTCATGATTATGTAATGAGGGGCAAGTAATTTTCCCCCCCACACACAGGACACACAGGGCCAGGTAGCTGAATATATATATATATATATATATATATATATATATATATATATATATATATATATATATATATATATATATATATATTGTTCTAGTGCTATTTGGTTGATATACATTCAAACAAATGGTTGTGCTAAACGGTAACTAAAATGTACTATTAAAGTAAAACTTTTTGTTTGCTCTAGATAAATAAAAATTAAAATAAAAAAAGCTGGAAATGTTCATAGTAATTGCTATAAAAAAACAAGATACAAAATTAAGAAGGTATGTATCAGCTAATAATTTTCATATGTGGTATTACACATTGATCAGTGATCACCATTGTTAGCGATAGGGATAGGTAGGCAAAGTGGGAGTTCAAATCTGATGTTCCAACATAGCAATATCAGACCATGCAGTTACAAATAATATCAATCAACAACCACACATGCACGCACTCGAGCCCGCACGTACACACGCAGGCACACACAAAATACAAAATATGTTCCTTTCAGATTATGAATGTTCTTGTCTGTCACCATAAAGAAAAACTCATTGACATAAAATGTTCACACCCCAAACTTCACTCCCCTTAAACATGTCAATTTAAACTATATTATAAAGTAGGGTCAATTATTTTACTTATTATAAATATTACTATTAACTGAAACATTTAGGTTTGGCAATAAATCCTAAATATGAGACACATCATTTCAGCTCTCAAAGTTCCAGGTATTCTGTAACTGGATTGCACAGACAATTTACAGGATAGTACCTTTTGTTTGAACCCACCAGTTTTTTTTTATGTGAGCAAAAGCAATGGAACATGTGAGTGGCAGTTGTCTTGTTATCAAAGTGTATTGTACTACATTGATTGGCGCAGGACGAGACCCCGGGAGCTTGTTTACCTGCCAGTTGAGTAGAAGCACCTGTGGCTAAAGCCAAACTGTGCTACTTTTTGGACCTGAAAAAAGTGTCTATGTGTGAAAAGCAAATAGAATAAAGGTGATGAGAGAAAATATGCAAAATCTACAAAGTAAAAACAAACATATGGAATGTCCTTTCCAGGAATTAACAAGTGACAAGTCTACTGCAACGTCAAGCCTTAACTGTGCGCATGGGTGGAGTTTTTTTTCCTTTTGGTATTTTCGTAGACGGGCAAAGGTAGAAAGCAACGTTTGCGCCATTGTGGGAGTGAACTCAGTCGACTTACTTCCTGGCCAATATAAGCGGCTGCGGGGAAGTGCACTCTGACCTTGACATTGTGGAAGCAGAAATAGAATCAATCTGGAATCCACGCAGACGATCGAAGCGCGCAAAGTATGTTTACAAGGAATTGCAAACAGACCTCCATGAATGAATAATGTAAAGTTGGCCAGGGCAATCACAGATCACTGCTGTGAAGTGGGCACTTGGAGACCAACTTCCACCGTGATCGTTCATCTCCATGTGTGCCCTTAGTGTAACTTTAAGAATCGTGAGTCTCATACCCCTTTGATGGTACGACAAGGCAGAAAATACAGTCTTTAAAAAAGAAAAAGCAGTAGAAGAAAAACAAGCTAGGCTTAAGCAGATAGAGAAGGAAAATCATTCTTAATACACCCCATCCAAATCTCAGGATAATCAGCCGAGCAGGAGTCAAGTTCATCAACATGTACAGATGGATGCAAACCACTTGCTAGTAAGAAGAATAGAAACGTATGAGCTGGAATTTGCTGAGAAGTAGAGGCGAGCTGGTGACAATGCTGAGTAAAAGTTTTACGGATTGATAAAACAAAGACTAACGGTTGGAAAAGTGATGGAAAGGCTAAAGTTTGGAGAAAGAAAGGGTTTGTTCATGATTCCCAAAATACAAGCTGATCTAGTTTCTAGTGGAGTCTTGGGCTGCACGGCTTCTTCTGGAATATGTTCACTAACCTTCACTGATGAACACCATGTTGTCCGCAGCAAAATGATCTCAGACAGGGAAAAGATCGTCCATTTTAAATAAAGATGCAGTTAGAGCAGTAGTGAGTTTGTACTTCAGGCAGTAAGATTAAGACCCAAAAGACACTGCCAAAACACCAAAGGAGTTTATCAGGGGAAAGAAGTGGAATGTTTAAGTCTGGACAAGTCAATCTTGAGACGTAAACCCTGAGAGCCTGCATTGAACTGCAAAAGCGGACACTGAAGTAAGTAAGTCAAAATGCAAAGAAAACTTGAAACGTGAAAACTTTCACAGAAGTAGAATTCAAATTCTGGTGGTTTCAATTGGTTATAACCCTGATGCAGTTATTGCCTGCTTAATTTTAACTTATAGTATGTCTGTTCCATTCCTTTGGCTAACATAAAAGGTGCATTTTACTACAAATAGTGCTAAAGTTGTATATTGGATTCAGATGCAAAATACATGTTAATAAAATCTCAATGCTGACCTTTTGTCTCATATTCACCATTTAAGGTCAAACCACGTTACAAACTGTCAGCAACAAAAATTAAAGAATGTGTGTCACTGTTCCAATACTGTCAGAGGAGTGTGTTCAGTACATATTCTGAATTGGAAGCATATAAAGCAAGTTTGAGGGAAAAAAATGAGAGTCTGAACATGAAAACAGAACCAATCAAGTGAGGGAGCACAAGAGAGGTGTAAAGTTGAGAAGATAGAAGCAAGAAGAGTTAAGGAAAAATAATTAGCGGGACTAACATGGCGTTACTGGTAGCTGTGGTGGATACGTCAGCCGACGAGATAACTCCACACTTGGCACATTTGAGCGTCATATTGTACAGTGGCACTGTCATCTGACTGCAAAGTCAAATTAACACGCTGTAACAACAACACAAACAGATACAAATGCACCTATACACAGATTCATACAAATGTACATGTACATACAAGCACACAAAAACAAAACAGTTACGTGAACAGTGAGTCACAGTGGTCTCGCACAATCTCTCTCTCAGGGTTGTGAGCCAGCTCAGAGTGTGTGTGTTTCTTGGTTGTATCTGTATATGACTCTGAAGAAGATGGAGGAAGGGATAAGACGGTCTTCACATATTTGATTTGACTGAGCCTGAGGGGTTTGGGACTCTGCACTGGGTGTTCAACATTTTACCAGCTAATTCATTGTTTGTATTACAAAAACCACATAACATATGCCTTCCCTGACTGTATGTGTTGACTGATGACAAAAATCACCAAATAATTCAAAGTGGACCTATGGAAGTTAGCAATTTAATTCCTTGTATAACTACATTTGAATCTCAACAACACCTGCCAAGCATACAGTAAATATGCTTATGGATTACATAATACCTGACCAACACCGTGTTTCTTCACCCATGACTTAGCAGCAAGGCTGATTGAATATACACCACTTTCAAGCGACAATCGGAAAACACTGTCTCATTATCATGTCAAAATTAAAAGGTAAACAGAGCTGCATTCTGTTTTGTTCAATACACAAATCAACAATAGCTTCTGATAATCAGCATGTACAGTCAAGGTGCCACACACTAATGTGGTAATTTGGCAGTTTTGGCAGTAATGAAGCACAGGCTTGCATGCACTTTGGATTTTTTGGGGGACTAACAAGTAGCCTCCGAGTACTTCCGCCTATAGTCCTCAGGGTAACAAAAAACGTACTCAGCATTGGCAAACTGAAAAGAGGTGAGTAGTGGTAAAAGTAATTCAAGCGAACAGATGTAGGCATGCCTTTTGCCCCCGGGCTCAGTGCCTGTACGTTGGGATTCACCCCAGTGAACAAGAGCACATTTTCTTTCTGCATTCTGATGTGGGAACAAGTCCTAATTGTGCAGTTGAAAGTACCCATCCTGTTTTGGAGTCCTTGGAGTGGGAACCCTTGTTCTGCTGGTCGACTTTTGTCCTCGTCATGGCATAACAAACCATAAGGAACACCATGTTCAAACATAAGTGTGTGCAAATATGCATTTGGCACTAAGAAACTCTAGGCTTCAGTTGTTTGATCAACTTTGTGTCATGGACCTGGGTATGCTGATGAAGAGAGGGGTGAAGCCATCAAATGGTCACCCCCTGCTGGTGTGTCAGCTCAGAAAGTTGGGGGAGGATGCCAATTGGTCCGTTAAGGGTCTGCTGGGAATAGGAGAATGGGAGTCCCCTGTCAAAAATAGTTTCAACTCCCTCCTTGAGCAGAACCTTGACCGTGTACCGGGGTATCATGGAGTCAGAATGGGCCATCTTTCGTTCCTCCATTGATGGATGTGTCCGTAAGGCAGTCAAGTCAGTACCTGTTGTGGTGATAATGCCCAAACCAGTTATTAGAAACCAGCGGTGAGGGATCCTGTCAAGCTAAAGGAGTCCTACTAGGTCCTTTTGGCAACCTCTGTCGTCAACTGATGGGTACTAAAGGCTAAGTTGAATACAGCTTCAGCAGTTGTTAAGGCAAAAAATGGAGAAGGACTTCCAGATGGATCTGCAAAAATTCTGATCCACTATCTGGTGAAGCAATGTATAATGGAGATCCGTGCTGATCCGTGATCCGAGGTCTGTGCTGACCTCAACATTGTAGATCAACGAGGTAAATACTTTGAAGACCTCCCTCAGTTACACCCACATCCCTACAAATGAGGAAAATAACTCTGGGGACTGGGGAGGTTGTGATTAAAAAGCTCTTTAGAAATACGGCCCGGAACTGGATGAGATCTGCTCTGAGTTCTGAAAGGCACTGGATGTTCTGGGGATTGACATGCCTCTTTAACATCGTGTAGACCTTGGGGACAGTGATTCTGTATTTACAGGGTGGGGGTCCCTCTTATTGTGAAATAGGCTGGAGGGTATATTCCAACTACAAATGGATCAGACTCTTCAGTATCTCTTGTATGGTCTAGTTGAGGGTTGATGAGAAGAGAACCCATTTGGAAGTTGAACTTTAGATTCAGCTGGAGGATTGTGCTCCAGATCTACGCCCTCAGGAGGGTGCTAGAGGGTAGTGGACGCCCCGTCTATATGTGCTTTATAGATTTAAAGAAGACTCAGGGAGTCATGTGAGGTGTGCTCCAGAAGTATGGCGTTTGGTTCCCATTGCAGGCAGTAATTCGGATTTATTTCCAGTGAGGGTTGAACTCCACCAAGTATTACATAGTGTATCTGCTTTTAACAGATGTGTTTCTGTTGGTTTCAACCCTCGCTTCATGTGTTTGCAGCCATATATGAAGCGATTAGGAGGAGAATCAGCACCTTCAAGTCCATGTCTCTCAGTTGGCATGGGAATGTTTCGTCATCTACCTGGAAAAAGTGGCCAAATGGGCTGGAAAGAGGGAAGTCTGGGTTTCCCTGCTTAGGGTGTTACCCTTGTTAACTGATCCCCGGAAAAGCGGAAGAAATTGGATGGATGGTTAGATCGATAGGAATGAGCATAATATTATTTTAGAACAACCAGAGAAACTTGGTTATTCTGTTTATAATCCAACAACAGTGTCTACTCTAAATACTGTATGTGGAAAACCAGTGAAAAGGAACTTTAGAATGTTTTACTAGTTTTATTGTCATACAGTATGTAGGTGTATTTTAGTGTACTCTCCAATTCCGACTGTTTGCTACTATTTTAACAACCATCGGAGCTAAAAATTCTTCCTTACTTTAAGGCATCGTAAGGCTTGATATCACATTACGGTATGGTACAGTACAGTACAAATATAGTATAGAAGTGAGGCCAACATACTTATCACAGGTACTCATACATTAAAAATAGTTAATATTATTATTTAAATTTTATCATAGCCTAAATTATCAGTTTTCCATGTATTTGGAACAGTTTTCACCAGACAAAATAGAATTCTACAAATCGTGTAAGGTTTTCACTCACCATCCTGTTAAGTATTCTGATGAACAATTACAACCAACAAATAGAGGGAATTCTAATTTGTAGCCTGTGGATGCCCTGATTAAATACCACATCATGGAAGAAATTTAATTTGAAACAAAAGGGCAATACGCCTGTTAAATGTATGCCCTAGGCAGTAATATTGAAAAGCAATCAAAACTAACGTAGATATATATATGTATATATATAATTTTTTAAAAAAACTGGACAGTAAAGTCAAATAGTAAAAGGTTGGTGGGGGTAGTCAGGAAAGCATTTGAAAAAGTGACTTACTGGTCAAAGGATTTTGATTAAATGGCTGTCAATGTAATGAGTCAAAACGATTGTATAAAACTACGACAGCATAAAATTAAACCTTTCCCTGAGTTGAATGCTTTCAGTGTTGTTTAATTTCCTGAGGTCAAATTAATTTGTTGTTGGGGTGCAGATAGCAATGAAGCATGTCTCTAAAGGAGAATCTGCCTAATTGAAATGTTCCTATGTACTTAATTGGTTGCTGAATAAATTAACTCAATTAAACATGTTTTCAATTTGGACCTTAATTAACAGATGGTGAAAGGTGAATCAACTTGAAAATGTGTTTCCATTCGGCACAAATACATAACACCTCAAATGCATGCATGCCCCTTCGGGTGTACACACCTACGGGTGTGACGGATCAGTTTGTTTTCCTCAGTCAATTATCATCCAAACACTGGTGTGTAACAAGTGGGCCAAAAATACTTTGAGACCCTTGCAAACAAATTCTAATTTGATTTAGTTCACTTCAGTTGTGTGTGAATTCTCCACAGACCTGCGGCAAAATGACAGCAGCACAAAGCACAGGGCGATCACCAAGCTATAACAGTAAAGCTGAGCACAGTGATTCCAAATTCTAAATGCATCATCTAACTCATTGCTTTGGTCTAGAGTTCAGATATTGTACATTAGTAGTAACTATTATTTTCAGAGTTGAAAAAAAGAAAGAACATATCACAACATATAAACACCTTACTTAATTGTTTAGGTTACAGAGGAGTGTGCTTTCCAGCAATTGCAAATAACTAATACTTTATGTTAGCAGCAAATGTTCAGTGTTACTGGCTTGGTCATCTTTCCAACAAGTGTTTCTTGATTTCAATTTTATAGATAATAAATATATAAATTAAATACCACCCTGATTTCTGAGGCACCAAAATCAACAGGAGCCTTCACCTGCCAGGTCTCAACTAGTCTTCCCCATCAATTAGCTGCTCGCTGTCAAGCTAGCTATCAGATTGGTGCTACTACTAGCCAACATGGCTCTCCTAACAAACACTACTCAACAACTCCGGAATATTGGCTGACGTTCCACACCCTTGACTGGTTGCCAGTAAGTCGCAGGGAACGTTTAGAAGCGGACGGCTATTCACACTCACATTGACACCGTCATTGAGTGAGAAGTGAACCCACGCTGCGTGCACTCAAGTCAGGCGAATATACATCAACGCCATCACTGACTTAATAAGAATAAGAATAAGAATAAGAATAAGAATAAGAATAAGAATAAGAATAAGAATAAGAATAAGAATAAGAATAAGAATAAGAATAAGAATAAGAATAAGAATAAGAGTAGTAACATCAGATTTATATTGTGTCTTTCAAGGGACCCAAGGACAAGTATGCCTGTTACTGGGTTATGTTTTTGTAAACTGACAGATGCCAACAGACTTTGAGGAGTTTGCTTTTTCAATGTCCAGAGAAACAGAATCAACGATTTCAGTTGGGAAAGTTCCAAAAGTTGGGGTCAGTAATCTATGATTGAGCCAAGGTATGGAGGGAAGTCATTAGAAGTTTGAAAGGTTGAAGCCATTGAAGATGCATGAGGGTGGGGGTGATATTATGCCAGGGCTTTGAGCAAGTGGGAACTGTGGCAATAAATTCTGAACATAGTAGACTCCATTGGAGTAGTCCACTCAATAAGTGATCAGGGCACGGACAAGTTGCCCTGTGTTCCTGATTTAACTTTCAAAGGATCACATATGCTTTGCTCCCGGTATACAGACCGCAAAACACCATCACTGAGCTTAAGAAACAATTTCTCTTTTCTAGAAATTCCACAATAGGACTGAAACAATAGGTCCCCAGGTTGAGGATCGTGTGACATGATGGATGGAGCAGCCATCAATATTTATTCTTCCAGCATTCTGGACTGGATTTCTGGATCGTGACAAACTGTTCTCTACTGGACAGGTATTAGCAGAACAAGGCCGACGTGCTCAGACAAGTGGTTGAGGGCAATGGGATGGTGGGGCATTGAAAGCAGTAGGTTGAGGACAATGTGTACGCTGACGTGTCTTGAATTGGCAGCTAAGGGGACGTCACTTGTGATTTTGATGACAACAATCTCCGTACTGTGGTGGGTTCTGAAACCAGATTGAAATGGTTTATTGAGCTCATGGTTGGATGTACGCTGGTAAAATTGGGTGGCCTATGCTCTGATCAAGATTTATTTAGTTATCCTTTCATTCATTTAAACTTTTTGGGAGCGTCAAGGTATGTCCCAGTGATGCTACCTCTGTGCTTAAAGACTGTTTTCAGTGCGCAAACTGTGAAATATTCAGGGAAGCATCTACTCCGTAAGAAATGGACATGGAGGAATACGCTTCATCCGTCCTGCGCGGCAACTCAAAATGTTTTGATGATGTTGAAAGCTGGCTGTGTCAGGGCTAAATAAATACTGCTATGTTCAGAAAATCCAGGGGCCACTTCACCTCTAATGATCCTCAGAACAAGTGGAAATGCATCACAAACTCCAACACCAAGGATGCACAATGCTCAAAAGACAGCTCCCTTTAAGATACCCTCAACCAGTTATTTTCCCGCTTTGAGGGAGCCCAAAAACAAACCTACATCAGACTCACACCACCACCCAATAACCCATCATATCTCCAGTAGACGTGAGGAGAACCCTGTAAAGTACGACAGACCCTGTCAGTTTTTCTTGTCACAAGGTAATTTCAAACATGATCAAAATTCTGGCAAATATCTTTGCAAACATTTGCAACCTTGAACAAACCCTGATGGAAAAGCAACATCTGCTCTCCTAGCAAACACTTGCAAACGTTCGTCGCTCAGTGGTATACGGGCTTAAAGCACAAAACGCTCTCTTTTTTTTTATCTGGCCATCTCTAGCACTTTTACACCTGTTGCCAACAACGGGCGCAATCTGTTAAGAATGGGTGAACATGCAATTTTATATGGGATCTTGGTGAAAGATTGCAATCTTAGAAGATCATATGCAACATTCCCACCAACAGTGCATGCCATTGATTAGAGTGACAATACCACTTTTTTGGGGTAGGTGGCTCTGATGGATTCTTTATCTCAGCACCGACTAAGGATATCACTGATAATATGAGCAGTAAAAATAGTAATAGTAAAAGTAGTATCGCAAATATTATCTGGACAATGCAAAATGCAGCCCCCACGCACCTCAAAGTGCTGTGGCCTTTAAGGGCCAACACACCCCATTCTTTCACTCAGAAGATTAAATGTTGATATCTTAATTTTGCATTCAACTGTCATATAAACATGGTGAACAAAGCAAGTAACAATATGCAATGTTGACCAACATTACAGAATGGATTTTTGTCTCATTAAATCTAAACCAGGCAAATAAAAAAAATAAAAATCTGTGACTGTGAGGCAAGACAATTTCGGAGTAATGTGGCAAATCAATTAAATCAATTTCGGGATTATCTTCTTTGATAAAGTGATCAGTTGAATTCTTCAACTTGCAGGACTGATATGAATAATATATAAATGGGCAGCAGTGGCAAAGGGTTTTAAATTGCCGCCTGCCAAAATAAGGGATGCAAGTCACTGACCTGCATAAGAATGTGGACAAAAACAGGCACATAAACAGCAATGCCATCTTAGTCAATATGGACACACACAAGAGGAGAGGATGCGGAAATGGACTATTCACTTCTAAATACAACCCCCGACCCATTGCTTGAGCTAAATACCAACACTAAGACGGATACTTTGGCAGCAGCTACCCAATGAATGATAATCTCAATAGTGTTTTAATGCCCTAAATAGGGGAATTGTCCCTCAAAGATGGAAGATGAGAATGGAGCTGGAGAGGTCACAACTCAAAAATGCATCACTCAAAATTAATTTCTTGCTTTGACATAGTCAAATAATCCCTAAAGATATGGATCCAGCAGACTGTGCGCAAATCCTAATTAATCCGATTGCTTCATGCGAACTGCAATGAACCACGTAATGTACTGTAAGAAACAACAGGGCTCCAGGCTGGCCCTAAATGCTTCCATTTTGCCCCCTAATTTGAGGGTGTGTAAGTACAATTTTCATCTACTCACACATGTACAATTAGTATATTTGTACATTTTCTCTTCTTAGCATAAAATATGTTGTGTTGCTGACAAACCTCTGTTCAACACTTGAACCCAATGCACAAGTGTGCAGGTTTGCAAACGTTTCTGTGGTCCAAGATGTGTGGTTTGGCCACTTAATGGAGCTTTGAACCCGTGACGAGCATTAATCGCTTAATCCAACTGTTACGCTTGTCGTGCTTTTTTGTACGTTATACCTATTTTATACTTAACCTATTGTCTCATGTGCAGTCAAGGAATAAGAGGAAGTTTACAATTCAAAGGAGTCCACAGAAAATGTGCCTAACTGTGGTTCAAAAACGAAGGTACGGACTATACCTTGGAGTACAAGTCCCACTCTTGCGTCACAGTTCACCCATTATCACTACTACACGGAGGAAATGTGAATATTTACTTTGCAAGTCGATTTACAGTGTCGGCCCCCAGATGTCTGCTTGCGCCCCTAAAATTTCCGATCCAATGTGCTTATAATGAAAACAAGTTAGTCTGGAGCCCTTCACCAGAAAACAAACTCAACAAACAAAATATCTCACAAATTCCCGTGACAACCTACATTTAAAATTATACTCTACCCACTTAAGGCATTGCAGCCAATTGACCATAAAAACGGGTGCAGTTATCCAATTATAATATTTCAGATGCTGAATACCCAACTGTAGTTAGCACTGCTAATTCAGTAGCCACGGCTTCACTACAAGCATTACAGACATGACCAGAAATAGAGGAATTCATGTTATGTTCAAGACAGCTAACATGGGTTAAAATGAATTGCATGGTAAGGAGGTAGGAATGTCAATATTAAGAAAACGTTGGCTGTTTGCAATAGGATTCTGCAGATGTGGTAATGGGTAGGGCTAGGATGGGCATCCAATAGATTACCCCATAGGTGTCAAACTCCGGTCCTGGAGGGCTGCAGTCCTGCAGGTTTTGGAGGTTTCCCTCTTCCAACACAAGCTGATTCCAATCAGCAAGATCGTTATTAGGCTTATGCAGAGCTTGCTGATGAGCTGATCATATATCAGCTGTGTTGGAGAACGGAAACATCCAAAACCTGCAGGACCTCAGCCCTCCAGGACCGTAGTTTGACACCTATGGATTACCCAATCATTGATAGTGTGGGGAGGGGCTTCTGTGGTGGATGTGTTCCTGATTGAGGAGCCCTGAGTGAGAGAGAGGGGATTCTGTGCAAAACTCAAAAATGACATTTCAGACAGCAAAAACAGATGCATTTAAACAAAGAGATCATTGAAGAAAGCATTTGAATGTACCAACAATGCTCATGTGGATAGAAAAGACTGCCGTGTAAAGGAGAGCAGGGTGCTCACTTCCTGAAATGTTTGAAGTGAAATTATTCAAATGCAATCACGTGTTTTACCATCCCAAAGGAGTTTGATGTCTGTGACTGTCATAATTGACCACTTAGTATTCATCTCATAACATTCAGGGGAGAATCAATGGAGTTAGCTCACACGTGGTTGTTTTTGTTTTATTATCTCCCCGCCTCATCGTTGTGTGCACATTTAAGGTACATTTTAAGTCATATTCATATCAAATGTATTTATGCACACATTTACAAATAATTGGGTAATTTATTCGATGTGGATAATGTGACCTTAAAGTCTATACGACACGTCTAAATGTACGTCTAAAAATATCGGGGCCCTTAAACCTCCAGCCTGACATTTTAAAACAACAACTACTGTATGTTGTTTATTTGTCTATTGTTCTTACTTGCCTTATGTGTCAGTGTATTATTTTTTTTTTTTATCATTATTGATTTGGTGGTGCAAAATGTAATTACATATTGCCTACATTATAAATTGTGACATATTGGATTTTTCTTTGAAGGTTTTTGTGAAGCCCTGCTTACCCTTACTAGAAACGACCAAAGAGAAGAAAACGAGATAAAATTAATGAATAATATTATCACAGAACAACACAAAGAACTGCTAGATACTTCTAAAGCATTGGGATGAATCAGAATATTTATAGCAGTACCGATAACCAGATGGAACGCTTCATGTCTTGTGCTTTCTTTTCTTATATGTAATTATTTGGTGGTCTCTCATGCTACATAACAAATGACGTAAATTATATTTATTAATGTCTTTCCATTCCATCAATTACGGATCATTTTGGAATCAATTTGAAATGTTTGAGGCAAAGAAAATGGGCTTCATTCAGCAAACATTCTTTGAGAACACATTTACACTTTTCAATAAGAATGTGGCAAATTTTCACACGACACTTACACATTTTAGTATTTGTTGATCACATATTATTCTATAATAACACATTTCATTCTATAATTGTATATGATTCAAAATACCATATACCGTCATTAACATGACGTTTAAAGTGAAGTTCAAGGACTCTTCACAAATCCCACTTGGACTATTTGAAGAACTTTTCTAAGCGCAAATGTAATTCTTATGAACATGTTGATGAATCAAGCCCAGTCATTCTCTTAGTGAGCTACACCACCAGGCTGGTTATAGGTGACAGTGTAAAAGTGTGGTATAAGGCATACCCCGCCCTCTCCTTTAGTTTCATATCAGTAATGCCGTCTTTGGACACCAGTTTGTTAAAAACGAGAATCCCAATAACCATGTTAACCTGCCAAAAGAAGAGGCATACAATTAATACATATAAAGACATTTTCTCTTTTGACAGCATGCAGAAATACTTAATAATGCAAATTAATAATCAAATACAACATTTGGTTATACTTACTGTAGGGTCTTACTATATACTATGTTAAAATATAGAGACAAATAAACAATACTTTTTTTATATGTTATCAATCAAGATAAGCAGCATACATTTTTGCTATTATCTTGTCATACATCAGGTATAAGTTTTCATTGTTTGTGATTTCAAAACAACACAGTTTGATGAAAATTGATCTAGACGAGTTTATCATTTCATTCAAATTGAATTAAGGACTGAATAATAAAAAATAAATTCAAATGTTAATAATTGACCATCAGATGATGATAGTTGAGTTGACGCCGGCTGATCGACGATGTCATTGACATCTTTCCAACTGTTAACTTTCTTGATTGTGCAACTGTTTGCCTTCCGCTCACATAGGCTCGCCACCAGTTTGAACTACAAATTACCTTACACCATGGTAGGTAACCCACGGATATGTAGCTCGGTCTACATACAGCTCAAATTCTATGCATCTTTGGTGCCACATGCGTGACATGTGATACACATGAGCAACTGTTCTCTATGAAGACAATTAACAAAACATCCAATAGGGGTTATCCCACTGATAAACATTGTGGGCCTATCCCGAGAATTTTTTTGCAGCATATTTTTGAATGTATATAATATTACAATATGTATATACTATATAAGCATAACAAACATATTTTAAGTGATTTTAAGTTAACTTTTTTAAGTCTTTTAGTTGACTTCAAGCTTTAACAATCATTGTGGCGTGGTGAAGTTGACATGGCTAGTCAATTCCACCCGAGGACATACTGATCGAGATACAGTACATGATGAGTCACAATATAGTGAAAGGCTTGGGTTTTGAAGTCATTTGATGCAAAAGGGGTTAGAAGTAAACAGCACAGGGAGAGGAGAAAGAATACCAAGACAACAGCAGCAGCTGGTCCAACAAATGCATAGAGAAGACCTCCTTCCAGAGACAACCAGCAGCTACAAGAGAGAAGCAGGTAGAAAAGGATAGTACCATATACATGTAGAGAAAGCAATCTATGCAGAAATTGTGTGTGAACACTGAAGATCTGACACTCAAGTGAAATGCTGTAATACAACAGTATTGAAATATATGAAATATAGAATGTGACACTTGAAGTTGGGATGATGTGAACTGGTCAAAAGATGTGGAAGGGAAATTTTTTTGTGAAATGTTCTCTCATTTGGTCATTTTATTGTGACAATGTCATAATTCCAGGAATGTAATAAAAAAAAAATATCCCAAAATGTCCCGAAAGGTGGTTGAGAAATATATATGTTTTTTAAATCTCTTTATTAGGATTTTTTTTTTTTTGGGGGGGTAAAAATTTAGGAATTTTGAGAATGCTATTGTTGGTTCTCAAGATGGCCTGTATGAGCTGATAAGTTTGAAGATGGAATGGTTTGAATTAGTAAAGGAATGTGGAACACAGGAGTAAATATTAAAAATATATCGGAATTTGGGAATTTTATTGTAAATGTTAGAATTTTGGAAATGTGAGAATGTCGAGAATGAACTTAACATTTTGAATTGGTCAGGAAATGAGGAAAGAGGATGTATATATGTAAAACTTGTTTTAAGTTGGTAATTTATTGTGAAAAATGGGCAATCATAGAATACAATAAATAGCCACGTAAATGTTCTGACTTATTAGTGGAATATTTTGAAGTAGAAGTTACTTTAATTAGTCAATGAACATAGAAGAATGTTTTTGTTTGTGTGGAAATCATGGAATTGTGGGAATTTTGGAAATATCCAAAGTAATTTCTAATGTCTTGAATGTTTTGAATCGTTTGAAGATGGAATGGTTTGAATCACTTGAAAAATGTGGAAGAACATGGCCAAAATAATCATTTTAAAAAAACATGTTTCGCACTATAAACTATACTTTTTTGGGGGGTGTAGAGTGACAAATCTGTTAAGCATGTCAGTATTCACAAACTGGAGAGATGGAAGCACAAAGAAGTACAAAGTGGGAAATACACGACAAGGTTAAAAAAAAAGGGGGAATGAGTGAAAGAAAAAAAACATTGCGTGAAGAAGAATATATATGAAAAAGTGATAGAAACATAACACCATATTCAAAATTCTCCTGAATAAACATATGAGATAAAATTATATAGTCCACAATAATCATGTACAGAAAACCATTCTTACTAGCTTGGTGTTCCATAGCCTTTTGCTTTGGTAAAGCCCACTGAGATTGCAACAACAAGGGCAGGGAGACCTGGGGGTGAAAAAACGGGGACAAATTAGCAAAACTATGAAAACTGAAACATGGGTGGTTAAGAAGATAAGAAGACTGACCCCAGCCAAGACAGAGAAAACGCTTGCGTATAATGCGATTCCTTAGACGACCCGTGACTGCCATGTATGACTGCCATGCCTCCGTCAGGACCCAACAGAATGATGACAGGAAAAAAAAGTGAAGAAACGCTGCTATCATGGTGCATAAGACCTGGAACAGCAGGAAATGAAGGAACATGGAAATAAGTTATAAAGACACCACTGTGATCATACAATACTATACGACTTGATTGAAATATCAAAACGAACTTATGAGTTCTTACCTTATTCCTTGTTTGGGTCTGTCCGACGAGAATAAGGGCATTGGAGGAAATGATTGAGAGGCAGAAGTTGATAAGAATGACGGATCGTTCAGACCGAATATATCTGCAGGAAAATGAGAGAAAACATTTCAAATAAGGCTTTTGTGGTTCTGACTGATTTCAAACTCAGGACAAGAAAATGTTGTGTCTGGCTGAACATAATCATCCTAAATGTGGAATCAAATGTATACGGCTGGAAAGCCTGTTTACTACACTTTTACAGGAGCATATAGGGAATTTTCCGGAAAACTACCCTACAGCCAGTCAACTCCAGGCCAAATGTTATTTAATTTTTTTTACAATAAATACTTTGAAGTTTCAAATAAACGACAGTTGAAAAAGAAGGTTGTGTGATTTAAACTATGACAGCGTTTTGGCATCTTGAGTTTAGTTCCCCTTTAAGGATATTTATAAATAAATAATGTGTATTTTCTCACCTCCACACCGACACATAGATGATGATGAGTAACAACAAAGTTAGAGAAGACACTCCACAACCCACAATCAGTGTCACAGATGGGAGCTGTGTCTTATCCATATTCTGGGGGGGGAAAGAGAGCACAGAAAATATTTTTTTATTGCGTCATTATAAATGTATAATAATTGTTCTTTGACCTAACATAAAAACAGTGTCCAATCCAGGTCCAGAAACTAAAAGCCCTGCCACAGTTTGGCTTTTGTCAAAAGGCCAAGACTAGGAATGGACTAACATAAAACAGCGGAGATCACCACCCCACACTAAATGATTGAGACTCCAGTGAAACGCTCAAACTTATTTAACACTTTCAGTTTACCAAATATCATGTTCATTAGTCCATGGGTAAGGCCAAGTGACCTATGGATAAAATTCATCACTGTCCATCCAATCCTCGGAATGGCTGCCCTGCAAAGATGACTAGAGTAGAGCTCAGCATGATCAATGCGGTGAAAGGAAATACTGGAATTACACACTTATCTGAAAAAAACGCTACTGCAGTCAAAAAAAACTTTTAAAAAAACTACAGTTTAGAATTTTGCAAAAGAGCATCTGAATTACTGGCAAACAATTATCTGAAAATATTAACCGATGTTGACTTGTTTGGAAGGAATACGTTAGGCTGTGTGTGGAGAAAATAAGGCACAGCACACTACCATTAAAACATCCTCCCAGCTCTGAAATATGGTGGAGGGGACATCACGATTGGGAACTGCTTTGTCCCTACTGTAATCATTTCCCAATTTTATCAAGACGTTTTGCAGGAGAACTGAAGAATTGTTGATTTGTACATGGGTTGAATCTCAAAAGAGGAAGAATGATGCAACAGGACGAAAACACAAAGCACAAAAGTGAATCAGCAAAAGAATGGCTTCAACAGAAGAAAATGGGCCTTATGGAGTTACCCAGTCACTCAAGAGTGCGATTCATAGCCGACATCTCAATAACATTGTTGAAACGAAACACTTAAATCAAGAGGAATGTTCTCCTCCTGACCAATGTGCAGGTCTGACCTGCAACTACAGGAAATGTTTGGTTATCGCTGCCAAAGAAGGGTACACCACTTATTTAAATGAACTCATTCATTGCCATAAATTCCTTTAAAAAAAAACCAGATTGTTAAAAATTAGGGGCATGAGGCGGTTATTGTTTTAAAATTGTAATTAATCGCATGACTTCATGAGTTAACTCACAATTAATCACAAATGTTATATCTCTTCTAAATGTACAATAAAAAATTATAGGTTTTCATACTCTTGTTAACAAAAGTGGAAAAAAAATATTAAACTAATAGAAAATTCTAATTAATTTTTGACGTTTATAGCTGTCAGTGAATGATTTTTTTTTTTAAAGGAAAGAAAATGTAAAAAATTTGGGCCGTCAGGCGATTAAAGTTTTTAATTGTAATTAATCTCATGACTTCACTAGTTAACTTGCGTTTAATCACAAATTTCATATCTGTTCTAAATGTACAATAAAAAAATTCTAGGTTTTCATATTCTTGTTAACAAAAGTGGAAAAAAAATGTTAAACTAATAATAATAGTTGAAATTAATTTTGGACGTTTATAACCGTCATTGGCAGCAAATGAGTTAAAAAGTTGTTGGCTTGAATATATTTTTGAGGGTATTGTGTAAGTCAAAATTTGTCCTGTGTTATGTTTAATACCATGTAGTTATTTTTACATAAATGCAGCTAAAGTTTGTTGTTTAAGTCAGATGTCAACTAGTCTTCTTTCTGGAAATCGTTTAGTCAACCGTCGTCAATTGTCCATAAATAAAAACAATCGAGATGCTCTTTTCATTCTAATCATCAAAGTCTCAAATAGCTCAATACACCACGTATTATAATATCTGAATTCACTGTGATTGGATTTCTCTGTGTGTGTGTCCAAAATATCCCCTTCAGTCTTGTGAAAGTATGCGAAAAGAGGCCACTGCGAGGATCATGGGCATTTTATACAACTCTTGGAGATCAGTGGTAAAAGTAAACATGTTGAAGTCTGATTGAAAGTAAACATGTTGTAGTCAGATTTTTGACCCCTACGCCCTATCCAGCCTATTCCAGGGCATTAACCCTTAGCTCTTGCAAGAGATAATTGGCTGAGTTTATAGCCTGTCTTGTCTGCTAGTTTGATGTGTGTGTTGGGGCCAAGTTAATTAAATCCCTGTGATTAATCTGCACTGCAGTGAGTTCCTTCTCTAAAAGTAAATGGGGGGGAAAAACATTATGAGTGCAGTGGAATGGAAACATGTCTGTTGAAAGAGTTTTGACGTGCTCGCATGATAGAGGTTTTCGCTAGCAAGAAAACCAGTCATTTTAGTCACATTTAAGTTTTTGACTCAAGGATACAGAATCTTTTAAATAGCCATTACCAGTTGATCAGCTGTTAACTTCTACCACTGTAATTAGCGAACCAGGCCTTTCTCTGCATCTTGAGAAAGTAACGACCCTGCTTTTTACAGCATTAACCACACAAAGAGTCACATCTCAATTGGAATCTTCCATTACGCTGCTTCAGCTGATGGCCAAGGCTTGCTTTTCCACCATTAACGTGCCACGCCTTAAAGGAACATGGCATTTTAGTGTCAATTTGTGTTACAGATAAAGCAGAAAATATGTGTCAGTCTGAATAGGTGAGTTCAAGAAAGGTAAAACGTGCAGGCAGGGTTTCAATGTACAGCATGCTAAACTTTGCTTTGCGTTGCTAGGCAGTATTAACATTAAAAATGGAAATGTCTACAAAGTATTAAGCAAAGTTAAACCTGCTTGACTCATTATAAATCCAATCAGCCAAGTTATTATTATTATTATTTATTTATTTTTTGAGAGAGCTCAGTATTTTTCATTCGGTAATTTTACCGATTCGACATGTCATCATCATTGCTTTCTCTTTTTTATTTTATTTTTTATTTTTATTTTGTATGTGCGTGTGAGTGTGTACTCATTAATTCACCTAAAACCTATTAAAAATCCTATACCGTTCACCTAAACCGAATACTTCAGAATCCAGCTAGAGTCGTGAGGTTGTCAGGAGACCCGAGGAAGGATCAAAGAAAAGAAAGAAAAGTGAAATCTAGCACCGACCAGACATCACCTACTACCCACCGGGTTAGCAACCAGAGTCTTTCACCAACCCCAGAAACATCTAAATTCCAATAAATTAGGGAGACCTCAAGAGACCAAAGGAGAGACTGAGGAAAGGAAGGAAGGATAGATGAAGCAGAGTGAGATCCACAGACACCAAACTCCACCGATTCAACGACCAGAGGAAGAAGCAGATTGTGTTTGAATTTCGATAGATGCTGGTGTGGTGGATCTGGCATGCATGAAAACCTCCACCAAAAATCAGCCAAGTTAAATGAATATAAACGTAGCAATTGGTTGATAGAATGCTAACTCTTGATTTTCCTTAATAAGCACATGCCATTTAAGTAGGGTGACCCTAATTTCATTTAACAACAAAAAAGGCACTCGTCCCAACCTTGAGATATTTAAATGATACTCAAAGTTTATTAAAAAATGCTCGATTTAACGAATGCCTCTTCTGTCTGGGTAGAAAATAAAACCAAAAGGTGTAACTCTCTTTTGAATGATGTCTAACTTGAAAAATGAATAAATAATGACCCTGGTTATGACATTAAATAATGTTCATCATAAAAGTTAGAATATCAGTCTATGATATTTCCTGTTTGCAAAATTAACTGGCCACTATCTATTCATTCTGATAGCTAGCTAAATCCAGATGAGTATAATATCTCTACACAGGAAGGAGAGAGCTAGGATGTCAACCCCTAAACTCTGAACTACGGGGTGGATGTGCTAACCTTTTGTCCACTGTGCTCCTGCTGCTGAAATTCAGATCCTTCTAAATTATTATTTAGAGTGTGATCCTTTGATAGCTGAGCAAGCTTAGCTCTGCACATAGCTTGTCCGTGTGGTGCTGCCATTTGATTTCTGCTACAGAGGAGTTAGAGCTGTGGGTTGTCTGGTTGTCATACGTCTGTTTAAATAAAAATATCATATATATTGCTCTACACTCAACAGCCTGCTCCCTGTTATTGTAGAAGTGCAGCAATATATAGCTACATTAGTTATTTATTTTCTATTTGTTCTTCTCATATAGAGTGCTCCACTGGTGTTTACTTTTGAGGCACATCACAAGCACAGGCGTTTCTGTAGTCCACAGGATTTTTATTTGGTGGTGACACGTTGCTCTTTTTCCCTAGTTTTCTCATATTTGGGCTCACATGCACATTACGGTATCCTTAAAATCGCAATGCATTAGCATTGTAGTACTGCCAATCCATCCATCCATACAATTATTGAAAAATTACCGGGTATGTAGTGCTTCCTGGTGTCAAGTGCACAAAAGAACAATCCATGACAAGGACATTAGTTCATTAACTGTGGTCCGTATCGTTTAGGCCGAATCGGGACGTGCCTCTAATGGGGGTTAATCCAGAGTGGAAGAGAGTCCATCCCCTTTCAGGAAACTGGTACCAGTGCAAGTTGTATGTTGAGGTAAACCAGAGTATATCAAGTTGGAATATTTCCACTGTGCACACTAACTAGGCTTCTTCCCTGCCAGACAGCTGACATTCCACATCCCTAGCGAGCTTCTGTACCAGGAATTGGACCTTGTAATTCTTGTGCTCATGTAATGTACCACGAGATTTGTTTACAGAAGATGAACGCCCAGAGTTGCTACGATTCCCTCATCGAGCGGGATCGGGCATTTGGTATTGATGTTGTGCATGTGCGCGCGTACAACTTGTTTGTGTATGCTGTGAATGGATAGAATGAATTTGAACGACGACGAGGGGCAAACTGCCATTTCACATGCAACGATAATAAATTGTCTGTGTGTATGGAGAGGCGGCCTTGGCTAAATCACTTTGTGGTTTAAAACACTTGTTATCTCCTCGGGAGGCAGTTCAGACCTGAAAGCGAGTGGCCCTGTACTTCCTACTTCCATTATTACGTGCGACCGGACGGGGTCACGTGACAACGGGAATAGCGAAAAAAGTGTTTACATGGACTTTTTTTCACAAAAAAACGGAAAATACGCCATTACCAAGAATCTCAGCTTCCGGTCCTTTTATTTAGCGCTACAAGCAAGATGGATCGCAAAGTATATTGTACAGCATCTCAACCATTTCCCCCAAATCACCTTTGCCGATGTGGAAACTAGCATTGTACAAGAAAATTCTATCAGGTAAAAAAAAAGAATGAAGAACGGGTGCGCAATTTTCCAATCCACTTCTGTTTTAGTTCTGTCGAATGGAAATTAATTAAATTAAAGGTAAGGCTGCTTTAATAAAGTTTAAAACGCAGGAAGAGCATCCCATTACAATGTAGTGGCTTTTATTTTTAACCTGCGGCATTGTTACACCACGCCGGAAGTCGCGATCCACAGCGATTGCATATTTCCGGCCATAAAATGCAGAAGTATGAAAAACATTTATTACACTTTTGCGAAATATAGTGCTGTCATGTCACTATCGAATATTTTTTAGAATCGATTAATCTATTGATTATTGAAACGATTAATCGACTAATCGTATTCATTTTAATTTGGCATTAAAGTGTATTACAAAAGCATTTATTCCCTGATTACTCTTTATTAACCAATGATTGAGGGTTATTTCATACTTCTTATTTGCATAGTGATTTAAAGAAGAAAAAAAAGGGGGGGGGGGGTTGTTGATGTTGTACTATGTTACCGGTTATGTCATTTCTTTCTGAAGTAAAAACAGATGCATGCAAATGTTTTATTTTGATCTAAAACAGAAGATAATCGGTCTTCTTTCATGAAGGATTACAGAAATCAGTTAACAATTACTGCTGATATGCTGAAATCAGAGGATTTTGACAAAAAAAAAAGATTAGTCAATTATTAAAATAGTTATCGATTAATTTGATAACTGATTACTTGTCAATTTCGACACTTCTCAGAAACCACCTCATGAGAGCATATATTTTGAGATATTTGAGATTTTTTTTCTCAAAATTCCTGTTTCCATTACCAGTTTGCTTTTGTGCAATGTATATTTTGCGCAAATCTAGGGTTAATGGAAACGCACCTATTGGCAGATGCCACATAAATCAAAGCACCAGATTGGTATCTTGGTTTTTCCCTTTTGTTGTGGTGTTGCATGGAAACAAAAACACTCTTATTGTTGGAATAACTAAACATTTCTTCTTCTTTTTTCAACTTTTATATTTCATATGTTACTGCATTTTTTTTTAAATAGTGAGGGAATTGCTTGCCTTTTTTTTCCACTTACATGTTGTTTTGACTTATATATAAAATGCAGCAAAAAATATGTTCACTCACTGCCAATGAGGCTTAAAAACAAACAACACACACACACACACACACGGTGGTAGTTGTCCGAAGCTAAGGTTTCCCTTAAAATGCAGTGCCATGTTTTCAGTTTTTTTTTTTTTATCTAAATGCCTGCAGCAAATTTGGGCTGAGCAAAATAGGCATGAGAAATAACAGCAAAAGACTAATAGGTTATGTATGCTGTAAAGATGGAAAGTGGAAATGTAATGCGGCATCAGACTGGAAAATGACTGAGGGGTACAAAAGAAGATCGAAAGTACAAGTGAAAAAAGGAGAGAGGTGTTTATTATTCCGGGGCCGTAGGAGGCTAGTTACAGACAGACTGGCTGGGCCATTTAGAAACGAGTAAGAAATTCACAGTAGATAATTGGCATGGGGCCCATGGATATCTAAAAAATAGATTGCAGGGGAGGCATCAACAGCAGGCGGGAAAAGAGCAGTTGCCTTCATCATCCTCCTTGACCAAAGCATCTAGTTTACAAAGTTGGAGGAAGTCAGAGTCGAGGAATAACTAAATAAAAAAATGGCAATGAAAAAAAAAAATCATAATTCTAATCCAGAGTTTTGGTTCTTTCACTCCATTCCCTTCATTACACGGAACAAACTGTAGCGTGGCTAGGCGTCACGCTACCAATATATTGTAATACGGAACTGTGTCACTGGCCAGAATGATATTGATGGATAATGTTACAGTATGTCTTTTACCCCAAGCAGTTGAAAGGATAAAACAAGAATATTGTACTGGTTGGTGGGCAGTAGAAACCAAGCTGTGCCGTAAATAGTGATAAAGTGCAAGCAATTGATTAAAACAGGCTTTATGCATTTATGCATAAGCAAAAATCCTCAGTCTATCCAAAATGTCATTTCCTGCTTTCTATTTATATACACACTAGAGATAGACCGATATGTTTGTTTTTTTAAGGGACAATGCCGATACTGATTATTAGTAGTCAAGGACGTCGATAACCGATATTTGGAGCGGGATATTCATTTTCACTAAAATGGAATATAAACACTAGCTCTTACATTTGATTTTTTTAAAGCATATGTTTATTGAACAACTTTTAGGGTTTGTAAAATGTTGGAATATAAAAAAAAAATCTTAGTCAATAGACATTTTTGTTTTAAAAATATAACAGAAAGTTCAGTGATCTAGCATGTCTTCAGAAGTCAAATAAAAACGTAAGTAAATTGCTTTCTATTGTTTTCTAAAATCAAATCAAATTTATTTTAAGTATTACAACTTTACTTATCTTAGTTTTAATTTCAAACAAAAACAGAAGGTGCAGAGTTTCCAAGGTCAGCAGCATTTCTGAAAATTTTAACAATTAGTTCCCTGAAGTTTTTTTTTCCTCTTTTTTTTTTATAATCTATTATCGGTCATATAATTCTTCAAAATGCAGATAATCGGCCTATCCCTAATACACACTCTATCACACAAATAGGTGGCTGAAAAAAGAAAGGATAAAGTTTTGGCAAAAAAAGGTAAACAGTTATTTCCTGACTGTGTGGGACTTAGCGGCAATGAGGTGGGTCGTTTTCGGTTCTCTTACCCTCAACCCCGCAATTAATCAATCAAGTTTTTGGCTTGTAACGCAACAAGACTCCGCAGTGGAATTTGATTGTTTCAGCTCATTATGTTTCCCTAAAAAAATAAATAAATAATAATAATAGTAAAAATGCTGTATGTGTTTTTTAGATGCTGTTGGGAGATCTGATTGTTCCGTGTATTGATTGCTCAGCACACAGTGTTGATTGAGCAGCCCGAGAGCCCTCACCCATAGTCGAGAATGATACAAAAGAAACAAGACACGGAGCGAATTTATCCGGTAAAAAAAGTCATGTAGTTTGAGATCGCCATTAGTGCTCCCTTTAACTTGTACAAAGGAACCGAGATGAGCAGTGAGCTCGCAACATAGCCCTTACACTAATAACTCGTGATTTAAAATGGTAGCCGTTCCGTACACATGCAGCTATATAGACAAATGCTCTGCTCATTTGGCCTAATATAGCCTTCCATTAGAGTTGTACAGGCCCAGGTCTAAATAGTACCATGCCTTCTATTTACCTCTTTATGGGAAACCATGATGTTACCGGGGTAACCAGCTAACAAAATGCTTTTAAAGCAATTGACAGCTAATGGCAATAAATGAACACTCTCCACACAGATAGGGTGTGCTTTCCTCAATGACAATGGTGGTATGTTTGAGTCAGATTCTGATTTCTGCAGACACTGTGCCCAACTGCAGTTACATTGTGAAGGAATTGTGCTATTGCATGCTATAGCTCCATGACTTCTTCTTCTTTTTTATTTATTTACTCTCATAGCACTTCAATGATGTTCTATAATTCTCCAGGAGGGAGACCATATGATAAACATATGCCAAAAATAGCCTGACATGAACATGGGATGTGGACCTAAACATTTACAGTGGCCTGATGAGATTCAAATATTCCAAAATATAACCAGTGGTCAATCACAGTACAAGTACATTGTGCTTCCCTCCCCTTCTGGCCAAAACAAACAACTATATGCTTAAATCTGTGACGTAAATAATAGCTACTTATGATCAGCAAGCTTATTAATTCTTTTTTTTTTCTCCCCGCAGCATTGCTTTGGCTTGGCGAGGCAGAGAGATAGTGACAAAGATGGGGAGAGGGGGAGGATCTGTTGATAATGTAATGACAATGACGCCTTGGGTTTAAAAAAAAAAAAAAAAAAAAAAGGCCGGTGCGTGGACATTACACCACACTAAAAGACACTCTACGCTAGTCGTTCTTTTGACGAAATCAAGGGTTCGCACTTACCATTTCGGGATGAAGTCGTGCTAAAATGGCGAAGGTGGACAGTCTGTCACACAGGCATTTGGTTCGGAGTGCATCGACGAGCACGGTTTTGCAGCCCCTAGCAGACCAGGATCCCAGCAGAGAGGAGCTACATCGACACGCACACACAAAAGGAGGCGATGCAGTCAAAGTAGAGATGGCAAAAGGCGAAGAAAGCAGTCAAAAGCCAACAGCTGTACATCCGCCACTTAATCCACTTTATCTCCGTAATTTGCAATCTAAGGCGCAGCAAGAGACGCGAATGCGGTGATGAGGAGGCTCTGGGGCGGCGCGCTGTAGGTTTCTATGTGGACACATTTATTTACGAAAAAAATAAATAAATACATCGCGCTTTTTCTAGTCATAAAAAAATGACAGTATTTATACAAATAATGGAAAACATAAAACTGGTAAAACACGACATCATTACATATGTAAATACAGGTTGTGTTTTTTAAAATAACTCCCCCATTCCTGTATTTAAAGTAGTATTTTAATGTATTGGTCTATTGTTTTAAATCAAAGGTTACATTTCTATTTCCACATATTTACTTAAAGTGGCTTAAATCGATTTATATTTATCCTTGCCAGGGACATGATATTTGCATGTATGCATAATTTAGTTAAACTTAATGTGTATACTATTTAATATATTTAATATTAACGCTAGATTGTGAGTGATTGGTTGGTAAGAATTCTTCCATTACATTCTGGTGAGATGCTAAACAATTATGTCTTAATTCATATGTTTCAAATCTTCTAATTAGACAAAAAAAAAATATTAAATCATTTTGACTTGAAGTCAATTTGCTATGTTATGCGGTATCAGAAGCTTTAAAATCACACAGAATTTCATTTTCATTTGAGTTTCACACAAATTGCACATCTTGCAGCAAATCGAATTTAACAAGGGAAATATTGTACAACAAAAAATTTATTCTGCAAAATCTCATCCTATGAGGTTCTAGTTTGCTGTGCTAATATAGGGTCCTAATAAAGTTGGCAACTTTGTTCACAATCCAGATTATTAACATTTCATGTGCCAATATGAAGGAGTATTTATTTAATCGAGATAAGAACACTGCCATCCAAATTCAGATGGGACAGTGCAGTACACCTAAATTGTACCATTTTGCCCCTAAAAATCGTGACACTGCAAGCAAATTTATCATGTACTCGTTCATATGCGATCAGTGAATTTTCTACTATCATTATTATTGTCGTTGAACATTTTTCTTTACTGGCAAACCTCTGCTCCGCACTTTAGCCAAGTGGTTGGGGTTAATGCACTAATGAGCTGGTTTGTCAACCGACATAACATCTAAAGAAGAAGAAAGGAGAAGGCAGGTTAATGTGTTTCAGCGCAGGGGCGGTTCTAGCAGGGTGTATCACCACTGTGATTGGCTAATGTGTGAAGAGGCAGGTCACGTTTCAAATAACTCATGAATAACTGCAAAGAGGACTTCTGAGTACTCTCTATAAACCTAATGTACCAGAGATAAATCCTTTAATGAGTCTAACTCATTTTGTGAGGAAATAGTCGTGACGAAAAAAGTCAGGAAAATCGGTTTTCGGGGTGGGTGGCTGTATTGTTTACCTGGATGAGGGATTTCAGGGAGACCAATTCAATGAACAGCAAATTCTGCAAAATGCAGGGAACATAACATTTGCTGATTATATTAGCACTGGTTTGACTCAATGTGCTCTTTTCCATGCCATGTGCAAGTATGGAGCGAGGCACGGAGTAAATCTGCGCAGGGGCTGGCTAGATTAAGTTTTGGTATTTTTGCAGGCCCGTACAAGCTGGTGCGACATTTTAAAAGGACATTTGGCATCATCGTGGGCGTGAACACAGCCGACTCGATTCGCTGCCAATCTGCAGCCAAAAAGACACTGATTTGTTTGAGTCTGGAGCAGGTCAAGGCCGGCAAAGTACGTTTCTAAGGAACAGCAAGCAGTTCTCCACGGACAGATGATATAGTTGGCAATAGGGAGATCACAGATTTGTGAAGTGGACGCTTGGAGACCGCCTTCCACTCTTCTGTGTGTGGCCGCTTTGAAAATTTTATTGCACGCTGGTGGCTGTGCTGCAATATGCTTGGTAGAAAAAACAATGTGCACTGACACAATCAAATCATAGGAATATTTTCAGGACCACCTGCACACCACTTTGTATGTGCACCCCTAATTATAATGCAACATTGTTCGATAAAATAGATCATGTCATGCACACAGAGTTGTAATCGATTCTGATGTACTTAATGTACTACTACAGAGTAAATTCTGTTTCTCTGTTTAGAGTGGGACCAAACAGACTCAGTTTTAGAGTAATATTTACACTTGGAAGAGAGTAAAATAAGGAATTGGGGGGGGGGCTTAATAAAAGTCTCTCAAGGGTTGAGGAACAAACTCACAAACTTCAGCCAATCTACTCCCTGAGCCACGCAGCTCCTGCTTTGTGTTAGTATATCGCTCATGTCAGCTGGAATCTTCCTGACTCCAAGAGACCAAAAACTATTTAATTAATTGCGACCTCAAATCTGTCTGCTGTGTGGACGTAATGCATCCCCAAAGTGACCCGCATGTGCAGAAGAAGATACAACGTCACTCACAACGCTGTGTTTGCGGAAGTACATACGTATGGTCCGGCATGTCAGGGCCACAGGCTTTTTTAAGTCCGTCGTCAGGGCTCATATTTTTACCATCTCATATCTACAGAGGAGTGATGCAGGAGGAGGTAGAAATAATATTTTATGAGAATGAGCCCCCCTGTTCGAGCACCTCATCTCACGGAGACCGCTCCTTTTTTTTCCTCCCTAACGATGACATTACGTTGTTGCCGCGCATAATAAATGAGCCATCTGCGTGGCTAAATTACTAATATCACCACCACAAATGTCATCTTTATACTTCATATTTCAAGTGGGATTAAATTAAAGTCAAATATAAAGTCACAACTGTTACTCAAAACAACTTTGCCGATTCACGTACGTGTCCTGAGCCATGCGGACCTCGCGGATGCGTCAAGCATAAATCTCAAGCTTAATGCCCGCACCCGCGTGGAGCACATATTAGACTTTTGATGACGTCGAGGTCAGATATAGGCGACCTGGACGTTCAGACTGCGGTCGTATTGCAAAAATTCGGATACGTATCCGATCTAGGACCACATATGAAAGTGACCCAGGTCGGATATGAAAAAATCGGAATCGAGACAGGTCGCATTTGGGCAAAAACATCCGATCTGGGTCGCATTTGCCTGCAGTGTGAACATAGCCTTAGTGTTGCAAGAAAGAAATTCTAGTACCATTTACACACACAAAAAGTAAGACAAATTCAAACATGTTACTGACTAATATATTGTTCAGAAGATGAAAGATTAGTGTCGCTAGTGTCAAGACAAAAAGAGTCAAGAGACAGCATAAGACAAGAAGTGGGCGTGAAAAATAATTTGGATTTACCAATCACTTTTTGCTTGGTTGCTTGGCTTGCAACTTGGGGTCCACTTTAAGACGACTGGGCTTGGTTCATTTTTAACTACACTCAATGTGATAACGTGTTTTCTTCCTTGTGATTGGATACTGATTGGTCATAAAATGTTGGTGGGAGTACAAGCCTTTGGAAGTCTGGAAATTCACACATTTGATAACTCAAAAGTAAATGAGCCAAATCAGTAGCAGAGATCCGTGTAGCAGTTGGTGATTAGCAGACGGTCAGGACAATAAGGCGTTTGGATCGAATGAGCGCAGGTGATGAAATAAATTGTCATTTGGAATGATCTTTGGAGGCATTCACTGCAGAAATCGGGAAATGTTTGCAGAAACTTGCTATGTTCCCACCATAACAGCTCTTTCGAGAATAAGGTTTCAGATAACTTGAAACCCACCCACCAGCACCTGCTGGGGAGTTGCTGCCCGAGAGCCCTCTCCAATTGCCACGAGTGAAAAAGGCATGTCCTCTTGCCAAATTTAATTATGTAGCGCAATCTGCTGGACGATAATGCTTTCCAGTTTGCCAAGGAGAAAGAACACACCAACCCCAGATGCACAGCTGCATAGGTTCGAGAGGAACCACTGTTCCACCCCACATCAAAGAAACAACATTGGGGGCAGTTATTGTTCTGTGGTCTGATTCGTCAAAGAAGGCCCCCAAGCTCACAGTACCAGGGGAGGTGCTGATGTACAGCATGAAGCTAATAAGTGACAGAGGGAGAGTATGGGGAGCTTAAAACCACTTGCCAGAGCACAGGTTAGAGACCCAAGAGCTTCCCAGATGGACGAACGTCTAATGACCCCGTCCGTGTACCCGCCAATGAGTGTTCGGTGCATTTGCTGCAGGGTGTATAAGAACGAGAGGACAATGGACACAGGTGGACAATGTCTGTTCCCACCTAGACACAATTGCTACTTGTACAAGCTTCAGTGCCACTGTTGACCAGAAGCTGCACCTTCTTCTTTTGTCACCTGAGTCCAGCTGAGAGTAACTACGACTTTGGCGACCGTGAGCTACTGATCGTCATTTTGGCTCACATGAGTAGAGGTGCAGGTTGGAGAGTTGTACTCACCAGACATGGATTGGAAGGACCTATCTCAATTCCCATCAGGCGCATTGGGCTTTATTTCTTGTCAGGTTCAACTTCACTCTCACCGACAATCCACAATTCCAAAGCATTAAGACTGTTGCCCTCTCCAGAATTCATTCATCAATCACCACCTTCCAAATCTTATCCTGCCAGAGACAATAATTGCTGTGACCCGAGCCTTTATCCAATGGGAGGTTGAGATGAGGCTTTTGTATGCATTTGTGACTACTTTGGCCCCGAGTCGCTGCCCAAAAAGTCGACTGTACATCACCTCCAACCTCTGATCAGAGGTTTTACAGTGAGACTATGGGTCCAAGATCGCCTGCTATCTGAGACTAGAGTCAAAACCCTCTTTCCTTTAACAACACTTGTGGTGGCCGACTCTTCTTCCAGACGCCAAACAATTTATATATAATTATATTCATGTATTTATATACATATAAAGAGCCATCGTAACCCATCCAACAGCCTAAGTCCAGCCGCTGGAACACACGGCAACTCTATTATATAGCCAAACGTTAGGCAGACCTTCAGTGTTTGCATACACTAGCAATAGCTAACAGAGTTAAAAGTCTTCACTTCTAATAATGGCACATAATTGAATGTTTGACAAAATCGTTGACTTGGGGGTGGGGGTGTTTGTGTTTGGCAATGTGTCCACATGGATCCACAGCATTAATTGATAAAGTGAATTTTGGCGGCTTCCTGATGAAGCGCTGCCTCCACAGAATACAATGGACTCTTTATGAACAAACAAAAATGAAAGGAATATATTCAGATTACAATGAATCAATACACGCAAGCTAGTTGCAGTTTTAGCACAGTAAAGTATAGCCTAAAAGCTAGTTAGCAATTTCAAATAAATATTAGAACTTAATCTTACCTTTCATTCTCATCCCAGGATATACATGTCTGGTTCGTGGTGCCCTATTGGACGAAACAATTGTAAAATCGATAAAAAAAAAAAAAAGGCAATGACTTCACTGTTGAATTGATTCTCTGACACATTGATTTGTCACTCACGTTGTATAAGTGAGAGAATTCAATTGTAACTGGAGCAGAAAGGGAAGCAGGAGTGGGTTTAATGGTGACTGATACAATCTTGGAGTTGAGTACGGTGCCGTTTCTACAGAGGGAAAAGAAGAACAAAAAGGGGAAAAAAAGTGTCACTGTCGCATGATTTTACAACACACTCTAGATTTGTTGCATTGTCGATCGCACTCTTAAAAACACATAGTTGTCAGTAAGGAGACGAGCGTCCCTCCAACAACATATCACCATTTCACCCAATTCTGATCTCCTCCAACAGCTTTGTTCCCCTTGATGTCAACTTTTGAAACAATTCACAATGACACTGCCACCTATTTTCTTGTGCATTTCAAGTGTATCAGTATTACTGCATATGTCCATATGTAGCGTTGTCACTTCTACATAATTTTGCACACTTCTGCTATTGATACAAATCACCAACCTTTCTTAATTTATGTACAGTATACTTTATATGCTAAATGCATAATTTTGTTATAGTGTACGTTGCTATATTATGAATGCCACTAACTATCACCTACAAGTTCCTCATTTTGAATATGAATGAATATGATGATCATGTGATTTGTCCGTCCTGATTCATATGCACATAGGATGGCATGGGGTCGACTCGCAACACGTCGGTTGTGGGTTTGAGTCCTGGCTCTCTTGACGTATTATTGAGCAAGGGCCAGTTTTGAATGAGCTGTTTCAACGACTATACAATACAATAGACTCCATTAATCATTTTGTGAATGAGTTTAGGTTAAAAGTGCTGGATACCTCAAATGTACAAACCCAATTCCCAAAAAGTTGGGACACTATACAAATTGTGAATAAAAACTGAATGCAATTATGTGGAAGTGCCAAATTGTAAAATTGTATTCAGAATAGAACATAGAGAACCGGTCAAAAGTTTAAACTGAGAAAATGTATAATTTTAAGGGAAACTGTTGATTTGAAATTCCATGGTATCAACAAATCTCCAAAAAATGGGGACAAGGCCATTTTCACCACTGTGAGGCATCCCCTCTTCTTCTTACAACAGTCTGCAAGCGTCTGGGGATCGAGGAGACACGTTTCTCAAGTTTAGAAATAGGAATGCTGTCCCATTCTTGTCTAAAACGCGTTTCTCTAACTGTTCGACTGTCTTTGCTCTTTCTTTGTTGCACCTTCGCCTTTATGATGCGCCAAATGTGCTCTAGAAGTGAAAGAAGTGGACTGCAGGCTGGCCATTTCAATACCCGGATCCTTTTCCTACGCAGCCATGATGTTGTAATTGGTGCTGCATGTGGTCTGGCATTATCGTGTTGAGAAATGCAAGATCTTCTCTGAAAGTGATGATGCCGGGATGGGAGCAGATGATGTTCTCCAATCTGAACCTTTGTGCATTGACGATGCCTTTCCAGATGTGGAAGCTGCCCATGCCACACGCACTCATGCAACCCTATACCATCACAGATGCAGGCTTATTAACTGACTTGGGTTGTCCTTGTCCTCTTTAGTCAGTATAATATAGCGCCCTAGTTTTCCACAAAGAACTTGGAATCGTGATTCGTCTGACCACAAAACAGGTTTCCACTTTGCCACACTCCATTTTAAATCTGCTTTAAAAATGGCTTCTTCTTTGTACTGCCGAGTTTCATCTGGCAACGGCGGCTGGCTTGTGTTCACCTACAATATTTTCTGGAAGTATTGCTGAGCCCTTTCTGTGATTTCCCTTACAGTAAGCATTCCTGTTTGCGGTGCAGTGCCGTTTAAGGGCATATGATTTTTCGGCCTTGACCCTTACACACAGAGGTTGTTGAATCTTTGGATGATATTATGCACTGTAGATGATGATTACTTCAACCTGTTTGCAATTTTTCGCTGGTAAACACCTTTCTGATATTTCTCCACTATCTTTCTGCGCAACATTGGAGGAATTGGTGGTTCTCTACCCATCTTCGCTTCTGAGAGACACTGCCACTCCGAGAAGCTCTTTTTATACTCCAATCAAGTTGCCAATGGACCTCATTAGTGGTAACTTGTCTTCCAGCTGTTTTTTTTATAAGTGCAGTTGACTTTTCCAGCCTCTTACTGCTACCTGTCCCAACTTATTTGAGATTTGTTGGCACCATGAAATTTCTAATCAACATATTTGTCCCTTAAAATGATACATTTTCTCAGTTTAAACTTTCGACCTGTCATCTATGTTCTATTCTGAACATAATATTGACATTTGGCACTTCCACATACTTGCATTCAGTTTTTATTCAGAATTTGTATAGTGTCCAAACCTTTTGGGAATTGGGTTTGTAGAAAAGAGCTATATAAGTTAAATCCATTTACATTAAATGTTTACTAAAAATTTCAATTCATGATGAATATCACAGGTACAATTTTAATGAAAAAATAAAATAAAATACATCTATTCTATTTTGTACATACTGTAGTCGCAGAGTTCTTTTCAACCTCGTATTAAAATTGGTAAATATTTATAAAAATCAATTGAACTTTCACATACATTCTGTATATTTACAATAAATCCTATTACAAATGTTAATAACACGATTTTTACAAGATGTGAACTGATTGGTTTCAGATTTTACTCTTCTCCTGTAGCTAAATTAGGGAGCCAAAATACGAACAACTCACCACAGATATAATTTAAAACAGCTGATAGTTCAGTTCTCGATATGCATGTATATTTAGTTGCTGAGTTCATCTTCTCGGTAAAGCAATCAAATTCCTTTATTCTTTTGTTTCGATTCTATTCTGTTGTTTTCCAGTAGTTTTGTAGCATTTTATGCCATTTGACTTTACACCCTTCTCCCTATTTGTGATTCCTGTTTTTCATAGGATCTATCAATCATGAGGGAAGAGACAATCACAAGGAAATGAATTGCTAATGGGGGTTGGATGCCGAATGGTTCCAAACAGCCAAATGCGTTCAAAACTTGCTCCCCTTTTTGATTCCTCACATCATCAGTGTATGCTTTAAGCACAATCACCCTTTCACCAGTCCAAAACATAATCAGTCACTTTAATCTTTCATGTCATCTAGTCTCTTGCCTCAAACTCATCTCATTTAGCTGGAGGGGGGCAAATCAAATTCAAAAAATGAAAGAAGATAAGAATGAAATGAAATGGCAGTGTGAAGAGGAGCTGAGGAAGATGAAAGCAGTTCAAAGACTCCGAACAGACATGGGAGGACTGATGAGATTCAAGGTTTAATTTCCCCAATTCTGTATGTTTCGACCAGATCATGATAGGTTCTACAACCACAAAAGTGGAAATTTCTTACTAGAAGTATTTGAACCTATTCTACGCAAACACAAAAGCCAAAACCAAAAACCAAAGGCAGGTGGATCTATCCAATTATTTATTTATATTTATACATTTTTGGGAGCAAATGAGTTAATGTCCAATTTGGGCATCTGCCTTTAGGACCCTAACGTAAACACGATATGGGAGTTGGGAAAAGAGAGTCTTAATACACAAAAATACAAAGTAACAACGAAAAGCAGGACTGGACTCATATGGCCTTAAAGGAAACAGTTGACAAAGAAACCTTGACTAACAACCTTGAGCATGGCTGGATGCCGAACACATGGAACACAGCTTGCATGGAAGAGAGCTTGAATGGAAGAGTAGAGTTAAGGAAATCTCAACGAGCTGAGAGAAATTTGGGCTCTTGACGTACTGACAAAAATACCATTCAGTGACTCTCGCTAGGGCAATGCACACTTCTATATGACAGAATAAAGGCCTATATGACAACAAAAAAAGTCACAAATATAGAAGCAGAATAGTTGGAAATTACAGGACCATAACATCTGCACTGACATCATCTTCACAAGAGACATAGAAACTGCATAGCACTGACAATGACAATATCAACATCATAACATCTGCTCAAATATCTGCTCTAGCGTTACACCAATGAGGTTGTCCAGAAACCACTAGTTTGACTGGCAGCAGCAAGTGTTTTGGAGCTTTTGAAGGGCTGAGTGACCAGTCAAGGAACAGCGGCATAAGGGGAGAATGGGCGGCAGGACTTGCGTCGCCGGAGCAGGATCAGAGTAGGATTTGGTTAATGAAATGGCCAAAGGAACATTTCAACAGGAATCGGCCACAAGCTCCTACCTCCCCGGAATGGTGTTGAGGTGAAAGGATTATTGGGTTCTCAGTGAAAAGGCGAAGAGGCAGCCAGTATGTCAATAACTCGCAGCAGATGGTGACGTCTGCGGCAAATCGCTGGATTTTGAATTGACAGTCGTCGTGATGACTGTGGTGGAAAGGTGCTGAATAGATTTCAGAATCTAATAAATTGATGTTGTCAGTTGCTTTGATCCTTTTTTTCTGTCAATAGAATTGCCCTAGCTGGAGTTGGTCAGTGACATGCTGTCAGAACATTTAGTTTCCTTCCATTCGCTGATGTGTCCAGCCCTGCTCTTTGTTGTTACTTTGTATTTTTGTATATAAAGACTTTTTTTTTTTTAGGGTCCAGATTCTGCTCCTCACATTAAAATGTTCCTTTATTCAGCGAATGATAACATTGTCATATCAGATGTGCCACTTGGAATAATAGAGGGTGACAAATGATATAGGTATTACATCAGAATTGGGCACACAACAGTGTAGTTTAAGTGTTGAAATCTCAATGGATTTCTTTTTATTGCCTCTTCCGCAAAGGTGAAGTCAACCTAAATATTTTCTTCACAATAATTTGTTGTATGGGCCCTCACTAGTGTAAACATGGCATTCTGATTAATATTGTGTTTGTGGAATATGAGCAAAATCCACCCGTTGTTATGCATCTTACGGGGCGGCCATTTTGCCACTTGCTGTCGAGAGGTAACAACCAATCACGGCTTACTAGACTAGTTGGGCTGCATAGAGCATATTATTGTAAAGAGCATTTTTGGGTTGACTTCCCCTTTAACATCCCTTGTTATTATTTTAATCGATGTCATTTAGCAAGCAACAGCAGGTTAGAGGTTATACAGTAGCAGTATGTAGTAGTTTGGGAAAACGTCAAAGGTGACAAATGGGTCAGAAAAAGACTCTGCTATGTTTTAGTTCAGGTTCAGAAAAAGGTGCAGTTTGCAACATTTATTTTTGCTTCATGCATGCCCATTTATTCAGAACACTTTACACCTTAAACAAGGCTCTCATTCAGTAAACAATGTTCTTACCTCTGCAAATTCAGAACACTTCCCAAGTTTCTGTACAGAATGATACCTGTTACAAATGTCGAGGAGTCATCTGAATCTGAGAGACACAGAGAGATCAGGAGAGAGAGAGAGAAAAAAGTTGGTCAGGGTCAGAATTTAGAATTTTAATGTTGCAGTGTTTGAACCGTGACCTTTGTTTGAGGAAAATGCAGGTCATCCATGCTGCTTCAACTCCTCCAGCTCTTTAGAATGGAGGCGGCCTACATGACTAGTCAACTATAAATTTTGCTTTGGATAGACTCCCTTGGACACATTCACTTCATGTTACCAAGATCACTTTAATTTAAGAGTATTAGTTACAACTGAAAGTTAAAGACTGATTATAGAAGCATAGAATTGATTCCTTTTTTTTTTTTGGGCCTGGGTAAATGCAGCCACTCTAGTACTTCTCAACGTATGCTACCCTTGCTTGCATGCTGACAGAGCACAAAAATAATTTAAACAACAACAAAATAGTAATTAATATTAATGCTTTGAAAATATACTTTCACTTTTAACTTAGCTATTGTTTGGCTTTTGGCTTAGTCCTTGTCAGTCAAGGGTTGCCACCTAAACAGGACATAATTGATTTTTCTAAGCGTCAACACGTACTGAACCCAGCCCAAAACCGTGAGCACAAACGCAAGATACTTTTACTGAACCATGGATTTTCTGAACCGTTGCGCTCAAGATAGATAGATAGATAGATAGATAGATAGATAAATAGATAGATAGATAGATAGATAGATAGATAGATAGATAGATAGATAGATAGATAGATAGATAGATAGATAGATAGATAGATAGATAGATAGATAGATAGATAGATAGATAGATAGATAGATAGATAGATAGATAGATAGATAGAAACATAGAAACATAGACAGACAGACGTGAAGGATCAAATCTGGCACAGGTACAGCGAGGCCTCAGGCAAGAAAAACACTTATTTCCCGCTGATGTGTCAAGGGTGAAAAACAACTCCCATCTGCTGAGCCATCTGAAAACATCCTATATGCCAGCTTCATAGTATGCCAAGCTGCAGGCAGAGAATGTAGCTCCCAGGCAACAGCTGAGCGTTCGTGGGCATCCGGGGTGAACCAAATGAGTCGTGCATGTACGTGTGTAAAGGAGATTATGTATTATGTTTCCTATTCATCTAAATTTAGTCTGGCATATTTGAAATGCACATAAACCAGATTGTCTGTGTCCAACAAAAGAAAAACTTGCCTGGAGGTAACATAAATCAGTGATTCAAATCATTTCTTCAAAATGAGGTTGGTTGGTTTGAACAGTGCACTGCAAGCTTAATTTTTACTTTGTAGCTCTGTAAAATGGACAATATTTGCATACGTTGGGGGTGTCTATTAGAATGTGAAAATAGTCACACTGTAGGAACGGTCACTGAAGATCAGCTTCATTTAGGAACCGGCCGCATTGGGCTTCATGACAGGCTATGACTCAGCCTGATCTTGGCTTTTAAACTCACTTCACTTCTTATTTTTATTTATTTATTTTTGCCGGGTGTGTCATATTCTGGTTTATCAAAAACCAGTTGGTGGGGAAAGAAATTCAAACAATATGTGGACCGCAAAAGCAGGGGAAACAACACAAGGGCTCTGCCTTGTACAAACATCCCAGAGTCATACAACATGAGACGCCTCCCCCACCCCAGCCATTCAGACTACCTAATTTATGTTAATACCAACACACAAGCCACTGACAAAGCCTAACAGGGCTGAGATTAAAAACATCAAGGTCAGGCCAGAAGGAGCAGCCTCAGCTCTGCTGTATAGTTCCATGCACACAGACTGGGATATACATGCTGCATTCAAGACAGCTGCCTCCCAGAGTGATCGCACCAAAAGCTGAAGCAGTTACCGAGATAGCCAAATGTACTGAGGATGTCGACATCATAGAATGTTGAATCCGTTACCTACATGGCACAGAAGATGCCATTGTCTGCAGCAAATTAGGCTTATATGGATGAATACCCTCGTCACCACCTTCAAACCTGCCAGCCATCAATCTGAGCGACCGCACAGCTGATTTTAAAAGGGTCACCCTCGGAAAGCAGAGGGCCCAGACAACATCGTAGGACGGGTGTTAAAAGTTTGTGCTGACAAGTTGGTGAATGTCCTGACTGACATTTGCAACATTTTCTGTCACCGTCCCCAGATGCTCCCAACCATAATCCCAGTAGCAGAAAAACAGTTGTATCCTATCAGTAAAGTAACCAAATTTGAATTAGAAACATCTTCAAATTAGTCACACTGAGCACTGCACTATCAAAGCAAATACTAACCCCCCCCCCCCAAAAAAAAACACATGCAAAATTGCACCCAAAAAAATCCACGAAACAGCAAGGCTGCATTATAGTGAGTATATTATAGATGGCTATTTGAATTTTGTGTTAACTCTTAAAGTTCAAGTTGAAAAGCTAATTGTGAATACTTCAGCACTCAATTCTTTACTTGGGGTGTGTGTGCGAGTAGGGTGGGGGGGATTAGCCTGGAAACCGATAACCGAATAGCCTTATTTTATCCAAGTAAGTACAGCTTTAGTAAGATAAGTGAGGGCCAAACCAAGGGTTGTGGATTGTATCCTGAGCCTCTTTGACTACGTTTACATGCAGTCTATATTCGGGTTAAGGTCAGAATTCCGGTTTCTGAAACAATCGAGGTAACACGTTTACATGCGTGGCGGACAGAGTTACTTCCGTTTACATGCTCATTTGTGCTCAATTGGAATATTCCGTTCGGACCGCGACGCATGGACAACGTAATTACGTAAATAACGGCATTTCCGCTTTTAACTTACTATATGTTCAATCAAAAACATTATATTTATGTCACTCACCACGCTAAATAAAGTAGTCGGTTTCTTGCTCGCTCCAGAAGTGTGGTTTTTTGCTGCGAGCGTCATGTATGTTGACATCGGCTTGAGTATTTCCAGTGAGTTACATGCTAGAAGCATGGACTTATATACTTGTATTTACTGTATGTGCATATAGGCACAAACGGTGGCCGTTTTCGCCATAGAGACACAAAATAACGTGAAAACGCAGTGGAGAAATGAATGTATTTAAGGGAGGCTCCTTTAGCGAGTAGTACGGAGCTACGTATACAAGTCGTTACTCCATAGACCAAGATTCCTTACGAATCAAATAAGCGAAGAAGAAAAGAAGATGAAGAAGAAAATAGCGAGCATGCGCTTAGCTAAAAACAATGCCCCATTCGATCCAGGTATTCCGAATGCGTTTATATGAGCAAAAATTCCGGTTATGAAATGGGTAACCCAGGGGTCTTATTGAGGTTTTTAAAACCCCAAATTAAAGCATATTCGGGTTATTGCGCGTGTTTACATGGCCTTACAAAACCCGAATATTGGCAATATTCGAGTTTTAAAAGGGTTATTGCCTGCATGTAAACGTAGTCTATGACCAAGAATACTTGAGCAAGATACTGAACACCGGTTGCTCCTTTTGCTGCGTCATCAGTGGATGAATGAGGAGACCGTGTTAAAGCTTTTTGAGTATCCTGAAGGTAGAAAAGTATTATACAAGTGAAAACCCATTTACCATTTAATCTTACTTGAAATCTCAAGAGCAAACTTACTTGCAGATAACATTCAGCTATCTTAATTGAAATCAGAGAAAACTTACATGTACTCATTTTGTAAGGCTAATTGAAATCTAATAGTTAAACTTACTGGTTGTCAAGTCACTCATTAATCTTGCTTGAAGTAAAATACTTTGTAAGTAAACTTACTTATAAAAAATCTGTTGACCTAACTGTACGTTGTTCAGTGCTTTAAAATGACCATCCGGGTGGGATGGCCCATATGCTCTCTCTCTCTATGTATTTTTCGATTAGGAAAATTATATTACCTTGCATTTTCAATTTTAACAATTTATTTTGGAGAAATAGGAACTACTCTCAAACCACCCCTTTCTAGTCAACAATATATTAAATTCAATCTAAAAGGGGTAGCTTGATTTTTTTTCTCCAAGTCCACCTCCAGGGGGTACGCCTGCCAATGCATATGCAGAAATGATGCGCCCTAAGCGACCATAATTGGCTGGAGGGTCGGCCCCTTCGCCGGCTACAAATTTTCTCAAGTCTTTACATCTGTCCAACCATTTTCTGCATCCTAGGGCTGTGGGCGTGCCGGATTTTTCAAAGTCTAACTTTAACATTTTGCAAAGCCAATTTCCGGCGGTTGTCGTGCAGTTGCCTGTCGTGACACGGAGCTGCATCTCTGGCCTGACATAATTAGTGTTCGTCCTGCTACGGCTGTAAAAATGGCAGGCGTCTTCATCCGAGGAAATTGCTGCGTGTTGTTTTATTTAAAATTCCATACAGCTCTACCAACTTAGGCACAGTTGGTTGAGCAAGTTGTCCAGTGAATGAAGTGTTGGCGGTTTGAATCCTGGCTCTGATTGTCTGCTGTAGAAGTGTCCTTGCGAAAGACCTCTTCTCTAACACCAATGCACTGATGTTATTGGCTGGCGTTTTCCGTGTGATCCTAGTGCTTATCATGTCTCTGTTTATCAATGTTACAAAAAAAACTGACCTCAAAAAGGCGACAGCATGTCCCCTGTGTCCTCCCCGTAAACTATGACATATAGCTATTGATATTGATAAAGCTATTTTGTTTCACTACTATGCCCCCCCCCCCCACTTTTTTTTTTTTTTTACTGATTTAGTACTTTTTCTCCTCTTCCTTTTATTTATTTCCCCTGTGGGGGTGCTTTTACTTCCAGAGGTGCAGCCAATAACTAAGCCGTTACATTTGCAATTTATCAGTATTGTACATCAATTAATCAATCAATCAATCAATCAATCAATCACCCTATACATAGCTGGTGTAGTGTTCAGCACTCAACCTGGCTTGCCTGTTAGCAGGATGTGTTTTGGGATGATAACTCTGTCATCTGAGTTGCGGGCCCAATCCACCATTCCCCTCCAGCCCTTCATCGGGAAGCTGATATCGGCGTTACTCAGCATTGGACGCTTGTGGATGCTTAAAACTGTAACAGAGTTGACAACTATTACACGTACGAAGAATACCTTGGATTTAATTTGGCTGTTTAAAATAACCGACAAGTAAAAACCTTGCCACTGATTGGCTTTAGCCACAGGTGTTTCTAATCAACTTGCAGGGAAGCGAGCTGATCTTCACTTCATCTTTTCCCCCCAATTTTTTATTATTATGATTATTTGTAATATTGCTCTAAAAATCATTGCTCAAAAACTGCACACGAATAATTGTCAATACTTACCTATGTTATCTGTCACTTCATACATGTCCTGAAAGTCTTTCATTCTCAGACCAATGACATCCACAAAGTCCTCAATCAGGCGAAAAAGCTCTTTGATGTTTGGACCCAGCTGTGAAGACAGTGTAAAACACAAAAAAATGGTTATTTTGTTCAAAACAAGGTAAATGTATCATTTTTATTCTTATGATCTATGAATGGAAATTAAACTTACACCTTGGTATTTTTCACACTATAAAGACAACCAAACCACAAACCTACACTGTATGTCATAAAATGTATTTTCATCCATAGCGAGACTTGGCAAAAATAAGAGGTGGGAGGTGCTGAGCAGGTGTGGCAATACCTTATTACCCCCAGCTCAGAGTCTGTATTTTGAGGGGTAACCCTCTGCCTTTGGGAGGGGGTAGTTCTATTGCACCAAACAGCAACTCAGGGTATCCACCCTTTTTGGAGTACTCTGAGACTCCCTTGTTCTGCTGATGGACTTCCGTGGTCATGTGGGCAATGGCAGTAAGAGCTGGTAGGGCGTGATCAGGAGGAACGGCAACCTTTGACCACAAACCGAGTGGTATTCTGTTAGTGGACTTCTGTGCTAGTCATGGATTATGCATTAAAGTGACATTAGACATTAGAATATCCAAACATTTACTTGGCCGCGATTCCGTGATTGACTTCATCTGAGTCATCGGACTTACAGCCACATATCTTGGACGTTTAAGTGAGGGGCGGAACTGATCACCGTTTGGTGGTTTCTTGGTCCCATCTGGCAAACCTTAAACGTATTGTGAGGGTTTTCTGGGAACGTCTGGCAGTGTCCCCTGTCAGAAGGAGTTTCAACTCCCATATCCGACAAAACTTTGACCTCGTTCCGGGGAAGGTGGGAGACATTGAGTCAGAGTGGTTGAACTCTCCCATTTATCAATGACATCTCGCAGCAGAGCTATGCATTGTAGTGGCTCACTGTGTAATATAGTATATACAGCCAACATGAACACAGGACTGAACTCTCTAGAGAAATAAAATGATCTGCATTTTACCACCAACAGTTTGATGTCCATCACTTTAAATTTGCAGACCATCTGTTGCTGACAATGATGTACACTTCGCCTCCTTTGTTTTAGCCTGAGGCAACTGTGTGCTCTCCGCAGTGGACGGCGTGTGTCAAGCTGGGCGGCCGAGTCTGGTGTTTTGTTATTTAGAGCACAACATTCCCCGATTTCTCATTGGGTGGTAATCCTGGCTCTCTACTCATCCATCTTGATGTTGAGCTATCAGACATTAGCTAGCAACAGGCTAGGCAGCGATTTGTCACTGTAGCCTAGCACGTAGGCCGCCTCTTTTGCCACGTCTCCGTATTGAGTATGTTGGCCGGCAGCTAAATTCATCACTCGGGCTCCGTGCATGAGCAGCGTGCAGACTTGAATTGATCCAATTCCGTAGCAGGAAGTACCAGTCAAGGAGGTCCAAAGTATGCTTATGATTAGCTTTTCCAAAAGCACTTCTTTATCTTACGTAATCCTTCCTTTATTAAATAAATTATGTTTCTTGCCCTATTTTGCCGAGTCTGCGTTTGGGTCCAAGATTCAGCTTTAACACCTTACTTGACAGATTATGGAGTAGTTAGCGAGTCTCTTTTTTAAGTAGCAGCCGAGAACCTTGAAAGTTTTTTTGAGTTTCTTTAAGGAGTGGGCCAAAATCCCTCCAGAGCTACAGCATGTGCAAATGAGTTGAACAACTCCAAGAATCTCATCTCATCGTTATGCTTGCCACAAAGGTTTCTGTACTAAATAATAACATGTACATAGTATTTCATTCAGTAAAATCCACTGGAGACAGTTCATTTCTTCGTAAGCAAACAAATGTACATTTTTATCAGGTGATCCAATAATTTGAGGTATGTATACAGCTCTGGAAAAAGAAATAAGAGACCACTGCAGATTTTTCAGAAATCAGCATCTCTACATATACTGTACAGTACAAGTTCTGCCATTGCAGTCTCACACACAAAAACCAACTGGACCGCTTATCCACATTAGGGTGCAGGAGCCTATCCCAGCTGTCTTTGGGCGAGAGGTGAGGCACACCTTGAATGGGTCGATAGTATATAATAGAATTGTACTTGTATGAGTGTGTGAGTAATTGGCAGTTGTCATCATTCAAATCATAAATATTTCAGAGCAGAAAATATTCTTAAGTAATATTTTTCAAACTTTTATGCCTTCACAGTTATGTGTCCCAAACGGCATTTCATGATATGGAACATGTTTTCGGAAGATGTCTATTTCATTTTTTGAGATGTAGAATTGTTCTCATGTTGCTTAATATGCATCTTAGTGTGTTAGAAGTTCTTTTTTGGGGTTCTTTTACAAATTAAATTGAAGGGCAACACATACTGTACGTATGTAATTACAAAAAGACCATTACCAGTTGAGCTTCTTCCCATCGTACTCGGTTTTCTTCCATTAGTAGATTACTAACTGACTGGACAAAGTTCTACAACAGAGAAAAACATGTTTCATAATTATATATTTGGCAAATCAGAAAGTATATGATATACTATCAAACATTTCAAAATATAAAAAAGAAAAAAAAAGTTAAAATCTTGTGCGGGTATATTAGATAAACATTCCTTGACAATTGTAGTAGTGAAGAAGTTCGACATTTCCATATTGGCATTCTATAAGAAAAGAGTTTTATTTATACTGGAAATATCTGTCTAAAGAAAACAGTTAAGATCAATTTAATCGTTTTGAGGCAACTTGGCCTTCATGTCAGCAAACTCAAAATGTTATTGTCACTGCAGTACTACTGCATGTCCACTAATTGAGTGAACACAGTAATGGTAACCATTTTATTTTGAGAAAATATTCCACTTGAATATAAACATGTATGTATTCACTGTTATAGCGATGATATAATGTAAGTGGGGGAAAAGCTAGTCAACAAAAAAATACCCTCATGTCTGCACTGGTGGGACTGTAGTATGCCCTCCTGAAGATCTCAGTCATGTTCTTCAACACATCCAAAATGGCCTGCAAATCACCACTGTAGCTGGTGCCATCACTGGAAGTCACCCTCAGTTTAGTCATCACTTCAGAGACTCCATCACCAACAAGGCCTCGCTGTGCTTTGGATAAATGTTCTCGAGTCTGACAAAAACAGTTAGACCGCAACATTTTTGTTAATTATAAAAGCATAGCATAAAGGGTAATTATTACTTACTGAGGTTTGAATGATGGTTGATTAATTCGAAATTTGACAAAAATGAAAGTGAAAGTATATCTGCGTTTGAATTTGAATTTCTGAGTATGGATTTTGCAATAGAATGTTTCTTCCCTGTGCATCCTACCTGCATTCTGCCTAAGTAATACTGCAAAGGTGTTTATGTTACATAGTGATGATACATATTTAAATATTTATGTTTTAGTATTTCATTTGTGTTAATTAAATGTAGATGTAATGCGTGCTTTCTGAATAATGAGCACTGACATTTACATGTAACTGATTTTGATGAATTGTTTTATATTCAGTGAGTTATATCAATTTAACTAACAGTATTGGCAATCACTGTTGTTTTTGTTCCCCCCTTTATTCTCAGTCTTTTGTCTTTGGGAAATCTACATAGTATGAGAAATGTTGGCTAGGAAAGTAGCAATGATCAGGATAGTTAAATAGGAAACATTTATTTATTTGAAGGCTGGTTTCGCAGGTTTCACTGTGGGAAATTTTTCTTGCACAATGATGTTAAAAAGTCCAAATAAAATCAATCATTATTGTCTTAATTCCGATGCATCTGGCTCAGAGTGTAAAAAAAATGGCTAAATCTCCAAGTAGCAAATGAATGAGACATTCTTACTGACCGAAACACTTTGCCACTCAAATCAGCTCAATTGTATTCATTCATTATGCACGTTGAGAATAATTGCAGCTGAAACAAAGTGCTATACATAAATACAAATAGGATGTAAGACAATTCAACATAACATCATTTAGATACGATAAATTACATTTGACTTGGTAGTGGAAGCTAGGGTACACTAATCACCTTCTTTTGTATCCACAAACGTGTCACATTTTCATACTGCTGTATCAAAATTGTTCAACTGTATGTGTCCAAACATTCAATTAAAATGTGAAATACTAAGAAACATTCTCTACTCAAGATCTGCTGCAATTCTGTGAACATTGTAAAGTATTATAGTAAAACGTAGACTGTGACAGCAGTACTTGAAACCAAAATGGAAAAAAAGATAACACCTTAACCACTAGGCTGTGACTTACATATCGCATTTTTATTGACAACACAAGACACTCACAAAGCTGAACAATTTTTATAGCGGTATGAAGAGGTAACAAATCTGCCACTACTGCCACAGCTAGTCTTGGGAACCAGATAATTGCAGAGCCAGTTGACCGGAAACACCGACTACTTATGCTTCCAATAAGACTGTAACATGACTATTGGTGCATTCTATAATTCTATATTCATTTTGAATTGCCACCATATGCGGGGCCTACCCCAGTTCAAGCTTGGCAGGGGGTCTCTGGGATTGCGGCCGTTACCTGTCAGTGTGGTGAGCTCCCCATGGGTGTTTTTCCTTACATGGTTTCTCTGTGCCCCACCATGTTCTTTTCAAGCAGTGTTCTTTTCTTCAGGGTGTGTGTGTGTGAGAGGATGTTGGGGGGGGGGGGGTATTTTTATTTGTACCTTAGATGTTTTAATTGTACAGCACTTTGCATTGCATTTTTATGTATGAAAAGTGATATATTAATTTGATTTGATATATTCTTGAACCTGTATTGAAAATGTCTATTTTTTTGTTTCTGTTGTACTTTTTTTTTTGGGGGGGGGGGGTATGCAATGAAGCAGAGAGTTACCATTGAGTCTACAGGTGCTCTGTGTGCATGCATGTGCGTGTAGCCTTGGATGCGTTTAAGAATTGGGTACTCAGCAAACAGGCAGATCAATGAGACACAGGTAGAACATGGAACCTATAGTGTCACCCTTATTAGCCTTGCCATGACACCATTATAAAAATGTCCACACAGCAAAAAACTAAAAAAAGAACAAATGGCTTTCCAAATTGGCAGCCCCATTCCCATACTGGGCGTCACCTTGTGTATAAATAGTCACGTTCGCCTAAAGAAAATTGATTCTCTCCTCGGACATTTTCCGGCTGAGATTGAAATCATTGTACTCACTGTTGCCAGACTCATGCTTTTTGTGTCAAGACAGCTGAATAAACTAACTTAAAATTACTTAAGCTTATAGTCTTAGATGGTTCAGGACCACAGGATGTGACAAGACCCTGATAGATCTGGCCAACTTTGGGTCCCTGCCTGCTCAAACTGTGCACTCTCGCATCAAATTGGCGTGCAGCCAGAAGAGGTACACTTCCAACAGCGGACTGATCGACACATACTTAATCAGGTCCAAGGCTTGAAAAATGTCATTACCCATACTTGACTATCCATGGTGTAAATGTGAGTGTAAATGGTTGCGTTTCCTGTGCTGGAGACCAATACCCTGCCTCTTGCCCAAAGTCACCTGGGATAGCCTGCAATTACCCATGATCCTAATGAGGACAAATGGCAAGGAAATGAATGGCTGTGAGGTTGGCTATGACAGCGGAAGAAACACAAAATGCATCAAGTTTTTTTTAACGATAATCATTTTTACATTGAGCAGTTACAGAAAAACATGATGTAAGGGAAAATGATATAGGTGAAATGAGAATTATGGACAGCAGGCTTTAATGCCAGACCAGAGCACAGAATTTCAGTATTATATTATAACATTGACATTAAATACCAGCCTGCTAAAACTATCTCACAAATTGCACCCTGCAATATTGTTCCAACTAATATTTAAAAAAAAATTAAGACTTAATTTTTACATCTTGATGATGATGATGATGATTCTTACAATCCCTCAACATGGTGGGTTGAGAGTAAAAAATATTTGATACTATTTTCAAATAGAAAATGGAAAGACAATGTTTTATGGTAATTGCTTGATAAGCATGTACTTACATTTAGGTGGATTAAATATGATCACAAATGACACGGTCTTATTTGTTACTGAGCGAGATTAATGATTTATGTTGACTGTACAGTATGTTTAACCAAAGCAGCCCGTGGATCACATCACTGCTATTTACACATAATGGACAATTTCACAGCATCAGCTGATAAGTATGACACTTACCAAGGTTTGTATGCTGCGATAATCATTGGAAATGCACTTCATATAGGTTGGATTCTCCCAGTATGCAAGACCCTCCTCATCAAGGATGCAGCGACGCAAAATCAACCCTGTGAAAAGACAGATGTAACTATAGTTGTATATTGCCAATGCGTATTGTAATTTTAAAATTTTGATTGGATAATAGCTTGTGTGTTTTGATGGCCGAAGCTCACCCATTGCATTTGGGGGACATCGTACTGCTGCTGTATCCCCAGCAGGAGTCATCTTCCAAACAACATTGGAATAGGTGTCCTCGCCGCATATTTCATGAGGTTCTAATGGCACCAAAATATAAATCAATTTGTTGAAATGGACTATGTCATCAGAAAATCATATGCACTACCGGTCAAACGTTTGGACACTGTTTCTCATGCTATTGAATGATAAACTACCGAAACATTTGACTGACTGGTTTTCACATTTCTCAAATGGTATCCAACCGAGACCAGAATGTAACATTTGACTTACCCGGGCATCTTTTTTCATTACAGTGTCTGACCTCTTCTCGTTCTCCAGGGCAAGACTGCCCCTCAAAAAAGGGACCATAACAAATTCTGTTTCTCTGCTGGCTACCCCCACCACAAGTCTTGGAACACCCTGACCACAAAGACCAGGGCTGCCACCTGCCATCCACTGAAAGGACATTTGCAAACAACTGGAATTGGTTGATGGACACACAGGAGACATGCATATAAGGACAAGCATAAAGTGTATAAATGCTAAATAAACAATCATGGTCTCTCCCTTACCAGGGCACTCCCCAAGGAAGCACTCAACAGTCTCGAGCCACTCTCCTCTGCATTCAGAACCTCCGTATGAGGGGCCATTACACTCTCTCGTCCGTTGCATGGTACCATTAGAGCATGAAGATGAGCAAGAACTCCAACTTGACCACTCATTCCACTCGCCGTCCACTGAGATTTATTAGGACAGAACATTTGCAAAGCACAAAAATAAATCAAGTTAGGTGTGTCATTACATTTTGGCAACACTGCGGCGGGCGACGGTGTCCACATAGCTGCAGGTGACTAATAAGGCAAATTTGAAAGACAATAGAATTGGTACTGTACATAAACAACTTTTAGGCCCCATTAGCTGGTTCACAAGCCATTTCTAGGAAGAGTTTCTGCTCACTTTCAACCAAAGAATCAATCCGAAGAGTACCAGTCATATGGAAGACAACCTGTCTGGCATGCCAGAATCCCAGGAAGGCAAACAACATCAGAAAAGTAGTTTTAACTTGCCACGTAATAAAGAACATTAAGTGAAAAGTGCTGGACAATCTACAGTCGTCAGCTTCATAGACCTCTTTCTCACCTGGAGAACAGTGGTGCCATTATGAATGCATTAAAACAATTCAGCAATCACTCCTCAGGGGCAAGCCAAAAGGACCTTGAGCAAATTTCTATTTTGCTGCCAGGCTGATTGGGTCATGATGTGGTAGTTCACAGAAAGGAGGCTATTTGTTACCACACTTTGTCAGTTGGTTTGAACTAGAGCTGTAAGTTCATTAAAACATTTAATTGCATTTTCCTTTCTTAACTCTGTAATAAATTGCACTTTTTTTCAACACCCCTATTATTAGAGAGAGAGAGAGAGAGAGAATAGGAGAAAAAAAAGCTTAGACACTTCTCTAAATTAGTTTTTTTTTCCGGATGTTTCAAAAACTTACAGATAACAGATGCACTGTGTTTCTCACCTGGACAGACAGCTATATTACAGAATTTGGTCTGTTGCTCTGGACCCTCACAGGGTTCTCCTCCAAACTGTGGAGGGGTACAGGTTCGTGTTCGGGCTCTCAAACCTCTGCCACATGTTGACGAACATAAACTCCATGGTGACCATTCATCCCAAGCGCCGGCAACTGCAAATAGAGAAGCTGCAGTATGATTTACATACAGCAACACCCATATTATTATTGTTAAATGTATCACAATGTTTTTTCCATGTTCAGAAATTTGGATCCAATGTTTGTTGTTGAATGCTGTTTTCTTTTATCTTATGGCCAACAAATACTTTATCCACATTGAGGGATATAGCCAATCGGCTACTCAGTCTGCTGAGTAGCCGATTGGGTATGTTAGAATGAGTGCGGAAGCATCAAGGAGAGGGCTTGGCGAGCGCAGGGAGCTGGCTGGATGGACTGGGAAGGGGAACTTACCTGGACAAACAGCAGGGTTGCAAGTTCTCTGCTCTTGCAGTGGACCACTACATTGGGTACTGTACGAGGAGGAGACACAGAAACGAGTGCGACTCTGCCAGCCCTCCCCACATGTAGCAGAACACACACTCCATGCTGACCACTCCTCACCTGAGGTGGAGTCTATTGAGGAGGAAGGGCGGGGAAGAATGGGGAAGTAGAAAAAGGAGAGGGCCATAACTAATTAGCATGCAGGATCGAGCCACTGAAGGATTTGTGTGATGGGGGTAGTTTCTTGCCAGGCTACAATGCAGCAGCCCCCTTGAAACGTGTCCAATTTTCCTAAGGAGATCCGGTTCTTCAATTCCACAGATAATATAAAATATGTTTCTTCTAGAAATGTGTTGGAAGCATTCAAACTTTTAAGTAGGACACTAACGATCGCCTAACCAAATGGGCCAATGGCCTAAGGAAACCTCAGCGTGACCCCCTTTAAAGGTCAAGTCAACACTGTTTTTGACAATAATAGGTTCTATGCAGCCCCACTAGTCGATATGTGGTATTCAAGTTGATATTATGTTACTGGAAAAGGAGTTAAGCAACAAAATCCAGCCGTTTTTATCCATCTCAGGGGGCGGCCATTTTGCCACTTGCTGTCGACTTAAGTTGCTCAGGTCTCAGGTAACAACCAATCACAGCTCTGGTTTGCGAGTGACTGGCAAAGGTCTGTGCAAAATTTTGGAACATTAAATGAACCCTGATGGAAAAACAACACTCACCATGTGCACACATCCCTGACTATATATTGTGAATAAAAATGTTTTAAAAAGGTATTTTATTTCCTTTGTTGGACATGTTTTCAGTGAAAACGAATTAAAGATATGTCAGTCAACTTGTCAGTGGCTATGGCTGCACATACAGTGTTTATCAGAGAAACTTTTATTTTTGCCCTCTCTACTATAGTGCACTTGGGCATTTGAAAAAAAAAAAGTTAAGGAAAACGCCTTAGTAAACAAAAGACGGGCAAAAACCTTGAGACTAATGATACAATTTACTAAAAACTTGCATGCAAGGAAACGGTTCAAATACAACCTGATTGCTGGCTTAAAAGAGTCTGTTTATTTCTCCTTAGGCGAAGTTGTCATATCTACACACATGAACAGGCAGTTATCATCTGCCTCATGCAACTGGCGCCCCCAACCACAAACATCTTGCTATGTCTCACAGCAAAATGATTATACAATAGCAGAGCGATATCACAGACAGACGAACAAGGTCTGATTTAAACTATTTTGAATTTATCATACTCACTCGAGTTCCTCTAGGGGAAATTCAACTCACGCATCAATGTACATATAATCTCTGTGTTGCACAAAACACATAGCCTCAGGTCTCACACATGCAGGGAAGCAGGGAGAGATTGGAAGAGGTGCACAAAAGAGAGCTGCGCTACTTGGGCTGGGGTGGTGGAGATGATGCCTTGCTCAAGGACTCCTATATATCCAGTATATATATATATATATATATATATATATATATATATATATATATATATATATATATATATATATATGTATGTATATATATATATATATATATATATATATATATATATATGTGTATGTATATATATATATATATATATATATATATATATATATATATGTGTATATAAAATAAAAAAATAAAATAAAAATATATATATCTTCAGGTAGCTCTCTTACCTGTCTGAGGGTTTTGCTGTCCACTGTGAGGCTTGTCTCCAACGTCAAGTTGCTTACGACTGTCCACTGAACGTAGTGACTGACTGCGAGAAATATGCAGGTCTTCACCTAAGTGGGTAAGAGCAAGGGCGAGAGTGGAAGCATGGGTTAGAAATCAAGCCAGCTTGACTGGAGTACACGTTTGAGACAAAAAAATTCGGTCATTATTTTTGTTGTAATTTAACTGTCATTCAATTGAAAAGGAAACCCAAACATTTTTTCTGTTCTCCGGGCATTCAACAGTGCCAAGGAAAATATATCAATTGTAAATAGTAATAATAATAATAATAATAATAATAATAATAATAATAATAATAATAATAATAATAATAATAATAATAATAATAATAAAATACATAAATACAAATAAATATAGTTAAAAATGAAATAATAGTGTTTCTCTTGTTTTTTCATGCAGGGAAAAAGTTCAAAATTTCAGATGTTAAGGAAGTATTTTGGTTAAGAAAACACAAATATAATTTGAAAAATGTGCGTGTGGTTACAAACAACGATCAGTTTAAAAAAAAGAAAGAAGGTAAAGCAGTAAATGTTGCTGTGTTCCCAGAGTCTCCAAACACGCCAACATTCTTAAGACACAAAGACAAATAATAATAAACCAAAGAAAGTCCATGTTATTGCAGTAGAGTTACATTTTTTTTTTTTTAAAGAAATTGTCTCCATCGTGTTGTGTTTGGCACATTTAGTGAACAATGGCAACCTAGGCTTTCACACACAATACAAATACATTTCCGGGTTTTAAGCGAAACAGCATCACAGGTCTCATCCCTTCTGGCAGCTATGTGGTCGCACGGTGACACCATGAGAAATGCGAGTATAGCTAGGGAACGGCTGCGTTCGTGCTGTGCTCAGTCTGCCTCAGATTGCTCGCTGGGCATCATGATTTGGGGGGCGGGGGGGGTAGCTCAGGGGATGTTGCTAATACAGTATACTGTATGTCAACAATGGGCTTGTGAGACTCTTTAGTGATTAAGGGCCATACAAATAAATGTACGGTACTTGACACGAACATGTTCACAGAGAAGACCTAAATTCTCCAATCTTGTTTATCGCAAGGTTTTACTGGGTTGAAATCAGTGCTTGGGGCTGGCTGTTTTTCGACACCAACCCATCCAAGAATTCAATTACAGACCTGCCCTAGCAGTGGAGTGAAATCCCGTTAGAACAGAAATTGACCATCCCCAAACTGTTCCCACAAAGTCAGAAGACAATTAAGAGTCAAGAGCATCTTAACAGTTTTACAATATTTCACAGATTTATATATTCATATATTATATATATTCATTATCCATTTTACAAGGAAAGATACGCGGATTTGTCAGTCAAAATTGGAATTTTGTTCTTCACACAAACTGAAAAGGGGAGTTTGGGAAAATGTCAAAAGTGTGTGAACATTTGAGACTCAAATGCAAGGTGAGCACCGTGACGTGTAATTTTAACACGGATCTTGTTTTTATCCAAAGACACCCACTATGAGACCTGAGAGAAGGTCAAATTAACGTAGCGAAAATCAGTGAGATGAATTTTAAAGTACCCAGGGATGTCCAACTGGAAGACTTTCTCAGGGCCCCTAGCAGGCCTCTGTGAATCTCCAGGGACCACCCGGTCAACACATTACTTCTAAAATATTTTCCATATGTCAGCACCTCCCACCCAAACTTCGGCGAGGGGCCCTTCATGATGATTAATTATGGGGACACAGATTTTGGTGCAACACTCCTTGGCGGGAAATAAGACAAACGTTCATCAATGATGTCATTTTATTGTGACTAAAGATGACATCTTGTCATTAACATGCATGCGTCACAAATGAACCGTTTGTCTGACTGAATTATTACTATCACCACAAAATGTAATTGTAACTCTTCACAACTTTGCAGATGCAAAGAAAATTGTGAATTGGTCGATCACAAGCCTGCCCATATTTGAAGCCACTCGTAAATATATTTGAAGTATTGATATGAAACTCATGTATTACATTGAATGCAAAAACAGTGTTGAACTAACAGAACATTTTGATTTTCTTTATGCGCCCAAACACACTTGACCAAATGACAATCTAATTATTTATTAACCTTATAAAGCCAAACATATCATAATAAATACAAGACATTTTGAGTCCTGTATTTCATGAGTATATTTTCCCCCCCAATAAAACTCTGACACATGCATTACACGGATAATCCATTAGAGGACAGTGTCACCAGCTGATAGCTTTTCTAGCGACCTTTCAAGATCGCCCCAATTGAGAAAAGAGAGACACCTATATTTATTAATAGTGGAAAATGTTCTTTCAGATTTTTGGAAATATTAATATGTTTGATATGTCTGTTTATTATTATATTTTTGACAGTTATAAATGTACGAATTTAAAGCGTTGTGACCGGATGTATCAAATATGACACAAATTAAAAGTCATATGTGGAAGTTTCAATTTATTTATTTATTTATTTTTAAAATGACCAATAAATACTCTATTTACAAAGGATCAGAATTTTCTCTCACATATTTCATGATTCAGGCTTTATAGGGTTGATGAAAAAAAAAGAGTTATTTCAAGCCTTGCCCCGCTGAGAAAGCATATCACGGTAGTACAGTATATGTATTGTACATACTCAATATCAGAATGTACACGTAATCTTACTATAGAAACACAGACCCTGAGGGGATCATGCCAGTTTGTTCAAGAAGAATGCCAGTGAGCTGGAAGTTCATTGTCCTGTTCACATAGCCTACCTTTTTTTTTTCCTGTAAATAAAAGATCTGTACACTGCTCAAGCCAATTTGTCACATGTTCAGTAGCACAGCAAGAAGACATGAATTCATCTACATGAGTGGTATGTCATTTTCTAACGTCCGTACACAATTCAGATTCCTTATAATTAGCGACTTCAAAAATAGAGGGATCCGACATACTGTAAGGCACATAACTCCTCCACAGCTTTGGATAATCTTGTAATGTCATTATGAAGAGGTAATGTTGAAAAATTTAACAGATTTCCTTAAGAATATACCTATATTGTCTTATATGCATTATGAGACGTATAGGCAGCCGGGGGAGTTGAAGTGGAAGTGAAAATTGTGGTATTGTAAATACACCAGTTAAAAAACAAAAAGTGATGCCATACATGTTAAGATCATGTGAATCTTGTGGTGAGAGTTCTATTTAACAATGGCACTCTTCTTTACTCAATCGGTCGCGCTCATTTAATTTTACTGACACGGCTTTTAAGAATACTCCACAAATATAATTGAAAAACCATTTTGATGTGTGTTTTGATGCTAGTTTTAGCCTCATCATAAAGCAGTTTTGATGCTAGTTTACTGTTTAGGGCCTATACAGCGTCGGGCAAGCTACTTGGAAAATGTAGCGAGCTAAGCTACATGCTATTCTACAATACATAAATGTAGCGTACCTTAAGAATACTGACGTTACCCTCCAAATACATTTTGCAAGCTAAGTTAATGTTAAAAAAATAACCAAACTACATCACAGTTACAGTACTTCAGTTGAGTGGATCCTCTAAAAGAAAACAATAATTTAAAAAATTGTAATTACTGAAAATATGGCTATGACTATGAAACAGAAGCTTCTTTCTTGATTCGCAACTTTTGGTCCATGGTGATGTAAAATTTCTTCTTAGAGTGCCCGAGTTTCTTGAACCTCCTCAGTATTGCTTGATCAAATTGGATACAAAACATTTTGATGTTGGTGAGGGGGGTGGGGTTAATGATCATTAACGAGTAGTAAACAGGGTTTGTTATTATCACTAGAAACTTCAGCACCACTCGTTTTTTATGTCTTTTGGCCTGTATGTACAATTTTGATTCATTAAATAATCTTGTTTTAAATATATTAATCAGATTGTGTTGTGGCCAAAAAGAAATAATTTATTCGTAACTGTAGTGCCATACGACATGGGATGGTGGTAACTAAATTATATATATTTTTAAGTAATTGATGTATTTTTTCTCGATGAAACATTCCAAAATTGTCAATTTCCTACTAAACTTTAAAATATTCAGTTGCAACTTTGTTTTATAATTTTGTTAAAGTGCATTGTTGTAGCTGTTGCTGTAATGTAACTATTTTTAATCCCTTTTTCCATTCCCAGTTTTCAAACACTAAATCAGGAAAAATACATCCCCACGTAGGTTTAAGTTTGTTTGGAAAAAACAAAAAACTTCAAACCTATTTTTTAAAAAGCAGACAAGACGAACGCACCTTCCCATGTGTTTGGGGAACAACAGAGTGCATGATGCAGAACAACCTTCACCTGCTCTTTTGAATTTATATAAGTTTATAGTGAACAAATATGCATTATGAATACAAAAGAAGATTAACTGCAGTTTGGAATAAAGGGCAGACGGTCCCTCCATCAACCCTCAAGCACAGGCTTTAAGCAAAGCAAGAAAATCGAAGAGGTGGCTCTATTTGGGAGATAAGATTTTTTTTTTCTCTCTCTCTCTGCAGGATATAAATACATTTTGATGGACTTCACTTTTCTTCTTCCTTAATGACGGAAAGTAGCTTTGTGTTGTTTTCTGCATGTCCTCAGTCATTCTAAACGATTCTTATGTATCCATACAACCCTGTTATTCACTACAGCATAGCATTTTGTTTTTTTGACTGTATTATTTCACTTCTTCGGCTGAGTGGATGGTTTATCTGCTGTTACAGCTCAAATTTCACCAGTTTTGAAATCAATATCTGCCACCAGACCAGTGCCCCCACCCCCAACGCGCACACTTATTCACGCGCAATCACTTGCAGTCACAGACACACACACAAAAACATACACAACAGAGGCCTTGTCTACAATTGCTCCCCATTTATTGATTTTCGAGTGCGTTTTGATGCGAGTTTATGCATGAGGGACTGAGGAAAGAGAAGGGGCTAAAATGACAGAGTGTGGAGTGAGAAAATACTTGGATGTAAAATGCTGACAGAATAAGGGTGGGTAGTTCACATAAAGCTGTATGCTTGAATGGAGGATAAGGCAAGTGCTGACACCCAGAGGACAGAAGCAGTCAACTGCATGTTGGAGATAACAGGCAGTGAAAGGAAGTGCAGGGGGAAGGAGAAGAGAAGGCCATGAAGGGAGGCAGGGACAGACAGAAGGAAAAAAATAATAATAGGACAGATAAGATGAGGGGAGGGAATTGAAGTAGAAGTGGGGAAAAGCTTCTTTTTTTTTTTTTTAAATGACTTCACCACATATATGAGCGTTAAAATGTATCTTTATGTAGTTATAATCAATATATTTTTTATTTATTGTATTTTCTTGGTTTGAGTGTTGTTGTTTGGATACTTCTGACTCCTCACACAAGCCATGAATATTAATGGTGGGTTTATCAAAGAGGATGTTAACCCCAAATTATTATTATTTTTAACAATATGTTGTATGCAGCCCCACTAGTGCAAACACGGTATTTCGATTAATGTTGTGTTTGTGGAATACAAATTAAGCAGCATTTTTGTCCATTTTGTGGGGGAGGCTGGCCACTTTGCCACTTGCTGTTGACTGAAATTGACATCACAGTTGCTCAGGGCTCAGAGAACAGCCAATCACGGCTCACCTGTTTTGTGAGTTTCGTCACGTGACGTTCGCTAGCTGAGTCGCAGCATGCTCCTCTAATGGGCGGAACATTGGCACTTAATTGTAGTTCTGGGATAAAGGCAGATTTTCGAAAGCCGACATTTAAGTAAAAAATTCCAACGTCATACTGATAGCAGAGGCAGGGGACGAGTCCATTTCCTCATTGTAGTATGAGTGTCTGCCTCAATTCATCAGTTATTTTTTATACTAACCAATTTAAAGTGAAAAATAGTTGGGGAAGAAATCTATAAGCATGCGAGTGCTCAAAATGTCTGAGGAAATCTTGTTCTGTGGCATAAACCCAAGGCTCGTATTTTTTGTTTGTATTTGAACCTCTGGATGTTTTTTTGTTTTTTTGGAGAAAGTGCGCATTCACAGTCGATACCATTCTGACATGTCAAGGAAGCTGAAACATATTCCAAGTACACGCTAAGCCTAACTTCAAAATAAAGTTGACCAAATACAGTAAAACATTGACGGCAATGCAAATAGCCTTAGTACACTTTTATTTTGAAATTTGCCCACGTCGTGTCGTGGCGTGATGCTTGACTTCCCTTTTTGACATTTCTTTCATTAAAATTGTAGTTGCGACGGTATTCCGACTCATGTTCAATCGCAAATTTAGGACGCTAAGAAACCGCTAATTACATACACCGTCATACGGCAGAAGTCTCCAGTGGCTAGCGCTAGCTGTTACCATGACCAACGAGTGTCTGGCTGCCGGCTGGTAAGTTTGACAGCTGCTACCTGGCTTACTTGAATTATTTTTCAATATTCTGGACCGAGGCTACTTTGTAATTCACTCTCCATGTTTAAAGGAATATAATGTGCCTTAAATTGCACATTGAGGTCTTTTCATTATTAAAAAAAGAATAATAATTTAAAAAAAAAATTAAACTTTGTCTTCAGCATTTTTTTTTAAACCACTTTTGCCTATTAAAAAAAGAAAAACATTCAACTATATAGGAACACAACTTTAAGCCATTAATACCTTGTTATTGTACATATGAACCATGAAAAAATAAGAATGTTTCTGCCTCATATTGAACTTAAAAGTTGTGTTCCTAAATCCTAAACGGCTATACTGTATTAGAAATTTTGAATTGATTTTTTGTTTTTTGTTTTTTTTAATGGCAAAAGGCGTTTTACAAAATAAATGACACTAAATCCTACACGGCTATATTAGACATTTTGAATAGATTTTTTTTACTTAATGAAAAAAGCGCTTTACAAAATAAATAAAGGTGAAGTACTTTTTTTTTTTTTTTTTGCTGATCCGAAAAAACGACGACTGACTCAAATCCGTAATCCGAACCGTGACTTTTGTGATCCGTTGCACCACTGATAAATGGGTTTAGTAAGCTCATCTTATTGTATCACTAATGGCTTTGAAAGAGCGTTTGAGAAGAGGACGTCTCATGCCCCTGGATTGGCTGGCAACCAGTTCAGAGTGTACCCCGCCTACTGCTCGAAAGCAGCTGGGATAGGCTCCAGCACCCCCGCGACCCTTGTGAGGAATAAGCGGTTAAGAAAATGGATGGATGGATGGACGTCACATGTCCACACAGGTATCTTAAGGCATGACGGAGAAGCAATGTTATGCCATGGGTAAGTGTAGGTCTAACACTCATTCAGTTCATTACTATTATTTAACTTAAATAGTCTCTCAGTACACAAAAGCCAAGTACTGTACTGTATATATATCAAGTAGTAGTGTTTAAATGCAGAAATTCATGAAAAATTTGTATCATTTGATCAGTCTTGTAGACATCACAGATTGTGTTATACTGTGATCTTAAACTGAAATATGACACATATAAGATGGCTAGAGTAGCATCAAGATCTTCTCTATTGTGTAACTAATTGTACAATAATTTTTCCATAGATAATGTTACTTTCAATTATTATTTTCACAAGATTATGCATATAGGCAGGAATATATTTTTCTTATTTACAGTATTAAGTTGACTGTGCCTACCATCTTATTGCTCTCAGAGTGGTGGTTGTGCACTTTTCATAAATACACATTTCCCTTTCTGACAATAGTTAAGTAACATCTGAACTTTATCTGGGGTTAATCGAGGCGCTTCAAATGACATAACACATGTGCAGCCACATTATTGCTGTTATTTTTTATTCCCCCTCTCAAAAGGATTTCTTGTCCTTTTCTTTTTTTCAAATGAGTTGTGCAGGGTCAGCGCAGTGAAACGGCGGTTAGCACATCCGCCTCGCAGTTCTAAGGCCGTAGGTTTGGAATGAATCCATGCTACGGCCCTCCTATGTGAACTTTCGAGTTTACTTCATCATCAACCCAAGTGTTGCTTTTGCTCGCTGGTACCGCCCACACAAGTACATATCCAAATAAATGCACTATTATTTTTGACTTTATAAAGACTGCGAGGTCATGTCAGAGACTGTGGACTGGTCGGCGCTAGACTTTAACCACGGGTGAACCCAGCACGTATATACGCGCTTATATAACCAAACATAAAAACAAACCACAGTCCTACTGCTGGATGTTCTTTCAGCTGAAGCCGTATCCATACAAAATGAATTATGTCTTAATAGTTCAGCACATGGGCAGCATGAAGAGCGAGTGGTTAGCACGTCTGCCCACAGTTCAGAGATTTGCCTTTCGAATCACTTCGTGCCTTATTGTGTGAAGTGATTACTCAAAATTGCTCATAGGTGTGAATGTGAGTGTCAGTGACTGTTTAGTTTTATGTGGCCTGCGATTAGCTGGCAACCAGTCCAAGGTGCGGGTGTTCCCCCAGGCCCATAAGTCAACTGGGACAGGCTCCACCTCACTTGCCACCCTAATGAAGCTAAGCAGCATTGGGAAAAGATGGATGGATAGTCCGGGCACTTTTTCACTGGGATGGAGGCTAATTACCGTCAAACAGACACAATTTCAGGAAGCATTAATATTTTAAAAATATCTCAATGGCTCAAATGATTCTGTAATTGAAAATATGGTTAGCCAAAGTAGCATCTGCAACAACGTAGCATCTGCAACAACCTGGTCTCCTCACAGAAGATTGTCTCTTATGCCAGCACACTCCTTTCATATTAATGACAACCAGAACCAGAAATAACCAGAACGAATCCACAGTAAAGAAATTTGTAGCAGAGCGGTGTTGTATTATGAACGATTGCGCACCCAAACATACCCAAATAAGTGCAGCAGCATGAGTGCGGGCCAAGGGGGGAAAGGGCAAGGACGGGCAATTGTACGGAGTGGATCCAGTGTCAAGTTCTACACTTGATTGCAGTGCACTCAACATAAATTGCCAAGATTATCATTTAAAAAAGAGCTGAACAGTGAGGGGGTTGTAAATGTTAATTTTATGTGACTACGAACCATAATACTTAAAAAATAGATATATATAAAAAAGGCTATTGCATTTATAATAATTTGGCAAATTATTTATTCCACAAAAGTAGCATATTCGAATCAAAGTATGATTATTGTATGTGCAAAAATGTGTCTCAAAATATTATTCATACAGAAGCGAGAGATCCATCTACCCAATTTTCTAAACCGTTTGTTCTCATTAGGGTCACAACTGCAGCCGATCCAAGATGACTGGGAGGCAGCGTACACTCTGGCCTGGTCGACAGTTCATGGCAGGGCACATATACACAGACAAGCATTCAAAGCACACTCACGTCTACAGGAAATTCTGAGTATTCAGTGAAACTAAAAAGCATATTCTGTGGTTCTGCGATAGAAAAAGAAGTACGTGATGAAAACCAACATAAACACAGAATATTTCAATTCCAGTTTTAGATTTGAACGGATATGTCTTCACTGTGAGGCCTGGCGTTGCTAACAACTCTTCCACTGTGCTGCCAATTTTTAAGATGAATTATCATGGTGACTGCAGGCTTGATTCCGGAAGGAATGCTAACTAACTACACGAAATGACTTAAGGTGTGCGTTAAACTGAGGCTCCAAAAGTATCATTCTCTCGAAAGAATGATGAGTAGAACAGAAGATGGAGAAGACGTGCTAAATGCTAAGCCAAAGGTGTCAAACTCCGGTCACAGGTTTTGGAGGTTTCCCTCTTCCAACACAAGCTGATTCCAATCAGCAGGATCGTTAATCAGGCTTATGCAGAGCTTGCTGATGAGCTGATCATATATCAGCCGGGTTGGAGAACGGAAACCTGCAGGACTGCGGCCCTCCAGGACCGGAGTTTTGACACCTATAGATGTCAAAAATTCATTTGAGTTTTTTTTATTTGTTTAACTTTTTTTCCCCCATTTTTGTTAACAAGAGTATGAAAACCTAGATTTGTTTTTGTACATTTAGAACAGATATTAAATTTGTGATTAATCGTGAGTTAACTAGTGAAGTCATGCGATTAATTACGATTACAAATTTTTATAATCGCCTGATGCCCCTAATTTTTTATAATCTTTTCTTTTTTCAACAATGTTTAAAAAATAATAATAATAATTTAATTAGATGCGTCGGGCGAAATTTTTTTTAAACTTAATTAATCGCATGACTTCACTAGTTAACGATTAATCACAAATTTTATATCTGTTCTAATACAAAAAAAATATTCTAGGTTTGCATACTTTTGTTAACAAAAGTGGGCAAAAATGTAAAACTAATAGAAATAGTTCAAATGAATTTGTCTACAGCCGTCAATGGCAGTGAATGAGTTAAGTACACTTTTCACAGAAGTCTAGCTAGAAACTCATTAAAGCGGAGTGTATCCAACTTTGAACGACAAAATAGTGGGCAATTTAATATGTGTCTGCAGAGAAAATTAAACACATATTAAATAACAGTGCTACACAAGCAGGACTGGAAACCAGAAATTAACTATGTTACGCTATGGAGCACGTCAACTGGGAGGAGTGAACTAAAAGATGAAATGTATATTAATATAGTATATTGCATATTCATAATTTAAAATTTCTTGCCAACAAGAAAAGCTGCTTGCGACCATTAAAACTGTTTGGGAAGGTGCTGGATTTCACTTTCCTTTCTTTTCTTTGGTCCTTCCTCGGGTCTCCTGACGGCCTCACGACTCTGGCTGGATTCTGAAGTGTTCGGTTTAGGTGAACGGTATGGGATTTTTTAATAGGTTTTAGGTGAACTAATGAATACACACTCACACGCATGCACACACGCACATGCACATACACACTCACATACAAAATAAAAATTAATAAAAATAAAAAATAAATAAAAATAAAATACAAATAAAAAAAGAGAGCAATGATGATGACATGTCAATTCGGTAAAATTACCGAATGAACTGAGCTCTCCAGAGGAAAAAAAGAAAAAAAAACTGTTTGGGAAACGTTTTTGGAACTGCAACATCTCATGAACACTGATGAAAAAACAATGTTCGCAAACACTCGCCAGTGCGATACCTACCACCTTTAGAGTAAGTCAATGGGGTAGATGCCGCGGACTTACGACTTCCGGGTTTCACACATCAGCGTTGTGTCCGGCGTTTCAACACTCGCACCCCCACCCCTGCGCCCCCCAACCGCCCATCGGCAGGAGCGGGCAGGGCGTCTCAACTCACTGAGACAGACACACTCGCACCCGCCGGCGGAGGGGCACAAAGGCGGAAGCGCAAGAACCGGGACACTCCCCACCCGTCGCAAACAGGAAACGTAAACAAAGCTGATGTGTGAAAACCAGGAACCTACTCCGTGGCATATACCCCATTGCTCATAGGTGTAATATGTATGTCATCATGTGCCCTATGATTGACTGGCTTATCACTCCTCTTGCCCAAAGTTAGCTGGAATAGACTCCAGTTTACCAATGACCCTGAAAAAGTAGACTGCCATCATCATAAATACATAATATGTATTTTCAGTCCTTTTGCCAAGCATTTAATAGCATCATCTTGAAGGGAATGGGGTTATGTGAAGCACTATATCAACTCAAATTTGTTTAAACGTAAAGCAAAACTAAATTCCTTTTAAATGCATCCATGACTCACTCACTTTTATTAGATGGCTCAGTCAGTCTTCTTTTGAATTATATGAGGAACGCAAGGTCTCACATCCTTCTGTTTCACATAGCAGCACCTGGAGTTCTATCTGCCAAACCACACTGTCTATAAATACATATCATGTCGGATACTCCTTGGTTTCAGGTGCAGGTCAGCCAACCAGACATTTCAATTCCGAAGATGGATGTCCTATTTTAGAGGGAGCGATTAAAAAAAAGAAAGAAAGAAAGCTCTTTCTTTAAGGTCCTTCAGCATGGGGATCAGATTTCCCTGTTTTTCACCGTTTGGATTGACAGCTCGCCCTCCTTGAATCACACCTCTTTGTCGCTAATATTGCTTGCATGCTCAGACAGTGACTTAGCAAAGTCACTGAACTCCCAAAGTTTTGTTTGCAAATGGCTTTCCCCCTCCATCAACCTGGGTCCTATTTCTTCATTGTCTTTAAGGGAATTTCATGTCATTGCAGTTAAAAATTAGCTAATTGCCCTGTGACTGGCTGTTGACCATGTCAGGGTGTAAATATCCATCACCCTAAAGCAGCCGTGTCCAAACTACGCTCCGAGGGCCATTTGCAGCCCACCATCCATGTTTTAAGGGTCCACGACGTGACAAAAATAAAAAAAGGTAAAAATTATATTTGACATGGGGGGGGTACCACTACTACTACTAAAAATTGCTTTTCATGCTGTTTCTAAATATGCAAAGATACAAATAAACTATATATGACCAAAATAATAATGTAATTTCTCCTCAAAATATTGATGAATAAAAGTAATTCAAGTTTAGAAGGAAAATTTGTTTTCTTCCACATTCTGTTCTGTGTCAAGGTCTGTTTTATGAAGATATCCCATTAATGACCCTCAAGTAACTGCTTTAAAATGTTCAGCTTACTATAATTTGCTATTGTTTTGGTTCTGAATGTGGAGATGGGATTCGGTTGCAGTTGTTCAGTGCAGGGGCGGATCTAGTCTACTGGGATACAGGGCCGACGGCCACCCCAAAAAATTGAAAATTTCTATTGCCGTATCACCTTAAACAGAAATCTGCTATGTAGCAGTTTATCAAATTTACAAAATACAAAATATTAGGGCTGGGTTTAAAAAAATCAAATAATCGATATCAAATCTATTTTCCTTTTTGAGCCTGAAATCGATTCATAAAACCATGAATCGATTATTTTATTATCTCTTTTTCCCATAAATTTACAAGAAAAGCTAAGGTTTTTTGTTGTTGACATTTATTGTTATCATTAATTCAAAAGTATTTTCTTACATTTATCAATTACAATTATGAAAATATTTTCATATGCATCCTTGATGATGCCAATGTTTGTGTAACACTTAAGTAATTATAACATGCAATCATTTAACCAGTTACTTACTCCGCAAAATTTAATTTGGAACTTAATGTTATTAGAGTTTTTATCATGCCTTTGAAATTTAAGAAGACGTAATGTTCCATAAGTAATCAATATCGGATTGAAGTGAAGTGAATCGAATCGAAATAATAATAATATCAAAATAGAATCGAACTGAACTCTTGTGAATCGAAATCAAATCGATTGAGTAAATTAGTTCATTAATAAATTATGAAGAATTTTAAAGTGACCCGTGCGTCCTTGCATTTTTCTCCATGCAGCCCTCAAACGAAAACGTTTCGACACCCCCGCCCTAAAGAAGGGGCAAGCGTTATTAAAAATAAATGAATACATAACTAAAGGGATGGATGCATGCTTTCAAACTTGACTTTTACACCAGTTGTTTTTCTCAGGAACAGGCTGTTTATATAAGACCTGCCCAAGACTTTGTGTCCATGACTCAAGTTCGCCCCCGCTGTGCTCTTGTGTGCAGGTCCTCTCTGCAGCCTCTACATTCATCTACAGTGAATGTGTCATTATTTATTTTCTAAATCTTTCTCCAAGTAACTTTAGCAGTGCATTAACTACTCCATTTAAAACTCATAAGGGCTATGGCTTAAGCCTAAGGAACATATTGATAGGCATCCAGGGATCGCAGACCCGTAAGCCTCAGCTCTTTTGGCACACATACAAAGGCATGCAAGCGCACACGAATGCAGATCTCTGAGCAATGCAGTTTAGACTTCCCACGCTTTACAATGCTCTCATACATCAAGCTCTTGTCTCCCTCCCCACACAGTGTGGGATGGTGACTACATTGTGACTCACAGAAAGTGAGAGAAGCAGTGGTAGAGGTGGATAAGGAGTTGGTGGAGTGGGTGAAATGAAAGAGGTGTGCAATTATAAAGTTTGGATGGGATGATAGAGAAGTGTGGGTAATGTGGTCGATAGCGGTGGGTGTGTGAAGGGGTGCCGGGGGAACTTTGTAAAACTAAAATGGCAAACAGAGTTTATGCTAAGATGCATGGGTGTTTGATATTATGCTATAGGATCATTTACTCTGCATCCACAGTAGAAATGCCAGTCTTGAAATTTTAATGTTCTTCCTGTGACACAGTTTTAACATACATACCAAAAAGGACAAAACAAAAATGATTGGTTCGATTTTGCCTTTAAGGTAGTTGCAGTTAGCTTAGCCTTTTTTTCGTTTCACAATGCCATTGGAAAAGCTTTAGCAATTTCTCAAAAGTGATACGGTTTGATAATCCTATATCACATGACCTGGAAGGTGTATCAGAAAAAAGGCTGCCATGAGAGCTGCAGTATCTCAGCCTATGTTATTATGGTTACCCCCTTTGATAAGCTTGATTATTTGTTCACATTTGACTATTAGTGTCAAGGTGTAAGAAGAAACATGCCATCATTCCCTAACCTTAAATGCGTTTTCAGAGCCTGAATGTACACTTGAGGTGATTCTGTAAAAATCTTCAAAATGCACAATATAATTCATGGTAGAATTATCTTCAGGATGCTAAATTCAACTAAATACAGCCATAATTTTGGTTTAGGTTTGAGAGCCATTATTACCTTTTTATGATTTTAATCCTTGAGAACTTTTCAACCATCCTGAAAAGGGAGACCTGTAAGGGAGAACGGCAGTAGAACTCCAAAAAGCAACACCCGGAGGCAATTATTGAATTCTCAAATGGATAGAGGAAGAAACGATCCACGAGCTAATTTCAGAGAAGGTGAAATTGAAGCAGGGCTCCAATATTTACATTACTTGGAGATTATTATTTTTCTGTGGAGTAGCTCAGTTTTAAATCATGTAATGATGGATTTTTTTTTAATTCATACAATTGTTTTCTAAGTTTTGATACTTATTAACATAAAAGTGGGGGAAAAATTAACTAATAGAAATATGGATGCTTCTTTTGGTCATTGATACAGTGATTTCATAATAATTCATAAAATTGAGTTAAAATTAAAAAGATGTACTTTACCGTAAAACGAGTGTGGTTTGTGTTGAGGTCATTTTTATGCCACTAGATGGTATAATTGCATTTGTAAGACGTTGGTGACAGCTCAGTGCATTTCTCTTTTTATATTGCAGTTTTTCTCTATAGGTTTGGCACATTTCTTGAAACCGAGATGACATTTTCAAAATACCATGGGCAAACCCCAAAACTACCTTACAATTGGTCTCAACTGAATGGCATTTCTCATTGCTTCCATCAAATTGCCAATGTCTTAGTACATGTCTCAATTGTGGATCTGTGCAAATGGTTGTGTACATTTAGCCTACAGTTAGCACAATGTGCACATTTTCCAAATGGATAGCTCTTGCTGATCAAACTGGATTAGTTGTTTTTCAGTCTAATGGCTGTCCTCTCCAAAACATGTCAGCAGGATTTCAGTGTGTAAGTCATAATATGCAAAATTATCTGTTGAATTGTCAAAATTAGTCCAGCATATCACAGGGGATCAGTGTAGAGGACGGTTGAGACATTCGTGCCGTTTTTGGGGATGAAAACATTTGGCCAAACAAAGAGCAGCGTATGGATGGCCACGAGGGGGGAAGGTGACGATAGTGACTACAGAGTAAATACTGTAGAGTAAATTTGACTCTATTTAGAGTAAATTTGACTCTATTTTGAGTGGGACCAAATAGACTCAGTTTTAGAGTAATATTTACACTTGGAAGAGAGTAAAATAAAGAAGTCACTGAATGGTTGAGGAACCTTCAGGTTGAGAAACGGCCGCAGTACTACCTGAGCTACGCCACTTCTACTGTTTGCTTAGCTCCAAGACCTTTTTGGTTTTTCCAGCTAACACAATAGACTTACTACAGTAACACACAGCAGGAGCTCTGTTGCTCAGGGCGTCGATTGGCTGTCTCCAAAGCTTAAGGTCGTGGGTTTGTTCCTCAACCCTTGAGTGACTTTTACTTATTTATTTTCACTTATTTATTTTATACTCTTCCAAGTGTAAATATTACTCTAAAACTGAGCTTATTTGGTCCCACTCTAAATAGAGTCAAATTTACTCAACATAATTTACTGTGTAGTGAAAGTGTAACAGTAGTTGGTTTTTCATTTACGCTGTGCGCTAGGTATAATTTTAGTTATTAGTTTTACATGAATATACAGATTTCAGCTTACACTTTCTTTTGTTGCACTCTCGTGTGTAAGTAACTTTGTGTGAATAAAAACGGTTAAAATTTTCTTTACTGTGAGCATGTCAAACCGCAAATTTTGAATACTGCTCTTGTTAAAATCCCATTGTTCCCTCAGTTCTATATATAATTGTATTTTGTTAGCTGTTGTGAGAAAACATCTAATGATTTTGACTTGTGGTGCTCACAGAATGCCAAAGGCACGATGCATTTTGGGGGCACTGACTACTTGTATGACAGAAATTTGATTTTGACACATAGGTGAGCTGTTTTGGTAGAGATATGAGCTTTTGCAGATGATCCAAAGAGTTGTGCAAAATCATCCAAGTTCTTTTTGGCAAAGGAACTAAGTGAATGCAGATAAGCCAAAGCAATTGAGAAGGATATTTGCAGTTGTGACTGTATCAACTCTTTGGAACTTGGAGTGAAGCATGTGTGAGCAGTTTTGGGATAGATATGTGCTTTTGCTTATGAACTTATATGTTGTGCACAAATGACCAAATGAGAAATGCAGTGTTAAAAATGTCATCTCAGTTTCAAGAAATGTGCCAAACCTATGGAGAAAAGTTGTAAGAGTTATCCTTTAAGATGAAGTAACTTATATATATATATATATATATATATATATATATATATATATATATATATATATATATATAAGAATCGCGATTCTCATTTAGTACAATTCAGAATCGATTTTAAATGTCCCAAAATCGATTTGATTTAAATTATTTTATATTGTCATGCCTTTGTCTGTGTGCTGTGTGTGCCTTTATTTGGAGCGCTGTTCCTGTTGTACCCGGCCACTGAGGGGCAGTGTGGTTCCACGCAGTCTAATACACTGTTAAAATGCAGCCACATTAGAGAGTAGAAGGAAAAAGTCACGATCAAGTCTTTCCAATAAAAGTTTTTTTTTTCCCAGCGTGGAGCCGTTCTTTTGAGTGATAAAAGTGCCGCGAGTCGCATTAGCGAGTCAGACTGGAGTAGATCATTACAATTCCTTGCACATCTATAGATTGAAGCAAAAATCATTGTCAATCAAATCATTTTGAAGCAAAAATCGCTCTTAATTGAAAATCGATTCTGAATCGAATCGCAGACCCAAAAATCGGAATCTAATTGAATCATGAGACATTCAAAGATTCCCACCCCTAATATATATATATATATATATAATATATATAATTAAATATATGTATAAGCCTTTATTTACAAAGCAATATAAACAGAGTTTGAATGTGAAAATAGTGAAGTGTGAAGGTCAGATGGAAGCAAGTTCCAGAGCTGGGCGTCAGTGTGGCTGAAAGCTCTGCTCCCCATGGTGCTGAGGCTGGCAGTGAGGTACAGTCAGGTAGATAGAGGAGGGGAGGATCTGAGGGGTTACACAGATGTGTGAGGTTGTGGATGGCCTTGAAGGTATACAAGAAGAGTACAAAATCAAGTCTCAGTTTTAGTGGAGTCCCTGTAGTTGTAGTTGAAGGTTATGGAGGAACTTGTGAGTGAGGCTGAAGAGGAGAGAGTTAGAACAATCAAAGCAGGAGGTGACAAGACTGTTGACAAGGATGAAGGCGATATGTGGGGTGAGAGAGGAGCAGAGTCGGTTGATGGAAGTACGCTGACCGGAATCTGTTATTGATATGAGAAGGTTAGGATATACGTACTGTATGTAAATTCAATTTTTTTTGTTTCCTTAGAAATGGAGACATCAATATAAACAAATGTTTTTGTGGGTTTTTTTGTGCAAATCATCAGCACTAATAGGTTAATACTTGGATCTGGGAGCGTTTGCTGAGATGTTCTAAATGGTTTCTGTGTGTGCATATGGTCATCATATATCTTAAGCAGTTGTATATTCGTTCACCTCTGGGTGTCATTTTAGGAGATATTGCTTATGAGAGCAGCCCATGCAGTCATCCCGCAGAGCCGCCTACTAAGACACAGAGGCGCCCCGATGCAGCAAAACAGGGATAAGCACCACTTTTTTCAATCCAGATCTGGCACATGGCAGCAATAAACTTGTACATCGCAGAGTGATCCAAGACAATTTGTCGTCTATGCCATCAAATCTAATGAACCACAATGAGACAGTCAGACCGTGTCCTCACAGTCAATAGAGTGGGATACACCGACGATTCTCTATTTTCTCCTTCACACCCAATTTCACCCTTCACAGATTCACAGTCCCTCAATAATAGAGTATTTTCTGGAGAAGTGACAGGTTTTAATATCAAGGATTCCTTCACAACATTGTAGAAGGTAAATGGTGACAATATGCCTGCCAGAAAACACCATCCCTATTCCCTCCATGTTACATTTTTTTCTCAGTCATACTACATGATTGATGGGGGAGGGCGAGGGGGGAACTCAATGTTCATCGTTCCTCATTCTCAAGTAAGAAATAGAGAAAATAGCTCTTAAAGCATCCCAAGCCATATAGAGAGAAACCTGGTATCGTTATTCTATTGACAGGTTGCAGTCACAATGACTTCTGATTAAGGGCCCTATTTTCATGACCAGTGCAGATCCGGCATGAGGTCATCTGCGCAGGGGCAGGTTAGATCTTGTTTGGGTATTTTCACAGACCCACGCAGCTTAGCGTTGTTAAAACTGTGTGTTTTAGGCCGTTGTGGGCGTGAACACAGCCAACTTAATTTTCAGTCAGGAGAAGCGGGAAAGTGGGCTTTGGGAGATTGCCTTCTGCCCCGATCCTTCATGTCCTTGTGTTCCCTCAAAGCAATGCCATATGTTGTCTTTCAGGCATGAAATAAGTCAAAGTCAAGCCAGCCACTACGATTGTACATACTCTGTATTCAGGTCATATGTAACCAACGCTGCCAGTCATGCTAGTACTGATATCTGTTTTTAAAATGATTAGCGAACCAGCAAGATGACACATTTTGTAATGTCACTTCCATGATTAGCGGCCAATATGAGCATGTCCATTCGATTGAAAATGTTACGGGAAAAGTGCAATAAAACAACATAGTGGTGTAATTTTTCAGCTTGAAACCAAGCTACATAAATCAAACTCAAACTCAAACTCAATTGATGATTCGGCGCCAGGTTGCCATGAGAGAACATTAGGGATGCCACAGAAAATTATCCAAATTCCCCAATGATTAATAAATATGAATATTTCTTTGTTCATCCATCTACTGTTTACCAGTAACTTATAGAGGCTGGCAAAACAATTCATTTTAATTTTCTTCCAATTGATAGATTGATTGCCATTCATATAATAGAATAATTATTCTTCCTCTGAGAAACACACACAACACAGATAAAAATATATGACGTAGTATACAGATAATTTGTCTTACATGTGAATTATCAATGAGGCTAAATGATGATATAAACACGTGTGGTATATAGAATTACAGTCATTAATCTTTATTTGTTACAATGATGATTACTGTGGTAAAACGGCCATGCACAAGCATTCTTTCTATCTTGAGCTCCTCTTCCTTTTACAGTCACAAAAAAATTGATATTTGAGACTCCCTGTAAACGGCCGTGGCAAGCATTTAAGCTGTCAATGGTCTTCAATTTATTTCTACCCACAGTGTGCCCATTGTACCAAGCACCACACCTTGCTGCTTGCACGTTCACACACACACACACGCACACAGGTTTGTTTTACTATCTTTGTGGGGCCATCTCATTGACATAATGCATTTCCTAGCCCCTCCCCCTAGCCCCAACCATCAAAAATGATTTCCTACCCCCATTCCTTACCCTAAACTCAAACCTTAACCCAATTCAAACCTAAACTCTAGAACCAAGTCTTGACCCTCAAAAATAGGTCTTGAGCTGTGAGGACCTCACTTCACAAAAATGTCCTCAATCTGTTGGTTAAAGACGTATTTTGGTCCTTACAATGTCGTATGTACAAGTACAGACACACACACACACACAATCAAATGCACTTATCAGCTCTATACTCTTCCTCAGTCAGCAGGGACCAGCTCTTGGTTTCAACTTTCCTTGTGTGACAATTCCACATGCATAAGTCGAGACAACCCGTGACTCTAACTATTAAACAATGTACTAAAGTTACTTCAAGGGGGCTCATTATGGAAAATTAACTTGTATGCAAATCTCATGCAAGTCTCTGGAGTCCCAGACCACTCATCAAGTATGAAATTACACAAGTAAATGTTTTGCTATATAGCCGTCTAGTTCTCAAAATAAGTATGTGAGAAAGACGGTTAATTTTCAAATGAACATGTACGGCCCCACCCACGCTCTCTGCCCATGTGCACTTTGCATTCTTGGTGTTCACTACGGGGTAAAGCCAAGGATGACGGTGCTCTGGTGCAATCTTGCCCATATGTGGTTGCTTCGCAGCCTACAAGGAAGTAGCATGACGCTTTTTCCACTAGTTGGTCTACTGAAGTTATCACTCTGAAATCACTCCGCCATTCCATCTCCTACTGGATTGGAACGCGCCTGGTAACAATGGTAACAACTCGGGACACAACTCCCGAGTTAAATGCTTTTCTTTTCACATCACGGCAAAGGAAAGTGCTCATCGACGAACCCATTCATCGTGGGTTCGTCTGTGGCGCATTGCGCCCTGCTAAGTGCAGTGTGAAAAGGCCTTTGTACAGTATATTTGTGATAAAGTGCAATTGAGATTTTTAACTGTCTTGAAAGTTATGTCTGCTGTTCGCCGTTTGTTTGTGCTTTTTTTTTTGTCACTGCTACAATTCTTGATCCTTGGTGTATTTTTGGCCAACAAATGTCATAGACATGTTTTGACATCTGGGAACTGTTTTAAATTAAAGTAATAGTAATCATTAGGGATGCACGATAAATAGATAAATATATTGAAAGCCGCCTGAAATGCACCAACGTTGCTCTGGTTACTGTCACTTTAAGAGCTCAAACCTCCGCTGCAAGACGTCGGCGGCAAAATGGTGCTGTTGTGTAAACAGTTAGCAGATGGTCAAACTTGCCGACTGGGGAAAAAAATATAGCTTGTTCACACGCAACCAGCCGAAGTCTGCTTAACTCTTAAATTTTTTTTTTTATTTCTTATAAATATTGAAACTGGAGTAAAAGATTGTGTGGACCTAATCAACATTGGAGTACAGTACAAATTGACAAATTCCAGCAACTTCTACCGGACGCACTTTCAGAGGAGATGGTGCGAGGCGCAACCAGCAAGACCTTGGGGTCAATGACGTGCGGTCAGGATAGGCAAGGTAGGCACTGCCTACCCCAGGCTGAAATGAAAGTTGAAACCGTTTGTCTTTTTCTATTTATTTTAATTATTTATTTCATTTCAGAAAGCTACACTACCTACAGGATTTTTACACCTCAATTAAAAATGACTCATTACTTCGTCTGGCCTGCAGGCAAAAATGCTGCAAAAATTATCCTCCTGAAGGCAGGATGTATGTTCGCTTAAGCGTAGTCAGTTTCCGAGTAGAAAAGTATACATGTCGAACACACATTATGCCTTAGACTAACGTGCTCCCTCACGCTTTCCCCAGCACATGATTTAATCTACCAAATTAGTAGCCATTAACGCCGAAAGGGACAAAGACAATACCATGCAAACAAAACAAATGAAAATAGATTTTTCCGCCCGCATGTTTTATCTCTCGAACCAGCAGCCACATATGATGTGGAGGACACAAGCAACAAATAATGAACTGAATACAACAACAAAAAAGGCTGCATACTGGAGTCAAGGTTCGAACGTCTAACACCCTGAGTTTGAAATTCAATTCGGGCACGGTGCGGAGTGCGTGTTTTCTCTCCGCATACTCCAGTCTCCTCCAAAATTCACAATTATTGTCAGGTTAATTGGAGACTCCAAATTGTTCATTGGTGTGAAGGTGTTAATGATTTTTTTTTTTTGTCTATATGTCATCGGCCCAGGATGAACCACGCCTCTTGAGTCTGCTCACCCAACAATCCTAATGTGAGTTTCGGTCACAATCGATCACGTGTTTTGGATATAAAGTGACATAATGCTTTTTTTGTCTACGAGGCAACTAGCAGAGTGAACCTTTTAAATGAATAGAATAAAAAAATATTGTGAGTTTTGTTACATAATATTTTCAGACTATGATTAGCACGTGTCCACATACGTTTTAAGTGAGAATACATCACGGTTTTTGTACAATATGCTACCGTAATAGACGTTTTTTGTACAATACACAGGTTAGTTGTGTTTGCCAGTCACTTCCTTAATAAATGTCTTGACAACGTCCATCCATCCATTTTCTTAACCGCTTATTCCTCACTAGGGTCGCGGGGGGTGCTGGAGCCTATCCCAGCTGGCTTTGGGCAGTAGGCAGGGGCACACCCTGAACTGGTTGCCAGCCAATCACAGGTCTTGACAACGACATATGATATTTTAATAGCACAATAGACCAGCGAACAAGTCCAAAATGAACAGTACGAGACATCACAGTGATTACACAAACGCATGCAAAATGTCCAATATGGCATTATTTTGATACTTAATTGGCAGAAACTTTTTTTCAGCGAATCAGATGCCAAAGACTTTTGCATTTTTAATGTTTCTACACACTGTCTAATAGAATGAAAGTCATGAATTTTGAGTCGAGTGTTGCTTTAAGCAGAGAGTGTGTTATCGCGGATGACCCAACCACAGTCAAATGACTAGTGGACATCTGTTTGACCTAAAATGTTATCTTTCATTACAAATACTGGTTTTGTTGTTTTAATGCATTCACCGCTCCCAAAAACTCACTCAATCACTCACTGAGTCGCTGTACAACAAAAATGCAGCTCTCTTCAGAGATACTCTATGCACCAACCACAGTTATCAGTACTCCTTCCGGACTGAGCTTCTGCCACCCAAAGCTATTGCCACTTGACGTTTCACTTTATACTAACCACTTAAGAATACATGAATAGAAGAATGGCAGCTAATTTTGTGATCTGTGAGCATACAGTAGGTAGGTTGGAAGATTCTGTGGCCTCACGCTGAATGCTGAATATGTAAAAACACACCATCTGCTTCATCAGCAATCCAGGGGCAATCATCACTGTCATTTTGTCTTTGATAGCACAGGTGCTAGATGGAGGCCATCACTCACTGCAAAGGAAACCGTACATGTCATATTAAAGTCTCAAAGAATCAATACTAATAAACGATTTCTTTGTGTAAAATAAATAAATAAATAGACACATAATTGTTGGCTCGCTTGTTTGGAATCAAACAAATTCTAAGTAAATAGAAACATGCATTTGTTTATCTGCCAATAAATGGGTTGACATTGTGCTTAAGCATAATCAAAACACCGCACAGTATTGCCCACTACAACTTTTGTACAATAAGAAAATCATTCTGTACTAGCACGCACGCTTGATTGTTGGCATTTGCTGCTACCCATTTATCTGCTGCTACGTAGGTGTTTGAGTCCCTTTGCAGAGAGGGAGTGAAGGAGGCTTACGGGAAATCTATTAACTCTTTAGTTGTTGAGACCACAGAGACCAAACGGCTCCAGCTGGATAGAGCTTGATCCAAAACACATATATCTATCCTCATTAAGCCCTCTCCGCCCCTTACAACTTTCCCTCTGAACTTTTGTCAGCCTCTTCACTCTGTTTTATTTTCCTCTGCTGCTCCGTCTCTAACGTCTTGATATCTATTGTCTTTCCATTCATCACTCACATCCATAAACATTTTTATTCCACCCTTTGCCAGCCCATTTCCACACTGAATCCATTACACCTTCCCCAGCCGCTCTTTATCTTCTTCCAACAATTGAATCTACGCAGACATCCATCCCGCCAGATATTCACAGACAGTTTGCTTCCCCCGTTCAAGTGCAGCATATGGTTTCTGATCCCTTTTGAACCTCAAAATCCCCAGTCAGGGAGACATTTCCCAGTGGATGAAGAAACGCGGAGAAAGCTATTACGTGCTTATGTTGCTTTCTATGCATAGACCAACATCAAATGAAATCCATCCATTTTGTATACCACTTGCGGTGTCCATGGTTGCAAAGAGCTTGAGCCTATCCCCGGTGACTTTAGGCAAAAGGTGGACTACATACTGGATTGGTCACCAGTCAATCACAGGGAACATATGGAGATGGACAACCATTCAAACTAGGGCTAATCTAAATTTAATTGTGATTTTAATTTTAGATTCTCTCGATCTTTATACGTTATAATCAAAGAAAAAAAACAAGTAACGATGCGGTGCATTTACAACTTCCCAACATTGTAAGGCTGACCATCCATCGAACTAAACCACACCACTATGTCCTCATATTGTGACGTCTTGCAAGAATGCTGCTGTAATTTCAATCTCGATCAAAATAATAATAATAATAATATTATTATTTTTCCCACAAATGTCCAGCCCTAATTCAAACTCACATTCACACCGTTTCTGTGTGCAACCGGGAACTGCACATATGGTGCCTGCATGAAAGTCAGGCGAGTGAACCACTACACAGTCAGCGACGTTGGATGGAGTTTGTTTTTTAAAACACCTTAAAGCCAACACCTTGCTGTTGAACAATATTTCACAATGAAAGAAAAAGGGCAAAAACAGCAGGGGATACGAAATTAGCTGCTCTGGAGACAGACATGCATGACATAACAGGAGATATCCACTGCAACATCTCCCCGTCCTTGGTTGGTTTCCCATGAATGACTCAGTATCAGCCCACTATCAGGCTCAGAACAGAAAAACTGGGAGGTAGTGATGGTTCAAAAGAGGAGGAGAAGCGGGGCAAATGTAACAAAAAAGAAATCAGGAGATGGAGAGCCAAGACTCAGCCCTCAGGCGATATTGCTGACAGAGTCAGGAAAGCGATGTCAGGCTACATCCTGGCTGGGAAAGGGAAGCAGGATCAAGTAGCCGACAATTACACTTCAATCCGCAGACCCTTATCCTATTCCTTTTTCTAGTTCTCCTTCTATTGTCCTCTCTTGTCTTTGTTTACATCACCAGCCAGCCCCCCCCCCCCCATTCCCCCCGCCCACCTCCAAACACTGAACTATCCGATATCAGCCTTTTATTCTCCTATACGTCTACCGTTCTCCCAGAAGCTGATTGAGTGTCCCTCCTTGGACCGAACAGGCGCAAAACACAGTATTGACCTTGCAAGGTCGCCGAGCTCTCGTCTACCAGATGAAATCGTAAACCATGCATAAGGGATTTTCAGTTCCTCCTTCTCCTTCCTACATATCCTAATTCCCTCCAGCTGCCCAAATCAATGTGATCAAATTACAGACACACGGTTTGCAAATCACACACACCCTTCCTGTTGGCTGATTGTGTGACATAGCTAGGGTGACCAGATTTTCCCAATTAAATAGCGGGACACTGAAATTTCATTGAAAATCAAACTGTACAAGAAATTCTCACCAGGAACTATTTTGCTAATCAATCTGATGACTGGTGGTTGTGTTAGTGCATTAGCTGATGCTAAATGCTATCTTGGTTGACATTTCAACAACGCTAAACAAATCAACGCACTCACCATTATCTCACCTTCTTTGCTCGGTCAGCTATTGGAAGCTGACCGTGCTGTTGACCTCGCACCAGTCCCTCATTGTAACATCTGAAATATGCCACCAGAAAACCTCATCTTGCGTTTGGTCTGACCGTAGCATTAGGCTAGTAGGACTATATTTCCCATGATTCTTAGACACGAAAGCAGAAAGTAGTTCTTATCCTGCATTCGAGGAAGGTCGAAAGTCGGATTTATCAGAGTTGGCTTTTCCCAGTTCCAACCTGAAAGTGTTCGAGGCAAAAGTAAACAACCAAAATGGCGGATAGCGATAAATAGTTTTTTTATTTTGTTCCTCAAAACTCATTTTGACCTCCAGCAAACTTGCCTTCTCGCAATTTTGCTTCATTTATTGTTTTTATCTTATTTCATAAACATTTCATACAGTTGAGTACTTAACTGTATAATTTCATGCAGGGAGATAGCGGCATACCACGTACGTTGTGTTACGTGAAGTTATGTCAAATATTTATGAATGAAGAAAGCTATCTAGTTTTATACTCACGTAAATTGTGTTTTACCAGTCACACCATTGTAGTGTGACGTCACACCGTCAGTGAAGTCGGGGTACTTTTTGTCCTCGACTTCGCAAGTGGGATTTCCGAGTTCATGGGGGCGTTCCCGTACGCACTTCCTGGTTTAAAGTCGGAAAGGTCCGACTTCCGAACATCCTCGAATGCAACATTAGTTCCGGTATGACAAAAACATGCCTGTTAGCGATTAGCGATAGTTAGATTAACCGTACAAATTGCAATGACAACTGTGTGATTGACATACACATGGCCCAAAAAAATAGCTTGCTGACTGGACTCACAAACACACACACACAAAAAACAAAACTCCGAGGACGGGATCTGCGTAAAAACAGGACAAAACAATGTGCCTGGCAAAATCCGGTGGGATTCGGGACACAAGGCTCAAATGAGACCATCCCGGTTAAATGAGGACGTCTGGTCACCCTAGCCAGAGCTTGCATGTTGAGCTAAAATAAGTCACGAGACAGCCATTGTGATGACAGAAATAATCATTAAATAGCAGCTAAGATTCTACTCACCATTTATTTGAGTGTCTTTTCCAATTTCTCTTACTTTGGGTAAACAGTTATCCAGGTAAACTCCATTGTAGTAACAGCTGTTGTCCTCGCTGCGTTTTGGTGGTGGATGCCAGCATGAACAGGGCATCTGCATAATGCCACATGGCCTGCTTGATGTGCTGGAGGCCAGACAGTCCTCCAGCCACTGGCACAGCATCTGACAGGCCGCCATGCTGGGGTTACGTTTTCCAACAACCAGATACTCGACTTTGAAATCGCCACTGTCGCTTGTAGTGGTTTCACCTTTCGGATGAGGACCTTTTCTCATGTGAACAAACTGCTTGCCAGCCTCGAGGAAGGCCTTTGGGGCGGGGATGTCGCACAGTCTCACATTTTCGTCAAAGCTATCAATTCCTAGGTAGGTGTGTGTGGTCTCCAGGAAGGAGTCGTATTGGAAGATACGAAACTGTAACGGCACGCAGTCCCGGGTAGGTTTTGTTATCTTGATGAAGATGGTGTAGTGCCGTGGATCGGGATTTTGGAGGGTCCAGGAGCAAGGCACAGTGGGGAATACTGTTGATGACAGAAAGAAGCCAAAAAAATGGCTTTGTACCAATGTAGAGCAGGAGTTTGAGTTTGACTCTGATTCCGAAGGGGATGAGTGGCACCACTTCCCCATCAACAGTACAGGAACAAAATACTGAATCACCACTCGAAGTGGGCAGTTCGCAAACTGAAAAGCAATGTTCACCATTGTTTTAGATAAACAGGATGATATTGCAGATTGGACTGTGGAGCAAAAAGGTTTAAGAGATAAAAAAAAATGTGACAGCTCCTAAAGATCCATGAATTGGCAAATGGCTTCAATTGTTGATCCAGTGTTTCCCAGCAACCTGTGAAATATAAGAAACATGTGAATGAAACTTTGCGCAGTAAAGAGTCCTACTTTTTTTCTTCTTTTTTTACTATTATGTACATTCAGCATGTATAAGTAATGGCTTGCAATTCTTTAAAGTAGAAAACTACTGAAATTTCATCATCATTATTATTTTTTTCCAATACAGACTAATTAATTTGAATATTTTGGCTACCTTCATTTTGATTGGATGATTTTGGCAGTTTAACATGATAATCATCTGTGTGCTCCAACACATATTGTTAGAAGTATTTATCTTAATAACTAATGAAAGATGTCATGTCATGTTAAAGTATTGTTAAACATCCCCATTTTCTGCCAGAAACATCAATTGGAAACAAATTCTTCCACGAGACCACACCTCCAAATTTTATTTTGTATTGGAGATCAGAGATGATACATAATGCACTGAAGATTGAAGTTTTATGAACAATAAATCTCTATCTTAACATTGATCTATCTGTGTCACAGAAAAACTCCACATAATAATATCAAGCAACATGGTGAATGAACTAACCCCCAAAATATTATCAGACACTGCCTTTCAACCCGATATCCAATAAGGCAAAATCTGAATGATTCCATCAATAGAAACAGCATTTGAAAAGCATAGCCCTGATTTAAGATGGCACAGTATGACATTTTTATATCACGATAACCAATGAACAAAATAATCCTGATGATCAAAATGACTAAACAGAGACACACACACACACCAAAATAATTGAAATATGTTCTATTTTGAAAAGAAAAATGTAAAATCAGCAAACCCATTTTTTGTATACAGTATTTGAACATTTAAAAAAATTGTAAACTACAAAAACCAAAGCAAAGTTTCATGCATGTGAGACCCAAAAGAATTGACTAAAACTAAACATTACTAAAATGATAGTGATAGACATTGGAGTCAATTAAACCATTAATCGCATTTATTAAAGTATTTTGTAATCAATTAATCTCATTTTAATAAAATACAATAATTTAACACGGAAAAAACAAACATGCACCCATTCACATCCCCTACGGTCTTTATTAGAATTGCGGGTGATCTGGAGCTAATCCCAGTTAACTTTGGGTTTTCTCTCTCTCTCTCTCTCTGTTTCTCTTTCTCCCTCCCTCCCTCTCTCTCTTTCTCTCTCTCTCTATCTCTCTCTCTCTCTCTCACACACACACACACACACTAAAAAGGGAGCAAATTAAAATCTAAAATGGTAATACAAATGTTTAAAAGCTTGTCAAAGTATTGAAGTGGTATCTGTAAACCATTTCATCACGTTTCACATTTCATCAGGTCTAATGGTACAAATGAATAATTCATGTGAATTTCAGAAGGTCATTTAAGTGGTTTACAAATGTGCCAAAGAGCACTTGACTCTCTAGAGGGTGAATTGAGAAAGTTTAAGTATATGCAGTTGTAATATACTCAACACGGGAAATGTCTATCAACAACTAATATAATTTCACAAAATATTTAAGCCAGTATTAGACAAAGTTGCTGTTGATATAAGGGAGTTGCTAAGACATGTTTGAAGTCTAAGTGGAAGATGACATTCTGCAGTACTGCAGAACTGGATCCTGGCACAGCAGTATAATTATTCCTTCCTTCCAGCCCATGGATAGAAGAGCGACCAATTAAAAGAACAAAGGTGTTGCATTAGCCAGGAGCATAAATGCACCAATCTGTGTCAACATGCCAATCAAGCCTGCTCTATGAGCAAATCTGACAATGGCACAATCACAAAGATCCGGAATTAGAAAAATGGACAAAGGGATCAGTGATGAGAAAATGATGGTCACATGGAATCAAATATTACTTCTCATAAGTAAACGGCAGCTGTTTTGACTGTATTGAATTACTCTAATCAGTTCATTAAGATTTGTTTACATGCTTAATTACTCCGTTCACGAGTCAGCCCCATAGTGCTTTACAATAATACTTTAACTATACATTATGTGTAATTTCATATGTACCAATGGCGAATCTAAAGCACGGAATCTCTGTCGCTGAAATGCACCTCAGCAGTCAGTGAATGGGACACTGATCATTGCAAAGGGCCGCTCAAAATATCCGCACTCTCTCCTTCATTTCTAACTATTTCCTCCTTTGTGGCTATCTGCTTCTTCCATAACAATTGAGCCACGTTTTTGTGATTCAATAAAGTAATGAGACAGTGTCCCGAGAGCCAAAAAGAAACCTGCTGGTTCTAGAGTGTCTTCTATTCCGGCTCCAATCCTCTGCAATGTCCTACCCATGGAAATTACTCAGTAGAAATGTTTAAATCTCAATTTAAGACTTATTTTTATTCTCTTACATACATGTAGGGTTTTTTTTTGTGTTTTTTTTTTACTACCTCTTCTTCTCTCTCCTAACCCCTCCTCCCTTGCTTGTACAGGGGACTAAGTGACGATGTCCAAATCTAATACTGCTGTATGATTCTAAACCGGTTGACTGGGACAAGATCTGAGGTGGGCCACCTTCCCGGAAGAGTTTCCCGGAACTTCTGCAACGATTGAGATGGACAGGTTTTCAGGAAGACTCACTTCTCGGGAGATTCCTTCCTTATAGCGCATCATCTTATTAACCCATTTGCTCCCCAAAACATAAAACTTTGTTCTATTTGAAATGTTTGAAGTGTCACAAAGACGTATTTATACGTTTTTATGTTGTTGTTTTTATGCTAGAGCACACAGAAGGCTTTGTTGCAGCCTCTGAACTGCAGAGAACGGGTGAAGCAATGATAGTAAATACAAAAACGGCCAACAGGTGGCAGTAGAGTATACGAGATCAACCAGAGCCATGTTGCAAACACGCTGATTTCCCCGCACTAGCAGTGTTTCCCATACTACGTTAATACTTGGGCGGGCCACGCAAGTAAACTGGCCACTACCCAAGAAGTTTTCAAAAAAAATTAATAATGATTTTTAAAAATGTCGCAACCAGATATAGCGCATGAAACATTAGTTCGCCATCACTCACTTGTAGATCATGAGGTTAGAGACGCAAGTATAAGACTAACCCCCAGTTAGTCAATCTTTTTTTTTGGTAGCAATAGAACAAAAAAATTATGTGGGCCTTGCAAAATTAGTCAAAATAGCCGTGAGTGAAGGGGGTTGCTTCAGTGAAAATTGCTGGGAGTGAATGAGTTAAATAGACTCGCAAGCTATTCTAGTTAACACAAGATTGTCAGCTTTTTCTGAAGGTCTGACTGTGGTACCCCGGTCGAACATTAGTGGCACCATGTAAAGAATATGAATAAATCTACATTATCTACGATTTACCATTATATCGTACAATAAAGATTTCATATCATAGCTACGATATATTGTTATATCGCAAAATAAAGTCAAAGGAACATTGGATAACATGCTTTATTTTTTACTGAATACTTTTACCATATTTTTTAAAAGAAATCCTCTCTGAAAATCTGCCTTTAAAACACAACAGCACAGTTTTATAAAGTGGCCATGGGCCCAAAAAAAAACACACCCTGGAAGTGTTAATCATCCTTGTGTTCCTCCAGCAATAATTTATGATAACCACCGCATTGATGAATAGAAATAACCAAAATCGCTCAAAATAATCCAGCGTCAGGGCCCACGGACGCTGCGGCGGGTCATTTAATTCATGCGATCGTGACTGCCACAAGTTAATGGTGGTTGCCTCATTGCAGGCAGCACAGTCAGGGCGAGAATCGCCGTCAGATGATTTCTGTGTGGAGTGCATGTTCTTCCCGGGCTTGAGTTTTAGTTTTCATCTCACATCAAAAAAAATAAATCCTTTATTGTCTATACTGAATAAGAGTGTGTATGTAACTGGTGACCAGTCTATGGGTGGGATGGTTGGGGTGTTAAGGTAAACAATCAAGTTTCTTAAATATCTAAAATACAATGAACACAAGGTTGACATCATGATATATGGCGTACACTTTAACGCTGATTTAACAACTATGGTACGAATGATCTCGGGAATCTTTTAGGCTTCACCTTCTTAAAACTACTTTTACAAAACAACTCCTACCTGATGAAACACTGCAAATAGAAGGTGCTGGTACATGTAACCTCGTAAGACCTGACTCATCATCTTTCGGCACTGTTGAACAACACTTCCCAGCACATGAATGTCACCTTGCACACACCTTGCAATACATTAAAGTTTGACCCTTGACAAGGCTCAAAATTTGCATTTTGATAGCAAAACTGAGAATCAACCGCTAAGATGTCCCAAAAAGGCTTAGCTGGGCCGCATCACTCACGTCACCCACCACGGGTAGTTCGGGCACAGTTGGGCTCTGCTTACGCTGCAACAGCTAGCTAGCTAGCAACAAGCTTCAGCCGGCTATTTGTGCAGCTAAACACAATGCGGAGTCACTGCAAAGTCAGTAATCATGGCCTCCGTGGTGCCAAATAAGCTACATTTCTGACAAGTATCATTCTGACAAAGAGAGAAGCCATGATAATTGCTAAGCTAATTGATTTAACAGGGCTAGTGCGTTTAAGGCCATAATTAAGAGATTGGGTGATCAAGGCCAATTTGCAAATGCGTCTGGCGGGAACAATGTTAAAGCGGAGAACTTTGAACAGCAAAATAGCAGGCAGGTATAGTTAGTAGTTGAATTTGTTTTAATTACTTTTTAGAGTGTCTTTTGTTTTTTTTAATTCTTAGTTTTAAAATGATTTGTTTTAGTTTGATTGATCTTAGTTTTGTTTTCTAATGCGGTGTATTTCTTGTGTGGAAGATACAACTTCTGAGGTTATATGCGTCACAATTCTAACATCGTAAATAAAGCTAGGATAGTCTCATTTTCCTTCACTTGTTTGAAAAGTTGCCAACTTCTACAGGGGATTTGTGGCTTGAATTCTTGCTGAGAAATATTCCACACATAACACTACAAACCACAACTTGTTTTTGTTGTGACAGTCAGCCAAATTGGATGGATGGATGGATAGATAGATAGATAGATAGATAGATAGATAGATAGATAGATAGATAGATAGATAGATAGATAGATAGATAGATAGATAGATAGATAGATAGATAGATAGATAGATAGATAGATAGATAGATAGATAGATAGATAGATAGATAGATAGATAGATAGATAGATAGATAGATAGATAGATAGATAGATAGATAGATAGATAGATAGTTTTTTGCCTACGTGACGAAACAAAGGTAGTCAAGACAAATGCATCAACTTGCGGCAAGCCCATCATCTGGCAGTGCCTTTTTATCGCCTGCTTCCAGGCGACACACAGTAAAAAAAAGCTACAATTCCCAAACAACTCTTCAACCTTCCTTGTTCCATACACCTGTCGTAAAACCAGATGAGATTGCATTTTAAAATAACTCTAAATAATTTCGAGTTTGTTATCCTTTTGTTGAACAGTTTAATACACTGACAACGTTTTTTTTTTCATTTTGCTTTTAGCTAATCTGTACATTTTTGTGAACTATAATAACCTTGGCTGGGCCGATCTACCTACCTATCTTAGTATAAACCTTTACCAAGCATAAAATATAAAAAGGTGAAGCCCAATACTCCAGTGAAAAATCGAATGCGATTGTACTTCCATTCAGGGATGCAAAAGTTGTAACCTCGGATTACAACAGTTCCACAAACAAGATGTTTTGAATTTTACTAATAGGCTCATGACCGTGACAAAGCGACTCATTTTGCCTTGACTGTGGCTACAGTAATAGCAGTGCTCATCCCACACTTAGAAAAGGAAGAGCAAGATTAGTGCTTTGATGCATGTGCCTGTGGGCATGCTCGGGTGTTATCTCTCCTCCCTTATACCGTAACTCTCAGTGGGGATGTAACTGATGGCAATGATGGTCCTTTTTTCCACCATGCTGCCATAAGTCTCAGCATAATGACTGCTTTGTTCTAGCCGTAATCACATTAATATGAAAGGCAATTGCTTTGGATACCAAATCAAATCAAGTTAGATCATATTCTGATTAAATGAGTTAATTGGTAAAAGCTATGTGTCTGCACTGTTGGAAGAGGATTAAAACTGCTATGAAACGTATCACATTAAATTGTAATTCCACCATACAAGCGTACAATGTTTTTTTTTTTCCTTCAGTTTTTCGGAACATTTGCTGAACTGATGACAGTTTTCACGCTTATTCGGTTATTGAATATAAAACATTACCAGCTTTATAGGTGCTTCGATTTGTTAGCATTTAACAATAAGCTATTTTAATAACAGCTCTCGCTGATTTTTTATCCACTATGTACAATATAGGCTACCGCATATCCTTTGCAGTGATGCGGGTTGCTCACCCAACCCCATTTGACGCTGGGCGTCTGCTACAATTCATTATTTGATTGCACTTGATTTAAATAGCTTCTGCATTCATTTGAACAGAATTATCGTTTTGTGTTTCTGGTTGTTTTATATCGTGCTGCCTGCAGTTTGAATTGTGGGGGCTACAGTATATGTAAGAGAGCAACACCCATTACTTAAAACAAAGACATTTCGCTTCCATGTAAAAAAAAAAAAAAAAAAGATGACAACACGTCACGGACATACTATGGAAAACAAACTTCTTCTTTTTTTTTTGTATACACGTAGGGCCTGATTTAAGAAAGTTTTGCACATGCATAAACCTGATGGTGATTTAATAAATATGTGGACAATGATCTACTAATTGGGTGAATTTAGTAGGGGCAATGTAATGTATTAAACGCAAGACCAAATGTGGTGGCTGATTTTGTGTCTTTAACTGCTAGTAGATCCGTTTTTCAGGTGTGCTGTTCCACTTAATTAAACAAGGGTCATAAACAAACCCTATCGCAAAAATATCAAAGGCTAGTGTGCATCTACTGACATTTCCAACTTCAAACTTTGTTTTCCAATTTGGAACATTTGGGAGAGAAAAAGTCTGCCAGCCAGTACTTAAAAATAAATAAAACTGGTCAGCTTGGTTGACTCCAAAGTTCAACGCATTTGTCAGAGGGTGTTGCCTGGATCTTTTCAATCGAGGAATTGTATTTGTCACATAATCAAGAGAGCAACCTACTGAATTCTCCATGGAGAAAACCATCAGAGCGCCCCGGAGTGAAAAAAGTAGCGAGGTCGGCACCACTTGTACACCTGTTGCTAATGGCTCTGCAATCTAAGCAGGTCACGTGTAACATGGCCACAAACAACGTGCATAATCTGTTAAGAGTTCCGTAATTAGTCCACAAATTTAGAGCTCACTTTTTTTGTATTTTGGACACAAGTTGAGTCTCTGGAGCACCTGCCCCTGTCTGAAAATGTGGCCATTTTGCCACTTGACATCACAGTGCCTCAGGGCAAAGGTAACGTCCAATCACAGCTCACTTTTCTGGGTACGGTAATGTGACGTTCGCTAGCTGAGTCCTTCGGCATTTTGATGTCATTTTCAGTCAAACGTCTGGATTTAGCTGCTTAATTCATATTCCACAAACGCAATATTAATCAGAATATTGTTATGAGACGAGTGGGGTTTCACCAAACATGGAAAATATTTTTTGTTGTTGTTTTTACTTGGCTTTTGACAGCAGAAAGTAGAGCAAAACTTTTTTGCTTCTGAAACGCAAATGTTTTAACTCATGAGGCATTATAAAGACAAATGTTCTTACTTTTTTAGCTCAAAAGAGTTTGATATGGCGATCTAGAAAAGCTCTATACATTGCGATCATTAATAAAAGTAGTTGTCAGGTGCATCGCGCCCATGGGGCATGTAGGTTTTGGAAGCCTCCAACTTTGCAACACCCCCATCACCTGTGTTAAAAGTCATTTTTAGATATGCTGAGAGCAGTGAGAAAATGGACAGCGGGTTATATTTGGACACCACTGCCATACACAGAGAGTGTAGAGGAAACCACAGAACCAAAAACTGAAAATAGGGACTTTAAATATTGATATTGTAACAGGAAAAGTCAGGCAATTGGTTGACATATTGATTAGGAGAAAGGTCAATATATTGCATGGATGAGCAACTCAAGGTCCTCGAGGGCCGCTATCCTGCGTGTTTTAGATGTTTCCCCTTCCACCAACACACCTGATTCAAATGATCAGGATCGTTATCAGGCTTGCTGCTGATCTGATCATTTGAATCAGGTGTGTTGGAGGAGGCAAGCATCGTAAACATGCAGCACTGCGACCCTGGAGGACCGGAGTTGCCCATCCCTGATATATTGTGTGTCCAGCAAAGCAGCTAAGGAAGTAAGCGGAGAGGCTTAGGAGGAAGGTTCAAATTATTTAACCACATTGGAGATAGGAAGAGAAATAGTGTGGGGGTAGTCCGAAAGGAAGAATTTGTTCAGAATGTCCCTGCGGTGAAATGTCTGTCAGATCGAGTGATAAGGCCGAATCCTGGAATTGACGGCTTTATGTTTAATGTTATTTATGGTTATGCCCCACAGGTAAGATGCGAACGAGAGAAGGAAGAGACACTCCGGAAGGAGCTAGACAAAATAGTTCGGAGTATCACAGATTTTAATGGACAATTTGGTGAAGGAAACAGGGGTGACAAAGAGCTGCTTTGGTATCCAGGACCTCCTGTCCTGGATACCATAGAAGGACAGATGGTGGTAGACTGGCAAAATAATTGAAATACTGTAGTGGACACTTTTTTCCAGATGAGGCAGGAACATAGGGTGAGAAGATTTTGTGCACGAGAGTATACAGGGAAAGAGTATAGATAGTATTCACTGACGTCACAGGATCGCGAGTCTGCCCCTCATGGTGGGTCAACTTTCCAGCGGACTCAGCTGTTTTTCTACTGTGTTTACAGCCAATGTTCTTTTGTTATTGATGAATGTCACCGCCAGCTTCCTCTAACGTTACCTGTGTAAGCAAGGCATATGCGGAAGATTGAACTCAACACTCTTTGCAGCGGTGCACGTTCAAACGTTTGATTAGTGGAATCGATTGGATTACAAACATTTGCCGATGATACTGGCATGGCAACATATGCTCTGAGGTAGGATGGCTCCCAAAACACGGACATTCTTGCGTCTTCTGTACTTTCGCTTTTTATTGGTTGCTATGTGCATATATCATTTATGAATTTGAGGTGAAGAATCTCGGGTTAGTTTTAAACCAAGTTAGCTAGTTCCTCGACAGCGCTAGCATGTTACAACAAAAACAACAACATTGTTGATTCATCACTTATTTTCAAACACTTTAACAACAATTTCAACTTTTGGGCTGCTAAGAAAGGAAAATAAGAGACCTTAAGGAGGGTATTTGGAGATATTCCAAAATTGAACATTCTGACCACCAGATCTATTTTTAGTGAGTGCTAGCCACGGCTAGCAGCTCACATTTATCACGATCGCATTATGGTAAAAAGCATTTAGAAAAAATCGATTCGCCAATATATCGCGATATTACAGCGCGCAATTCTCGAATGGATTCAATATGCTTCCGAATCTATTTTTATGGGAATATTCAACAAAACGTCTTACTTAGGGTTAGGATTTACACATTAAGCATGGAAGAATGTTATATTAATGGAACATTAAGCATTAATATTTTATATCAGTGCTGTTCAAACATGAAACAGACTGCAACCTGAATTTTCAGATAAATAAATGTTTTTTTATACAAATCTTACAGTGTACATGTACAAGTTTACTGATTAGTATTTTCTAAATTTGAGGTAAAAATCGCAATAATCAATTTATAGATTCGAATCGGGATTAATCGGTATCGATTTGAATCGTGACCTATGTATCGTGATACGAATTGAATCGCCAGGTACTAGGCAATTCACACCCCTAATTGTTACCATCTTACAATGACACTTAACGTGATCAAAATGGTCAGAACACACTTTGGTCGACTTGTGTTGTGGACCAGGAAGTCGCAAATTAGTAAAGGCAAGTTAGAAAGTGACTGAAGAGGACAGAAAGTGGAATGGCAGCTGCTCCTGATCAAATACCTGTGGAGCTATTCACCTGCTTCCTTTCGCCAGTCCCGTTTCAATGTCATTCATTCAAGGCTAAGATTAAGGTTGGGAACAGACATTTTAATGGTGCCACAGAGTCAAGTATAATCCTTAAAAATTATTAGAGATGGTAATCAGAGAGTGTATGTATTGAGTTGTGGGAACTATAAAGGATTAATGAAAGTTAAGGAATTCTATACTATATGTTGTGGGAAAGAGTAGTGGAGGCAAGACTTGGGACTAAAGTGAGTATTTGTGAGCAGCAGGATGGTTCCCTGCTAATGAAAAGTACCACAGATCCTTTTTTTTTTTTTTTGCCTTGGGGTTGGTCATAGAGAAGTACAGAAAAGGTCAGAAGGAGCTTTCTATCAATTTAGCGGGTGATGTCGCAGCATTAGAGTCTGGCTCTGAGAACAAGGAAGTACTGACTCGCACAGTTTTTTGATCATCATTCAGCTGGTGTGTGTGCGTGTGAGTGTGTGTCTGTGCTGAAGGGTCCCATTGAGACACACTCGCCGCCTTTCCTGTCATTGCCATGCAAAGGGGGACCGGCTTCCTACACTCGGCCGTGACGGCTAAAATATTTCCCACTCTGTTTATTGGAGACATCAAGACAGACCGAGACCAGCCGTACACATCACCTCAAACTATTTCCTTGAAAATGAAAACAGCCTATTTTCTTTTCTCCTCTTCCCATTGAACCTCTTTGTGCGCTTTCTAACAGTGCTGGCTTAGAACACTGGTCTTGTCGATAAAAGTCACTTTGAGTGACATATTTTAATCCTTTCCCATTGTAATGATATTTGCTCTCCCCTCTGTGTGTCATCCACTATCAAAATGTCACAGGCAGATTTACAAGTGCATCAGCTGCCAAACAAAGCTTATTTTAGTCTGGGCTTCAAGGCAAGGGGAAATCCATATGCACTACAAATCAATGGGGGAAATTTATGACTGCCACCTGGGGTTCGAAGATTGCAAGTGACTAGCATTCACACAAAAGACTCAATGGTTTGATTGATCTGATCTGCATCGATTCAGTTTACATTTGTACTTTGTGCAAAATGTTACATCAATGCCTCATCTGGACATTTTGTCAAAGCCGAACATCCTTTTGCCGCCTGACTATCTTTTTCAAATGTACTTCTTCTCACTGCCACTCTATTTACTTTTTCCCCCAGAATACTGTAATCCTCAGTCTATGTCCGTATATTTTTATGAATAATAATTTCTGGACAATAATATATAATAAATAATAATTTTGTTCAGGGCTTTAAAAACATAATCAAAACAATTGTAATATTGTGCATACATTTACATTGTTGCACATTCATTTATAATAACATAATTTTCCATCGTGGGCGCTGCTATTTGGTATCTATCTGTTATCATCAGAGGTGGGCAAAGCGGAAGTAGAGTCTTTTGGCCGCGCGCGACGGTATTCCCGGCAATTACGACAGTGTGGACATACATGCGCAAAAAAAAAAAAAGGCAACATTAGTGAAGAAAAGAAAAGTAAGATTAGTAACATAACAAACAATGTCAAGTAGAAAATACTGATGACAGAAGCGTGGTTAAAATACATTGACGGACTACGTCCATCAAATTTACTGTCGGTCCTAAAATAGCGGCTGTAATTTAACAATGACGAAAGGACGGGTACAAAATCGCTGACGGATTGACAAAGACACTTTGGCTTGGCTTGAAATATTGGCATGTTGCTAACTATTCAGTACATGTTCTCACAGAAGGCAGCTGGATTATTTTACAATTATAAGCAGTTGAGAACGGAGCAGCTAGAGCGTGGAGTTTAATTCCACAACAGGAATTTTAAAAGCCAGCATGTGCTCATTAAAATGAACTCTTTCAGGGACAGTGGTCACTACAGTGGGCAGCTATTCAAAAGTTGCTTTCTCCCAAAGAATGAATCTTAAAAATAAAAAATAAAAAATCCTTAAAAATTCCGTAAGATATTGAATGACTTGTTAGAGCCTTGTTGAAACATAATTGACGTTTTTAAAACACAAATTGGAAATACACTTATGTGTGGGGAAAAAAATGAAATGGAATGGAAAATACTGAATATGTTGTAGCGTCTGTGTACATTCATGTGCCTTTAAGAGGCGGGGCCTGTGACATCGGCAAGTCAGCATGTGAGTGTCTGGTTGAGAGATGGGGCCAAGAGCAGCTTTAGCATGTGCGTGCTTACTAAGTTTCGTTCAATAAACGATTGACAAGTGTTTCAGCGACGATGGCTCTTTTTTCCCCATACGGTATGCCATTGTTGCTACAATACAATCTCACATTAAGTAATGATACTCATTAAAAAATAATATAACGACGGTATTAGGTATTCAATAGTGAGGGTGGAAACACATTCAGGACGTGTGCAAATGTACAAAGTGCGGAAGATTATGAAGCAATATATAAAGTGTTTATCAGTGCAGTAATACTGCTCAACAAAAAGAATTATGCGAGTGATGAAGACAGTGACAGAGTTACACAATAAATAATGGCACAACAAAGATGTGCAAGATGGCGCAGAGCCACGATGAGCATCACACATGCTTTGATTTTCACACGCTGCCCGCTGTGTTTAGCACTGTGACAAGACCACGACTGGGAGCGTAGAACTGGTAGGCCTACCCGGAAAAGCTGAAGCAGAAATTCTGCTAGCATGGGAGGCATAGATTTATAAATATTTTTGATTAGACTGGCCAAGATTTTCAGGGGGCAGCCAAGGTTTTTTTTAATAATGTCTGGTGATCATAAACTAGCAGAGTTGCAAGTGACAGTTGAAATCCATCGTGATTGCCTAGGAGAAATGCAATTTCGATTTTAGTGTATCAAGATTTTTAAAAAAATGACAATCGAAGAAAAATGAATATTCCAAGACCTGTCATGATAATTACCGTCTTATTGTTCCATGAGACACAATGGGTTTTTTTCTGGACTCGATCATTTTTGTGTATTTCTTTACATACGTCAGCAACATTCAGTCGCACTGCTTCGTTCCCTCTCCTGTCAATTATCTGTAGCGGTAGAACGCTTTTTGGAAAGCATTTAAACAGTTTGGTTCGACTTTTTGTTCCGTTCGCATGTGTCCCATTGCTTGATTTCTCTCATTTATTAATCAGTTAGTCGCACTAATGCTAGCTGCAGCAACCATGAGTTCAGCTAACGTTATCGCCTACGGGGTCTTTTTCATTGCTTGTTGATGTGAACGCTTCGGTGAACTTAAAAGACACTGGCGACCGACCGGCACCAGATATCTGCTTCGAGTGCCAGACTTGACAGTGAGACCGCGTGTAGCTCTCCATTACAAGATCTCCGATCTACAGAGATCATTTACTGTACAGTGATGACATATATAATTCTATTTTGAGTCAAATGTATTATTATTTTTTAATAATAATAATAATATACAGTCAAAAACAATAATAACGCTGTGAACATACCTCCGGTTTTCAATTTTAACCTAACTGCAGACTACTGCCCGAAGACAACTGGGATAGGCTACAGCATGCCAACGACCCTAGTAAAGATAAGCTGTTCAGAAAATAGATAGATAGGTGGATATTTTATTACCAGTATTTTACATTTGAAATGTTAAATATCCTTGATAATTGAAAGATAGAGCACTTTAAAAGCATTTACTTTATTTTTGCTCTATCATCATCTTATATCAGTGGCATAAAAAAAAATGATACTATCTTTTATCATGATAGTTTTTGGGAAAATGTATCATCCGGAAAACAGGCCTAAACGTGCCGAACAGCACAGGGGATTTGCTAGTTCCCAACATTGTGAAAGCACCTTGAATGCACCATGTTGCTTGTGCAGCAAGCGTGACATGTTTATTTTTCCACTCTCCATGAGCAGCTTAACTCATTCACTCCCAACTATTTTCACTGAAGCAATCCCCTTCCCCTCCCGGCTGTTTTACTGGATTTTGTTTGATTTTCCAAGGCCCACAGAATATTCTGTTCTATTGCTATAAAAGCATAGAACCTACCAAAAGAAAGATTAGAGTCTCTTCTTTCATCAGGAAAAAAAGTATATTTGTATCGGTTTCCGTTTTGCAGTAATTAGCATTAGAATATAGCTAAGTTTCATCCTAATTCACAAATCTGTTCAAAACAGTGGGGGAAAGAGCCTTTTTGCAACATGGCCCTGGTTGATCTCTTATACTCTGCTACTACCATTGCTTTAAGCATTCTCTTCAGTTTAGAGACTGCATCAAAGCCTACTGTATGCTCTAGCATAAAAAAACACACACAAACATTAAAAAACGTACAAATACGTCATAAGCATGGTAATATTTAAAATAGAATGTATTTATACGTTATTGAGAGGAAATGAGTTTAAAGACATTTTGTTTAAATGCAAAACATGCTTTGTTTTAAAACATTGCTAATGCTAAATTCAATGCAAAATCCCATTGACACAAAATCAGCAAAGACTTCCTAATTTGTGAAAAATGAGTATAACAATGAAGCTAAATCGTAACTTTGTGTATCTCTCCTCACCTTTTTTTTTCTACTCCCCCTTATCTCATATTAAGTATGTACTCCATGTATGCTCGGCGCCACACTACACTAAGAAGCCAACACGCATAGCAGGAACAGCCACGATTTCATTATTTATTGTTTTTAATTGCTATTATGTTAATATTTCCTTATTTTTTTATAAATGAATGCCGTGAGATGGCTCCTGATTGGGAGCTCATTAGTTGTTGTGTTCTTGCCATTTCATTCTGTGCACGTGAATGGTGAAAATGTGTGTCCACGCGTCGCAAAAGCAGGAAGGGGAGGTTACGGACACGGCGCATTGAGGAGCCACTTGGGAGCCAGAAGTGACGACTCTTCTTAGGAGTCGAGCCTAAAGAACCTCCTTCGAGGGCGAGGCTACAGACGAGCACACAAACTGGAGCACAACGAAGAAAAATGTGGATGTCATTTATATTAATGTCTAGTTTGAGAGCAGAGTGCAGACTTTTGCGAATTAGAAATTCGTATTGGGCCGTGTCCACAAACAAACTGCATTAGACAGTACTGTTCACACATAACTTCAGTTTGGGGAGAAAAGAGAAGCAAGAGAACCTACTATTCATGAGCGTGTGTGTGCTGCAATTGTTCCTGCTCATACAATAGTTCAACAACACACAAAAATATTACACTTAAAAAAAATAACAATGGTTTTACTTGTGGCATGATCATTTATAATAACACAATAGAATTATCTCTAGTCACACATTAACGCAGATTCCTAACCTGGATTTTGAATGATTTGGTATTGTGGTCCAACTTTAGCAGTAAGCTACGGAAAAACCATTACACAGTGAAAATGACTCATTTGTAATGTGTTGACAAATACATCCACAGTTGCAAAAAAAAGCTGACACCAGCACTCAACATTTCCATCGACCATACTTGCAATTACTGCTAGAAGGATGAAATAAATGTTTCTTTTAAGATGGTAGTTGATCTTTCTCTCCGCAGTCGCTGTCTAGGTGCTCAATTTAAATGCCTGTGGGGCGTGAGTGTGATTCCTCAACGTTGAAGTGAAAAAAACATGACATGCCTTTAAGACACAATTACCCCACGCCAGCCACTATTACAGTGAATGCGCTTCATTCAGCCATGATCTTTCCGAGGAATGGATCAATGATGCAGCCCCAAAATATAGCAATATAGAATGTTTCATTCACTAGATCCATAAGCTTGAAAGGCTTTCTGTCTTAGAACAATTAACACTCAGGTGGAGAAGAATGTGTGGGCCATTTTCCTTCACATGCACGTAGCATGAAGAAGGCCGTTTCTTCTTTTTGTTGTATAACCTTTGTCCGTTTTTACCACAGCGGCCCAGCTCCATACATGATTAGCATGCAGATGCTTTTCATGTTTTAGTTTGGGCTGATGACCACCGGTCGTCCCATTTATTTGTTGCTTCTTTCATTTTTTCTGTGTCTCTTTTCTTGGGTTAAGGGAATAGCATCGACTATGACAACCTTTTATTTGGGTTGGTCCAGTGCTAAACCCTATTTTCCTTTAGGTCGCGGTGTCCTGTCCAGTTTGTTTGAACTTATTCTTGTTTGGGCAAAATAAAGCTTGTGGCATTTGACCTCAATCCTTTTTCTTTTTTTTTTTGTCTCTGGTGTCCTTTTATGTTACTATCTCTTATCGAGCCAAAGAGCCCATAACACCAAGTACGGGTAATAATACCAAATCGACATTTTTAGCCAGCACAAATGGCGAAATGCAGCAAAGCCACTCACGTCTGTTAAAAGGTCCGCAGCCCTGAGACACAGACAGACGTAGTTGCAAAGTCTCACACTCTTGTAGACACGAAATTCCTCGTGAAGAAACAAAACATTTGCTGCGTCTTGACTTATTTTGCCGACATGTCGAACAGGCAAGGCGCAGTGAATGGACACACGGAGAAAAAGAAAATCTGGCAGCCCTGTTCGGAAGCTACCAGCTCACTGAGGTTTGAAGCAGCATTCTGAATTCTGTCACGCATTTCAAACACTTCCTTTCATGTCAAACGTGTGTGAGTTATTTTGCAAAAGGTGTTCTTGTTCTCGATCAGTTCCGCTCAATGAAACACTGTTTGTATGGCGAAGTACGTCAGCTTCTTACACAAAATGATCAAGTGATCATGATGATATTGCTAAAACAAATTAAACAAAAATACAGAATTGTTCAGTGGTGTTTAAAAATGTTTAGTATTTTGTGTTTAATTGCTCTACAGTGTTTCAAAAGCTATTTTATCTAAAGTATTCTAATTTGTATCCTTAAAATGTTGGTATGACAATTAACGCTAGTTCACGGAGCCATGACTAAGGGTGAAGCACAAGACTGTTAAAGCTTTCCCCATACATATGAAGATTTTTGGTCATAAATATTAATTTGAACACATTTTAACATAAAACAAAATATTGTACTGCGTATATAGTAAAACTCATTCACTGCCTTTGACAAGTGTACCGGTACTTGTCAATTATTTATTTATTTCTACCAGGCTAGATGGGGGGAGGATCTGATTATGCTCCACTGTAAATGTCAAATTTGGAAACAATTTTACTGATGCTCAACCACCAGTAGATGGCATCATTACCCCCATTTTATACAAAATAAACTGTTGATTATAAAAGAACGGGACAAGGCAGAAAGTAGTCTATTCTGTCATTTGGCAGATTCGGTTCATATATAATATTAATTATTGAACATAATATCGTGTGGGTATTGAACATTTTTTAAATTTTCACATATGGCTGGCAGTGAATGAGTTAGAAATCCAAGTGACAAAAGCGTAGATCAGAATCTGTATGCCGTACATACAATAATGGAGACAAATGTAGTGCTGTTCAAGTATGAGCAATGGACAATGGCAGAAAGTATCATAGCAAAAGGTTTCATCCTGACATATGGCATTGGCAAGGCAAGATAGAAGAGATGAGAGGGACAGTAAAAGGCACGAACAGATGAACAGACACGGGTTCGAATGTTCCAGCTTAGAAAAGGAGAGGAGACGACATTTGAGAAATAATCACATGAGAGGACAGAGAAAGCTGGTGAAAGTGAGGCCGAGTTGACCGAGTTGAACAGAACTGAGACGATAAGTAGAAAGTGGAGAAATGTAAAACAGTGTCAAACTAAGATAAGAGGGGAGAGATTATGCTGGGCAGAATATGAAAGAGGGAGCAAGATTAAACTGCAAGGATAGGTTCAGATTTGAAGAGGCGCAAAGGCTAAAAGAAATTGGCAAGGTGGTATAGGAAAATTAAATTACAATGTTGGCTTTTTCCACATGGTCTATTATAAAAGACATTTGCATAGATGTAACATATTGTTCTGTTATTTTTTACACCTGGTATGTCCTACATTCACAGGAGGGAAATCAAATTATGGGAAATTTGAGAAAATGTGTACAAACTAACAAGCACCACAATATGCTACATCCAACCTTCTTTTTTCCTGATTCACTGCTTGACGAATTAACTGAGCAGCATAATTTTAGGCTATCATCATTTAATTTGAACGTCGCAATCATTAGAGATTAATTACATTTAATACGCCCATAATTACATTTTTGATCATATAATTTCTCAATTATTAGCACAGGGGCTCCTCAATTTTCAATGGCGTTCCGGTCCTACAATCAAATTAAACATTTACAGTTTTTCATTATAATGTTTTATATTCATGGCCTAGTGTTTCTAATTTAAATATTTACTATTATGTTGACATTTTTAGGTTACCAAGAGTTACACAATTAGGGTTTAGGAGCTGATTATCTGGTTAAAGAAAAATAACAACCGATCAACAATCAAGTCAGACGATGGACAAATCCATGCAATCTATTTAAACAACTTTTTCTATTCACGGTGAATTAGGATCGATCTGGCCCACGAATTGTCATAATTTGGGGATAATTGACACAGGTTGAAATGCATTGGTAAAAAATAAAAGCAATTCAACCCTATATTTTCTCCCCAAAACGCTGATAAACTTTCAAATACACCGAAAATGGGGGCGAAGGAGGGTCCCGACACTCCCACCCCAAAAAACAAAATTATTTTTTAAAAATTGTCAAAAGAAAACTGGGGGGGGGGGGGACAACTGTATATGCTGAGAAACCTTGGATTATTAACAGTGGCAGCACAGAACGTGCCTGGAGCGAACGTGATTTTGTTTGCTGTAAGGTCTTATTTTGTGGATCCAATCAATGTCATTGATTGATCGACCAATTACGACATTACAACCAATCAGCGATTTTGCATAAAATGCTAAATATTGTCTGATTCACGAGGACCACAGATTCCTATACACCAAATGGAGTGAGCATCATTTTCCTCACACGGTGCAACACATTTATTGCAGACGTGTGCCTTATACAAAAAGAAAAAAGAAAAAAGTACGCTCTGAAATGTGCAGTTTAAAAAACGCGGTTTTATGTTTTTTTACGGTTATTCTTATAGACATAAAAATAATAATAACATCAGCATTCTTGGAAAAAATTTATTTTTTACAACAATAAATAACTAAAAAAAAAATATATATATATATATTTATTTATTTATTTATTTTTTTAAACATTGGTGCCTTTTAAAACAAATACAGCAGATCAGACATCTTTTCCTTTTGGCTTTTCCCACAGCGAATCAATTGCCTCCATCTAAGCCTGTCCTCTGTATCCTCTGCTCTCACACCAACTACCTTCATGTCCTCTTTAACTACATCCATAAACCTCCTCTTTGGTCTTCCTCTTGACCTCCTGCCTGGCATTTGGAAACTCAGCATCCTTCTGCCAATATACTGGCTATCTCTCCTCTGGACATGTCCAAACCATCTCAGTCTGGCCTTTCTGACTTTATCTCCAAAGCCTCTAACATGTGCTGTCCCTCTGATGTACTCATTGCTGATTCTATCCATCCTGGTTACCCCCAAAGAGAACCTCAGCATCTTCATCTCTGCCCCCTCCAGCTCTGCCTCCTGTCTTTTCCTCAGTGGCACTGTCTCCAGACCAAACAACATCGCTGGTCTCAGTTTTATAAACCTTTCCTTTCATTTGAGCATATCACACCTGACACTTTTCTCCACCCGTTCCAGCCTGCCTGCACACGCTTCTTCACTTATTTTCCGCACTCTCCATTGCTCTGGACTGTTGACCCTAAATACTTAAACTCCTCCACTTTCTTGGTGTCTTCTCCCTGTAACCTCACTCTTCCACTTGGGTCCCTCCTATTCACACACAGATACTCCGTCTTGCTACGGCTAACCTTCATCCCCCTCCTTTCCAGGGAAAACCTCCATGCCTCTAGCTTCTCCTCCACCTGTTCCCTGCTCTCACTACAGATCACAATGTCATCTGTAAACATCATAGTCCATGGAGATTCCCGTCTAACCTCATCTGTCATCCTGTCCATTACCATAGCAAACAAGAAGGGGCTCAGAGCTGATCCCTTATGTAGTCCCACCTCCACTTTGTCACACCTACAGCGCACCTCTCCACTGTCTTACAGTCCTTATACATGTCTTGCACCACTTGAACATACTTCTCTACTACTCCAGACTTCCTCATACAAAACCACAGTTCCTCTCTGAGCACCCTGTCGTAATCTTTCTCCAGATCTACAAAGACATCCTCAAAGCAAAAACTGTATCTGTGGTACTTTTTGGCATGAAACCATACCGTTGCTCACAAATGTTCACCTCTGCCCTCAGGCTAACTTCAACTACTCTTTCCCATATCTTCATTGTGTGGCTCGTCAGCTTTATTCCTCTGTAGTTGCCACAACTCTGCACGTCTCCCTTGTTCTTAAAATGGGCAGCAGCACACTTCTCCTCCATTCCTCAGGCATCTTCTCACTGTCTAAGATCCTGTTGAACAACCCAGTCAGAAATTCTACTACTACCTCTCCTAGACACTTTCATACCTCCACAGGTATATCATCAGGACTCAGTGCCTTTCCACTCTTCATCCTCTTTAATGCCCTTCTCACTTCATCCTTACTAATCTTTGCTACTTCCTGGTCCACAACAGTCCCCTCGTCTACTCTTTGTTCTCTCTCATTTTCCTCATTCATCAACTCTTCAAAGTACTCTTTCCATCTTCCCATCACACTACTGGCATCTGTCAACACACTTCCATCCCTTGCACCAATTGCTGCACCCCTAGTGGGGAGGTCCGAAGGGCCAGAAAACAAGTCAGCATCCGGTTTGCCTCACGCAGTGCAACCCGTCTCCTTCGCATGGAGTTGATCGGTTTAGCCGTTCCCACGTGACCATCCCCACATGTTGCGACATCATAATGCATGGCCCGATGTTGCTAGGATCGGCACAAAATTCTAACATATTTGGGATGTACGACAGCGTGTTTCACTTCCTGTCAATATCCAGCAACTTCGCACAGCCATTGAAGTGGAGTGGACCGCCGTTCCACAGTGCAAGCTGATTCAGAGGAGATGGTTACAGCACGACTGGACCTCCCACCCCCACAATACACTAAAACTGCACATTTCAGAGTCGACCTTTACTGTACAATAAATATGTTGCACCGAATGAGACCAATGGTGATTAGACCAGAAATTGTCTGGTTCATCCCCATCGACATCAGTAAAACTCCACATTTTATGGTGGCCTTTCACTTTTAGAAGCCCATGGCACATTTGTGCAATAATCAGGCTGTCTAATCAGTATCTTGATATGCCACACGTGATGGATGGATGGATAATCTTGGCCAAAGAGAATTGCTCACCGATACAGTATTTAAGAGAAAAGTCTTTAATCTATGAGTTAAGCAAAAAAAAAAAGTGCTGCATTTATATATTTGTCCAGTGTATAAGCAGAAAAGGAAACTTATATGATATGCTGTCATATTAATTTTGTTGGATTGAAAAATGTTGATTCAGTGTTTGGATTGATGCTGGCCATGTTAGTTTTCGTGAGGTGCTTCCACTCAGGCAGGCAGAAGTGTGACGGTGTTTCTTTTCGTCTCGCACTCGCACTAAAAATAGAAAAACATTCAGAGAATCTTGCTGAAAGGCTGCCTGACATTAATGTGCACACAATAGTTTCATTTGACAATCAGAAATATTACATCTGCATAATTGTATTTGATGTATAATGTTGACATTGGAGAAGGAGAAATATTGTTCGATTTTTTTCACAATTTGCAGGTGCCCTAATAAAATATCTGTGACATCCTATGGTCGTAATATAAATGATTGCAACTTTACACCCACTACAAAAACGCTCTTAAAAGCAGAGGTTTTTTTTTCTTTTTTTCTGTTAATGATCCAATGAGCCACCCCTACCCCTCGAAATGTGATGTATGTTCCCACAAGCTGTTTTGGGTCCCAATCTTTTACGTAGAGTCGTCAAAAAGTGCAACGCTCTCGTAGAGACAGTAAAGCATTAGTTTGTTTTTTCTAGCAGTACTTGATCATCAACTAAATTAGACTTGCATGGCTGATCATTATTTAATATAATTTTTGACACTTTTCTATATAGAGTGTAGCCATGATAATATTTTGGTCGAGCGCCGCCATTTAGTTTAGTCGCTTCCAGCTCTTGCAGTCGCAACCTGCTACGGTGTCTGACCGTTTCGAAAGCTACACGCAGCTTCCCAAAAGCACAAGTTTTTAGAAGTCTAAAATTTGTTTTTTATCACCTTCATTTTCTCCCCATCGATTGATATTTTCATACATTCCAGTATGTTTGATTATTTTTCCCGTTTTAAATGAATTTTGGTTTGTCTGTACAGTATCATTTTCTAAAATTCTGTGCACCACTAGAGGGTGGTGGTATGTATACCACACTGAGACGCACAGGTTTTAACTGTGAATTCAGTTCTGACATTTTATTTTGGAATACACCGCAATATTCAGCATTTAAAAAAAATATAGCATCAGCCTTTTTGAAGAATCATACTAATAATAGATTGATCAATTTAAAACTCAGTTTAGAACTTCAGGGAACTATTTATTCATTTTTTTCAGTTAACTTTATAAGAGATGCTGGTGACCTGAGAACTCAGAACGTTCTGTTAGAAGAAAAGTAAACATTAGTAACACAAAACTAACATAATAACATTTCAGATATTTTGAAATGTTGGAAAACTGTAATTTATTGTAGACAATAAACAATGGGGAGCCATTATTTAAGTTTTTATTTGACATTTTAAGGTATTCTATTGACCCTGGAAAGTCCCTGAACTTTTTGTTAGAATTTTAAAACAAAGATGTATATTGTTGACTAATATTTAAAAAATGAATAAGAAATAAATAAATAAATAAATAAAAATTCCAATAGTTTACAAATCTTACAAGTTGTTCAATAAACATATGCTTACAAATATTCAATAAAGTTAAGAAATGGAGTTTTGAATTTTTGAAATTTTGAATTCTGCCTCGGTGACTACTAATAATCAGTGTCTGTGCTGGAAAAAAAAAAATATCGGTTACTCTCTAATTTCCTTACGTCTGTTTGAATTCTGAAATCTTTAAAATGATTAAAGAAAAACCCTGCATTGTGTCTCATCTCAAAACCATTTCCACATTTACAATGTATTTTTCTAAGCTGTTTCCCTTTTCCAACACTTCCAATTGTCTGAGCAAAGAAATTAGTGAATAGGCTATTAAAGAACAAATGCTCTCATTTGAACCTTGAATGTGTGCAAAGTACTTATAAAATCGTTTAGTAATGTGTTTTAAAGCAGTAAGTGTGGGAAAAACTTGTTTCACCACGCACCCGTCTAATCTCCATGGGGGTCAAGAGCCTTCATCCGCTCAGCCCCCACCTTTGGAACACTCTCGGAACTCGGGCACATTTAAAGCATTCCTCAAAACACATCTTTTGAAACAGGCATAACCTATAGAAGTGGTTTGGTTTTAACTTTTTTATTTTTATTTTATCTTGCAGATTCTTGTCTTCCAGACTTTTACTCTGCTGTATTTTATTTCTCATGTTTTATTAGGAAAGAGTACTTTGCTGTATTATATAGCAGTTTATATTTCCTTATTTTTTATATTGTTCTTCTAAACATGTAAGATGACCTTGAATGACATGAAAAGTAGCCAAAATAAAATGCATTAATTATTATTATTATTATTATTATTATTATTATTATTATGATTATTATTAAATCTTATTTGACTATACATCTTAGGCTGCTCCAGTTGTGGTGAAGACAGTCAGTCGATAATGTCAAGGCAAATTATCAAATGGTTTCTTTTTCAAATTACAATAGTTAACTTCAATACGATATAATTATGTAGAGGTATACAAGTTGCAATACACTTTTTTTTTTTTTATCCACAGCAAGGAATAAAATAATCTAATCTCAAACTTTATGTATTGAGTACAGACAATGATATGGTCATTTGCTCAAGAACAGTCTTGCCAACATGTTGTATTATGTGGCTTGAGAATGTTCCAAACAATTTGAAGTTTTTCCCTAGAATGCAGCAGAGTGGGTTCGATCCTCAGCCCTTGTGACCATATCGAAGTGTCCTTGAGCAAGACACTAAACCCTCATTTGCTCCCAGGGGACCTGGCAACAGCAGACCAATGATGTGTGAATGGGTGAATGTGAGGCTTTAGGCCCCATGATGTAAATAGAAAGCAGTCCATTTAATTAAAGCTACCAATGCTGTTTGGTTTTCTTGATGCAATGTGGAAGTAAAAGTGAACGAACACCACAAGTATCAGGCTGTTTGCTCACTTTGATGCAACTCGTTGCATTCCAAAATATCAACTCCTTCCACACAATATGTATCCTTGACTATTATGTGAGTAGAACCACCAAAGCGTCACCTCAGATGTATCCAGTTTTTACAATACACAAACACGGCAAATAGCAAAACTGCAACACAGAGTAAATGTCTTGTAAATATTATATACTGTGCATGTAAATCACTCTTTACTCTTTGCTTCTCATATGGACCAGGAGTCATTCAGTCCCAATTTCAAGCTTTTCATGTCGTCACTTATTACGAAGGTGAATATTTACCTCAACTGGAAGGTTTGCGAAACCATTAGGAAGACTTAAGCTTTACCTTTAAAAGGGTTCGGGTTACTGAGGTGCTGTATTATATCTTTCAAAGCTTAATGGGTGTCACGCATAAAGTCAAATATTTCCTTCGCAGCGGGAGCAATAGCACGGCCGGTCTGTTGTATTTAGTCTTTTTTTTTTATACAATGCCTACAATCCATCTTCTGTCATCTTGCTCACTGTCTCCTCAGTCATCACGCATCTATTCATCTCTCCTCTTCAGTGACTCCCGTTGTACCCCCCGCCTCTCCTGATGTCACAAATTCAGATGCGAGGTTTCCAGCAGCCCCGTTTTGGAGGGGGAGTGATCATAGAATGGGGAAGATGAAGAGTGGGTAGGCTCGGCTGTAGGCTTGGCTGTACTCGTATTTGAACGGCAACAGGAGGACACACAATGGAGGGGGGGGGGGGGATAGGGAGATCTAGGTTAAAAAAAAAAATCATGCATGAATGCTTTTGCAAAGGGCCGTGTCGTGTTGCTGGCTTGTGTAATTCTTGAGATTTACAAGCCAACGACGCCAGTCACAGAATGGGCATGTCTTTTTGTGTGTGTTAATTGTTGTTTTTCTGTGGCCAGGCGACTTTGCATGCAATAGCTGGCTCCTTCAAAACTGTTCCAGTATCGATTTTAATTCCAGTATTGATTGCTAATGCCATAAATAAATCACAATTCCCACCTATGTTCTATTTAAAATGACAGCTATTTTAATTTGACGTCAACAGCTCTGCTAAATAATAGACATGAAGTCAATCTTGCGAAAGCATCAGTCACAATATTTGTATCTATATGAAGCTTATCAAAAATCTAAATATACCGTCCATATTGAGCAATACTTTCACTATGTCTGACACATTTGATAATAAGTGTGATTTGGATTATTTAGAATTTCTTTTACTCACCATATGTATTTGTTATTATACCGGCACATAATAAGCTTGTTTTCATCCGTTCAAGATCATTTGTGCAAATATATGATGTTAACAAATGTTTATACCTTTCGTTTGCAAAAAGGCAACGTTATGATTCATATAATCTGATCATCATATTGCATAATATAACCGTAGTATAACGGGTCTTGTCAAAAGTATGAGATTGTTTTATAAGAATAACGTGGAAAATGGGAAATATATGGCAAGAATAAATAACTGGTATTTGATTTTGGTCCGCTTGTATATTCTCATTGAGTAATGCTGGCTCAAAACAGAAGAAAGTTTTAAAACCAGACCATTTTTAAAGCATCATATAGGTGTGCAGCTTTACATGAGTATGAAAAGCAGTCCTATAAATGGGCACATTTCAACATGGCTCGCTTGTGTTCTGTCACCTAAACATGGATGAAATATGCATGCACATAATTGTGTTTCAACACAAGGCAAATGGAGGTCATGTGGTGGGAAACCACAAGATGTTTGTTTTTATTTTTTTATATCCAGGTGACTTCTACTACTTAGTGAGTATCCTTGTTCTTAAAACCAAGAAAACCAAAGTATTTGTTTCGTATTTTTTACGTTATTAACGCATCTTTGCATGAAACGATCATGCATTCCTCCTGAAAGTTCTTGACTATACAAGTTATCTTTGCTAGATAACCTCAAATTAAGTCAATAGCAAATGGCCATTAATGTTGCAACGTCGCGGATGAATCAAATATGACAATTAATGGGAAATCACTGGAGAGAAGCGGGCGTCGTTATCTCGGACCGCAGACGGCGAATGCCCAAAGCCGCACCAACAGCACATTCTGCTTCAGTGTGCGGGGTTGACAAAAGCCAAACTCTCACTGCAAGTCGACAACTGTGTCAATCTACCTGCCATTCATTCTGTCATTAGTCAATATTGTCCGAAGCCACCCCCCTTAAAAAAAAAAAAGAAGAAGAAGAAAAAAAAAAAACGAGACACATTCACCGAGCCAAATGTCCAAACAAAACCACACGACTATAGTGAACTTGCATGTCAACGGTCAAATAAAAAGGTGTACATTTAATTTGTAAAATTCAAATTTACCTTGAGCAAGTCACTTCTCCCTTTGATGCATATTGTCACTGGACACCAATCCCAAAAGCACGGGGGCAAAAAGTGTGCCAATAAGTCCTTCGATAGGTCTACAAAATTCACTAGTGTTTAAATTGTTGATATTGAGATCCCTAACCCCCAATGAGTTGGGAATGTCCGTTGATTCCGTTTGTTCTCTCTGTGCGTAAAAAAGAAAAAAAAGGAAAATAACGTCTATTCGTATTGTTCTGTTCCTCAATCAAACATCCATCTTCTTTAATTTACAGAGAAACAACCTGCTAGTACTTCCTCTGAGTTTTTCCACATTTCAACTGTGTCCAAATCTCGCCTGTTGACAGTTTTGACAATGTTCCAGGTGAATGTGTGGCTTTGACGGAGGAGCAAATGAGAGGCGGGCTTGCGCGCATCCCCGGACCCGCCGCCGAACCCTTGCAGCTCTGCTTTTTCTCTGTCTGTCTCTCTGCTTGCAGCAACAGCCGCATTCCTTGTTTGGAAAGCCCGTCCACGGCGCCGTCAAAGGAATTGAATTACAGCAAAATGACTTCCAGTGCATTCTTTCAAAATAAAAAATCTTTAATTATTCCCCGGGGAAAGCTTTTACTTTGAAGCCAAATAGGCTAATTTCCTGTCGCATTCGCTCTTTCCTGCGTTCAAAGCTGATGGCTGCTTGAGCGGGTGGGTGGGTCGACCTTGCGTTACAAAACTCAACCGGCAGCCCCATCTTCTGGAGTCAAAGAGCATCAATTATAATACACTTATGTATTCAAACTATACTAAAGCTATATCGTATTGTTTAATAATTGATTAATAATACTTTTCCAGTAAGTGTTTCTGATCACAAATTAATCAAATAAAAAATAATAATCAGGCTTTCTGTGTGAGTATTCTGGCAGGGCTAGCTGTGCATTTAAATTTGTATTACAGCCATAGGAAATGCAGTCTTATATTTACAGTGGATGACTGTCTGTGTCATTCTGATCATAAACTGAATTTGTGCAGACAGAAAAGTGAGTGAATGAATGTGACAGCCGTGTCCTCGTAGTTTGTAATCCAGCTAAAACGCTGGCTAGATTTGTCAACTGGAATAGATCTGCGTGCTCAGTTATGATTTAAGTCAGAGAATTTTGGATATGTTTTTAAAATGAGTGTAAATTGCTACATATTTATATATTCCTATTTGTATTATTTTATAAAACTTTTTCTGTCTGTCTGTCTGTGCATACACGTGTGTGTGTCTGTCTGTATATCAATAATGAATGAAAAGTTAGCCTCTCTTCTATTTTTAAAAGGCTGCCGATGAGAAATCCTCCTCATATTCCTCACCAAGGTCGTACAAAGACGATGGAGGGGCAGGTGATCAAAATTAAAAGGGGCCACAGTTTGAAATACGCTACAGCATAGACCCCGAATAGCCGGTTGCCAATTTGTTTTTTTGGTGCACTCACACACATATATGCTCTCCCAGGCGGGGAAGCGAATTCACGCCAACCTGCACCGAAGGCAAGTGGCGGTAACCACTCCGCCACCCGGAGCCCCCGGCCGCCAATTTGTAGCCCCCAAATTATCCTTATGATTGATGCCGGGACTTGTCTCTGTGCCAACAATGCACAGACAACTTGTACAAAAGGCCCCAAAGTGTTTCATTGTTAGGGAAAATATAAAGAGTTCAAACTTAAAAGCATTTTCATTTTTTGTCAATGAACTACTGTATTATGAACAGCAACACATTAACTCATTCACTGCCATTGACGGCTGTAGACGTCAAAAATTCATTTGAACTATTTCTATTAGTTTAACATTTTTTTTCCATTTTTGTTAACAAGAGTAAGAAAACCTAGATTATTTTTATTGTACATTTAGAACAGATATAAAATTTGTGATTAATTGTGAAGTCATGCGATTAATTATGATTAAACATTTAAATTGCCTGACGCCCCAAATTTTTGATAATGTTTTCTTCTTTTCTTTTTAAATCATTGATTGCCATTGACGGCTATAGATGTCAAAAATTATTTTTAACAATTTCTATTAGTTTTAATTTTTTTTTCCACTTTTGTTAACAAGAGTATGAAAACCTACATTTTTTTAATTGTACATTTGGAACAGATATAGAATTTGTGATCAATCGTGAGTTAACTAGTAAAGTCATGTGATTAATTACAAGTAAAAATGTTAATCGCCTGTCGCCCTTAATTTTTAATAATCTTTTCTTTTTTTTTATGAATTCATGGCAGTGAATGATTGAAGTACTTTTGCTGGAAAGGTCAGGTGGTGCAACAATTTCTGCACCTGTTTTTAGCCTGATTAGAACCTTTCATTCACCATCTGCTATAATGACAATGTATTATGTAACTATGCAACCTAGGCTAGGCTGCGTTGTTCGAATGTACTGCAAGCTTCTTTCAACATACTGTATTAATAAAGTCGTTTGGACGAAGTGGGAAAACCAAGACTAAATGCTGAAATACTAGATGTGTGAAAAAATACCTGGCGATTTGATCCGTATCACGATTTATAGGTCATGGTTCGATTCGATGCCAATTAATCCCGATACAAATCTATAAATTGATATTGCGATTTATTTATTTTTTACTCAAATTTAGAAAATACTAATGAGTAAACTTGTACATGTTGTTTTGTGGAAAACACTACTTCGCCTTTATATTTTTATGCAGGATCGTGAGTGGTCGGCGGCAACAATGAATACACAGACTGATATGATTTGCTAGAATAACTTTGCCTTTTATTCCCCGCAAACAGCAATAAACACTTTTATACTGTGCTAGAATAATCGTACGTTTTATTCCCCGCAGACAGTCATCAACACCTGTGCTTTGCTAGAATGATTGTACCTTTTATTCCCCGCAAACAGCAATAATCACAACTCGATTTGCTAGAATAATGTTGTAGTTTATTCCCCGCAAACAGCAATCAATACACTACAACGTTAAGCAGCATAATATGATCATCATCAGCGCTTACCTTGACACTAGACCGGAGAGCCTACGGTCCGGGTGAAGCGAGCTGCAAAACGGCTGGGCAATCGTACGTGTTCCACAGCTGACTCCGTCCGGACCGTGTGCCGCTCCGTCTTTTATTCGTTAGCAAAAAGTTGTGAGCGTGAGAAACCAGGCTGTCCAAGCCCTCTCCCAGACACTCTCGAAAACATGTTTGCGAAGCAGGGAAGACTGTAGTATAAACAAGGTATTCACTCCCAGGCTGATTCCGCCCTTTATTTACAAATTGTTGGGCACCTGGATTCGTACAACAGTTCAGGACAACAACATATCCTTATATAAGAGGTTACATGAGGACATATCAAACCATGGTTATTTTCCCTTCAATGTACACTGTAAGATTTGTATGAAAATGTATTTATTTATCTGAAACTTCAAGCTTGTAACTGTGAGCCACTGTATTTAACAATCAATCTCTTGCAATCGATTCTATGTTTGAAAAGCATTGAAAGAAAATATTAAGGCTTAATGTTCCATTAATATACATTTTTTCCATGCTTAATGTGTGAACCCTAACCCTAAGTACGATTTGTTGAACATTTCCATTAAAAATTTATGTTTAAGAATCGATTCTGCCGCAAATCGAATTCATTCGAGAATTGCGCGCTGTAATATCGCGATATATTGCCGAATCGATTTTTTTTAACACCCCCACTAAAAACTTTTTTTCCCCCCATCCCATCATGCAACGGGATAGTGACTTGTGAAAGCGCAATTATGTCATTATCTCGTGGCATTATGTGAAAACAAATGCTATGTTTTTAGCATTTGGCCTACATTTACCTAGCTTGGCAATAGCCGGATTGATTTGTGCTTCACTCGAGGGAGTTCTCCACAATATCAGTCTGGGGCTGCTCCGCGTTGATTTGCTCGGGAAAGGCGGGGCACGCTGTACAACACTTCGAGCTGATTGGACGAAGCAGAATCGTGCGCACGTCTACCTAATTTTTGTTTCGACCAATCACGGCAAAGGATGAAAATGCCGTCACCGACATGTGACTGTTGCAACGAGCTGATATCATGGCGTTGAGTTTATGTTGTCGCTTTTGCAATGTTGATATGCAGACTGATATATAGACTAATTCAGCGAGAACGTAATTAATTGCAGCGTCCACGCATTCGTCCACCGGTGTCACCATGTTTGGTTTGTTTCTTCCCGCGGCTTCGGTGCTTCTTGTTTTCGTCACAGCTGCCTTGTGTTAGTCAAACTATTGTGACGTTTGTCACCGGATGAGTGTGGCCTGATGATGAGTGTCCAGACAGCAGTCACATCAATGTTCTATTTATAGGTACATATAAAAGAGAACAAGCTTGTTCTCCTTTTTTCTTTTCTTATTTAAATAGAAAATTGTACTTTTCACATTTATATGAAAAACTAAGATACATGTTTTTAAAAGAGTATATTTGAATTAGTGCTGTCAAAGTTAAAGCGTTAACTCATTGATTAATCACAAAGAAATGATCACATTAATCATGTATTAACGCAGAGTATCACACTATTAATTTTGACCACTATTAAATGATCGAGCGGATTGAAGCATGCATTGAAGTAAAGCATTTAATAAATGTTTGGCGTATGACATTCAGAATATTTGTTCATGTCAAAATATTGGGGTCATTTTTTTTAATTATGCAAGTAATTAACTGATTAGAAAAAGAGGAGGAAAGTGTGCAGTGGATCACAAAATGGTGAAGACGTCCTCATAACATTAAATTTAGAACGAATTAACACATAACAGGTGCTCTTCAGATTTGGCGCCTAAAAAAGCCTTTTTAATTAAGTGATGAATCATGATTAATCCAAATTCTAAAATGTGATTAATATGATTTCATGAAAATAATTACATTTTAATTTGAAAAAATATGTACTGAACTGTTACAGCTGGAGATTGATTATTTTGTTATTATTATTTTTAAAGTGCTCTAAAAATACAGTTGAGTTGCTCACATTATTTTTCTTGTCATACCTGTGACTTTGAAGGTGACGGTGGATCTCTCTCTCAATAAAAGACTAGAAAATATTGATATTAGAAGATGGTCCAACTGGGAATTCCGGTTTGGATATGTGTCCACCTCTGCCCCCTACTGCATAAATGTTTAAATTCCTTCTCACCTAGTTCTAATTAGATGAAACAGCAGACAACCCTGATTATTTCTACTGTGTTGCTTTTTGTTTTGTTTTTTACATGTTTTGAGAGTGAACATGCCTTCTAAACCTACAAAAATGGCAGAGAAATAGGACACCCAAACCACCACAGTTGGCAATCTGATGCTCGTAGCCATCTTAGTGGCCAGGATCAAACGGCTAGTGGCTAAGCTAACATGATAGAGGGGAGGAACCAATCGAGCATCATCCAGCTTGTAGGCCTAGCTGAGGGTATTGGGGGACCTTGATGGGAAAAAAAGAGAGTAATATTGTATATATTTGTCACATAAAAACACATTACATGCTGTGACTGCTTTGAGTTCATCTTTGTTCACATGAACGGTTCTTCTGTGTTGGGCATGCAGCCTTATCAGCACGGTCGGCAAGCTGAAGGGCTTGTTGTTCACTATGATGTGACTGTTTGCAAATATCTTAGCGCACATGCACACACATACATGTCACTTGTATCGTGACCACCTACTTTGTAATAAAACTCTAAATACTGTGATAAGAAATAGAAAAATGAACTAAAATGATAAAATAATCAAAGAGAAACGGTCTTAAACCAGGTGATAGAACTTCCTAATCAAGCCAACATGTGACCCAACATTCTAACCTAATTGCTTAACTCAATTGGATGCACCAATTTGTACAATCTGGTTAATATTTGCAAAGTTGCACTTGCAGATGGTCTCAGTTTGGCCCAAGAAGCGGAGATGTCTACCTGGATCGCAGGTTTGGCCAAGCCCGTTTATTGAAGAATAGATGACAAAGGTTCCGTTCAAGAGAGAGAGAGTTCATCAGGATGGGCAGAGGAGCCTCACAGCCTGGGAGTCGGCCTGCCGGCGGAAGAGGGGTCAGGTTTGACAGAGACCAGGGTGGAAATTTACCAGCCTTGGAAAGGATTTTGGTAAGGAATCATCAGGTTACATTTGGATCCCATTTAGACAAGATTCTAAGGTCAAAATTCAATTAATGCAAACATGTACAGTTGGACACATCAAAAGAAATGTTACCTCGCTTACAACTGTTAAACGTGCGCATGAATAGTTAGGTGGAGTATATGCCACACAAACGAAGCACCTTCACAATACTTCATGGAGTCAACATTTCCCAAAACACACATTTCATAATTCATTTTTCTGTTGCAAAATAATAACGTTTTTTTTCTCTTTGTGTCAGTCAGTCTTCTCAATCCAGAGCGAGTGGGGCTGGAGGTCTGTGGGGGGTGAGACAGGCCGTCCGTCTCTTAGTCCCCCCAAACCGCCACCTTGGCGTGCCCAGGACAACAAAATGAGATTCCTTTGCCTGTGATGAGGTTGTAAAAGTTACAACCGGCCGATAATTGTTACAAATGTATGAGCAAGGTCTCTGGTTGTTGTTTCCAGCTGGGCTTCGCATTATCATTTGAAGGCACTCACATTTTGTTCGAATTGGTCGATGAGGCAAATAAGTATACGGATATTTTCGACATGTATGATAAATAAATTCCAATTTCATGTGTTTGATGTGATTCATTGTTAAATCTCATCTCTGTAATGCTCCACAACATGCTGGTGGTGGAGAACAGCAGGACAAAATGGTAATTACCCCACTCACACAATGAAAGACACTTTACACCCAAAAACGCAAATTAAAATGGGACCACTACTTCCCCTGGCAAGTTTAAGTGGTTGTGCATATGAAATTATGATGTGTCATTAAATTCTTCATCCACTCCACAATCATGCATAGTGAGTTCAAAAACAAAAGCCAGAGATAGCATTTGTTGAGCTGCAGATTCATTGACAGAGCAATGATAAAAATAAAAGCAAGATAAAACAAAACAACTCCCCAAAAAATATCTCTTTTCTATTTTGTTATATAAATAATGGCAAATGATGTACTTTTACCAATAAATGAACTTTTGAATTTCTCTAACTTGTTTATGTTTACATGACCGGTGATTTATTGACTTCAAGTCATACTCGCCATTGTGAAGGGGAAAAGTTGAAGCGTCGACTAATTAGAGTCCAACCCCTAATTTGAATGTGTTGATTCTATCACTTCAGGTCCCCCTCCCAACTGACTTTAGGCGAGAATCATGTGACACCCTTTTACGCAGACCGCACAAAGGCAGAAAAAAAGAAATTCTCCACCTCCATAGTTGGTGGGAACTCGCAGTAACACACTCCCAGCCCTTCTTCCTGTGAGGCAGAATAGGAGAGAAAAAGAAACGTGGACATATTGGGTCGTATCAGCAGGTAGAAAATAGTTGTTTTTATTTTAAGTTATTACACTGAAATAGACTTACACTCTGCTTGTTGTACATGTTTTGTGTTGCTTACAGGGCTGGACTGGCCTAGCATGGTATTAATTGTCAAGAAGGCAAAGTTTGGTGGAGGACCCAGACGCAGGGGTGCAGGGCAAGGAGGCAGAGGTGATGGACAAAAAGAAATTAAATTATTCAAAACAAAAGCGAACTCCAAATGGCAAGTGAAAACAAAACGTGGGGAGGACAACAAGGCAAAAACTGGTAGCATGACGGGAGGAAAATGACAATGCACCGACACAGACAGAGGGGAGACAGGAGACACTAATGACACAACAAGACACACCTGGGGCCAGACACAAGTGGCTGAGGGCACTGATTGGTTGACACGAGGAAGGGCAGGATTACACTTAACAAGACCAAGGGAGACACACAAGGAAAAACAGAACCCAAACATGACATTAATTTCTAAATGTTTTTAGTTATTCCATTATAACTCTTTTGTGTGCGGGCTTCCATGTTTATGGTGACCTAATAGAATGCAATGGTTTTGAAGCACGCAGTTCTTCAGAGAGACCCCACTTCACAAAGCCACCATAGATTCGATTAGTACCAATTATTATCTGGAGTGAGCAAGCAAGCAGGAGCAGCGGGAGCGGAAAGTAAGAGTGGCTAGCAAAAACTCAGTGGAGTGGCTAACAAAAGCGGCTAGAAAGAACTAGCTGGTGCAGCTAAAAATAGTGGCTAACAAGAACTTGCTGGAGTGGCTAACAAGAGTAGCTAGCGGGAGAAGCTACTAAAAGCTAGCGAGAGCAAAACAAAGGTATACCAGCGGCGGGAGCTCAAATCAAGGGGCTCAGTAACGACCACCTGCAGGCCCAAATTGTGGAAGGTAAGCGGTAGTCCGCCTATTGAGGCTCACTACGTTTGTGAAGTTATTCTCCTTCGGGCATCTGTAGCAGAAAGATGGCGGTGAAACATGTCAGCATCTGGACTAATAGCAATTAGTATATAAAAAAATAAAAAATAAAGTACATTGATGTGATAGAACAGAGGTCAGTTTTTGCCCCTCCAGTTTTTTTACCGTCTAAAATCAGTGCAACAAGATAATAAACAGCGACACGCAAACCAATACAGCCACACGAAAAACGCCTGCCAATAACATCAGTTCTTCCTTCTATACTGTAAACGACACTTGACTGGCCTAGACAATTTAACACACTGAATTGAGATGATCAATTTTCTCCACCAAGACAGCAGTGCACTGCGCCACGGGTCTCGAGGATGCGGCACAGAGTGTCTGTTAGTGAGCGCAATGCTGCTTAATCCTAAGAGAAGCAAGTTCCCCAATCCCTAAATAGAAAAATCCCCGACATGTTCATGAAACAGCCGCCAGCCACCATCTCGTAACGTTCCCCGCAGAACGGAATCCGATGTGATTGGAAAACAGGTGCAGTGACAGACGACAGTGACGGGACAGCTCGGGAGCGTTTGCAAGGGGAAGCTGAACATTTTAAAGCCTCTGAATTTAGCAGCCTGTGTTCAGTGCGTCTCAACCCTTTTACTCCAATATCACCTCTACAATCGATAACCGACATTAAATTACTGTAGCATAGTAAGTTCAAGTGTTCATCAAAAATGAGGAAAGGTTTTTAAAGGTATCAATAATACTCATTGTTGTAAATAACCGTAACATTGTGCACAGTTGAAACCAGGGCTGTCAAAATCATATTAGCTCAGGGGCCACATGGAGCAAAATATATTATCAAGTGGACCGAACCGGTAAAATCATGGTATATAACTTAAAAACAATTGCCGTCAGTTATACACAGATTTTCGTGTTTTGTTGTTTGCCAGCCCTAAATATTGAGGCTCAACTGTAAATATATTGTTCCAGAAAATAACACGAATGCAAATGCACCACTTTGCCCGTATGAGTTTCAGGCGTGTTATATCTACCTGTTTTGCATATATATGTTGTTCCCAGAATGCATTGTGTAGCGCAGTTAATGAAGTTATAAGGATGTTAATCCATGGCATAAGTGTTTGTGTTACCAGTAGATGAATGTGTCATATTCAGCACATTTATGTTGGTCTATGTTTTAATTTGCTGTGTGTAACATGACATCCAGGTCAATTCCATGTAAAAATGGCATTGCTCATCTGAGGATTGCTTGTAAAATTACAAATTTGTTTGTTTTGATTTTGGCCGTCTGAATAAATGGGCTGACATTACTCATGTTGTTACAAAAATCCTCTCGCGGGCCAGATTAAACCCCTTTGCGGGCCTGATCCGGCCCGTGGGCCGTATGTTTAACACCACTGATCTAGGCCAGTGGGCAAATGCCTGCTGGGCTGGCAGGTCAGCGGCCGACGCATGCGCTAATAATATTGAATTAAAAGTTGAGTAAATTAACTCAATTGTTTTGCACAATGGTTAATTGATAGACTTTTATATGACGCTAATATTATTTAGTTACAAACATGGCAACTCCAGCATTTTTTGGGGGGTTATTGTGGTTAGTGTCATGTATGACTATTTAAAAAACAAAACATAACCTTAGAAACTTAAAATGTTGAACCCAATGAAATAAGATACAACACCAAGCATTTGTGGGATAGAGCAATATTACAGTTTTTTATTTCAATTATTTAATATTTTTATTTATGCATGTATTTATTTATTTGTTATCATCATAACCATCATTTAATTTATTGTCATGTCCAGCCAGGCAAGGATAACAGTAAAATATATTCCTTCAGCAAACACAGACATAAATCTCTAGCTGGTTGTGCTCAGCAAATTATGAGGGTCATAGGGTCATAGGTCATAGCCAAAAATGCCGCATATGGAACAAAATTACAAATGCAAGCATGCAAGGAGAAATGTCAGAGTTAAAAGGGGCACACAAAGGTAATACAATTATACAATAGTGGCAATAAGATAACGTAATCGTTTAAAAGTGAATAATGTGCTTGATATTGATTAAAATGAAAAGTATGAGACAGCAACAGATTTTTTTCCCTCCATATTGCAAGAGGCTGAGTTGTGTACAGTTTATTAATTTAACACCCAGAAAGATGTTACAAATTCTGGTGGTACTTTTTCAGATGCTGCCTTTTGGTGTATGACATCTCTTACTAGACCGAATACATTCATAATGTATTTTAGTATATTACTATTTTTTAACTATTAATAGTAATGCAAACTAATGCAGCCGTACGGGGGGGCGGTCCCAAGCCCAGGTAAATACAGAAGGTTTTGTCAGGAAGAGCATCCAGCTTAAAACTTTGCCAAACAATTATAAGTCTTCATCTTAAAAATGCCATACATGGTCAGTCGTGGTCCAAGTTAACAGCGGTCGGTTTTGTTGACCTACAGGGGCGTCGGTGGAAATTCAGCTAACGTGGGTCAAAGATGGACGAGAGGTGTAATGCGGATCCATAGACAGAACGAGAAGAATGAAGCAGAGCCTAGACCTGAAAGTGGGAATTTTGAATGTTGGGAGCATGAGTCCATGACAGGAAAACGATTTGGAGATATGAACAAAAATAACTTTAAAGCTGAGCCTTTCTGTTCCATTAGGCCAATAAGTCCGGGCAAGCTTCTTGGGTTTGGCATCCAGGCTGTCCCCCTGAGCAGCCTCGGGATCTCAATTTGACCTGGCATCCCCCAGAATGGCCTTGGCAAGCCCCACTTGTTTGACTTCTGGCTGTCTTCCTGATCGGCTCTGTCAAGGCCTTTTAAGTCTCAGACCACAGAAAGGCCCCAAGGGCGTCGGGGACCCTTTTTGCTGCCCACCTCGCAAACCCTATACTATGGACCCCAAAACCAACCCCGATATTTGTCTTGCATTGGGACATTGTTAGTTTTTATTATTAATATGTACCGGTGGTGCCTGCTTAGCCAGTCTCCTCTAGGATGGCTTCGAAATGTGCTTAAACAGTCTTTTGAAATGCAGATAAAGCTTAAACATCCGTTGGATTAGTCTTCACCACCCACTGGCGGAGGATGCGCAGAACTTGCATGACAGACTGGAGCGAGCTGATCCGCGAAGACTTTCAGGCAGGAGGGAGACGTTCCAAGACGCCTTCTTGGTCCAGGGTGTGAAGCATTTGGGATGAAAATCAGCACCTTGGAATCTGAGAGCGAGTCGGAAAAGGGTGGAGCCGTGCCGAAGAGACTCTGACACGCTTTTGCGATTTACAAATAAAGCGACATGAGTCTCCTTTAAGGTTGAACAAAGCTGAATTAGTGATGATTTGACGTGGAACGAAAACGAGTTTGCGGACCTCAATGGCCATTTTTCCAGTCTTCCTGAGCGGCGCCTACGCGGCCACAACAAGAAGCTCTATCTTGACTCTGGAGCTTCATTTCATTAAATTGACTCTCATGCTGTTTTATCTAATACTGTACAGCACCATACCATGAGATCGATGTTGCCCATTTGGCCTCCATTTTAAGCATGGTCATCAAGGAAGGGGAATGCCTCCATCTGTGATCCCTTCTCATATTGTACTTTTTGAAACTCAGCTATTTCTTGGGTACTGATTAATGTATTAATGTAAAGGGTTTGGTTCACATGTAAATAACATACCATTATTTATTATTAGTATTATTAGTATTACATATTTTTACCCTTGAGCTTTTCTCCACTAACAAATCATTTTTATTTATTAAAAAAAAATAGACTGCTGTCACTGGGGATCTATTTTTAAAACAGGCCCACAGGCTAATCAAGCAGTCCTTGGGGACTACCAGGTGCCTGCAGGCCCCACGTGGGTGACACCTACTGTAGATAGCGAAAGGGAGGGGTTAGAGTACAGAGCCTTGTGGTACGCCTTTGTTGACTGGAGCTGCAGTGGATCTGGGGCTACTGATAGTGACAAATTGATCTCTGTTTTAACCACTTCAGTCCCGCATTTTTTCTTTTGCTGATTTTGACTCTTTTTCCACATAAGAACAACATGGATATTTTTGGGGGGTTGTCTAATGTTTTTATTTGTTGTAGTGGACGCCAAAATGATATGGCTGTAACATGTTGCAAACTTACCAAGCTTGTATGTAGCATTTTTAACATGAACATCAAGCAAATCAACTTGCGATTGTGATTGGTTAGCTAGGATCCAATCATGAACCAGAAGTGACATCATCCAAATTATGTTTTTTATTGGTAAATATGTCATGTCCACTGCAATCTATGGGATCGAAGGGGTTAAATTGTGAAGAAAAATAAGCTTTTTGTCTTCTTTAGGAAGCGTAAGTGATTAACCAAAAGTCAGCCAGCCACAAGGAAGGCACAACAACTTTTTGATTTATTATTATTATTATGCTGTTGTATTTGAATGTTTTGTCTAAAACTTTGAATTCGTGAGGTGGGGTTGTATTTGTGTTTGGCAATATGTGCCAAACCATCAATTTATAATTGCAGCTCAGAGGCTTGGTGATCTAATGTTGGCGATGTAATACACTTAAAAAAAGGGGGAAAGAAACGGGAAAGAATAAGAGCACGCAGATGTTGTCTGCACCCGTCTGTATTGAATCGACATCACATTGACATCAATACAACATACGATCCACTTTCAATGCAATATTCACAACCTCGGGATCAAAATAGCAATAACTAATTGACCAAAGCAAATAAAGCGCATTTTATATTTGTTATTGCAGGGATGCTCAAGTTCGGTCCTCGAGAGCCCCAATCCAGCCTGTTTTCCATGTTTCTCTCCACTAACACACCTGATTCATGATCAGGATAGTTATCAGGCTTCTGCAAAGATTGCTGATCATTAGATTCAGCTGTGCTGCAGGAGGGAAACATGGAAAACAGGCTGGATAGGGGCTCTCCAGGACCGTACTTGAGCACCCCTGGCTTATTGCATGACTCTGCTGATATTTTTTTCATCTTTAGCAATGAGGTCTTCTTGTCATCACCCTGATCTTTAATTCCCTCCCCAGATTTTCAACTGAATTCAAGTCTGGACTGCCTGGGCCACTGCAAAACATTAATATTTTCGTCAGCGAACCGTTTCTTAACCACTTTTGCTGTGTGTTTTGTCATGCTAAAACGTCCTCATATTCAAAATTTGCCGGGGGTATGAATAATGTCAGGTTTGACTGTTAAGTGCCCGAACAATGTGTTTTTCTTTCCCTCTTGGAAAACCACACACAGGCAAACAGAAAAATTGTATCCTAAGAAAAGGAGTATGGGCGAAAACTCCACATATCTGCCTGAGAGAATTTATTGCCATCCTTCCTGACCAACACACTGAGGTGAGGACTGCCCCACTTACGCGAACAAGCAACAGGGGAGAATATCTCTACTATGCCGCCTGTTTCTGGGTCACTCAGAGTTCACTGCCGTGACTGCAATTTTTGACTTTTGTTTTTTTGGAGAAGTTCCTATAATGATGATTTGACAGTCGTCGGAGGCTTGACAGCACGGAAATGTGTTCCAGTTTAACAGTTGTAAGAAAAGTGGCCAGAGAAAATCGGTACAGGCACACATTCAAAGTGTGAATTCCCTGAATAATAGCACAGATATACAATCTTGCTTCTTTTTTATGGTTCTTTATGTTTATATTTAAAATGATATTTTTTTTGTCTCTGCCTGGTTTATTTATATTTTAGATTCATGACAGAGGTCTTGCTTTGTTTTAGTTAACGATCAATTTATGCCAAAAAAGGAAATAACATTTTACTGTAGTTGTTGTTGTTGTTTTTTTAAATGAAAGTACATTTTGTATTGAATACTACAATATTATCACATGACCAACAATAAATGATGAGTCGTTGAAAAAATTACATCGGGGAACACAGTTTTGGTTGAGTTGGGTCTGACAGCAGTTTTTAACAAATGTTTGGGTGCAGAATCCCCCCAAAATGTTTTTCTCTATCTGTCATGTCAACTATAGATCCCTGTTTTCAGTGTTTCCTTAAAAAATATGAAAAATACTTGACAGATATGCGCTTTGAAAATTGATTGAAAAAACAGGCATGACTGCAATGTTTATTTAACATTATTATGTTTTTACAAAGGATGTGGTTACTAACATTTAATTCCGATCATGCTAGCTGTCTGTTCTCAGATATTGATAGTACTGATCTATTGGGAGCTACACACACCTATCACCACACTGTTTGAATTGTGACTGCACAAACAAGTTGCCATGTACCTGTACATGAGTCTAATCGTAATCAGTTTTTCTTACTACAGTCTTTCTACAGCTAACTTGTACGACGGCGTATTGGGGCCACGTATAAATATATTTTATTTTCAGAGGGCGGGGGCAATATTACGAGAAAAAAACTCGCAAATTTGCCACTTTTTAGAGTGGCAGATTTGCGAACATAAAAAACAACTTACAAGAAATACACGTAGCGTACTACTTGACTGTGCCAATACTTTTTGGTCGGATTTTCAAATAAGGAAATAGTAATTGCTTTAGCAGAGATTAACCATATGATGTTAAGCATTCGGTCTTTGAAACGTTGTGTACGGCCACTGGCCAGCGACAAAGACACCTCACTTTGCGAAGGTCCACACCTGGACGATCAAGCATTTAAGCTAATTTGTTAAAATTTATATTTACTTGTACATTTATGTTTCCAGAATTATTATTTACACATTCATACATTTTGGTATTTTTTGTACAAGTAGCTAAATTGATGTGTCGAATCTGCTGCTCTCCGTCATTCACTTGCATTTACTTAAAGTATGCTAGCTTCTGATTGGTTAGTGTTTAGTCAGCTGATAGGAGATCAGGAAGTGTTGTCGCTCTGGCTACAGTGAATGACAATGTTTTAATCTAAGAATGAATCCGTCTCCGTCCTGACTTTTCATTTTATAAACAGTGTCCCATTAACCACCAACAAATCCTCACATGATTAGACTATAGCTATGCTACGAGTTTTTTTCTCGCAAATCTGCCACCATATAGTCGCAAATTTGCGAGAAAAAAAAACTCATAAATTTGCGAGTTTATAAAGTGGCAAAACATTTTTATTGGAATATTGCCCCCGCCCTCTAAAAAAAAATATGTATACGTGGCCCTAATACGCCGTCGTAAACTTGAGATGGTAGGCGGGGACTGTAATTTTGCAATCAGCAAATCAACATAAAATGAACAAATTTGTATTTTATTTTTCTAATTGCTCCCCAGTGTTATTTGTGGTCCTCTAATATTTGTATTTGAGTACCCCTGGTGTATATTTTATAAATACTATATAAATATGCTTAGCAAAGCACTACTGTTACTGCACAGCTCCAGAAGCGAGTCTAAAATGAAAAGATTACAGCTACAATGCAAGCAGTCAAACAGGGTTTTCTTGTCTTTGCCATAACATTGTAGTGATCATCTTGAAAAAAAAAAAATGAATGCATGATTTGTGTCAATTCACACCACTGTTGCTAAGAGATAGGCGAGCAAAAAAATAAAATAGTATGAAGTCTGCGGCACAACGATAGGATAGGACTGCGGCTATGCAGAGGGATAAAGTTTGCACTGTCAGGGTGAGCAAAGGAGAGGATGGCAGAGAAAGTTTATAAGGCGTTAGTTTGGGCGAAAATGCATGAGAGAAGAGGGAATCTTTGGTGGCCAGCTGCAAGAGGGAAGATAGCGCAGAAAGGCTTTTAATTCTCAATCCCTACAGAGCCTTTGAAAATTACCAATCTTCTTATCACAGGCGCAGGGCTGCTTATGCAAATTGTTGTGGAGTGGAACATTTAAACGGAAAATTACTCGACAGCATTTTGCCCCCCCCTCCCCCCCACACACACTCTTGCCTCTTCCCTCTCCCTCTCTCCTCCACACAAAAAGCCTGTTTTGAGTCAAAGATAAGAAGATGAATTGCTCTCTCCGTGCTTTGAAGCGCATCAGGATTTAAAGACTCCAGCCTCAGCTCTGGTCTAATGCTCATGCTGTTGTTGCCTTTGTCGAAGGGAACAGGCATGGGGAAAAATGTGGAAAAAGAAATTCAAAACAACATGCATTCTTTCCTCCAATACATGCCTGGGGAGGAAGGGAGCAAGGATTAACATTTACTTTAATCTTTTGTTTGACTGTTAGAATTTACTTTGCAAACATTAGAAGCCAGAATATGAGGATAAAGATTTTAAGACGTACTTGAAATACAAACTCAAGCTACTGAAATCATGGTTATGACAAAGCGAAGAAATTGAAAATTGATGACTCTCTTGTAAAACAATTATAGCACAACTAGGAGTCAAAGTTACTTAATAGAATTAGCAGATTGTGGTGACCCACTGACTATTGACCTGTACCTTTAAGGGAGGAGTGGCAATATCATGTTTATTTGTTCAAAGCGATGATAGACATCGATTGAAGAGTAGTAGCTTCTTGCTTGCATGTAAACAGTTTTGTGTGCAGATGCCTTAGTTATTGATAATTGTGAGGGAGTTCTTCACAAATATCAATCTGGGACTGCTCGGGAAAGGCGGGACAATTCTGTACAATGCTTCAAGCTGATTGGACGATGCGACATCTTGCGCAGGTTTGTTTTGACCAATCACGGCAACGGATGAAAATGTAATTTTCGGTCAAAGCACCAACATCTTTACCAGATGAAAATGCACAAAGCGCCTCTCGCTGTTCAACATTCAACAAGGAAACCGTGAGTAATTCTGCGAGAACACAATTAATTGCAGCGTCTATTCTTCCATGTTAGGTTTGTTTCTTTGTTTCCCCCCGGCATCGCCACTTCCTGTTTTTGTGTCCCGCCCTAAACAACACCTGATTGGTCCGACCTAAAAAAAAGGTCTGTTGCGAACGGATCAGCGGGAGCAGCACAAGATGGATTCTCGTAGTGTTTGTGAACAAATACCGCGAAAAATTCAGCCTGCTGGCAAGGTCACCTCGTCTCGTCATTTATCGCATCTCCACAACTGGTGACCCCGACGTGACTGACTGATTAAGATGGACTCGACAGGTGTATGGTCAGAATAAACTTTAAAGTTACACTTGAACTTTAGAAAACCCCAAACGGTGGCAGGAAAAAAATTGCAGTGGAACCTGAACTCTCAATTGCGTTATCGTTGGCTGTGACGTGAAGGAATTGCTGCCGCTCCGTCAGCTGGTTCGCTGACTCACCGTGGACCTTCAGTCATCTGTGTGATCACTTGCTCACTAAAAGCATCAAACACTTCAAACGGAGCGGTGGAGTCTTCAATCGCTATATTGCTCATCTGGACTTCCTTTTCGTGACTAAGATTGGAAATGGCAGGAGGAATTCACATACAGTATGCGGACTGTTCATTTCTAGAAGTCTGAGCCAGACGGGTTTTGGTGGTAGCTTGGCAGTGGTCTGGAAAACTCCCTTTGCTTACTCGTTAATTGTTGAGTGTCAGCGCTCTCTCCTTTGAGCTCCAACTCGTTCAAGTTGGCTGCACTGAGCCATTTTATTCATGCGTTTGTCTATCTTATGGCTGACTTCATTTTGTCAGACAAGGTCTATTGAAGTAATGTCTTGATTGAGCAAGTCTGGAAGTAATCAGGCTTGCTTGGGTCAGTGAAATAAGCTCTGCTTTCGAAAGCAAAATGTGATTAGCCATAATTCTTGATATAACAAGGGGGCAAGTACTTTTACACAAAGGGCCATTTTATCCTCACTTGGATCATATTTGTATGATATTGACATTTGTTTGATGATGTTAATAAAGTGGGAGTAATTCAGGAATGAAATATACCAGCATCATTTTCAAGTCATCAACTGTTAAAATATCTTGCTAATAATAACGGTATGGTTCTAAAAAAAACAACAACAAAAAACGTAATATAGGGAGTCCTCGAGTTACGGCCGAGTTACGTTCATATGCTGCCGAAGTTCATTAATTAAAATTAAGTCGAATTTCACTGTTAAAGTCGATATTTACATCAAAATGCTTTGTACAAGTCATTTTATAACGACATATTTGCGTGACCCGAAAGAGCCGGAACCAATACTTTGTGCTTCCCCACGCACATTCATTGCTGACGGATGGCAAAGTGGAGCTAATGGAAACTTAAACACGTAAATGTGACGCACCTGATGGCGAGGATCTGATCTGAACCGCTTACGAGGTCGCGGATAAGTACGTAATTGTACCAATGAGGTGGGCATTCCGGCAGTACTGACAGACGGATGCCTGTTTTTCTGACGAATGATGAGAAACTTGACTAAAAACTGACAGAAGCGGATTTTTATCACTAACCGTGTCACGTAGGCTACTGGCGGACCTCTCAGTCCGTGACTGACGGATGTCTGTTTTGGTGACAAATGACGGAATGAGCTTTGTCGGTCCTAAAATAGAGTTGACGAAGTGATGACAAAATGACGGACTGACGATTACAGTATGGTTTGTCGTATAAAAAAATCATAAATTATGATGGACTAACGATGACAGAAGGGGGCCCAAAGGCGCTGACAAATAACGGACCAGGAAAATTTAGTAAATTCTTCTGTCAAATAAGGAAGGCGGACAGAAGCCACAGGAGGCAGACACCAAAAAAAGCAATAAAAGCAAAAACACAATCTCACCTACACAAGGCAGGGGAACTACTTTAAACAGAAAATCAGTTGTATTTCCAAAACCGCATACAAAAGTGACTTACTGGCAGGACGGAATGCTAACAGGTGATCAAGAGAAGGAATCAACAGGCAGGCAAGAGCAACTAGCAATAGACCGTTTCTCAGTATCTTCCCTCCTGTAACACCCCTGTCGAAATAATCTGTTGACGATGATCACCTGCAGGTGAAACACGGGGGACTTTGCCCACCTAACTTAAACGGCAATAGAAGAAATTGCCACACCGGAACAAGTGAGCCATCCTCCCCCGACGATCAAGCCTATTGAGAACCTTTAAGGCATCCTCAAGCAAAAGGCCTAAAAGTGTGGGAGGCGGTTCACTTCCAAACAGCAGCCCTGGGACGCTATTTCGGAAAACATTTTTGCGTATTTTCTTGCACGTTACGGACCAAACCAGCAAGTGAATCATAGTTCATTCCAATCAATTACGGGGTCATATGTCAAGAAGAGATATTTAGTTTGTATAATCTCTGCTAGCTTGAACATTTTGAACTCTTCAGTGTTAAGATCTCTTCAGATAAGAGTTAAGAAGGCAGCCGAATGATTAACTTTCGTTTCTCTAACTCTTCCAGGACACTTTCTTCCAAGTGTAAGCACAAAGGACTACTTGTGATGACAAGCCAAAGAGGAAACTGTGATAGCAATAATAGAAGAATCAAAGTGAAAATTGAATTTTTGAATACCAGTATTTGTTTACAGCGCTTTTAATCAATCTGAAACTGTTCAAAAATGTGATAGCAAGAAAAATGAAAGAATATATAAAATATGGTCAAGTCCATTGTTGTTTTTGTCCCTTTTTTATTATTAACTCATTCACTGCCATAAATTAATAAAAAATAAAAAAGATTATTAAATATTAGGGGCGACAGGCAATTACAATTTTTAATTGTAATTAATCTAATCTAAACTTCATTAGCTAACTCGCGATTAATCACAAATTTTATATCTGTTCTATATGTACAATGAAAGAAAAAATCTAGGTTTTCATAGTCTTAACAAAAGTGGGAAAAAATGTCAAACTAATAGAAATAGTTAATATGAATTTTTGACGTTTATAGCCTCAATGGCAGTGAATTAATTAAAAAAGAATTACCATTACCTTTACATTTAATATGTTTTGAAAACCCCAAATATAAAATGACATGTGTCTGGCATCATAACTGCATGTTGTCAACCAGCCACGGCTTTACTTAGTGGTTAAATATGTCTATGGGCTTCTTGTACACATTGTGCCAAATGGCACAACATTGTCGATGCGCCGATGGAGCGCAGCACTGCTACATCCTGGCCACACACACTCGTTAAATATATTAGGCAGACTGTTGAACATCAGCATGCGCAGTATATTGCTGGCGTTGGGCCAAATCCTACCTCCAAAATCATCACTTTTCCGCAGACCCCAAAAACGGCACACTTGTTCAATCATCAACATTGCATCATCAAAGACAGCAAGCCATTTTCAACACGCTAGATTGGCCAATAAAAATGACGTGGACAGACCAAAAGTATAGATTTTTGAAAAAATATGACATTTATATGACAAAGAAGAGTCACGGACCGGGGAACTAAAATTGAAAATAACTGAATGTAATCAAATAACCCCCCTTCATTTTACTCTTCACATGGGACAATGCGGCACTGCCTCCCCTGCCTGATAATCCTTGGTGTGAACTAGTTCGGATATTAATTAAAGAGGAAGCCAACCCAAAATATTCAATTACACAAATATGATGTATGTACCCCTAATAGTCTAAACAGCATTCTGAGCAATATTGAGTCTGTAGAATATGCGTTAAGAAGCAAAAAGGGCGGCTTTGTTGGGGGGGGGGGGGGGGTATTATTATAATGGGAATTGGCACATAGATTTCTGCTGTTAAGAGTAAATTATTTTTATTTTATGTACATAATTGATAGTGTTGTTATATTGTCCATCTGTCTAATACTTGAAATATTGTTAAATCATTCACTGCCATTGACGGCTTTAGACGTCAAAAATTCATTTGAACTATTTCTGTTAGTTTAACATTTTTTCCACTTTTAACAAGAGTATGAAAACCTAGAAAAAAATGTTTTTATTGTACATTTAGAACAGATATAAAATGTTTGATTAATCGTGAGTTAACTATTGAAGTCATGTGGTTAATTACAATTAAAAAAATTAATCGCGTGACGACCTAATTTATAATTTTATTTTATTTTTTTAAATAATCTTTTTTTCAAAAACCTAATTTTTAATAATCTTTTCTTTTTTTAAATAATATTTTTTCAAAAAAAGAAAATATTATTAAAATTAGGGCGTCAGGCGATTAAAATTTTCATTTGTAATTAATCGCATGACTTCAATAATTAACTCATGATTAATCACAAATTGTATATCTGGTCTAAATGTACATTTTTTTCATACTCTTGTTAACAAAAGTGGAAAAAAATGTTAAACTAATAGAAATAGTTCAAATGAATTTTTTACGTCTATAGCCGTCAATGGCAGTGAATGAGTTAAAGTTGTGGAAAAAGTTATTTACTGTGTCAATGCTAGTTTTTTAAAAACACATTTGCACAGAAATAGTCTTATTTGAATGAGTGAATGACCATACATTATGCACATAAGAAAACGCAAAATAATTTCTAACAAATAATTAAGAAACAAACAAGGAATAGGCTGAAGCACCAATATTATTGCCTATTCTATATTGAAATGAAATAGAGGCATGTTAAGATGGCAGAGCAAAAATCAAAGATGGCAGCAAAATATGAGATACATGTTCCTGCAAATTGTGCATTAATAATTGGATAAGAAAAACTGTGATGAAAACATATTTTTAGCAGTCAATGATTGCATAACATGCTGATTGTTCTACAAGCAAAACTGGACAACAATGGCTACTGAATGCTAATCTCACCAAAACAGACCTAAGGCAACGTCGGGAAATTTGTGACTTTCTGTCGCAGTTAGGGAAGTTCTTTGGAACCACTGTCGTTAATCCATGTCTGAACAAGTGTGATGATAAGCCCTCTGTCTGAAATGTAATCCTTTTAGTAAAAGCTTTTTGGATAAACTCGCTTCATGCAAATTCTAAACCCCATTAGTTTTGAGTGACGAGCCTGCTCCATTGAGATTAATGGCCAACTGACTACCTGCTTTAAAAGGGTTATTCCACATCTTGGAGGGATAAATAAACACAATGAATGCAAGACATTTGTCATTGACAGAGTGAATCTCAGAGTGCAAGAAGTTTCTTTTGTGCCCAGATCCCGCTCCTCCTGAGTCTGTTTGCAATAAACGCAGCAGTAATAGTATGATGCGCTTTTCCATTACGCTATATATGAAAATCATGTTCCTCCATATGATCAATATACAGCCGCTGTCGCTTAGGTGATAGATAACTGGCTGGTTGGAAGAGACATTGCTGCCTCCTGTTGAGAAATGATTGGCAAAAACCTGTTTGGACCACTTGTGACCTAAAATCATTTCAAGGCAAAATGTCCTCCCTCACTTTCACTGCAAACCAAAAGAACTGGACAGCTCCCTGCTGTGACCACTTTTTCTCCGAGATCAGAGAAAATTTCAAGATGACTTTTTATTTTAAGATGAGCACCAGTTGTATGATTTGGTGTGCCACTGCGGAAAAAAAAAGATATAAAAAAAAAAGAGGTCAACAGCAAGAATAACACCTGGTAGCCAGCCATCCCACCAAGACACATTAACCATTCCATCCAATATATTTCAAACACAAACTCTCCCACTAAAAGATGTTCCTAAATATATACATACAGTACCTTATCATTTCATGATAGACGTAATATACCGCATGTGACGGTGGCACTACATTTTGCCAGACTGCAAAGACCTGACTGGACAATGTAACTAACTTTTACTACACGTTCATTTCAGAAATGATGATGAAGAACTGAGTTCCCCTCATACGTCTCAAGTCCAGGGTTCTGTTAAGTATAGCATCTGCTCATGAATAAATTGTGGCTTTGCATCCTGTGCACAGAGTGGCTTTTCTTGTCAACACAGAGAAAGGAGGCTTAAAATTTAATGACTTTTAAATTATTTAAAGGTATGTTTGATCATTTTTAAAAAATTGTAGAAAATGAGAATATGTAGATTATTGGATTTTTGTATAAATGTGTCAAACTAAAGAAATATTACTCTACTGTCTTTAGTTTTCATTTGCTACTATAATTTTTGCATTATTTGGGGAATATCGAAAAATAAAGACTACAACTTGCGAATGTTTACATTCTGTTTATGTTGCGTCTGCCAGTGTGCTCTAGAGCTGTGCAGATCGATCCAAGTATCGATAGAATCGATACTAACGTGAGCATTAGGGGTGTGCCAAAAAATAGATTCTCATATGAATCGCGATTCTCATTTAGTACTATTCAGAATCGATTTTAAATGTCCCAAAATTGATTTTATTTAAATTATTTTATACTGTCTTCCCTTTGTTTGTGTGTGCCTTTATTGGGAGTGCTGTTCATGTTGTACCCGATTTGGCCACTGTGTTTCTACGCTGTCTGATACACGTTTTTTTTTTTCAAACACTGTTAAGTTGTAGCCACATTAGAGAGTAGAATAAAAAAGTCACGATCAAGTTATTCCAATAAAAGTTTTTTGGGCAGTGTGGAGCCGTTCTTTTGAGTGATAAAAGTGCAGCGAGTAGCGCACTAATTAGCATCAGCGAGTCAGACTGGAGTAGATCATTACGATTCCTTGAATTTGAATTAAAGCAACAATCATTGTCAATCAAATTATTTTGAATCAAAAATTGTTCTTAATCGAAAATCTATTCTTAACCAAATCACACTCCCACAAATCGGAATCGAATCGTGAGTCTCCTTTGTAAGTGATGGTGGGTGGAGCCTCAGCCTGGTGTGTAACAGTGTGACCAATGAAAACAATTGTTTGCGTGATGTTTAAGCAGACTGTACTGTAAAATATTGTGACTTAGATGAATATCAGATCATATTGAATGACCAATTTATGCAGTAACCCAGAGAATTCCAAAATAGTTATACATGCTTTTTCTAGGGCCCGACCTTTTCAAAATAACTACAATCGACTGTTGTTTTGACAATTAAACACTAATATAAACTTACTTGGAAAGTAAAGGACATGCATGGCTGACAGAAAGTCCTTCTGTGACGGGGTTTCCCCCAGTGCTTTATAAGTCTGGTGGCCCGACAGCTTTTTGAGTTTTTCAAATACATAATTCAAATAATAAAATGACTACATATGTACACTCAGTTTTGCCCATGGAGACTTTATTTATGCTAGTTAAAGGTAAAACCGACACCAAAATTCAGAAACATGTTGAATGTGAAAGCAGCAGTTGACAACAGAAACATTTTGAGAGCTAACCAGAACTCATTTTCAGCCCTGAATTTGTATGGCTCAGACCAGCCCACTTTCTTTCACGTTTTAACTCATTCACTGCCATTGACGGCCATTGACGGCTATAGACGGCTATTTCTATCAGTTTAACATTTTTTTCCACTTTTGTTAACAAGAGTATGAAAAAAATAGATTGTACATTTAGACCAGATATTAAATTTGTGATTAATCATGAGTTAACTATTGAAGTCATGCGATTAATTACAAATGAAAATGTTAATCGCCTGACGCCCTAATTTTAATAATCTTTTCTTTTTTTGAAAAAAGATTATTTAAAAAAAGAAAAGATTATTAAAAATGTGTTTTTTGAAAAAAATGTGTTTTTTGAAAAAAATATTATTTTAAAAAAGAAAAGAAAATGATAAATTAGGTGGTCAGGCGATTACATTTTTTAATTGTAATGAATCACATGACAAATTGATTTGATCTGATCTAAAGGTACAATAAAAAAAATGTTTTCTAGGTTTTCATACTCTTGTTAACAAAAGTAGGAAAAAATTGTAACTAACAGAAATAGAATAAAATGAATTTTTGACGTCTAAAGCCGTCAATGGCAGTGAATGAGTTCATGAGGGTGTCTCATTTTACACGTACTAGTGTTTGTCTCATAGCCAAGCATCTTTAGAATAACTAAATCTTCTGCAAGATCAGATCTGGTCTCGGTGATCTTCTCAGTAGGGATTCTTAGCAGTGATGTGTTGACATCGTCCAGTCAGGATTCTGATGCTACTTATTTCTTTAGCCTTGGCAAGCAGGAGGTAGCTGAGGATTTCGTTATCTTTTCCCTCAGGTCAATCGCTCTTACGACTAACATTTGGATCACTCATAAAAAGTATAGGCTTATAGCATGAAGGGTCTTGCCTGGATTTTACCGTTCCCCTTGGGATATTTGAACCCCAGTCCTGTGTCCAAGTTGGTGGTCATACCCAGAATTTCAAGATTTTACTCGTGGGGTGCGAAACGATTCAAGGGTGGTTCAAGATGAAAATGGGACAGTTCAATTCGGTTCGGTTCGACTCAGTGGGATGATTCGATTCGATAAGGTACGGCTCGGTTTAAGAGGGAAAAATGCAATTAAATTTTTGTTGCCATTTGTCAATTTGTAAATACATTTGAATGAACTTGTACTACTGTAAATGTGCCATTTCCTGCTCAGATATATATCTCAAATAAATGACAATTCAATACGTATCTCGATATATTTCAAAGTTATACAATGTTAAAGCTTACCTTCAATGAAGTGTTCAGAACCAACACGGATGTATGGACTATGTATGTGGCCAGAGTGAAAAGAGCTGAGCTCCGTCTCTTCCTGGACAAATATTCTGTCTTCTCACGCTGATTCCAACACTGCACAGTAATTCATCATTCTTTAATTCATTTTTCTATTCTCCAACACTCAATAAGCATTAAAACAAAACAATGCTATCCTCAAGCATGGCATGTCCAGATGTGCGTGTTGTTATGAGAACGCTATCAATATAATAATACATGTATTCATACAATAAAATGTCAAATAGGTATTTTGATGTTCACAGGTTTCTTTGAATTTGATCAAGTACAATCAAAATGTACATATATAAAAAAAATTAAACAGACACTAAAGAAGTTTTTTTCTTCCCTACTATCTGACTTTTACAAACTTAGTAGCTTAGTGGTGTTGAAGAGATGTCAATCAAAGCTAGTGTGCAGTTCCATGAGATATCCCGTCATCGCTACATCCAAGTCAGTGTGATCGAAATGTTCAAGCCCAGCAAAAACATCAGCGTAAAACTTAGATTTCACTCTCATAAGTCTGCATGAAAGTTTTCAACGAGAGGATTTCAGCGTAACTCCGTGTGGTTCTACGGTACAAGTCCAGACCTGTCAGGATTTCGACATCTCTGACCCGGGCTGTGTGGATCTTCATCAGGTCCTCCACCCAGTTCGACTCGTCATCTGAGCTCTGCAAAGGATCGTTGACGAGCATTAGTGATGGCTTTCCCTTATTTTTCTGTCACTAATTTAACATCTACAACTAATTCCCAATAAAAAAAAATTTTTAGCCTGGTATACACATAAAGATAATCGGGCTGATGGAGAGTTGGGGCTGACATGTAGCCTTTTTTTTTCTTTTTCTTTTTGTCAATAGGGACGATGCTTAGGACAACACAGACACAGGACTGTTGAGCAACAAAAATTGTACATCAAGCAAGAATGGTAAAGAATTCCCAAAGAATTATGATAAGCGTGGTTCCAGATGTGCTCCTTTTCAAAAGTGATATCTTGGGATAACCTTTGTTATGAATTGGTTCAATATAAATCAATTGACTTGACATTTCCATACTTACTACACTATATTAGATTTAGTAGTAGTAGACTGTCAGTATTCCTTACATTGCAAGTCTCGTCATTGTTTGGTCTGTGTGGCAAGATGAAGGCAGCCGAGCTGAGGGGGCCACCACATGAATCTGCAGCCTGTCTGAAGTCTAAGCAGCTGGTTAGAACCACAAAAAAGTGAGTTGGGATGGGTATGGTACCACGAGCATACCTGCGGTTAAGAACAAATTGTCAGATTAGTAATGTGGAATGAAACTGAACAATATGACTAGTATTCGGCTACTATTCAAAGCACGATGACTTAAGCGACCTATTACACGCATTGCTCTTCCTACAAATAATATTCAATTTGCACTATTTAAATTGAATTTTTAGGACAAGTGGCACTGTTTGATCAAACGTGGAGAGCATCTCAGACCTTCGACCCGTACATGCCCCCCTCCCCCCCTCCCCAGGAGGATCTGAGGCACTCTCTCGAGGCAAAGCAAAAATCAGCCAAGCGATTTCCATATTTCGAATAACTCATAAGTTGGGGCACTTGTAAGTTGAGGTGCCACCGTACAATGATCCAAAATCCAAATAGTCTTAAGTCTCATATAATCTACATTGCAACAATTCTTACTAGCATGTTAGCGTTTGTCAAATTCTGATTATAATAGTTCTAAAGTTCACGATTCACATACAATTTTGTTCCTATAGTTTGAAATAGTAGCCAACTACAGTGAATAATTCCCTCCTAAATCTTTGGATTGATCAATAATATAATCAGTGTTTCATAGTTAACATTGTCAGTGATTTAATAATGCGTAATCATTTGTAACATTGACTATTGGTTGCCTCAGGTTTCATTGACAAAAGGGAACAGGTACAAAACTATATACATACATATATAATAAATGTACATCTTACTCTTTAATCTTTTCAGTAGAGTCCTTCACACCGTCAAAGTCATGATCAAATATCGGTCCAGTGAGGACATTCAACCCATTTCTTTCAATGGAATATTTCTTTAAAAGGACTTTCTGAAAATAAGACCATATTTCTGAGGGGGGAGAAAAGAGTGTGGAAAGGAAGTACATATGAATGGTGTAAGAATGAAGGAATTAAAAGAGACAAAATAAGGAACCAGCAAATAGCTTCAGAATGAATGAAAATCATAACAAGTACAGTCACATACACAAAGTATTTGAAAGTGAAAGCAGTTCATTTATTTTTGATGTAGTCTGAAAACATTTTTGTTTGATGAAAAGATGATCAAATATACCAGTGGCTCAATTGATTTTCCAGGTATTTGAAACATTTTAAAACAGGGGTGGCCAAGTTCGGTCCTCGAGAGCCCCTATCCAGCCTGTTTTCCATGTCTCCGTCCTTCAGCGCAGCTGAATCTAATGATCAGCTCATCAGCAAGCTTTGCAGAAGCCTGATAATGATCCTGATCATGAATCAGGTGTTAGTGGAGAGAAACACGGATAGGGGCTCTTGAGGACTGAACTTGGCCACCTTTGTCTTAGAAGATAGCAGTACAAACTACAAAGTATAATTAAAAAAAAATTAAAATTAAAATTAAAATTAAAATTAAAATTAAAATTAAAATTAAAATTAAAATTAAAAACATTAGATTTTTTTAAATTAAAATTAAAATTAAAATTAAATAAATAAATAATAATAATAATAATAATAAATACATAAGTATTCGACCCATTACAACTCGGATAGAATTCTGGATTCCACAGATTGGCTGGTGTCAATATTGTACTAAACTGTGTCTGATCCATTAATTATCAGGACTCCTTATCTCAACAATCATGCTTTACGCAACTCTATACCCCCATGGGCAAGACTTAAGACCTGTCAAAATATGTCAAGGACAAAATGATTGACCTGCACAAGGCTGGAATGGGTTACAAACCCATCTGTGAAAGGCTTACTGAGAATGTGACAACTGCTAGTGCCATTATTTGACAGTCCAAGACACACAATGGCCATCAATTGGTCTTGGTCTGGAGCTCTATAAAAGGCCTTGCCTCATGAAGTGAGGATGATCATGAGAGAGTGATTCAATAAAACGCATAAAGGTCGTCGAGTGGCCAAGTCAATCTGCACACCTCAGAACAATAGGGGGGAAAACGGCAGGGTCCTGAAGCGGCGAGTTTTCAAGCAGTAGAACAATTTGGAGAGCTTCTGTAAAGAGGAGTGAGCTAAAATCTCGACTGAGCATGCTTGCCAACAATTTTGATTGGCTGTTACATCTGTGATGTTGCAACACTGTGCAATAGCGACTCCAATTTTGAGCAAAAGCAGTGTGCACCCAGCACAGGGCATTCCAAATGGTTGGCAGTTGTCCGTGTAATTATTCTGATTGATTGCCCACCTTTTCACAGCTTCCAATTGCGCAGTTGCGTTTTTTTCTTTTCTTTTCATATTGGTTACACCTTTCATGAGCATAAATGCATTCTTCACAGGCAAAACCCAAATCTGAAACACAGTGTAGTGCGGTATTTGATGTTGGAAGGTAATAAGCAGAGGTGGGTAGAGTAGCCAAAAATGTTACTCAAGTAAGAGTAGCGTTACTTCAAAATAATATTACTTAAGTAAAAGTAAAAAGTAGTCGTAAAAAAAAATCACTCGAGTACAGGTAAAAAAAAGTATTTACTTAAAAGAATACTAATAAACATGAAGTCTGATTTATTTTTAATAACAATGTCATCCAATAGAAAAAAAATGAAATTATGTGCAAATGCTGGCATCTTCAAATCATAAAATAAAAAAAATAAAAAATTTGAGCTCGTGTTCTAATTTCTGCCACGGTGCTAAAGCAGGCATGCATGATGAGCAGTGTCCTCTTTTTTTCTTTTTTGCTTGTTTCAGAGCTTAACGACCCACTTATAAGTAAATTGTTTGATTGACGCTAATATGCGAAGATGACGCTCCCTCCAAAAGCGAACGGTGGCGTGCGGGGGAAGGGGGGGGTGGTTACGGGGTCTATAAAAGACTCGGTTCCCATCATCACATTGAACAGCCATTCAAAAGACTCCATTTGTTCGTGAACGTCACATCACTCCAATGCTCCGGTCAGTCAAGCCTACGTGAAGATACGGTAAATCGAATGTATGAATGGGGCGGCGGGTAACGACTCTAAGTAGCCAAATATAGTGGAGTAAGAGTAGCGTTACTTCTTCACACATCTACTCAAGTAAAAGTAAAAAGTATTGTGTGGTAAAACTACTCTTTCGTATGTAAATATAAATCGGATATGTATGCGTCTGCACTGTGAACGCTCATCCGCACGCATCCGATTTATACGTCATGAAAAGCCTGATATGCTCTCTGCGCGGGCGGGAGAGAGTGCTTGGGAGGGAGACTACTGACACGTCTGTGACTATACAAAGCTGTTTTGAGTAACAGTGTTTGCTTTTTATTTGTCTTTAATTTAATCACACTTGAAACATGAAAAATAAAGTTGACATTTGCGGCGACAGTAGAAATTCAGCCCTGCAGACGATTCATCGCGCACGTCAATGACGCGATGTCATCTTCAATGAAATGAGGAGATCGAGGCGTCTCCCCTCATTTCCCAAAAATATTTCTACCTCTTCCAACATCGCTACTCTGGCATTATGAGATGGGAAAAAATTAATCCGACGGGTTTCTGCTCTGATTGTAAACACTGACGCTTGAGGAAGCCGAGGACAGCAACCAAACGTGAGCGAGCGTGAAAACAGTCCACCAATCGGAAGCGGACGTTCGCGTAACTTAATTTGCATATGGCACTGATAAAGGACGCTTGCCTCAGCAGCTTGGTTGGAGGGAAAACGTTGCGTCAAGTCGGGGCCATATTTACTCCCGTAAACTCTGCAACGTGACGTTGTTTGTTTTGAGTGCATGCGAGTCACATCACGGGCGCGTTGCGTTCACATGGAAGTCGCATTTGTTTTTGGAATGTGAACAGTTCGTAAAAAGACCGGATGTAACAAAAAATCTGAATTGGGCATCACGCCCTGCAGTGGGAACGTAGCCTTAGAAGTAATTTTTTTTCAAAAAGTTACTCAAGTAAATGTAACAGAGTACATGTAACTCGTTACTACCCACCTCTGGTAATAAGATACAACTAGGCAAAAAAACTCGTCAGTCACATGTTCCAATATTTTTAAAAACATGGACAGGTTTACACAAAAAAAAATTATCTTCTTGCACACAATCTTCTTGTTTTCAGATGTAAACACCAGAAAAGTTTAAATGTGGTATATTATGTCATATTCATCAACTGATATTTAAAAAAAAAAACGTTTTTCAGACTATAGCAAAAATGCACACAAACATTTTTTTGAGAGTGGTGTGTAAAAGTTGAATGAGACTCTTACTTTTGAATGCAGGATACATTGGAACAGTGTTGGTTATGAAAACAGTTTCGTATTTTTTGTCGATGCCTGTAGATAAATCTGTCAAAATAGAAAATATATTTGAACAAATAACAATCATTTTAACACGACTATCAATGTACAGTCACATGAGCTATTGCAAATATTCTGTCTATAAAAGACAATTGTCATTTGATTGATTGATAACCACAAAATTTCTCACGTTTTTAGTGTATTTGTCAGGTGTTTCATTCTGATAAAGTTTTAACTCTGCATTTGCTCATACTTGAGCAGTTTAGCTGGCAACAAATGTAGCCTTCAGAATTAAAATGTATTGTAATCATTTTTATTTCAGTCTCTTGAGCATTTTCACTCACGTGGTGGGTATAGGAAGGCAAAGGTGATATGTTTTTCTGCCTTGTAGTTGGTACAGGACTGGGTAAAGGCTGATGGAACTCTGGCATCTGGCCGAACACAGTTTATCAGGATTTCAGGCAAAGCAGACACTTCTACCTGAAAGAGTACCATGTTTTAAATATTGCATATTGTGTTTTATTATCATTGGATTATTATAACTATTCTTGCAGCTTTTTTTGACATTCACGTATGTGTGTACTGTAGTCTTAATGTCGTCAACGAAAACTAAACAAAAATAATTTCGTCAACACACATTTTTCACCGGACTGAAACGAAACTAGACTAGACTAGACTAAAACCATCATTAATAAACAATAACTGAGACTAAATCAGTATGCATTTTCGTCGACTAATGACGAAAATGTACTTCACTTAATAAAAACTGGACTAAAATCTATGGACATTTTAGTTCATGAACAAAAATGAGACGAAAATAATAAGATTTTGTCAAATCTTGTCTCTGCTCATCTGTCACTGTCACACTGTCATGTGACACAGTGACACACCCCCTTTCAAATCTGCAGATAGCAAGTGCAACATGCACAGCACAAACACATGGGACAGACAGAAGCTGCATTCACGCTGAAAGGTTAAAAAAATATATTATATTTATAACGCAACATTAATTCAATGGCTATAACGTTCCAACAATAATGTTAATCCAACTGCTAACTAATGCTGGCTAATTTACTATCTTGTAGCATGGAGCCATATTAGCCACTTGTTGACATACTCTAATTGTGTGTCAAGTTGTTTTTCATCAAAAAGATGAGAGAAAATTTATGTGAAATAGTTTTAGATCCGAAATGTTCAACATTATCTGCTGACCCAAAAAATATACATGGTTAAAATGATTGTCTTAACTAAAATGCTGACAGTTTTTGTTGACTAAAACTAGACAAATAAAATTATGATTTCTTGGACTATAATAAAGACTAAAATGCTCGATTTATTGTCGACTAAAAATTTACTAAATAAAACGGGATGAGGTTGAGTAACAATGTTAAAAACTAACAAGCGTGATTGAAACTGGACTAAGACTGAGACTAAATTTAAAAAGGCCTGATAAAATTAACACTATTCTACTGTATAATATGCATAGTGTAGAATAGTATTTTAAACAATAACAGGTAAACAATTAGCCTAAATCCACTGATCTGTATATATTACTGGATAGCCAATAGGCCAAGACTTTTGAAGCCGCGAGGCCGCCATATTACTCCTCCCAAGAAACGTTTCTCGGCATACGATCCCACTATCTAAATTGGAGAAAATTTCAGACTGTACTTAGTAGAAACAGCATGATTTATGATGTCTTTAATTTGTTAAACATAAACAAGATGACTTCAGACATTTTACAACTTGCTTTAAATACATGTATAAATGATATGCTTAATGATGTTGACAAGAGGAAACATGTAACATGGGCTATCAGCTATCCAGTAATATATACAGATCAGTGCCTAGATCCCACTCACTGTATAGATGGGAGGGGATAGCATGTACAACACAGTACCTGTCGGCTAACGCTGTATGATGTCCAGAGAGGCATTGCAAGATCCTCGTTGTAGCCACAGACATAGTCTGCGTGGTGCAGAATGGAATACTTTGTGTCGTACCGTACTGCAGGTCGACCATATGGCATATTCCTACTGTCTAAAAAATAAGAGTATAGGATTGCAGCAATAGAAAGGTCACTGTGGTGAATATTAGAATACTTGTACTGCAGATGGAACAAAACTTTGAACTGTCTAAAAAAAAAAAATACAATACAAGAATTGATATACTTATGCTACCTATATTGTACCAATCAGAAGTCGGAGACACGGTTTCATGCCACTATATGAGAAAGTGTGTGATTGTGTGCAATTTGCAGCATCAATTCGCACTGACCGTCAATAGCTTGCCTCAGTCGCTGGTTTAGCTCCTCCACTTGGTTATGTAAGAAGCAGAGCCATAGTGACTCCAGATTATAACCTCGTGCAAGGGTCACTTTCAAACCTCTTTGGTCACGTCTTTTTACTCGAAACTGCACAAAGAATGGAGGGGGGGGGGGGGAGTAACAACATATTAATTGTAAACGCTACATGTATTTTCTTTTGTTTATATGTCTTGATTTAAAAAAAAAAAAGACTACAGTGGAAATCAGGCGCTCTCTGTCTGTCTCTTCTTCACTCGACTCAGGTTGGCTTCCTATAGTTAGCTACTATACAGTAGTAGCAGACATGAAAAGACCCTGTATAAAAAGAATGCATACCTGATGGAGAAGTCACCAATCAGCTAGTACAATATGAAGACACCTCAAGCGCAACACAAAACACATGCAAAACATGGTCCAAGATTAGGTTTGGCTGATGTTTTTTCCTACTTGTAATTTGTAACTTGTAAAACAAAACTTTACATTAACACCTATGTATTTGTTTTTAATTGTCATGCAGCCCCACTGCAGAAGCGGAAGCTCCCCAGCTAGAATAACGCTGGCAGCGAGGAGGAAGAGCCAGCAAAACTAAGCACCAGCCAAGATGAGCCCGTAAGTCCAGGGTAGGTAAGTAGAATTCAGTGAACGTGAATACAGTTATATAAACAGCAGGGCTTGACCTGCTTTTTGAAAAACGATACAGAATTTAAGGGATACAGTACATTGAAAAGCAACTATAACTGTTTTCGGAAATGCAACTGAAACTACCATTTTCATATCGCATTCAATTTTGGAAAATATAAAAATAAATAAATAAAAATAGATACTAACAAGCTGGTCTCTGTTTGTTTGTAATTGTTTTTGATTCATGATCAATTAAATATGATGAATATAAATGTTGTAGGGAATGTTAAGCTATTTTAGATTGACACTAATAAGGGTAAAATTAAACATCTTCATTAAAGTGCTGTGAACCAAAGTGGGCTGATCAGAGTCATAAAACTCCAGGGCTGAAAATGAGTCCCACTCCGGCCCTGAACCAGATGGTCTGGAACCAAAGCCAAAGAACTGAGTGGTGAAAATACACTAAGCTGCACAGTGGCACAAGGAAAGGTTGAAATGGTGAGGGAATAATACTTTCCATGGAAATGAAGAAACCAAGTTCTCTGACATTTAAATTTAAAAAAAAATGGCTGAATAAATTCGATAAGATTAAACTTAGATGAAAACGAAAACGAAGTTGAGAATTGAAAAAAGTTGAAGAAAATGAATGGTGGTGTGTTGACGAAGAAATTAATGTTGAAATGAGCGACAACATTATCAGACAGGAGCAAAAAGGCTTCGATCAACATAATGTTGATGGCGTGTGTGATTCACTTTTACAATATCTAACCGTATGGAAATAGGTAACACCCTCTAAACAGGAACACAACCAAATTTTAGAGGAGAAAGGGCAAATCCAATTGACTTCTTGATGCATCGACCAAGAGGTCGGGCATTGATGAAAAATTGCGAAGTCATACGTGCAAGGTCGACCTGTCAATGAGAGTCTCCTGAATGCAGAAAAGGAGGAGGAATGGTCCAAAGAGAGTTAAGTGGTTAAAATTGAACAAAAAAACATTATGAGCTCAAAATACAATTTAAAAAGTGTGATGAGCAAGACAGTCTCGACTTGACCATCAAAAATACATAACGTAGATGTATAATGTGAAAAAGGGCATTTCAGTTTGAATGTTAATTGACTACAGCATTCCGAAAAGCCTTAGACTATCACCCTGCTTTGGGCCCTCATAGAAAACCCCCAGAAAGTTAGAGTTGGCACACGGAGGGGTCTGGCACAAGGACAGTGAGCAACTGAGCTTGGGGATTCCACAAGGGTGTGTGCTCAGCCCTCTCAAGTTACACCGGCTTCATCCATGTCTGCATCTCCTATCAAGATGCCACCAAAATGATCAAGTTTGCTGATGACATGACATGGCATGACATCATTGGCTTGATCACCGGTGGTAGTGCTCGGGCTTGTTTTTAGCCCTGCCCAAAAATGTGAACAACTGAAATAGTGGAAAATAGTTTAACACTACAACTCATAATTCATTTCATTTATTATTAAGAGTACAAATCATCAAGTGCAGCATCTATAGAGATCAACATTCACTTCTACTTGCAGCAATTCATTAACCTCCACTCCCACTCGAAGATTGCTGTTTCTGGTATTGTTAGCAAGTAGTTGTTCACACATAGTACATTCACTACGCTTTATGTGGATAAAAAAAGATCTAAGGTACCACACACAATTCTGAGCTTCATCAAAAAGCAAGTTTTCTTTTGTCAGATTATATATTGTGTGATAGCCATAAAAAATCTATAAGGTCAAGTCAAAGAAAAATAGTCATAGTATTAAATTTTTTCCCTGGATTAAGGTTTGCACTTTTGTATGTGGCTGCAGAAATTCATCGTTCAAATAAAAGGTAAATTATTTGTAAGATTTTGAACCTTTAAAATGAGACAGAGGAGGACCAAACCAGAGACACAATAAGACTTATAAGAGACTGAGCAAGGATGAACTTATTTTTGTTTCAGAAATGAAAAAAAATAATAAAATAAACACAAATGATTAGTAATATAGTAAAATGCTGTATATCCATGGCATACTGTAAGTAAATACATTCATATGTGTTAAGTGCAGAACGTTCAAATTGCTTCCTGAATGCAATTCTCAGCTATTAACTGTAAAGAAAGAAAAAAATCTGGGCTACGATATGCAACAATGTCATTATGTCATACCTTGTAATTGCAGTTGCAGCCAAGGTCGTTGGGACCTGTATGAACTTGAGCTGAAATGGTTGGCTTTGAAACTTCTTCTGGCATTGTGGGTTTGTAGAAAGGGTTTCTCAGGAGGTGGTTCTGACTGCCGTGCGTACCATTGTTGGGTGCCGGGGTTAGACCTAGAAGATCTGAGAATAAAAAAATAAAAATAAAATAAAATAAAGTCAGCTATACAGACAAACAGACATACTCGAAACAGTCTTACAGTGATGTGTCTTACCACACATAACATTATAAAGCTCAATGTTTTCAAAGACTGGAACTTTAGTCTTGAATTTAAAGGAAGGCCCATATCCCAAGAAAATGGTCTGAAATGAGAGTTAAAACATGCTTATTAGTCTGAGCTATTACTGTAAATCACTGACAAGTAGAATATTGTTACCTGCATACTGTTGATTTTATTGTCATAACCATGGTCACCAAAGAAACCACAATGCCTCTTCACTTCAGGTGCTCTTCTGAAATAAGAAAATAAAGTTAGATTGTGTAGGATTCACTCTTTGTTAGACGATGGAACATTATAAATAAACTATATGAATGGCAGCACCCACATATCATTCAAAAACTAAACATTTGACGCACAAAGAAAAACACTCAGGTTATCACAAATGACTATCGCCTCTCTCGCTCAACACTGCTCCCACCTTGTGTGCACATGACAGACAGCAGCTCATCTTAGATCCAGCCACATGCTGGGTAACCTTTGTTTATTTTGAACCACAACTATTCTGCAAGTGATGTCATTTACAAGAGGAGTTTGGAAGACATCTGGCTATAATTTTGCTATGGAGGAAATCATGTGCATCAATGTTGCAGTACAAGGGACATGCAGTCAAGGGAGGCAGAGACTCGCCAGCATAAAGAAAGGTGAAAAACAAAACATATGCTATGACATTAGGGATGGGCAAGTAGTAGGCTACTGATACCAACCAGTCTTATTTTTAAGGTATGGATACGTGCCAGTGTTTACATTTAGAAATGATCACACAGCAACATTCTTCGAAAATCAGAACGTCTCATTGCTGCTAAGCTATTTTTAGAACAGGCCTGCGGGCTACTCATGTGGATGTTGGGGGTTACTTGGCGCCACTTTTGGTGAACCCTGACCTAGACTAGCTTGTGCTGGCTGCGGCAGTCACAATAATGTCTGTGCAAAGGTCATACTGTATATTACCTCATTCACTGCCATAAATTCATTAAAAAAAAAAAATAAAATAAAAAGATTATTAAAAATTAAGGGTGGCAGGCGATTTAAAATTGTAATCGTAATTATTCGCATGACTTCACTAGTTAACTCATGATTAATCACAAATTTTATATCTGTTCTAAATGTACAATAAAAACAATTCTAGGTTTTTATACTCTTGTTAACAAAAGTGGAAAAAATGTTAAACTAATAGAAATAGTTCAAATTAATTTTTGACGTTTATAGTCGTTAATGGCAGTGAATTAATATATATCATTTAAAAAAAGATTATAAAAAATTTGGGGTGTCAGGTGATTAAAATTTCAATCGTAATTAATTGCGTGACTTCACTAGTTAACTCACGATTAATCACAAATTTTATATCTGTTCTAAATGAACAAAAAAAAAAATCTAGGTTTTCATACTCTTGTTAACAAAAGTGGGAAAAAATGTTAAATAGAAATAGTTCAAATGAAAATTTGACGTTTATAGCCGTCAATGGCAGTGAATGAGTGTTAAAGAATAGCTGGACTTTCTTAACTGGTAATCATCTCTATTTAAACGGACTTGTGAAGCTCATTGAAGGAAATGAAGACATTTACAGTGAAGTAAGATTTCTTCTCCAAGGAAAGGAAAGACAATGAAACATTTTCCACCCAAAATGACATCATAGTATTAAAAATAAAATAAAGTAAAAATCAAATTAAAAACTAGATTGTGAATTTAAGAATTGCAAGAAAGTGTAATATAAATACAGTAGATGTTAAATATCACCTGGAAATGTGCCATTTCCTGTCCACCAGTAGATGTACATCTTCAATGCGTCGGTTATTGGCGTAGTGTAGTCTCTTTGGCAGATTTTGCTTTAAATAAGGTCTAAAATGCTGGTCTGGTTTCCTACACTAGAGAAAGTGTTTACAAGCAGAGGACCATTTACAAAACTATCATCAACTTGTCAATCTTAGCATTTGTAAGTTAAATAAACAATGTATTGAAAATACAATTCACAATTCTTAAAATGTATACATAATTTCTCATGCTTGGCACTAAAACAAAGTGACATACTCACAGTTAGGTTAGCAACAATTGCTCTGGGGTTATCTGAAAAACGACGTAAAATCAGTCAAGTCAAATCAAGTTCAGTACATTAGCTTTCATAAAGGAGCAAAGGCACTCTCGTCTTTACTGGCTCGTGAAAAGGAGTTGCGCTAACCGTCTTGTTAGCATTGCACTCTCAACTGAGGTTGTCTTGCTATGTTAGAATCCCAACGGTTTGCATATTAGCATTGTATCAATTATCATTCTGCATAGAACGTGACCACCAGAAGAAAACGATCAATATGCGTAAGCGATTTATCAAGTGCTATATGTTAGCGTACCAACTGTGACCATGATGTAACCATTTGATTTGAGCTAGTCTCTTTTGAAATATTACTTGACCACAAAGGGCACAATGTAAAATGATCACTCTCCCTCAGCACTTTTTTCTATTCACGTTTCTATCTAGCTGTTTGTTAGTATAATATTAGCCTGTTAGCAGCTGAGCTTTTTTTTTTTTTTTTTTTTTCAAAAATAGTGCTTGAGCGAAAGGCAAATCCGGTACTAAATCTACCTTTATTTTCTGTACTCAGGATGCTATCTTCCACTTTACTATCTATTGATCCAACAAAAACTGAAATTGGTGCGATTTGTTTTTCTCATAAACAGAATAACTGCAATGTACGAAAATTGGTACGAAAGATGTTGCCTCTGTACCTTATGTTGTTTTTTATTGGAACGATCTCATCAATAACCTTGACTGGACCAAAATCTGGAATTTACTTTCTAAATACTTAATCAATAACAAAGTGAAAGAAGTGTCTTTTAAAATAATTCATAGATATTATCTATGAAGAAAAATATCAACACTGACTGCTCTTTTTGTGAGGATTCTCCGAAAGAAATGTTTAATTTGTTTTGGAATTGCCCGTTTTCTAAAAAGTTTTGGAAATATATTTATAATTCTGTTTTCATTATTATAGAACTGCAGCTTTCTCTCCGTTTTGAAAATATACTGTTTGGCTTTAATAATTATCCACCTAGAAGTAAAAAGGCATTTTGTCTCATCAATCTTGTTCTAATATTGGCCAGATGGCATTTACACAAATGTCGATATGTTAAACACAGACCAAATTTTTTCATTTGAAAATTACGTCAAACAATATATTAAGTCTATTGAACACTCCACAAAAAAAACATTCTGTAGGCTTGCTGTTTGTGCAATGCCTCAGCTTTATGCTTGCGGCCTTCATAGAGGCAATGGAGTAAAGGTGGGTGGCTGAAAATACCTACTGCACTGGCTATGCTCACAGAAAACATTTGACTTGAAGAGCAGAGCAGTAATTAAGTAAACAAAACAAACAAAAACTTCAGCTGGAGGTACTTGCAGTATCTGTGGCATAAGTGAATGTCTTATGTCAAAAGAGGCTCAATATTTATGCAGTGAGCTTTTTGCCAAATAAACATGAAAAGGAGAAACTGAGTAATACTGCATGGGAATAGTAATTCAAATCTATTTGGGAGGCACAAACCGTTGGGTTTCAGTTGCAGTACCACTCATTTCCACATGGTGCCCTCAGTGCTCACCCACCCACCCACAGACTGCAGCCCCTGCTACTGCAGCAACCCTCCGCCTCAAATCAAATCATTTCATGCAACAGTGTCAGTGTAATTTTTGGGTTGTTTCCATATTAATAAATAAGTATGTATGTGTGACTATAACTGCTCGGTGGTCATCAATACAAATGGAGATGAAAAAGTGAATTCAAACTTTAATTAGTGTCATTCATAAACGTCTTTAATTGATAAGTTGTGCAATTGGTCTTAACTCTTAACTCGTTCACTGCCATTGACGGTTATAGACGTCAAATATTCATTTTAACAATTTTTATTAGTTTAACTTTTTTTCCCCACTTTTGTTAACAAGAGTATGAAAACCTAGAATTTTTTTTATTGTACATTTAGAACAGATATAAAATTTGTGATTAATCGTGAGTTATTTCATGAAGTCATGCAATTAATTACGATTAAAAATTGTAATCGCTTGATGCTCCTCATTTTTAATAATCTTTTCTTTTATTAAATCGCGTTAGGCGATTAATTTTTTTTAATTGTAATTAATCGCATGACTTCAATAGTTACCTCACGATTAATCATCAATTTTATATCTGTTCTAAATGTACAGTAAAAATTTTTTATAGGTTTTCATACTCTTGTTAACAAAAATGGAAGAATTTTTTTTTTAACTAATAGAACTAGTTTAAATGATTTTTTTACGTCAATAGCCGTTAATGGCAGTGAATTAATTAAAATAAGAAAATAAAAAAGTTTTGTTCTTCGTTTGGGATTTCATATAAAACATTAGTTATGGCAAAGTTGTTACCAGTAATTTTTACATATTATTTACTCTAATATCTTGTTGAGATAAAGTTAGATTTTAATTTTTTGGGGGGTATTGTTTACTTCCAATGAGATTATTTCTCAAATACAATAAACTACTTAATCATGATTGGAAGCCTTCAATTTCTTCCGTCCAGTTGGCCATTTTGTCAATATGCGTGCGATGAGAGCAAATCCTGAAACCTGGATGCCTCCTACTGTTATTTGCTTTTGTCACTTCCGTTTCCCTGTGCCTCATGCACTGATTTGCTAACTAACGAACAAACGATTAATTGTCATCATCGATCAAACATGTTGAATTGAACGAGACCTGCCCACAACGGCTCAATTGAGAAGACGGCAAAATACCGTAACACCTGAATTTCCCGTATGTATTATCTTATTTTGACTTATCATTTTAAAATCCAGTACTTTGCTTTCTTTTATCTTTTCGTGGAAAAAGGATATTGACGGGAGTATTCTTGACAAAGTTTCACAAAAAATGCGTGCAGTTTCCAGCTTTGTCGGACAAAAACAAAAGTCTGAATCTTTCCTTGTCTCTTACATTTTGGGTTGTTGACGACTCTAGCACGTATTCTGCCCAAGGATCCAGGAATAAGAATGATATCATCAACATTTGTCAGGTAATTAGTGAGAAACTCCGTTTGATCACAATGGGCTTCTTCCATACCTGAGAACAGAAAAGATACAAAACAGAATTTAAAAACCCCTTCAGAAGAAATTCTACATAAATTTAATTGGGGTATTGTATTGCTGATAACCTTGAATAACCACTTATGTAATAGTAGGAAAAAAATGTGCTTCCATTAAAAAATTTGCTCTCAAAAACGTATAAATATGTTCTATTTTAAATATTACCAGTGTCCCAAAAACATATTTATGCTGCTTTGATGCAGCGTCTGAACTGAAGTGGTTGAAGCAATGGTAGTTATTACAAAAACGGCCAGTAGGTGGCAGCAGAGTACAAGAGATCAACCAGGGCCATGTTGCAAAAAGCTGTTTTCCCCACAGTTTTAAACAGATTTGTAAATAATGAGGAAACTTAACTATATTCTAATGTTAATTCTTGCAAAAAACAATATTCTGTGGGCCTTGCAAAATAAGTCAAAAACCATCAAAACTGCCAGGAGCGAAGGGGGTTGCTTCAGTGAAAATGGCTGGGAGTGAATAATTGTTTCTACTTGTGGTGTAGTGTGTTAATACCGTGATCCCCAACTATGATGATGTTGACACATCGGTGCAATTTCATCTGCTTAAGTCCGTTCATGAGTTGACCTACGATCCTATCAATCAACCTAAGAGGATTATTCAACTGGAACACAGAAAAGGAGCCATGATATCAAACCATTTTATTTTGTTTGAAAATCTGTGTTGCCAAAAAAAAACAAGAAAACTTACTTCGATGCTCATGGGTCCCATTTTATGTCCATATATGTCTGGCTGCTCAAAGTGCATAGCATAAACGTAGGGCCTAAAAAAAGGATGAAACATTATTAATATTATGTCAATACTTAAAAGGAAAGGTTAAAGTGCCCTTAAATGAGAAGTTGGCTTTAGTAAATCAGGAAAATTTAAATGTGGCCTACTGATCTGTTAAATGTGAATGATAATTATTTCAAAATACTTTCACCTTAACTGCACTTTTCTACCTTCAAGGTACTCATATGTGTTTCTACACCTTACTACATCCATTCTGCCACAGGATTAATTAAATATATATATTTTCATAATGATGACACAGCTTCACATTTAAGTACTAATAACTTTACATGGCACATGTTAGCTGACAGATTTGGGTTGTGTCTGTATGTACGTACATGTGTGAGTGTGTTAGCGCAACATGGTGAACTCACTGCCCAGTTTTGTTTTGTTTTTTTCATATCATGCTCACTCTTCTCCAAGTGACTGCTCCTACCTTGTCAATGCGGCACCAATCAGTATTGAAAGATAGAATGACAACACTTAGGTGGAAAACTTTCATTTTTGTGATTGGGCTCGTATTTCAATGTTTTTTCAGAATCAGCCATGACATTAAAAAAAAATGGGTTTGGATTTAATTGGCCTATTGGAGGAACTTCAGAAATGATTGCTTCTGTCTTTGTACACATTAAACCAGGGGTGTCAAACACTTGGTTCACGCTCAGGAGGAAAAATCATGGTATATAACTAAAAAAAAATTGCCGTCAGTTATACACAAATGTTTGCTATTTGCAGGCCAGCCCTACATAGCGTGGCTCAAATGAATGATTTATTGGTCCGACATATTTTTTGTTACTTTACAAAATCACCTCGCGTGCTGGATTAAACTCCTTTGCGGGCATGATCTGGCCCACGGGCCGCATGTTTGACACCCCTGCATCAAACACTATTAAAAATTCAGTCGTGGAAAACAAGGAAAAGACAGAGAAAGAAACACGGTTACGTTATGTACAAAATTATTCACCTCTCTACTTCGGGAAGGTGTAGCCACTGCAGCATGGCTAATATCCGCCGTTCCAGTGGGATAGTGCTAAAAATGAAAAATCTAATTAGGAATATAAGCACTCTCACTTTTGTTTTGTCAACAACTTACACAGGCCAGAAGAAGGAGGACGCCTTAACTCCTTGTTTGAAAGCTGTGATCCAGATCTAAGAGACAAACGGGATCATTTGGGGATCTAATCAGTAAGTGCTGATGAACGTAGTGTAGACAGATAATATTAAAGGAAGTAATATAAACAGATACATGAGCAGCTGTAGACATAGAATCGCAAATTCTGCTTCACGCTAGATTACAACTGGAATATGTCAGAACAATACTAACTGGTTGTCCACCCCACCAGCGGTGATTAAGTTTCTCTCGGCTTCGCAGGGTGAATGTGGCATCAAAGACAGGGTCATACATGGAGTTACCAACGATACCATGAGACTCTGGATAGAGACCCTAAAAGTCAGAAAGATTGTTTAGGGCAAACATTTGTGATTTAGTTCAATCCTGCATGTCCCAGAGTTGGAGCAACCAGAGATTGCATCAAACCTGATTTTAAATAAATGGCACATACCGTAGCCAATGAGTAGAGGTTGGGGAAGGTTTTGGAAGGGTACACAGGTCGCATAAATGGTGCGTGGGTTCCACATGTTCCTGGGAAAGGAAGCGCAAAAAAATGTCAATAAAAATAAATCAATTATCATCAAGCTTTTACCATAATTACGATCAAAATATAATTTTGGACCAAAGTGATCCTAAAAATGAAAACTAATCCCATAAACCCACCCATGCCTTACTCAGCTTCTCAATGTTAGGTATGACAGTCTTCCCTCTCTTCATGTAAGAAGCTCGGAAACCATCCACTGAAAGAATTATGAGTGGTGAGCGCACAAATCTATGAGCACAGTAAAAACGTTCATTAGATGTCATATGGCTCAAAAGTTAAAGCAAAGCTATATGTTGTTACTAATCAAAGTAAACACATTATAAGCATAAATGATATACTGCAACTGAATGAGACTTTTGTTTTGTCGGGAGCTTATAAAAACATACCCTGCAGGGCATTCAGCGCTCTTCATATCTTCACACTCATCTTGGAGCCATGAACTGTCTCCTGATAAACAAAGGACAAACGGAAATAATTATATCTTATGCGTTATCATATTGACCAACACACTCCAATTCAGAACTAAGCGGCACTAAGTCCAATTTTAATATAATTGGTGAATCAATTCTAAAAGGCCAAGGTGCATCAGTGTCCAATCGCACCATTCGGCGTTGTTTGAGCCAAAGTGGACTTCATGAGAGACGACCAAGGAGGAGACCACTGTTGAAAGCAAATCATAAAAATAAAAACAACTACGGGTGCCAGCTCAATAAAGAGTAATAATTCATATTTGAAAAGCTTTTCCAAAGGATCCAAATACTGAAGCCCTGTTGGATATGATTAAATCCGTCAACATGTTTCTTATGTTCCCATTCTTTACCTTTGCAGCGTGTCCTGTAGTTGGTGCAGCAGTCTCCCCGGGCTAGACAGTCATTTGAGCAGTGGCACGAATGGTTTTCATTCCGAATCTCCCCACAGCGATCTTTACTGCACTCGTAGCCACCATCTGCTTGTTGGGAAAGAGTTACTGCTCAGCAAAAGGCTAATACTGCCCGGATACATGCAAATCAAGTGCCAGATAGGAAATAGGACTAAGCCATTTGATACGATCTATTCTGATGTAGTGCACCCGTTTAGCACAGCATTGCAATTGTTTTCCATTTTCATTCAAAAAACAAGCTGGAAGTAGTTTAAAATAAGCTGAATGAGCGTGACGTTGACTCCCTGATTCACGTTACATGGATATACAGTGCAGCGATGACATTGGACTGTTACTCGGAAATGATGTCCCAAGTGTGTGTGAATGATATTGAGATGAGGGAAGATGAAAATTAGGATCGCTGGCACTTGCTAAACTTTGGGTTCGTAGTCACGACGACTCGGGAGCACTTGCTAGCTTCAGAGAGCTCAGCCAGAAAGAATGTGTTTGAAAATGCATGACAGACAGCAGTAATGCCAGTAACAAAACTTTGCAACTAGTCACTCCCATGTCCAAATAACTCTACAGGTATATTGGAATCATAAAGTCATAGGATATTGTTTCTTAATCCTGTTTGGACATGGATTGCTCCAGTCAGGTCATATTGGAACCAAAACAGCTGAAAGGATGAGATTACAGGAATGTATACAATGCGCAGTGTTAGTGTTAGTGCCTAAAGTTAAGTATGTGTCAAGAGCAAGAAAAAACTGTCAATGTGAATGAAATCAATTTAGAATTGACAACTAGCACGCTAATGAAAAGGGTCGAATGTCATGTCAAAATTCAGTCTACTACTCATGCATTAGGCTAGGAAATGATAAGAATCATTCATTACCTGTCCTGAGGCAGAGACGGTCAAAGTCAGAGCAACAGCTATTGTAGGTCTTACATAGATTGTCACAGCGACAGTTTGGTGGTTCCATCTCAACCAGCTCATAACACCTGTTTCTGCAGGAACTAGATGTTGGCACATAATGAGATGTAGAATGCACTGGAAAAAAACAACAACAACAACAACAAAACAAAAAGGTAAAGGTTTAGAAAAGTGTCTGATAAGAAAATGACTCCTGGGCCAAGAAATATGTCAAACTCAGCAATGACTGACTGATTTCATTTAAATACAACAGTTCTTACATCATGGTGTCTAAAGATGAAGAAACTTTAAAACCAGTAAATATGGGATGTAGGACTGGTTGATAAGAAAAGCTGGTTTCTGAGGTGACTACACGTATACACTGTCTCTTAGTACATTCACTCTGAAATACATTCTCCACCCGTTGTTGTCATGTGATATCAACTATGAACCCGCATTTTATTGGCCATTAGGAGCACATTAACCAATAAGGACTGAAGTCAAATGTATTATTAACACTGGCAACCGCATTGCCAATAAATATCAATGAAAATATGAATAACCACAGACACAGTATATCAAACTCTCCTGTTGGACAGAAAAACTGCTCTGGTATCAAAAGTTCCTCCGTTCTACATGACCAAACAAGACCCACAAGAAATAGTCTGTACAGTAGCGTCATTAGGCCAATTTTAAGGGGGGCCTAAGCCCCCCCACACCTAATTAATTTGGTGTTTAAAAAAAGATACATAACAAAAAGGAAATCCTGGCATAGATTGTCAGTCATGAAGCTAAGATCACAGGTCGCTAGCGTCCCCAGAAGCTACATTTCCCCATGGCGATTCTTATGCATCTCTTCCATTTGACTCCATAATACAGTACGAACCTATCGTCCTGCACATAACTGGATACAATGGCAGGGGAGGGGGCACGGTTGTGTACATCTCCTCAATCACCATGGCCATACTTTCACAAATTCAAGTTACTTATCAAGTCCTCACAGTCTCAAATCGCTTATACAGTACATTCCCGTGTTTATTATGGAACCCCAAGGAGTACTGCACATACTCAGATTACAAGACACACATTCAGGTATGTCCCGAAGTTAACACAACACTCGCAGGCCAAGATAGTTGGCACAAATCAGTCAGTAAACGTCAAGAGCTAACAGAAAAGCACTAAATAGCAACATGTTTGGGCAGCACTAGAATAAAACTGTGCATGTGTGTTAAGGGAAAAAATCTAAGTAGGAAAAATGAGAAGGCAGCGTAAATTAAAAAGTGTCATGTTGGGTTATGTTGTTTATATTATTTGCGCACGTTATTTTCTCTACACAATGGGGTAGATGCCACGGACTTCCAACTTCCGTGTTTCACACATCAGCGTCCTGTCCGGTCACTGATGGCCATGTTCCAACACTCGCACCCCCACCCCTGCACCCCCTCAACCGCCCATCGGCAAGAGCGCGCAGGGCGTCTCAACTCTCTGAAATGCTTTGGACAACTGAGACAGACACACTACACACTCGCACCAGTCTTCAGGAACGCGCAACCGAGGGGCACAAAGGCGGACCACACATCGCAAACAGGAAACGGAAACAAAGCTAATGTGTGAAAACCAGGAAGTCGGAAGTCCCGCCTCCTCCGTGGCATATACCCCATTCAGAATGCGAAAACCAAAATGTCAAAATTAGCTATTGTCTGTAAATCCAAGGATGTCCTAAATTACAAATCATCAACACACGATATTGCTCACTGTTACTTCTACAGCTTTGGCAGTGATGGAATTTGTAGAAAATAGAGCTACATCAATAGATTAAAAACAAAACAATAACATGCTGTGAATGTAATTATTGACTTATTGCAAAGCATTTGATACCACGCATTACTCAAGCAGAAATATGAACAATGTGGCAGGAGAGGCGTTGCACTTAAATGGTTAAACATGATCTTTTATTTAAATATTAATAGGTTTGAATACAGGACTGAAATCACACATGAGAAGAGTAACCTATGGTATTCCACAGGGTTCAGTATTGGCACATAAGTTATTTATAATTTATTTAAATTATATTTATTTAAACATACAGTATTGGAAATCTGTAATGTTCGCTGATGATACAAATGTATTGTGCTCAGGAGTTAACTTGATGAAACAACTACTAAAAATGGTAGAAATGGAAGTGGTCGCATTAAAAACAGTTTGATTGTAATAAGTTATCATTAAATGAAAATAAACACAATTGATGGTGTTTTTGTTTGGTGGTATGCATCTCAGCTGTGACATAAAAGAGTGAAATGAGGGGCTGTTATTTCCATAAAAGAATAGGAAGAAACCAAAAAAGTGATCAGAATAATGAATAAGGTTGGCAACAGAAAATCAACTAATTAATTATTTATATGATCTGCTATTTTAAAATTCATGGATATTGTGCATTTCAAGACATTGGGAAAAATAATGCTTTTTCATGTAATGAAAATAGCCTTCCTGTTTGTATACAGAATTTCTTTAAATTAATAGAAAGAAATTATCATTTAGAAAGTTTTTTTTATTTTTTGGAACATGTAATTGTAAAGTGAGGACCAAGATAAAATACAGATGTGTTTCAGTTTTAGGTGTAAAATTGTGATAAAATGTATTTTTCCATTTTACTTCTTCCTACTCCTTTTCATGCGTGTTAATGATATATGTATTGTTTTCTTATTTTGCCTTCAGTCATTATTTGTTTGTTTTGATTTTCTTTAGTTGAACTGTTTTTGTTGTTTTGTGTTCGAAATAAAGATTTCAATCAATCAATCATACCTTGGTGATTCTCATGTAAAAATGTGAAACATATTTAAAAACTGGAAAATTATCATGTGAAAACATGATAGCCATATACATAAAAATGTCAAATATGCCATACGGTTAAAGTATAAGGTTTTCTTACTTAAGTATATTTTTGTTAAGAAGGGCGTAAACATAAGATGAAGCTTCACCCTACATCTCTTTGGTTAACTTTTGCTTTGTTGTTGTTTTTTATGACTAATTGATTGAAAATTAATCGAAGAAAAACTTACCTACCTACAAAACCAAATTAGCTGTTGTGGTCTACTGAAATAGTTGATATCAGATAACTTTTAAAAAATCGCCTACAATGCTAAATTTTGTACAAAATGATGACCACATTTGCAACTATAATACATGTATTTAGTACACGCCGTTGAGCTACAGTATATTAATAATATAATTAGTGCCGTCAGTGCATAGCGCAAAGACAGTATTGCAGGGTTAGCAAGAAGCATGATTATCAAAATATCACGTTTTCATTTATCCCTAATATTATTTATTTCAAAATTGTTTATCTAGGTTAAAAAAATAAAATAATTTTAACCCAACTGAAGTAGCTTTAATAAAGTTGAGTTACTTTCCAATAGCTTACTCAACAATTTATGTACATATCTGTTACACATATGAGCTAGCTGGCATCAGTTACATACACTTACCACGAACACACACACAGTTTATATTTGACATAGTTATATACATATATTTGTTAATTCCGTCCAAAAACATTGAAAAGCAATTTATTAGTCTTTGTTAGCTGTTTGTAAAAATGTTGTGCCCCTGTGCTATAGCATAGTACGTTTGCTCACATCCTATGCATCACCTGGGGGAGTACATTAAACCTCAGTGAATTGACATTTGTACACCGTGTTGGTATTACTGATTGAAACCAACTTTAATGTAGTCAAAATCAAATCATGAAGGAAATTGGTGGCAGGCTATTATTGTCATGATTTTATTCACTGTGACAAAAAGCTACAAACTCGTTCTACCTTCTTTTCGAGTAGGGGCTACTGTAAATGTTGGTGTGGTGGGTGACAAATTTGTGTTCTACTCAATGTTTTTCAATCCCTGTGAGAGGACCTAATTTGTATTTATGTACGCGGATTTACAGTACAATGAAAGTGCTGTTCTAAGAGGACATACTCACGGTCTGCTCTTCCCGTGCCCGTGGCGTCTGCCCCTGAGCGTTTAAGTCGGTCGTACACAAAACCCCAACACACACTGGTGACGCACAGAAGCCACAAAATCCACACAAACTGAAAAATAGCGACATAGCAATTCAATTGCCCACATTTTATTTTTTCCTTCAAATTTTCAGGTTAAACGGCGAACATGAAACAACTACACGTGTATTCTTTACTAACAGATGACTGACTCGCAAAGAAGCAGTAAAAGCATTTAAAGTAAAAACCTAAGTGTCATATTCGTTCTGCGAGTACGTAAAGTTTTATCACTCTTACCGTCAGCCGAAACATTGTTTCGCGTTCGGACTCAAAATAGCCCCGTTACTGTAAGACGGTTTGCCAACGAATGTATATCTGAAGATGAGATTCAGATACTTCCAAGGAGAATCATAGTACATTAGTCCGGTTTGATTTTTGGATGGAAGCAGTTCTTTTTTTTTTTACATACAGGGACGGCAAGTCTTGGTTTCAAAGGAAATAGATTCATAAAGAGGCGGAGCTTTTATACAGCTTCATCTCCTTACCTTACCCCCCTGCCTTCGGTTTCTTAGTTACCATCTCTCGTGTTCTTTTTCCCGCAACCAATTTAATGCTGGCTTGGCGTTGGTTGAGCCACCGCAGACGACATTGCGATGATGACACATACGTACATCTTGTATGCTGGTCCACTAACGAGTTGGGAGACCAGAATGATGGGAATGATAGACAAGACATGTTTATAGAGGTCACAACCTTCTTGAAAGTGAGCGAGCGCTACACTGATCGATGAGAAGACTTTGTTAAAATTACCTTGAATTTTCTGTTAATAATTTATATTTATGACACTGATTATGTTCATGATTTCTCACATGTAGGAATAAGATAAATATCAATATACAACACTTGATTTCTATAAATCAATGGTGCATATCTAACTTAAAGGCATAATACGTGTCATTTTTATTTTTGAATAGGCAGCATTAGGAACACCAGATGCATGTATTGGCAGTGAATGGGGGAAAAAAAACTTCCACCCACACTCTTCACTAATGAACAAAGTGCAGACAGTCATCATTCTGCTGAAAATATGGTAGTGACATTAACAAGAACAGGACGTCCTTCCAAAACTCATGAAGAGAGAGAGGGGGGTGGGGGGTTCATAAAAGCTGCCTAGAAGATGACAATAACAGTGATGGAGTTGCAGAATAGTTCTAGCAAATACTAGCTGTTTACAAAATTCACTCGTCGTACTTGAAATTTATCAGATGAATGTGGTATAAAAATTGCTGGGGACACATTAAAACTAAGACTGAACTCATTAATAAAAAAAAAAAAACACAGCATTTGAACTGGGATGTGTTGACTTTTTATATTCAGTGTATGTTAGTTTGAAAAATCAAAATTATTTACCATCACTCATTTGTAAACCTCAACTGCTGAAATATACTATATATTCTGTATACTATACCTTCTTGTGTATAAGGTTTCTTTTCCTACACAGGACATATGGCCAGGATGCTGTCCTGGTAAAATATTTGTTTGTGGTCACCCCCCCCCCTCCCCTCCCCTCCCCCCTCTCTCTCATCACACGTGGATAACTGGATAGATGCACATTCCGATTGGCCATGGCACCGAACCTTGTCAGGGACTGCGCAAACATTCCTACCTGACTGAGTCGTTGTAGCCAGCATTCTACTGCAGGAGAGCCAACGGAAGAGAAGGAAGGAGCGTTACGTGCACCGCAGGTCAACGAGGGGCACAATTCTCACAAAAATGCCCGTCCAATATCAAAACACTTTGAGAAGGAATTGACGACCGAGAGGGTCATTTTCATTTATTTAAAAAAATCCATCACAAAGGGCACTTTGTGCTGTTGGGTTACGCGAGGGTTCTATCTGTGCACGTGACAACCATAGTAGAGACAAGAAAACAAATGATGTGATTATGTTTTTTTGTTGTTTTTTAATAAATGTGTTTGTGTTCACATGTGGGTGCGTGTATTTGTATTCATCAAATGTTGGCACACATCGGTTTCTTCCAACATTCATTGGCACTTTTTGACATTTTTGGAATATAAGTATTTTAAATTAACTCATTCACTGCCATTGACGGCTATAGACGTCAAAAAAATCATTTTAACTATTTCTATTAGTTTTTTTTTTTTTACTTTTGTTAACAAGAGTATGAAATCCTAGAACAAAAAATAGTGTACATTTCGAACAGATATAACATTTGTGATTAATCGTGAGTTAACTAGTGAAGTCATGCACATTATTACGCTTTTTAATAATCTTTTATTTTCTGTAATCTTTTAAAAATAAATAAAAGATTGTTAAAAATTAGGGGCGTCAGGTGATTAAATTTTTTAATTGCAATTAATCACATGACTTAACTAGCTAACTCACAATTAAACACAAATTTTTATATTTGTTCTAAATGTACAATAAAAAAAATTGTAGGTTTCCTTACTTTTGTTAACATAAGTAGAAAAAAACAGTTAAACTAATAGAACTAGTTCAAATGAATTTATAGCAGTGAATGAGTTAAGGTCACATCTATTCAGGACATGCCGCGATACATTATGGGTCCCGCCCACCCGTTAACGGTGAATGTTGGGTCAAAGGTGTGTTGAAGAGCTGCTGACAGATGGAATGAGACGCACAACTTTTTGATTGCACTTGATGTTCAGTTTAAGAGGGGCCTTCAAAAAGGAGGAATAAGCGGTTATGAAAATGGATGAGTGGATGTAAGAAATGGGGATTAAACTGGATGTCAGCTCCTGTATGCCAAATGCTAATGAGAAGGAGCTCTTCTTGTATCACTGCTATGTAAAAAACACTTATGTCCATTTTTTGTGTGTGTTTTTGGGATGAAACTGAGTGAAGACACCCCCAAAACGCAAAAAAAAAATGTTTTAAATGAAAAAGTGGACATAAGTGTTTTTCACACAGCAGCGACTATATTTTAATTAGAAAAGAGTAGTTATTCATTCAATTTATTGTGTTTTATGTTCAAGTTTATGTACACTCCAAAAATAGTTGGGTCAAAAATAACCCAAATCTGTGCCAGTGGCTCACTGATTTGCAATATGTTTGCGATGCTGAACCCATCTTTCATTTATACATTTTTTTGAGTGTGTATTTATGATTTTACATATAATTATTTATAGTACTGCCTCTGTCAGTACTACAAATTATAATAAGTAGACTACTGCTGCATTTCTCTTCCATGCAACAATTTTTTTAAATATACATTTCTTAAATGATAAACAATGGGTATACTGTCATGTTTTGAAGAGAAGCAATAAATTACAATTCTTGAAATTAAAAAATTTAAACAAAAACATAACAAAAACACATCTGCATTTATTACAAAAAAGGACCTTGCACATCTGACAAGTTTGTTAAAAATCACATTATATAATGAGTACAATTTTTCAAAGGATGAATTGATGTGACGAGTCGGTCTTTTTTTTCCTTTTTTCTAAAGACAGGCCGAAACATTGGCCGTCAACTTACAAACACTCTTGGTTATCTCAATTTAAAATTCCAAATGTTCTTTTCCTAGTATTGCCGAAAACATTAGCAAGGTAAACTTCTCTTTTCGATCCTGATAAATAAAATTATTGCGCAACACTGCCCCCCCCCCAAAAAAAAACATTAAAAAAAATCTACTATCAATGAGCAAAGGAGTACATTATGAATGTTTTAAAAAAGTGAGCTTCTTCAAATGAGGGTTTTCCGACAATGCGAAGATTTCATTCCGATAGCGATGGCGAGTGGAGGGACTTGCCACTGACTGGACTGTTGCTGTACGGATGCCAGTTACCTCTCTCTCTGTCCTTGCTGTCATGCTTGTGCTTGTGTTTATGTTTGTGTTTCTTCTTCTTTTTCTTCTTGTGCTCGTGGTGGTGGTGGCCATGCTCCCCTCTGTGTTTCAAAGGCAATGACGCGGTGTCTTTGGAGAAGGACGGTGCGGGCGTGGCTGGCAAGGAAAGCATCGACTGCTCGACGAATGCCGGCTCTTTACCTTTCAAGAAAAGAATCAATGTGGTGGTAAACAAACGGGAATAACTCTTTTTCGGCCGTACAAAAAAAATTACCTGGTGTCGAGGGTCTCTCCAACAGATTGAGGTGATGGTGAATGAAGGCCTGACTATCGTGGACAGTCTCCATATCAATATCTTCCTCTTCCATGTTAAACTACAACCAGAGAAAGACAAGAACTGAGGAAAGAAAAAAAAACGCCAGCCAACCTTGGCAAAAGCCATAAAAGCGATAAAAAAATAAATAATAATAATAATAATGATTAGGGCTGGGAATCTTTGTCTGTCTCACGATTCGATTCCGATTTTTGGGTCAGCGATTCCATTCTAAATCGATTCAGAACAATTTTAGATTAAACATTATTTGATTGACAATGATTTCTGGTTCAATTTATAGATATGCAAAAAATTGTCATGATCTACTCCAGTCTGACTCGCTAATGCTTATTAGCGCGCTACTTGTGGCACTTTTATCACTCAAAAGAACGACTATTCATATAAAACGCTTCAGGAATGTATACAGAGAAGCATTTTAACATCCTACACTGCAAAAAAACAAAAAACAAACTTTTATTGGAATAACTTGATCATGACTTTTTGCTTCTAATGTGGCTACAACTTAACAGTGTATCAGAACGAGCGGAAACCACACTGCCCCTAAGTGGCCAAATCGTGTACAACATGAACAGTGCTCCCGATAAAGGCACACACAAACAAGGGCAAGACAGTATAAAATAATTGAATAATTTAAAATCGATTCTGAATCATACTAATTGAGAATCGCGATTCTTATGAGAATCACGATTCTTATGAAAATAGATTTTTGGGCACACCCCTCATAATGAATCATCATCATCCTTACTCTGATCTTGTAGCGCCCGACTCTACCATCATCATCTAGATGCTGCAATGCCTGTCCGGGTTCTGGAGGGGATCCCAGCTGCGTCTCGGCCTTTCTCTTGATGCCCTGAGGAGGCTGTCCTACCCCACACACTCCAAGAGAAATGGGATCGGGCTCTTCATCCTCCTGCCAGAAGGAAAAACAAAGCTGATGCAATATATTCTGTAACTTCCAAAATACCAGTCTTACATTTGTTTTGGCGGAGTACTCACAGGTGGGTAGTTAAAGCCGACACCATGGATTCCTATACTGGCGGGTGTGTCAATAACAGAACTGACACTCAGTTCAGGCTTGATGGTAGGGTTTAGTACCGCTTTCTTCTCTTTTAAATTCAACACAAGGCCGAGCTCAGGGAGCGGCAGGCAGGAAGGCCGAGTCAAACCAAACAAAGTATAGTAGAGGTTCACAGCATCGCAGCGGAGGCGCCAATCATGAGAGGTACCTGAGGAGAAAACAGAAAAAGAAATCGCTCAATATCTGAAACCCCTAACAACTGCTTCTGTTCAGTCTTCTGACCTACAGCAGATGAATGCATTCAGCGGGAAAACGTTTTTGGACAGATGAGACTCACCTGAGTTCATCAGCTTCCAAAGCTGGTCCACCAGAGCTTCATTGCATATAGCGGATTCTGTTGTCTTGGTGAAGGGTGGATTCTTACAAAGCATGGCTAGGATCTTATGTCTGGCGGAACAACAGACATCGGAAATGTTCAATTGTACATAAAACAAGGTATGTGCAGAATTTGGTTACTAATGCAGCAAAAACACCACAAAACCAAACATTCACATTTACTCCCATGTTAGTGGGAAACGAACATCAGGTAAAAAAAAATAATAATAATTGAACATACAAATTCAGGTTCCGTCGCTGCCACTGTTATGGACAACTGTCATAAACTGCCCCCGTACTATATCAAGCAAGCCTATATACTTACTAACCTGACATAAGGAGCCGGGTCACTCTGAACCAGGCTGAGGAGCCACTGCAACTCAGCTGAACTCTTTTCAACTGCAAAATCAAACATGATGTCAACATCAACAAATTACTATACAAACAAAAACTGCACAGTTGAATTCACTTTCTTTTTGCCACGCCTTCATGTACAACTTCATCTGATCAGATCACGTTTATATAAAGGGATGGCATTTTAGTAACGAAAGCATCAAATACAGTAAGTACACTTAGTTCTGAATAAAAAAATGTAAAAATCTAGATTTTTAGCTCATTTTTATTCAGATGATTATGGCAGGCATTCTTCAACTAGTGTTATTTTTGCAAAACCGCAAGTATGATTTGGAGACTTAAAAAAAAGAAAAGTTGATTCATTCCAGACAGAGTGAGATCAAATACAATATTCTTACTCTGTCTCAGTTCACCATTCACATCCACTTGCATCACAAATGATGTATGTTGAGGACTTCCTCGAAATGTCTTCAGTGCTCATACAGTGTAAAATGTGAAAATGACCATCAGTGTGTTTGTATCTTACCTCTTGTGTAGTCCACCAGAGCCTCTATAGCAGCAACACGGACGTCAACAAAGTGCCCATATTCTGCGTAGGACTTGAAAAGTGACGCTTCACTCGGGATGTGGCCATTTTTTTGAAGTTGGCGAATGGCTTTAAGAGAACTACAAATGAAAGTTAAGAGATGGAGGGGGAGATAAAAAATGTAATGTGCAAAGCAAAGGAGAATCACAAAATATGACAACAATTAAAGCAGGTCCAAACTTTAGAACTGCCATCTTGCCTGTGTTTTTTTTTTCTCTTCAACACAATGGATTTCAAATTATACAAACTGTCCACATATATTTTAGGGAACAAACAAGTCAAAAGTTTGAACAACAACCACACAAATAATAAAAACGGGTACACAGAGACAGACAGCAGCTACCTGATAGTAATCGTGCTCCTGTAACTTGGCAATAGTTTTTCCATGTTAAGGAATCTTGTTATCTCCTCCAAAATTAGACGCACATCAGCGTTTAAATTGTCCACTGTGCGTGTCTCGTTGTTGATACTGATGGCTGGGGTCAGAGAGTTGGTCAGTGCTTCAAGCAGATCTGCACGGTAGTAATTATCTGAGAACTGGAAACGGACCAAGTTAGTCGACGGCAAAACTAAATAAACATCACGTAATTGGCATGTGGTATTTCACTACAAATTTCTTCAGCCAATCATCAATATACTATATATTACTATTAACTCATTCACTGCCAGTGACGGCTATAGACGTCAAAAATTAATTTTAACTATTTCTATTAGTTTAACATTTTTCCCACTTTTGTTAACGAGAGTATGAAAACCTAGATTTTTTTTTATTGTATTAGAACAGATATAAAATTTGTGATTAATCGTGAGTTAACTAGTTAAGTCATGCGATTAATTACGATTAAAAATGGTTATCACCTGACGCCCCTAATTTTAAATAATATTTTCTTCAAAAAAAAGATTATAAAAATTGTTATTTATATATAAATAATAACAAATATTTTATTTATTTAAAAAAAAGAAAATATTATTAAAAAATTAGGGGTGTCAGGTGATAATTTTTTTTTAATCGTAATTAATCGCATGACTTCACTAGTTAACTCACGATTAATCACAAATTTTATATCTGTTCTAAATGTACAAAAAAAAATAATTCTAGGTTTTCATACTCTTGTTAACAAAAGTGGAAACAAATGTTAAACTAATAGAAATAGTTAAAATTAATTTATGACGTCTATATTTATTTCCCAAAATTCAGATGCCCTCTTCATCTCTTCTACTGAGGAGACTACAATCATGAGGCATCTGCGATAGACTAACATTAAATGATTAATTTATTTTACGCAATAATCTAAAATCCAGAAAAGAAAGGAAAGCATTGGCAATATTAACAATTTAGGTTACAGGGTGTGTTGCTGTGTCATTACTTTGTTTTTCCTGTTGTCGTTGTACTTGATAAGGTCAAGTATGAAGTTGAGGACATCTCTGGGACAGAGGTTCTGGACATCTCGGAGTAATGCCATGGCAACAGGCATCGTCTTGCAAGGAATACAGGAAAAAAAAAACGTACATTAGGTGACAAAAAGTAAATCACAAGAGAGATGGGGAGACTTAATAGCATATAATTACTGAATGCATCCAGCAATGGGCAAACCTGCCATGATTTGACACCTTATGTTCCTCTATTAATCATTAGCACTGCCTTGCCTTTGCCAGGCATATTACAAAGGTTGTGTATTTCCTCTGATTAAATGTGGTCTGATGAAATCTCAAAATATTAAACTTGCATGTGATACTGTGGCACCACATAACAAATCACAAAACGAGAAATACATAATAAGGGCGGCAGCCCAAGTCCCTTTAAATCAACTGTCACTTCCAACCCGACCCACTTGGTAAAGAAACAAAAACATATTTAGTACCCGTTTTAAAAGGGGCACTCTACCTTTTGCAGGAAATAGCTCTGGAAGTTGATGAAGTTGTTGGTTTTCACGATATTGGGGCAGCTCTTGCAGCAGAACATTCTGGTGAACAGAGACTTCATAGCTGGTGGGCCCTGCCATGTGCTCACCATAGAATTGGCTATCTGCAATTATTATGTGCACACAACACAATTTCCATATTAAGACTTTATTTACTTTATGTAAATGCATATAATGCCATGAAAAACTATCGGACCCTTTACTGATTTCTGATATATTTAAATATTTATCAAAAAATTTTTTTTAATTAATTGTACTAGCGAGAACATGCAAGCGCTGCAATGAAAGGCCAAAGCTGAGAATCAAACTCAGAACCTCAGAACTGTGAGGCAGACATGCTACCCATTCGGTCACCATGCTACCTAATGTACATAACACAAATTTCAAAATGGCAACATTGAGTAAAGGTCGCCCACCTTTGCCAAACAGAAGCAGGCCTGCATTCGCACTTTGTAGAAACACTGTTCTTGTTCAAGGATGTCCGTCAGAGCAAGTCTGGAAGCAGGAGTTGGGAAGGTTTCAAGAGCTAAAATGGCCTCCTCCTAGAAAATAGAAAACATGCGGACAAATATCAGCCACGAAAAACTAATTTATGTGGCAATATTGTGGCATAGTCAAGTAAGAAAGCTAAATCAAAGTTATTTGCCACCTGCGATTAGATTGCACAATAGGATACAGCATATTGACTTTCAAGTCAGTTGGTACAGTAGGGCCCTCCAAAATGCGGATATACTGCGGACTTACCTGTGCAACTACATCTCTTTCATAACGCAGCTGGTATTGCCACATGAAGTCGGCTTGCTCCAACTCGACTTTCCTCAGAATTGACATGTCTGGGTCAATACGGATCCATAGGAGAGGAGAGTCGGCACTGCGTAGGAGAAGAGAAATGGATTGAAGCACATTGTTGACGACAGGCGAATATTCTGACGGTGATTTTTTTTTTCTTCAACAAAGAAAAGCTTCTGTGATTGTCGTCCTCTTTTCTGATCGATAATGGTGAGCTCCGAGTCTTTTTCATTGGTTTCATTGTGCATTTGGCCACAATCAAGGTTTTTGTCATCTCTTCATTTACCTCACTCCAATGTCCAATTCTGAGCTCCCTCATCACCAACTATTCAGCTCACTAGGCTTATTTACAGAGGAGTGCCAAGCCTTAGTTAGAGAAGTTGAAGCAGCTCCTAGCTTCTTTCATTGAGAATTGGGTTGAGCCAACAAGTAACCTCTCTGGACATATGCACTAAAATATTTTGGAAATGCAAATGGGTTATTGCCTTACTCCATGGCCGATAAGTCCATGTCCACTTCCTCTCCATTCATCAGGGGAATCTTCTTTTTCTTATTTCTAGGGAGAAAATAAAATGAAAAATAAAACATTAGCCCACCAAATAAGACACCTTTGACATGGTAATCAGTTGCATTTGCCGTTCCTCGGATCCCATTACAACTTTCCGACTCCTTTAGTCACACGGATTAGTTTTCCATCTGCCAGAGTGACTGGTGGATTCTTTTCTTTTTACGCCAAACACTACCTGCATTGTATTATAACTGAGCTGTAAAAGACCCAGAAAGGACACACACTTGTTATATTCTCACTCGAACCTACAGATTTGTGTTGTCCCAAGATTTACCACTGATGACAAGTGAGGGAAATCACTGTCACTTGTGTGGCCCTTCAATTGCGCCCTGGGAACATATAAAGTTGTGGATCGAATCAGTTGATAGTTGCAATATGTAGCGAGTTATAAACAATAACTATCTGTGATAAGGAAACCAGGTGATTACACCAAAAGGGAATTCAAGCCAAGTGGTTGAATTTTGTTTCCAAAATGATCCGTTATTGATACTGATTGTCCTCATTAGGGTCGCAGGTAAACTGGCGATCTTGGGTGATGCCCTGGACTGGTCGGCAGTTAAATCACAGGGAAGACTCATGTGGGCAAATGAGAACGTTTTGTGAAGCAGGAAGCAAACAGAGTAACCTGAGAAACCCGCGGAAGCAGGACGAGGGATGAATTGCAAACTCCACTTAAATTTTCCAACTGAGACTTTTCCAACCTCGCCTGACTGTCAGGAAGTCATTTTACTGCATGCTGCCATTTCTAAATTCAAATGATCGGTATATAAAATGATAATGAACAATTTCATTGTAAATGTGTGCGTATCCAGCAGACGTTTTACAGCACCTTCGGCTCTTGGAGTGACATGGGATATCATGTTTAAGGCTGTTCTCCTCTATCTGCAAGGTATGGTTGAACGACCCATCTAATTCCTGTACCGTCACTTTGATGGGACCCTGGGGGATATGCAAACATTTCAGAAGACGGTCTACGGTAAAAGGTTAGTTCATTAACACACTAACATTCTACATACATTCATGTACTCCACTTTAATTAAAAAAAATTTTTTTTCTAATACTGTATAATTATTACATAATCATTTAACTACCTATCTGAGTGAGGTAATGAGGTAAATGATATTAACTCATTCACTGCCATAAATTCATTTAAAATTTTTTTTTAATAATAATAAAAATTTGGGGTGACAGGCTATTAATTTTTTTTATTGTAACTAATTAATCACATGACTTAACTAGTTAACTAATGATTAATCACACATTTGATATCTGTTCTAAATGTACAATAAAAAAATTCTAGGTTTTCATACTGTTGTTAACAAAAGTGGATTTTTTTTTTTAAACTAATAGAAATATTTACAATGTTTTTTTGACGTTTATAGCAGTCAATGGCAGTGAATGAGTTAATGTGGGTCAAGTGTTTAATAAGAGTAGTATCAGTGACAGTAAAGTAGATCATCTAACCCAAGAATATGAAACCAAAACTACTAGCAAGAGTTTCCGTTCACAGTATGCCACTCAAAAATTTGAAAAACAACAACAAAAACCAATTAACCTAATTATTAGGGCCTAATATAATAAAACAAGTAGCTCTATGGCTCGATCCTTGATGCAAATGTATCCCTTGGACAAAATCAATAACATTTCCATGCTTAGTTTGAAAAGATCGTTATTGATATACTCACAACATATTTCTGAGTTCCAGATGATGTGTAGTCTTGGCGGATCTCCAACTCCAAAACATTCCTCTTTCTGTTGAATGCAAAGCTGCCATAGAATTTTACGACAGCACTCTGATCTCTGGTTTTGAACAAGTTAAGACAAAAAAGAAAAGAAAAATGAAAAATAAACAATCATTTGCACGTGTTCTCTTTGCTCCCTGCCATTTTTTTTTTCAGTAACAAAAAAATAAATTTGACAAAAGCAATAATTATTGAATTTTGCAAGAAAGATCATTTTTAGCGGGTGACATAAAATGACATGACGGGCCAGATCTGGGCCACAGGCCATGAGTTTGACAGCCGTGGATTAAAGGATACACCCATTGCTTGATAAGAGGGGAAATGTCCTTGCCAGAGACATTAGAGATTGATTTCAGGAACGCATGAGTAGATAGAAGCATCTGGCTCCACATGTGACTCTGGTATCTCTGTGATGAGGCTGTGCTAGCCAGACTCAAAAGCTTGTTGAAAACCTTAAGGAAAGATAGACAAAAAAGACAATGAAGTGAAGTCGCCATTTTTTGGGGGGTTCTAGATCATGTTTATTTATGCATTTTCTGATTAATAAACAGTTGGTGATGTGGTTTAAAGATTTAAAGCAGGTAGAATGTCTGAAGAACAAGCCAAGAAGAAATAAAAGGAAAAAAATAAGTGTTGTTACACTGTGTTGAATACTGTGCATTGAGTCAGACTGGTGTCCCAATGGCTCAGCAGTTAGACACAACAGTGGAACCTCATGTCAAAAATTTGACCCCGGCTTTGCAATCCGAAACACTTGCAAATCGAGTTACTGTTTACTATTGAAATAACATGACGCGTTTGCTTACAAATCACGATGCAACAACTTCAGGGCTGAACACACTAGGGCCAACTTGAAAACCAAAAGAGCACACTGTCACAATGCAGTGCGTTTATTCATCACTTCCAGATTGATTTAGAATTAGCGAATTTAGAAAATTCTAACTAGAAAGAAGACATCTCACCTGCAACATGAACTCCATGCTGATCCGGTTTTCAATCAGTCTCATCACTAAGTGAGCCTTACATTGGAACATTTTGTAGTACTCCCATGACAATGTGTGAGGGTGCTTCAGAGAGAAGTGAAGGTGGGGGGTTGGGCTGCAAAAAGAGAAGGACTGATATCAGCATGTGATTTCACACTGTTTCATTCAATTAACCTTTCCTCACTTTGTAGACATTGCAACTGAATTCAAATGTATTACTTGTCCTTTTCTTTGCCTCCGCTAAACGTTGGGTGCAGAAGAACGCCTCCCATCTTCAGTTCATATTCCACAATCTTGTCCAGCTCCTGTGACAAAACAAATATATAATTCACTCGTTCCCTGCCATTGACGGCTATAGACGTCAAAACTTAATTTGAACTATTTCTATTAGTTTAAAATTAGTTTTCACTTTTGTTAACAAGAGTATGAATACCTTGGGGGGCGGGTGGGGGGGGGCTTGTATTGTACATTTCAAACAGATATAAAATTTGTGATTTTTCGTGAGTTAACTAGTGGAGTCATGCAATTAATTACAATAAAAAAATGTAATCGCCCGACGCCCCTAATTTTTAATAATCTTTTCTTTTTTTTATAGCGTCAGGTGATTAATTTTTTAAAATTGTAATTATGACTTCAATAGTTAAGTCATGATTAATTACAAATTTTATATCTGTTCAAAATGTACAATACATTTTTTTTTTTATAAATTCTTAAGAAAAGTGGGGGGAAAATTAACTAATATAAATAGTTCAAAATAATTGTTGACGTCTATAGCCGTCAATGGCAGTGAATGAGTTAAAAATAAAACATATAGGCCTATCTATGTTCCACTGACACCAAATTGGCATGTAATTGCATATAATGTCTGGATGTCAAGTAAATCCAGCGTGTCAACAAGTTTGCTCTTCTCAAGAAGCATTGCTCAATGTGAAAAAAAAAACCCCTCTGAGAATACAATAAAGAATTGTTCATTTGTCCCTTGCTCTCTCTCTCTGTATTCTTCTATTTCATTCCCCACCCTTCACAGCTGAGTACATACCTGCCTACTAATGCTTATTCAAGTTGAAATACACGGCAGTAAAAAAAAAAAAAGTAGAGAATTTAACAGCAATAACAGTGAAAGATCTACACAGGAACCCACAATCCTACAGAATAGGTTATCTTGAAATAGCAAGCAATAGCAGCAATGACATTATGAATGTACAATGCAGTGTGTGTGTGTGTAATAAAAAACAATAATATGCCTCAAATCCTTATGTTGTACACTAAAGGGATGTTGGCTGTTTGCCAATTAGAAGTGCAGGTCCCAAGCTTGCATAGAAAATGAGTGGGTTGCATAGGAAGGGCATCAACCGTGGTAAACAAATCGTGTCATGTGGCGACCCCTGATGGCCAAAACCAGAAAGAGAAAGAACAAGAGATTAAGAAAGTTGTGGCTGCAGCCCCTATTTCTCAGGCCCCTCCTCCCCACGTCCCTGCAGACCTTGACATTGATTGCACACTTGGACTTGAAATAGTGAAGAAAATGTCATCTGAACACGAGTAACAAAATGGTAGATAACTACGTGGAATATTTTTAAAAGACTATACTAATGTACTATTGTTAAGCGAATACTTAAAAACAATGCCAGCCTTCCGAATGATTGGATATGACTTAATTTTGCAGATGTTGTTTACAGTTTTTTATTTTACACGTCTTCAAGAGCAGACTTGCGCTACTTGGCCGTGAAGGATAACTTGAGCGCCAAAAAACAAAAGCGTCTCAGAAAATAACAGTTTGACTGAGGAGAAGTGTTATTGTTTTTTTTTTTAAAGTGTATTGAAGTCGTTGGCTTCATTGGTATTTGGCAAAAAGGGGGAATTAGCACATGATTCTAATCACATTCTAACCAGCATTAAAGGCCTTCAAACGTTATTTCTCAGTATTCACCAGTAATATTGGAGGGAATTGCAATTCTTAGTAACTAACTTTGGATATCCAAATATTATTGGAAATAAATCCAGGATTGTGAAAAGCTGATACCTCTTTGATCCAGTGCCGATACTCATTCACTCCAAAAGTCTTCTTCAGATACAGGCCAAAGATGTAGCCCGAGATTCCTTTCAGCACCCACTCATCAGCCCTACACACGTGCATAGCAAGTTAATACAACATTTAGGTTCGTACTAAATACGCATTCAGTTACTTTCCAAACTAAATTAGAAGTATGATTGTCTTTTTTAATCCAGTAGTTTAACAAATACAGATCAGAGTGAGACCCCCAAAATACAACCATATCGTATCCATCAGTCATAATAATGCAGTGGCCTTTTCACGAAAAACATGTCTCACCAAGACATCCTGGAGATGAAGCACCCGAAAAACTGCTGAGCCAAGGCCTGGGCAAGGCAACGACGTGTCAAAGGGGTCTGGTCGATGATCATAGCGCTATGAAGTAGGTTGGTGCTAGAAGAAGACAAGGCAACGTTCTGTGAAAAGCGGCTCTTGTTTGGTGCTCGTCATAGTTGTCAATGTCATGGAATAGCTATTCTAATCACACGACGTCTGCTGCTAATGTCCAAGCTGGCGCGGATCAATTCTGTGAGAACTCACAGCCTTTGTACCAGAGAAACCTGAGCAGCTGCCATGGACTTGCCAAGGATGAATAACCATCTTATACTGACCCATTGTGGCCAAAGTGAGCACAGTATCGGAAAGTATCGAGTAGTTCAAGGCACCGCTCTATTACAGTACCAATCGTAAAAATGAAGAAGAAAAAAAATTTGAAGAAAAAGTTCCCCTACCTGAAAATGCTCATGGAAGAATAGGAAGACACTTGCACATACGACTCATCCACAAAAACCGTCTTAAAGCAGGAGTAAGGGTAGCGGCACGTTAGAATTTCTTCATAGAACTCAAAAATCTCATGCAGGTAAGACATGGAATGCTTGAGAAGTGGCAGCAGCTGTGGCAGGCAAAAGTGGGTCACCTGATGGGAGGCCAGAAAAAAAATAAAATTACAGTTCAAGCTTGAGCATAATCTTCTCTGGTAAGCAAATTGAGGACAATTGTCCATCCTCATTTCTAAACTGATATTTAAATGTGAATGTTAAACAACTCTTGAAGCACAGAATTGTTATGCCCAATTATTTGGCACAACTTGAAAATTCTAACTGTGCATTCAAAAGATGATTGTATTAATTTAAAAATACAAAAACAACCTCACCTCATGCATGTAGGGGTCTACAAGGATTTCAAAGGGCCCAACAGCCAGGGAGATGTTGGGGGCTGCCGTTGGGATAGCTAGGACATAGTGGAACGTTTTCTTCCTCATGTCATGTGTGTAGATGGTCTCTACGAGGTCACCACATGATACCGCAACCATGGAGGAGTCGATGGTGAACTCCAGCTTCCATGTGCACAGCTCTGAGTAGGAGTCCACACAAGGGAACCAGAACCTTGGGCATAAAAAGTCAATTAAGAAATATTTAATTTCAGATATTAGAAAAAGATTTTCAGAGACAGCAAGTCCACGCATGTAGATTAATACACAACTTTCATCACCGACTAAAAAAACTGCTGGAAAACTTGTCTTCATGAATTTTTGAGCCCACTGCAAATATTTCTTCTTCTTGAACCCGACCTGCATGACTTCAAGCCTTTGAAGGATTCCGTACTGAGAGGTTACTCGGACTCCAGAGACACAAGCAGCTTCAATTACCCGCTTGCGACTCACCAGTAGCCTTTTGTCAGCTGCTCTCTTAATACAATGCAAGTGCCTGGAAGGAACTTTCATTAATATGCCATTACTTGAACGAGCCCATTTACCATCTGATTCACAAGCACAATTGTCTTTCTTTCTTTACGACCGGCACTGCAGAACCACCTCCGAGATGGTTCTAAAAGGCGGTTCCATTGTAACCGCTCGGCCCCGAAAAAGTCACACGGAAACGGCAACATCCGGGCCGACCACAGCCGACTCTGTGTGGAACCGGTCCAGTGGAAAAGCGGCATAATTATCAAACCTGATTCAGATTGAAACAGTCTCAGTAACTTAAACAGGTTAGAGAAAAACAACATGGGCAAAAGTTCCACAAAAAAAAAAGCTAAAATGTAAATGTTTATGTAACTCAAAGTCCTACATACATAATGTACATGTGAATTGTTCGCAATTTCTTTGTTTTTAATTTCATTATCAACTCACTGCCATTGACGGCTATAGACGTCAAAAATTCATTTGAACTATTTCTATTAGTTTAACATTTTTTCCCACTTTTGTTAACAAGAGTATGAAAACCTAGATTTTTTTTATTGTACATTTAGAACAGATATAAAATGTGTGATTTATCGTGAGTTAACTAGTGAAATCATGCGATTAATTATGATTACAAAATGTAATCGCCTGAGCCCCTAATTTCTAAAAATATTTTCTTTTTAAAAAAAGAAGGAAAAAAAAGATTATTTTTTAAAAATATTTAAAATAACTAAAAAAAAGAACAAAAGATTATTAAAAATTAGGGCCATCAGGCGATTAATTTTTTTCGTAATTAATCGCATGACTTCACTAGTTAACTCATGATTAATCACAAATTTTATATCTGTTCTAAATGTGCAATATCTTTTTTTAGGTTTTCATACTCTTAACAAAAGTGGAAAAAATGTTAAACTAATAGAAATAGTTAAAATACATTTTTGACGTGTTAACTATAACTAGCAGACAATACAAGTGAGTGCCATCACTAATTATGAAAAATGCACCTCAAGATTTCAATTTAATTCATTTCATTCGTAAAAGAAAAAAAGACAATATAAAGAAAAAAAACAGGTATTAATACCGAGTGGAGTTGTGGTGTCCAAAGGAGAACACGTGGGCACCCCTCTCAGCCATAGTGCCTTCCACATCATGGATAACAAAATGGAGACCCCCTTTTGGCTGGTCCAGGGAAAATTCAATGTATACCTTTAAGATATGTGAATCTGGAGACAAAAGCACACAATAAACATGGGATATTTGTAAGAACGTGACAAACACTTTTTGGAAAGCCAACTCAAATCCTTCAAGATGATCATTACGTGACAACGCTCGTAACTCAAAACACATCGCAAATCATCGTTCTCTAATTTGAAATGAATGGAAATTCCATTGTTCCACCTCCCATTAAACACCAATAACTTGTGTAATGGGTTTTTAATTCAAGAAAAAAAAATCCTCATAACATTTTTACACAGTTTTCTGGACCCACAAAATATTGTGTTCTAAGATTATAAAGTATATAAAATTGATAGTTGTTCTACGTCTATACTCACGTGCATACGTAACAGATTTGGAAATATAAATACAATACAATGCAATTGTTTATTTTTCCATACTTTTTCAGACCTGGAAATGCATTTGCTTGCGTAGGAACCCTGAACATTTTTTTCGCTCCATAAGTTTTTCATATTTTTCTAATTCAAAAAGTTTTTTGGGGGAAAAGATGAGATTTCCTTATACACTGTGGTTTGGTCTAGATTGGCTCACCATCTCCTTGTTTCCAGAGTTCAGAAGGAACCTTGATGACCAACTCCCCATGTCCTGCATCGGGGTCCACAGCGCTCACTGCAGCAGTATAGGCACTCGAGAAATAATTCAGGTTCCTTCTGTCGAAAAAGATCAATCGCGCCATTCATTTCATCTAGCAAAAAACATTGCATTTTTATGAATGCAGACAGGCACAGTAAATTCATGTACGCAGCAGTTGTATTACATAATAAATGTGAAACAGTACATGTGAGAGCTAAAACAAAGAAAGCAACACCAGCTACCAGAAGAATTGCCCACAACTCCTTCCACTTTGCAGGCCAGAAAACGATGGAAAAATCTGTTCGGGTCACGCTTTTAACACCCCTTTAACTTTTTTCTCCTCTTCCACACTTAAGCTTTACATTCAGAAATCAAAGACTGGACAACTGAAATCGATTAAAGTGATGGACTAATTGTATTCAGCACACTCATGTGCACCCTCAAGTACCTGTAGTTCTTTATTATAAAAAATAAAACTGTCATAAATCAAACAAATTAGCCCACAAGCGTGGTGGACAGAAGTGTGCACACTTCCTATGCTGACCCGTTATGGCTTTAATACAAAAAAATGGCCACCGGGTCACACAACTGCTCATTTTAATTTGCGTTATTGTCCAGCAAAATATTGCCTCCAACAAACGAGCCCCGATTGTTATGAGTGGCACTATCATTAATATAGCAACAACAACAAAAATAGCAATTAGAGTTAAATTGTAAATGATTGTTCCAAATTTTGAAAACCATCAGAGTGAATGATATCCAGAATATGAAGAAGAAGAAGAAAAATGCAATGAAGACCCAAAGACCTTTTTCCATACTGTACTTACTGTTTTGACTCACTGTGGCACACTTCCAAAGTCGGGTCATTGTAAATGAAGGGAGCTTCAAGATCATTTATTCGAACCCTGTAGATACGGCACTGTTTGCTGTTCAACTTGATTCTGTTAAGGTTAGGTACGGTCGGGATAATGGTCAGCTCAACATAACCCTCAATGATTCAAAAAAAGAAAGAAAGAGGAAAAACAAAAGGATATGTCATTATTTATTTTGGAATTAGCCATCATTTGTTCAAACAAAGTACTGACAAAGTATTGTACATTCACTTATTATCATGTCTGTCATTCCATTGTAGGGATGCACGATAATATCAGTGGCCGATAATTATCGGCTCAGACTGGGACGATCCACTTCTGTCGCGATCCAATCCGGATCCCGATATTTTGGTGGCGATCCGATACGCATTGCGATATTTTGGGGCTTTTTTTGGGGGGGGGGCTAGTATTAGTAACCTTAACACGTGTATTTAAAAAAGGGATCATCCAGCCGGGATGGCCCATATTTCACTCAGTCATGTTTATTTTTTTAAACCAAGAAAATGATATTATCATGCATTATCAATGTCAGCCATCTGTTTTGGTAAATCCGTAAATAATATCATTAAAAGTGGGGATCAGACAAAAGTTTTCCATTCAAAATCATCGCACATACTGGACATACATTGCTAAGAATTTCCAAAAAAACGTCTCTCAAAAAAAAACCATCAAATGATTAGCTTCTCCACGTCATTTATCCATTTTCCGAACCGCTTCTCCTCACGATGGTCCGCACCAAGCCTATTTGTGACGTCATAATGCGCGCAACCTCGTGTTCACAGAAGATGCCTCAAGGCGACATGGCAGAAGCCAGTGTGGGCGTTCTGTACTCTGTCTCCCCAAAATGTTACCCTTGCAGTTTTTTGTTGCATTTTTAAAACATGACTGTTTTGTTTTGGCAAACGCAAGATGAGTCAACGGTTGTCTTTGAAGCAGAGATATCAATAAAATTCAACTCCATGGTGCTTTACACACTGTTTCAATGTATTTGTACTTATAAAAGGACTTGAAAGTATATTAGTATTCAAGTTAGTTTTGCAAACAACTATCGGCTTATCGGTTATCGACATCGGCAATATCTAAATTATTGGTTTATCGTATCGGTTGAAAATAGTATTATCGTGCATCCCTATTCCATTGATTTCCTATGCCCATGATGACAGTATAGAATACATGATTAAATAAGGCTCTGTGGCTGCTTTTTATTTGCGTTGTCCCAATTTGATCATGTGATCAAAAATCGAAAACTTTTCCTTAGTTAGAAGCAGAAATAGGTTTTTGGGTGCGAGTCAAAGCTCTAATTTTAATATACACAAGTCACACATAAGCATAAGTCGCATGAACAGACTATTAAAAAAAACTATTAACTTTTTTTTTGTGTGACTTGTAGCCCAAAAATTATTGTACTTAAGGTGAACAAAATACTACAACACAGCTGTAATAATGATGCAATACAGTTCTACACTAATGCAAACTTTACTGCCGCTTTGACAGCATTGGTGAAACATGGGCACCGTTACCTTATATGGTCGAATATTTGATAGAACACTTGAATTGGATAGCAACCTATTAGATGCAGGTATTGTAGAACATCATTATACTGTGCAAGTATTCATAATGTTTTAGCCTGGATGTGGTCAAATTTAGCCTTGTTAAGACATTTATACTCACAATTACAGATTTTCTCTGGAAGTTGATATTGTTGATGCACACAACCTGGTGGGTCGTAAAAGAAAAAGGCATAACAGCATTACATAGCAATTTAACAACACACTGTACTCATTTTATAGTGTTTTCTACTCAACTAAAGGGAACAGTAATGCTTGAAACTCACATATCTATTCATGCATACAAAGATAAAATACTTATAATTTAAAGGGTCGTGGACTCTCAAATCCTTTATCCTTTTTTCTGTTCATCTCTGTTTCGTAGTCACGGGACAGATGCTCGGATGCCAGCTCAACCTCGTCTCATCAGTTGAGTATCTTTGGTAGTGCAGTCCGTTACACTAAACCCCTCCCCCTTCCGAAGAGGGCAAAACAACGCTCCTAAAGAATCGCAACGAGACAAAAAAAGTGATTCGACGCCACGTAAAATATGAAGTAAGCACATTAAGGGCAAATGCTTACTTGTTGGATTCACTCGAAACCACGACTCCAAATGTGTTGTGGCGCTAACGAGGCAATGAGGAACAGTTGAGATATTTGTTTCTGTAACTTTGTTCCTTCAACTCGCACGATGTAGGCAAGTCATCATTCCACAATCATGCACAATCACGGTATCACAGCAAAACCAAAATCACCACACAACAAACTAGATAGCATCACTAATAACTAATAAAATAACTAGACCACTAACTAAAAAAATCGTTAACATAGAACATTTAAACACTATTTCTATCCTTAGCGCCGCATAGCATGTTGGGAACGCCTCCTGATTCCCAGCGACGCTACAGTATTTTCTCCATTCACTATGAACTCATCCAAGAATGTATGTCAGCGACAGCTAACAAAAGTACATCACAGTAAAACAGATCAATATATATATATATATATAGTACAGTATAGTCCGAATGCTATACTAAATGCATACCAAGAACACATTAGAGTCGCGACTGAAAAGATCCACAATGTTCCGCCATTTTACCTTTCGACTCCCGCACAAATTTACCATTTCAGACTGTTCTCTGCAAAATTGCTGTTACATATCTGCAGCGTTTCTGTCAACAATATAAAATTTCCAATGATAATCTTAACAACAAACAGAATGCAAGATATATTCCAGAGCGATGGAGGAAATAGTTGAGCGCCGGAAGTCGTACGGCATCTCCATTGGGACAAACTTGATGGCGGCATCGAACGTTTGAAAGGCATTACCGCCATCTAGTTTGCTGGAGTGTGGGTCGGAGTTTGTCAACTGTAACAAGCGTTTATTTGCTCTTACGGACGCATCAATGTGCATGTAAAAGTATGTAGTGTATATATATTAACTGAAACAGAAATACGAAAAAATATACAGTGTCAGTATGTTACTAATTACATTGTAGACTAATGCAATATACAAGTAACCAGCTAATACTGCACAGCTTAAACATAAAAAGTTGTCTTGAAGAAACAAACTATTTACATACACCTGCGATCAAATTAAAGTACGAATATAGCCTGACTAACTCTATATAATCGTATGAATACTAACAAAGACGAATGTCTTCCAAGGCTCAAGTTTCTGGAGCACATTAAACGTGTTGAGCGAGTTGTACATGTACACGCTAAACTGAAAAGATAGCGTCCTTCAAAGACGAGAATTACGTCAAAGCTCCACTACTAGCCGCAGATGCTCTTGCAGGACTAAAACAAATCAAAACGCGCCACAGGATGATGTTTCGCTCTGACAATTTTTCCACCTCAGTTTTAACACTTTTCACTATGAAATACACTCTACTAAACTGGTCCGTGTCTCTTTTGGTCATTATCTTACGTTTGGAAACAGATATTAAATATGAAAAAACGACTTGTTATTTGATTTATGTTTTAAAATAGATTAAAAATACAGCTTGATTTTCTCGTTTGTATGTCTGGGACGGGTAATAGAAAGTTCAATAACAGTTTGATTTTCCTATTTTTATTTCAGAAATGAAAATAGGATATAGCAGGAGTCACCAATCGAAAAACCACCCGTATTTTTGTTTTGGATCGCGTTTTGCCTTTCTCATACTGGCCAACAGATGGCGACAGCGTGACGTCTGAAAACGATGCAGTGTTCTGCAACAATGATCCATCAATATCCTAAATTCCACACTTGGAGAAAAAGAAAGAAAGACAGTAAGAAAGAAAAAAAAGAAAGAAATGAGGAAAGAAAAACATTTAAAAAATAACGTAGTAAGAAATGAAACGTTGCAGAAATTTAACAAATGAAAATTAGACATTGAGTTGTGGTTCAACAGCTTTATGAAAAACACAAGCTATATATATTAAATGAAAAAAAATCATGAAAGAGGCCTGGACAAAAAAAAAAAGATGGTGCCCATGATGATGGTGATTATTATTATTATTATACTCGCATTACAAGACGGGTACCAGAAATTATCTCCACGTGTGGTTACTGTTTGTGGAATTTGGGCTGCAGATGGTTATAAAGAAGACGTTATCGTTTTTAGACGCCAGTGTTGTCATCTCCTGGCCAGTATGAGAAATGTTCGCAGTGACAACGTCCGGCAATCCAAAACAAAATTATGGGCCGTTTTTCGATTGGTGTCTCTTGCCATAATCCTATTTTCGTTTCTGAAATAAAAATTTCAAATCAAACTGTGATTGAACTTTTCCTTATCCGTCCCAGACATCCAAACGAGAAAATCAAGCTGTATTTTAAAATGAAAATCAAATAACGAGTCGTTTTTCTATTTTTAATATCTGTTTCCAAACGTATTATTCAATGACCAAAAGAGACACGGGCGTAAACTAACTGATCTCTTAGCAAATATGAACTTATTTACAAGTTTTAATGAACATATGACACCTGTGAAATACAAAATGAAATATAATGCCTCATTGCCTCTTCGCCGGAAGACAAGATTGACAGTCGTTTTTAATAAATCGAAACACCCAAATGTAAAAGGTTTTCTTTTTTTGTTGTCTGGAACGAGTAAGTAAAAGTCTAAAAACAGTTAGATCTTCAATTTTTATTTCTAAAACGAATGGAATATACAGTACGAGACACAAATCGAAAAATGGCTCGCTTATTTGTTTTAGATAATAGGTGTTGTCACCGACAACATTTCTCAAACTGACCAGGAGATGGCCACAGCGTGCCGTCTGCGTGGAAATAATCACTTAAAATGAAAACAGCAAATAGATAGAAGGGGTTCTTTCGTGTAAATTGTTTATGATCACGGTCATCTTGTGGTTAATTTGTGGTATGAAATGAACAAAGGCAATATGGTATGGTATTTAGGCCTATGTTAAAACTATTTCAGCGTTTACAAACGATGGGGCAAGAATATGTGCTCATGGATGTTTTTTGTTTAGTTTTTTTTCTAAATAAACTTTTATTAGGATTTTTTCTCTCCTTTTAGTTGATTGGATGTGTGTGTGCTTCTGAAATAATATACAAAAAAACTGCCTGAATTCGTATATCCCAGCAAGAAATGACTAATATCTTTAAATACCATTCTTAATTGCTATAATGAACAATTTTGCCATGTTCTGTTTATTCGTTTAAAAAAAGTTTATATATATATATATATAGTTATAACTCCACAACCGAATTGGAGAACAACAAAATCTTGGAATTGGAATGAAAGAAGCTTCTGAATTATTGTAGTACTGTAATTATAGTACAATTAGTACTCGCCTGTTAGAACACTTGCACATGTTTTGAACCAACAGGCTCTCAGACAGGCAGCTAAAATCATTAAAGACCCCTCTCACATACTTGACCCCGCATTTCAGTGGCTCCCCTCCGGGCGGCGCCTTCGAGAAGGAGAGACACTTTTGTCCCCAAAGCAATTTTGTTTTTTTAATTCCAGTAGCTAATACTTTTTAACACACCTACAGATCTTCTTCTTAATATATACTATACATACATATACATATTGTTGAGTCACTTTATTGATATGTATTGTATATATTTATATTATGTGTATCTTCATTTATACTTTTTATTCTCTTTTAAATGTAATTCTGCTCAGTTGCTGCTATTTCCCAATTGCCCCTCAGGGGATGAATAAAGTTGAATTGAATTGAATTATAGTGGATGCCCGAGCACCAAATTAAAAATACAAGATGGAGCCAGAGAAAGGGCCGATTTTTCCCCGCAGATCACTTCATTAATGTCTTACTGTGAGGTTTACACTGACAGTTTTAAGAAATATATCTAAAGGTGGGTTGGGTGACTTTTATGTTTGTTTGGATATTGTTTGTAATGTCGCTCGGCAGTGTTGGGCCCTCAACTTTTTATCTTGGACATCACTGACATTTGTGCGGCGGTCTGTCTTGTCAGAGATTTTACCCAATAAAAAAAGGCTTTGGGTAACGGCTTGAACTTTGTCACAACACCACAAGTTTGGATAGTTGATATGATCGTTTGTGATTGAATCAGCTAAATTCGGTTATATGTGTCGGAAGTTCTTTCCAACTTTTCCTTGGAGAAAAGTACAATTGTGACATCCCTGAGCGAGAATGAAAACATCACAGTCCGGTCTTGCCAGCAGACAAGTACACTTAATCAGTACCTACAACTCAACTCAACTTTATTTATGGTGCACTAACGTAGGAAAAGTCAGGAACCATCAACTGTGCGCTTTATTACCGGCTTTATCCACAGGAAACCATTCCTGGCATTTAAGGTCTTCCAAAAATACACAAAGGGGCACTTCTTAGACCCCTTGTCAGCCGCATCAACTCTCTGACTTCTAATATTGTTAATTATGCGGTCAACATCGAAGCACCCTCGGTGGGCAATACGCCACATCACGTCTAAAGTGAGAGATCGAAAGGTGGACAAAATGGAACGATGGGATCCACGTCAAGGTGTCCCAATTAAGCAATTAAGATATACAAAGAGCCTACATGTTACCGCTGGGAACAAAAAGAGATATGAAATGACTGCACAGACTGCAAACGACTGACAGCATCCTCGCACATTTCAAGTTTCATCCCATTAAAGCATAAACATGTTCCTGACAATGTTTTCCTGTGACTTTTTACATTTCTGACTTCAAGCCTCTCAAGCAACAGGGAAGGAGAAGCAATTTGCTTTGAACTTCTAATACCGGTAATAAATATAGACCACTGTGAGCTGCTTGGAAGTTAGACAACAGGAATGTGCTAATCCATCATGTTGTTTTTTTGTTCCGGCTGAACCCTGGTGTGAATTCTTGTCGCGGGATCAATAGAGTAAACCTCTGCTCTTGTGCTCGTCGGCCCAAAAAATAATTAGTCAGCTTTCTTGGCACTGTCAGGAAATGTTTCACTTGAGTTTTATATCAGGTGTGCGGGGAGAGCGGTAGGGTGGTGGTGTGGTGGGGTACTTGTAAGCTATATAAATGCCCCCCAAAAAAAGCAAAGCTAACGGAACAGAAGCTGAGAACGGTCCTCGATTTCATTTTGGCATTAAGAAATACCCAAAGGTGAGCATACTATACTGCATTGTGTTTCCGTGTGATTTTAAATTAATTTAATTATCAAAATAAACGTCATTAAATATGTTACTACAATTATCCCATCAGATGGATCGTCCAGGGCTACTCTTGATCTTACTGCTGTCCTCAAGTGTTCACGGTTTCCAGTACACTGAACTGGCGAACTATGTGGACAGTCATCAAGAAGAGTACGTTGAGGTACAGTATCTTTTCAATGTTCTTTTCATTTAGTTTATAGTAGCTCTTTTAGCTCTCCTGGTGAAAAGTAACAGTAGCCTATAAAAAAAAAAAATATTGCTTGTGTTTGTGTCGTCTACAATATTGTAACCCTAAGATGTTTTTTTGTTTTTTTTGCGGAGGCTGGGTAAAAGGCTGGCTACAAAATAGTTGAAGTTTATGATGTTTTCTGGCGTCTTCATGACTAAATAAACCAAACACGGCAGGACAGGATTCAAGCACGTCTCTCTTTTCCTTCCTTTCGGCTTGCTCGGTTACACCTATCTCTCTCTCTCTCTCTCTCTCTCTCTTGCGCTCATGACATGCGCAGTACACAAAACACTTCAGCATGTAAACTAAAATACAAAACCAAAAGTAACAATTCACAAAACAAATGAGTAGTCAATTGCAAGTAAATAAAAATACACATTTGCAAACTACGTGTTACAATATCATTGAATGACTCATTCCTGCATGTGTGTGTACTGCCACTGACAGGGCTGGACTTGAACCGTATTTAACTAAATAATTGTGTGTTTCACATAACATACATAGCATAGAGGCACGAATGGATGTTTACAAATCTAAGACTTGAGAAATGATATATCATTGGGTTAATGTGTCCGTTGGATTTGATATCTTTGTCTGTGTGAGATTCTAATTATTTATTTCTTGTCCATATGTTAGGCTCTGCGGGAATGGGTAGCTGTTGAAAGTGATTCCAGCAACATCCTGAAGAGATCAGATTTACATCACATGATGGATTTGACAGCAGAAAAGCTCCGGCAAATGGGAGGAAACGTCCATTTAATCGACATTGGTAATCAAGAGGTTAGTTAAACGTGTAAAAACAAACTGACGGTGCCCCAAGAGAGAACCCATTCATGTAGACTGAGAACAAGAAAACTTCACTATACAAATATGGTTAGGTAATGGTTGTAAAACACAATATACTGTATGTGCACTTGCACTGTATATAATCTGTTTTTATGACTTGGAGGCAGTCCTGCTGACGTAAAACAAGGAAATGGGCGTGCGCATCGCTTTGGTAACGCCCACTTCTGTTGACCAATCAGATGACAGATATCAAAGAGGGTTGCTGTTTATAATTTTTCTCTCCCGAGGTTGTCTCGAAAACTTTAGAGCACCTTGAAGAAAAAATGAGCCGAGGCTGAGATTCAAACCCAGAACCTACCGATTGACAAGCTAACCACCAACTCCCAGTGCTGCTCTGAAATGTTTCAAATTAAAATGGTATGTCTGTTTGTATCTGCAGCAGCCTGGCGGCAAGATCTTGATGTTGCCAAAAGTTGTGACTGCTCAGTTTGGGAATGACTCCAACAAGCACACCGTGTGTATTTACGGCCATACAGATGTCCAACCAGCAAAACTCGAGGATGGCTGGGCAACTGATCCATTCAACCTCACTGAAGTCAATGGTAACAGCTTTGAATGTTTTTTTGTGTGCAATATGTCATGTACAGAGACCAACAACAAAAAAAATCATTCCTAAACATTCAACAAACACTATACAAATAAATTCATGTATTTATGTATTTTTGTTTTTACAGGTAATCTATATGGCAGAGGAGCATCCGACAACAAAGCTCCAGTTTTAGCTTGGATTCATGCTGTGGAGGCTTACAAATCCCTTAATATGGTGTAACAATGTTCATAATATCAATACCAATATTGATTTAGCTGTCCTTTGAAAGGTTGATGGGGTCAAACTACGACCAACTTTTTAGTGTCTGCAAAAGAGGACGTTTCTCATTGCACTGTTGATTGCCCTGAAAACGACAAATCGGCATATCATGAAGCATCAGGTTTCATGGTATGGAAACAAGAAGCCGAAATGAGTTTCCATCGCAGGGTATCGAGGCTCTCCTTCAGAGATATGGCCAAGGTTATTATAGTTTGGGAATTTTTTATTTCGTTTTGATTTTTAAATGTAGTTAGTTTTAATTCGTTTTCAAGGTGGTTCTGTTAGTTTTTATTAGTTTTCATAAATGCTTAGTTTTAGTATAGTTTGAGTTAGTTTCAGTATTAGTTTTAGCAACAAAAAAAAAAGTGTATTACTTGTGCGTGATATTTAAAAAAACAACATGGGAGCGACGTCATCTGAAGGTGCTTTTCTATTGGCTGCTGCTAGATGATGTCACTTTTGTGTGACACGCTTTCGAATGTCCTTATTGCGCTTAATATCCAAATAAATGTACTTAAAATCACATTTAAAATCATCCCCAAAGGCTCATGCATAAAATGTATTACCAAAGACTGAAACAAAGGACATTTTTTGCTACAATTATAGTAAGTTTTAGTTAGTTTTGTAAACATAAAATGTAGTTTCAGTTAGTTTTCGGTAAAAAAAAAAGAAAGAAGCATTTTCGTTTTTACTTTATTTTGTTCACGAAATTGTTTTTTTTAATTTTTGTTTTTTTGTTAGTTTTAGTTAACTAAAATAACCTTGGTCTGGGCTTACCTGCCCCCACGACCTGACCCCGGGTAAGTGGATGCGAAATAAGGTAGAACAGGGCCTATATGAGTATCATGACAGTACAGGTAAACGTTTGAATCGGTAATATTCGCATTCCTCATTGTCTTCATGATTTTAGAAAAACAGGGAAGTTTTAAAACTTATATTTAACAGAAAAGGTTAAGTGTTTGGTCTGAATACAGGTTCAAGTATTCTGGTTCAGGTTCAGGTCGGCAGGAAAATCCGTCATCAACATAAATGCAAAATCAGATCTAATCTTCCATTTATTTTCATTTTTGCTTACCAGGAATTACCAGTAAATGTGAAATTCGTCGTTGAGGGCATGGAGGAAACCGGCTCCAATGGTCTGGATGCAATGATTCAGTCACACAAAGACACTTTCTTCTCTGACGTGGATTACATCATCATTTCTGACTGTGGCTGGCTCAGCAGGAAACCAGCTCTGACCTACGGCACGCGGGGCAACTGCTATTTCTTTGCTGAGGTTGTATGAGCACGTGGATTCGAGAGCCAAACGACAACGAAAAAGCTATGCCTAATTCAAACCCCTTTTACGTTTGCAGGTTGACGGCCCTAAGCAGGACTTACATTCTGGTGTTTATGGAGGCACCGTAATAGAGCCCATGACTGATCTCATTGGCCTTCTTGGTGAGTATGTTGTATCATTTACTTCATATATATATATATATATATATATATATATATATGGGTGTGCCCAAAAAATCGATTCTCATAAGAATCGCAATTCTCATTTAGTACGATTCAGAATAGATTTTAAGTGTCCCAAAATCTATTTTATTTAAATAAATTTATACTGTCTTGCCTTTGCTTGTGTGTGCCTTTATTTAGAGCACTGTTCATGTTGTACCCGGTTTGGCCACTGAGGGGCAGTGTGGTTCCACGCGGTCTAATACACTGTTAAGTTGGAGCCACATTAGAGAGTAGAAGGAAAAAGTCACGATCAAGGTATTCCAATAAAAGTTTTTTTTTTTCAGCGTGGAGCCGTTCTTTTGAGTGATAAAAGTGCCGCGAGTAGCGCGCTAATTAGCATTAGCGAGTCAGACTGGAGTAGATCATTACAATTCCCTTCACATCTATAAATTGAAGCAAAAATCATTGTCAATCAAATCATTTTGAATAAAAAAAATCGCTCTTAACCAAAAATCGATTCTGAATCAAATCGCAGACCCAAAAATCGGAATCGAATCGCGATACATTCAAAGATCCCCGCCCCTATATATATATATATATATAGTAAATGTATTGTTAATTGCAAATGGCGGTGTTCTAGAAGGCAAAACCATAAAATCCACATCTTCCACTCTGCAGACACTCTAATAAGCCCGAGTGGCAATATTTTGATTCCTGGGATCAATGAGGCTGTAGCTCCCCTCTATGATGAAGAATGGAAAATGATGCAAGATATCCAGTTTGACCTTGACAACTACAAAAGCAAAATTGGTGTCAGCGAGCTCATGTACAGTAACAAGGTGGCAACACATTTGAATATTTTTGCATATTTTTGTATCAAGCAAGATGAATTTGCCAAGAACTTTGTTCTCTGTAGGTGGACTTGTTGGCTCATAGGTGGCGCTATCCAACTGTCTCCATCCACGGCATCGAGGGAGCATTCTCTGACCCTGGCACTAAAACCGTCATCCCAGCTAAGGTTACTGGTAAATTCTCCATTAGACAAGTTCCTAATATGGAACCCGCAGAGGTCCAAAAACAGGTGAGTCTGCTTTGTTAGATATAAAATAAATGCCATTGTAATTAACATCTTACAATGATTTCTTGAAAAAACTTGCATCATTTCCTTATTGATTCTTTATTGAAGGTCACAGATTACCTGCATTCAATGTTTGCCAAGAGGAAGAGTCCCAACAAATTAAAAGTCACAATGGTGATTGGAGCAAGGCCTTGGTTGGCTGATCCTCAAGATCTTCTTTATGAGGCCGGCAAAGTAGCTGTCAAGAGAGGTTTTCTATTATTCACTACTTAAATGGGAAGTCAACTTTAAACATTTCTTGACAATAATATGTGACTTCACTAGTCCAAACATGACATTCTGATTATTATGACATTTGTGGAATATGAGTTACGCAGCAAAATACAGCTGTATTTATCCATCTCAGGTGGCGGCCATTTTGCCACTTGCTGTCGACGGAAGATGACGTCACAGTTGCTCAGGGCTCAGGCCACGACCAATCACAGCTCACCTGTTTTCTGAAGTTGAGCTGTGATTGGTTGTGGACCTGAGCAACTGTGACGTCATTTTCACTCAACAAAGTGGCAAAATGGCCGCCTTCTGATATGGATTAAAAACGGCTAGATTTTGCTGCTTGTCTCATATTCCATTAATGCAATAAAAACCAGAATAACATATTATTGTCATGATATATGTATATATTTAGAATCATAGAAACATATACATGTCCTACACTTATATGAGAGTGGGATCAATCGAAATGAATGCCTTTAAATTCAGGTCGTCATGATAAATCAGAATACTGTCCGTATAATACAGTATGTATAATTAACAATTTTTTTTTTAAACATTCGATCCCATCTTATACATGATCTTTTTTTGCAGTTTTCAATACGTTTCCCGATTTGATCCGTGAGGGCGGGACCATCCCTATCGCCAAAACCTTCCAAACTGTGACGGGAAAAAGCATCATCATGTTACCCATCGGTGGCTTTGACGACGGGCTGCACTCGCAGAATGAGAAAATAAGCAGGTTTGACTCCAGCATTGATCACATGACATATTCTGAATTATTTTTGACATTGACATGACTAGTAAGGAGATAGTGGCCTTTAAGGTTGTTGATAATGAGCTTGAGATTTTTTTTTTTAAACTGATATCAGTAAACCCACAACTAATTATGATTACCTTCATTAAAAAAAATAATGATGAATTTTAATAAAACACTTATTTTCCCTTTCTTCCCAGGTACAACTATATCGAAGGGACCAAGTTATTTATTGCATACCTGTATGAAGTGTCACAGATTGAGAAGAGCCGCGTGTAAGACATTTCCTGGCCTTCAGTTGAATAATAAATTGTGTTATTGTTAGTAGACAAAATTTCATTTACACTTTAATGGCTGACATCAATAATTAGATGGACATTTCTGCCCTTTGAGCATGTTAGCTTTTCAAATGGTTTCTTGTAGCAGAATGTGTATTCAATTTCCCTTGAGGAATGATGAGTCTAATAAAACCATACTACAAAAAAACGGTGTTTCATTGTTTTAGAAAATATTAGCCGCAGCGTATGCTGTCAAAAAGTAGGACCAGAGGATGACGTTGTGAGGATGTAAATAGTCCTTCATTTCCTTCCTCTCCTTGAGCTGTTACCTTGTGAGTATCGCTGATGGTCCAGTATTTGCGGGGCTTTAGGCCTATGATGACAAAAAAATATAGACAATGTTTTCCCTCACTTGTAGCCAGGTCTTGATGATGACGAAAACAACCAGAGGTCCAGAAAGTAAAAACCTTGCCACGGTTTGGTTTAGTCACAGCTAGGGGCTTCTACTCAAAATGGCGGGTGATAGAGTAGACAATATTATTGTACTCTTTGCGTGTTCCAATAAATTTAAGTTGAGATTCTGGTGAAGAAGTTCCTTTGCAAAGGTATAATTATTCAGAAGCTTCTGATCACATATATGAAGTCACCCAAGCAGTGATCCGTTCAAAATGTGTCTCCTCGAGCACACAGCACATTTATTGAAAATCAGTGAATACAGGAAATCGCCTCTCCCCTCCCCTTAGCAAGTTCTCAAAAGTACAAAATCAGATTAGACTTCAACAGCAGTATACCAGCCTGTCCTTGGACTTTCTTTGACCGAACAGAGACTCCTACAAACACTACTCCCTTTAGATAATAAAGAAAATAAACCTGTTACCTTCCTCTTTCCCAGGCAAAAGAACAAAGGACTATAGATTGACTTAACATATGAATTAACTGTTGTCTTATTATTACACAGCTCTAACTAATATCCAAAATGGTTAAAATATAAATCGAAACAGAAAAACAATGTTAATAATCTAACACGGGTAAATGGAATCATAGAAGCACTAAAGCCAAACTGTGGCAAGAACTTATCTCCATTTGCTCCGCATGGTTTGAATCTGTGTACTAAATGCTAATGCGCTATGCTAGTTTGTAGCGGTACCACTACGTGGGACTTGGGAGCTAGCATATTCTTTTTGTCATCCAAGAGAGGCTTTTATCTTGATCAGAATATTCCGCTTGTTCTCTATTCTTTGCTGTAGTTGTTCCTGTGGTGGTTGTTTTCATCTTCTGCCCTCATCGTATCAAGTTGAAAGTTTTTCAAGTTGGTCTGGGAGGAGCTCTCGGCTCAGCCGTCGTGTGTATCGTAAAACAATTTTGCATCAAAAACAGTTAGCTTTCAAATGCTTCTCAGTCTCAGCATAAAAGTATGGTTTCCTGGAAATATTACAACTTTAATAAAATCATTGAAAATATTTATGTCAGTGTCCAGTATACACATTCATTCCTTTATTGAGAGCCAGTAAAGTAAACATGACCATCTTATTGCATATGGAGGTATTTCCGCTATTAGCGAATCTGCAAGTCACTAAGGTAAAAAAATAAAATAACTCAGAACATGAACTCTGTTTTTCGTAATACGTTTTTTTCAGCCTGTTTTTCGTAATAATTTTTTTCCTGGTTTTTTGAGTATTTTTTTCTTCTGTTTTTTAAAATTTTTTGAGCCTGTTTTTCGGAATTTTTTTTTTCCATTTTTTTTAAATAAATGTTTTTCAGTTTTTTATTTTATTTTTGTTTTCAGCCTGTTTTTCGGAATATTTTTTGACAGAAAAAAATATTCAGTAAAACAGAAAAGAATATTCAGAAAAACAGAAAATGAAAATAAAAATACTCAAAAAACCCAAAGCTCCCTAAAAAAATTGTCAGAAAAACAGGAGTTGTTTTGTTTTTTTCAAGTGAATGCAATACGCTTCCGTAGGAAAGTTCTCGGTAAATAGTATTTCAGAAGTGTGTATTAAACTGGTAGCCTCTTACATTCATCAGTATTTAAAAAGTAGCTTTCAGTTAAAAAAATAATAATTGGTGACCACTGCTCTAGAATCTTCTGACATATGAAAAACAAATCGAGGCAGCTTTACATAGAACACATTTTCTTTCTTTAGATCCAAAAAAATAATATATTTAATGGGTTAAAAGAACATAATTTTTGATGCTTTGTGAATGAACATTCCACCTGTCGTCAACTGGAATGACATGAATATGAACATTATGGATACCAGTGTGCTTTAAAACTTCATGTCTTGAAGTAGGTTTTCTCTTTGAATAGTCCATCCTAACAAACCAAAAAATATACATAACAAAAATTATATATCAATAGATGCTATGTCATTACAATAGTCTTTATATTATCTTGCACGATAATGGAAAAAAAAACCCCTACAGAACAGCGCTAAGGAAAAAAAATTCAAGTAGATCAGTCACATCCAGATACATATATATTTGCTGAACAAATTAAAAAAAAACAAATATCTGTCATTGCATTTTAGATAACGGTGACCATGCAGGGTGTCAACATAGTCTGGCTATACTGCAAATCATTTGTTCAATAAACTTTCGGACAGCCAGCAGCTAAATCAAAATGGCTGTTAAAACGTTGCTTTACCTGTGACAAATGCAAACAGAGGTAAACACAACTTGAAGCCTGAACGTCTACAACGAGTCACTCAACATAGAACAATAAAATAGTAACGCTTGTGTGGCAATGGAGGGTGCTACATCGAAATCAATGGGATGGTTTGTAACAGAGATGCTGAAAGATAAGTTTGAAAATAAGCAGACATGCCAGCAGAATAATAATGATAAAAAAGTCCTACAATCCTACTTTTTGTTGAATTATCAAATTCAGCCAAATGTAATGAGTCAGTTCTAAATAAGAAATATTAAATAAACAAAAAAAAATCCCCACTTTATCTAAAGGCACTGATTTGTAATCTTCCATTACCAATTGATAAAATATTTGCCAAATAACCAAAAATAGCTTTTGGGGGTTTGACACCTGATATTTTTCACTCGGTATGAGTTTGATGCATGTTCTGCTGAGACTCACTAAAATACAAATTGATAGAATTAGTTCTCACATATTTTGTGAGCAAAGGCGGAAGGTGAACTACAAAAATGTTCACATCTTAACAGTCCCAAATTTCTCTTCACAGCATGCTTATTAGTCACACATCGATACAAACAGTGCTACTTGGAACTGAGATGTATTCCTAATCTTTTTGTCCTTTACATTTATACAGACCTGCCAAAAAAAGAGGTAAAATAGTAATCGTGATACTGTCATTTCTTCACTTTGATGTCATATTTCTATGGGGTATAGATGCCACGGACTTCCGACTTCCGGGTTTCACACGTCAGCGCCGTTTTGGCCGCGTTCCAAAACGGGAGCGGCCAACCGAGGGGCACAAGGGCGGCCACAAACACAGCGCTGACGTTAGATACCCGGAAGTCGGAAGTCCCGCCTCCTCCGTGGCATATACCCCGCACTGGCTTTTGGTGCATCAAAAAGTCAATTATCTGTATTCAGACATGGATTTTTGAATATGTTCTGAATCGAAGTTAGGGCAACACAAGGGTTGTTAAACATTATTATAGACAGTATCCCAAATGTCAACCTGCAAAATTGTGGCAGAAGAAAAGCCACGCATGAGATAAAGAGAATAAGTAAGATCAATTTAGAGAGGACAGTCCACAATTGAGGACGATGTTTTCCACAAAACCATCTGATTGTTGTTGGGTTTTTTTTTATGTGCAAAAACAACTTGACTGCTATATTAAACATTGAAGAGGCACAATGCTACAACGCTACGCTTGCTTACACGTTAATTATTTTTAATAATATATCATTTTATTTCTTCAGAAAATGTCGGAAGTTACCGACAACAGGACACGAATGCGAAGAGTCAAACATTCAGACTGTTAAGACTATTATAAAAAGATGTGTTGAAAAATGAAAACTCTTTGCAAATGAATGAGGAAGGACAAAACATATTCTGTATTGTCGGCCAATTAAAAAAATAATCAACATTTCAAGAGTGCTCATAAACCACCTTCAGACCACCTCCTCAAAATTATATATATATAAAAATAATAATAATAATAATACAAAAAACAACAACAACCAAAAACACGTTCTTTCTGTTCTTGCTGCTATGCTGTTTCGTCTTGTCTTTACACGCCTCTGACAGCAGAGGGCAGTGACAGCATCTCACAGTTAAAAATAATGCCAACAGCGGAGAAGTCCAGCACCCTCAAAGGTCACTCCCAGTTGGATGAGTGCAAAACAAAAGGAGACAATCAACACATCATGCCAAGAGAAGTTCCAAGCAGACTCCAGTTGTCAGAGAGCGTTCAAGTGGTCTACACGGGAGTGGCTTCATTGTCATGTTGATCGTCCACAAGAGGGCGACGGCCTTCACTTGAGCTGCGAGATTCCAAATCTTGGAGGGTGACCGAGTCCCCAGCTTAACGACGACCAGTTTTTGCAAAAAAAAAAGAAAAAAAAAGCATCCACGCAAATGGCAGTGTTCGTGTTCATCCTCTCGACTCGGCGTGCAATTCGGTAACATTCAAACGCACCCCAAAATGAATCCAATAAATCAGCAGTATCTGGCGGACTTGCATCAACAACAACAAAAAAAAAACAGCAATAAAACACCAGTCAATTCACAAACTTCTTAGAAGAATCAACCAATATCAACATTCGCTCTGCTTTGGGCAGAGTCAGGTCAAGTGAGGGGGGGGGGGGGGGGGGTTGTGTGTCAAATGATGGGCGGTGTCATAAGGCCACAACGGTGCACGGGTGTTTGAGTTTACAAGGCAGCACTCCTCTGTTGAGCTGATAGAACTCCACCAACTGGATCAGGTCGGTGAATTTGGTGGCACCATCGTCAAGGCTGAAGAAGACTTGGCCGTCCTCTTCACACTGCGGAGGCAAACGTTAAACTGGCATTATTATTTGATGTGTAATCTGATGACATGTGAATGGAAGGTAGTCAGCAGTGCATAGCTTGTGTGTAGGGAGAGACCGATTATCGGCATCGGCCAAGTCTGAAGCCCGATAAAGCCCGTATTGGTATCGAACATCCCTACTTTATGTTTCAAATAAAAAGTTGTTTTGTTTTAATTTCAACATTAACTCATTCACTGCCATTGACGGCTTTAGATGTCAAAAATTCATTTGAACTATTAGTTTAAATTTTAAAATTAAACTTTAAATCGCGTCAGGCGATTAAAATGTTTAATGGCAATTAATCGCATTACTTCAATAGTTAACTCATGATTAAACACACATTTTATATTTGTATTTCCACAAAAAAAATCTAGATTACTCTTGTTAACAAAAGTGGGAAAATTGTTAAACTAATAGAAATAGTTCAAATGAATTTTTGACGTCTATAGCCGTCAATGGCAGTGAATAAACTAATATTTTCTCTTTCACTGCAAATGAATATCGGCTTGAAATATCAGTTATTGGCCGGCTTGACTACTAATAATCGGTATCGACATTGAATTACTTGTATGTACTGTGCATTTACTGACAACAAAAGTGAGTACACCCCTAAGTGAAATTGTCCATATTAGGCCCAATTAGCCATTTTTCCACTTGGTGTCATGTGACTCATTAGTGTTACAAGCTCTCAGATGTGACTGGGGAGAATGATGTTAAATTTAGTTTGATTGCCGTCACACTCTCACACTAGTCACTTGAAGTTCAATGTGACATCTTGTGACTTTCTTTTACTCTCTATTAACTCATTCACTGCCATTGACGGCTATAGACGTCAAAAATTCATTTCTTCATTCGTTTAACTTTTTAAGAGTATAAAAACTTAGAACAGATATAAAATTTGTGATTAATCGTGAGTTAACTATTGAAGTCATGCAATTAATTACAATATATTTTTTTAATCGCCTGTCGCAATTTATAAAAAGAAAAGAAAAGATTATTAAAAATTAGGGGCATGAAGCAATTACATTTTTTAATCGTAATTAATTTCATGACTTCACTAGTTAACTCACGACGAATCGCACATTTGATATCTGTTCTAAATGTACAATAAAAAATTCTAGGTTTTCATACTCTTGTTGACAAAAGTGAAAAAAAAAAGAGTTAACTAATAGAAATAGTTTGACGTCTATAGCCGTCAATGGCAGTGAATGAGTTAAGGAGACATAGAAGAGAAGAAGATTGCTAACCAGCTAATTGGGCCAATTGAGACATTTTTACTGTGTTGTCTACTCACTTTTGTTGCCAACCGTATAGACATCAATGGCCATATGCCGACTGACATTGACCTTATGTCATTCCTTCAGCGTTGTTCCATTACAAGGAATAATATATTACCCACAGTAATAAATATAAAATGTGCATTTTTGTGCATTCGTTTAAAACTAACAATACTTGTTTGGCTCACGTAGTTTAGTTGACATAATATGCCATTGTCCTCTTTCCATTTGGCTTTGGAATCCAACATTTATAACCGTTAATCCGCTGAGAGCCACTTGAGGGAGCAATGGAATGTCAGCACAGATCTCCAACATGTTGAAAAATGCACAAATGCCTACCGGTAGTATCTGGAAATGTTTGATTTTCTGGTGATGGCACAACGTGAGCACAAAAGCCTTGGGGTTGCTCTGGCTGACTCGGAGCAGAAACAAGCTGGAAATAACAGACAGACGTTCAGCTTCATAGTTTGAGCGCGGCGAGCGGAAGTGATGATTTTCGTGAAATTACCCATCGACTTGACCCTGTTGGTGGATGATGCGATGGGATTCTTCTCGGGTTATTCTGCCGTGGAACCACAGCTGGGCTATGTGGATGACTGAAGACAATATTTGTCATTCCAATAAAAACATTGAATGTGCATTGTTGTGCGTGCGAGCTTACCCGAGTTGAGCGAAGAGTGATGCAACGGACTGTGGGAGCCTAAGATGTTCATTCGGTGATTCCTCTTCTGAGTCAGATGTCACATACAAATAAAAACAACAGGATTCGTTATGATTCAGTGGAAACAACCGCTGCACACCAAATGGGAAGAAACATAAAACACATCTTTGATCAGAAAACTCGAATTAAGATTAAAACATTTTTTTGGGGCTTCCATTTTTACCAGGCGGTTTTTGTTAAAGGTGAAGGTCAAGTCACACACCTGACTCATATGATTGGTGATGGTACACCCTGCTTTAGGTGTGCTCATGATTTCTTTATTATTGCAATCCCTTCATACTATTTTTAACTACGTTGAGCAAAAAAAAAAAAAAGAAGAAGAAAAAAAGAAAGTGGTCGGATGGATATGTGCAATAGGAATTCACATGTATAACGGAACGTATGGTGTTCCACAGGGTTCAATTCTGGGGCCTCTGCTGTTTTCATTGTATCTGCTGCCCCTGGGGTTCCATCTGAACTCATTGGCTTCCCAATACGTATAAAAATGTTCTATTATGAATATTGCAGTGGTCCCAAAATCTTATTTATTTTGGTAGGAATGGTAGTTATTACAAAAACGGCCAGCAGGTGGCAGCAGAGTATAACAGATCAACCAAGGCCATGTTGGAAAAAAGCTTTCCCAAGCGTACAGATTTGTGAATAATTAATCACATCTTAGAATTTTGATTAATCACAATTAATTGCTTAATTAAAAAGTTTTTTTTAATCAAATTTTTTTTTTTACACCAAATTTGAAAAGCACCTTTTGTGTTAATTCTTTTGCCATTTAATGTTATGAGGACGTCTTCAACCTTTTTTAATCCACTACACACGCTCATCTTCCTCTTTTTCGAATTAGTTAATGACTTGCATAATTAAAAATGGGGGGAAAAATACCCCAATATTTTGACATGAACAAATATTCTGAATGTCATACGCAAACATTTATTAAATGCTTTACTTTCATGCATGGCTTTATGTTTATATACAGTATATATATATTTGTATTATTATAGCTCAAACATAACCTATGCTAACTTTAACGTAGCCATCCACTGTCAAGCTAAAGGATAATATTAATAGTGTGATTAATCTGCGTTAATACATGATTCATTAATTAGTTAACACTTTAACTTTCACAGCTCTAATTCTAATTGCTGCAAAATGAAAACAGATAGAAATATATTACATCTTTTTTTCCTGATGAAAGAAGAGACTCTAATCTTTCTTTTGGTAGGTTTTATGTTTTTTTATAGCAATAGAACACAATATTCTGTTGGCCTTACAAAATCAGTCAAAATCCAGTAAAACAGCCGGGAGCGAAGGGGATTGCTTCAGTGAAAAAGGCTGGGAGTGATAGAGTTAAGAAAACAGCGGAAGTTGTTTTCAAGTGATTATATATATAAAGATATAAATAAAGATATAAATATAGAGTTCCAGCAAAACTAAAAGAACACTCTTTAAACTTGAAAACTAAAACATTCTGAATAATAATAAAAAAACAAGTTAATTTTTTTATTTTTTATTCTACATTCAGATATATAGGTTTTTCTTTACATTTAGTTTTTACATTAAATTTGTTACATTCGAGTTTTTATTCACATTCAAGTGTTGTGTTTCAGATATTGATGTTGAGGCTATCCTATAGTGAACATGGCAAGAAATCGAGTACCGGCTTGATGTGCAAATACCGGTAATGTGTGCCCACATAGAGGTCGATTAAAGCTACTGAATGTAGAAAATAGAATTTTGAATCACTACTGCCACCAGTGGCCAGAAAATGAAACTGCACTTTCCCTTCTTCACGTACACAACACGCATATGACGTCACATCCGCAGACAGAGGGCTGAAAATTGGAACCCGAAGTTAGGTCAGTACTTAAAAGCAATTGCCTCCCACCACGGAGAACCTGGGTTCAAACCCCGCTTGGACCACATTTGAGTACAATCGATAATTCGATACCAACTGACTATTAGATCAGGAAATGCATTATCATTTCTCTGAAATGATTCAATCCCACTTTCGACATATTGCACACTCAAGTTTTCAATTAAAAATGTTCACATAATTAATTTGTCAATTTCCTTCAAAAGCATTCAACTTCCTGCATTCCCACGCAATTTCGTCTGGTTGAACTACAAAGTGTTATCCAACATCTGCAATTTGATGTAGGATCCAATGTTCCGAGGACGTCGTTTGCGACTCACCCTCCACGCATGTCCCTCCTCCATGGCGGCGCTCTGAGCTTCCACAGGGTTGTCGATGACGCGGCCTATCGTTCCGGAAAAATCCATGGCCACCAGAGAGTTCTCCGACACGCTCCGCTGAAGGTGACGGAAGGGGCACAAACGCGTTGCGGTCAAAATGATGCGTCGGGATGTCAAGGCCATGCAATTAGGTCGTAAGAGTTTGCGGATGTCACATTGAGCTGCTTGTGTTATGCGGTCAACGTACCACGGGTGCTGAGAAGTGTGAAAGCAGGGTTTTTCTTTGCTGGGGAATCTTGTAATTCTGGTACAATAAAATCCCGTACTGTGAAGACAAGAAAAGGCAGTCGTCCTTCTTGATGAGTGCACGTTTAGGAGGGGAGATGTCGTGGCACTTGCCAGGTGGACATATCTGTCGGTCTGCGCTCAACAACTGATCCGCTAACAGTACTTTTCTCACTTTTCATCATAAGCGAGACAAAATGGAATCATTTCTTTCTTACAGCTCTTCTACTTCAATTTGAGTTTCACATAGTTTGCATTTTTTTCTTTCTACTGAGTTATAGAATTCAAGTAATCCAATGCGTGCGTGCTTATTTCTACATCAAGACTTTCTATGGACTGCATTTTATTAGCTTTCTTAAAATTAAAGTCACCATTTTTTTTAGTCACCGTGACTGTCAGGTGAAATGGGCAATTGACTAAATACAAGGGAAATTAACAATCAATCAGCGTATTGCTGTAATATTATTGATGTTTATATATTCTTATTTGGCATTTTGACGACTACTGGCATCAGGCCTTTTTTTTTTTCTTTTTGGATCTTCCGGCCAATAAGAGATCTATTTAAAATAGTTAACTTCAGGAAAAATATTTACATTTTCAGTCATTTTTAATTGAGATGCAGTTGACCCTGGGATAAATGAAAATAACTGAAATGTGAAACTTTACATTTGAGTTATTTTGGAAACTTTTTTTTTTTTACTGTTTTTTTAAGTTTACATTTGACTTTTTAAGGCATAATGAATGAATACCTGTGATTTAAAGCAAAGATGTCTATTGTTTAAGATTTGGAAAAAACAACAACAACCTACACTTATCTGAAAAGCTGCTTAATTAAACACATTTCTTTGTATGATTAATGTCCAGCTGGATTTTTGGTGCAGGTTAGGGTTATAAATTAAAAATCTGTTAACTTTTTTTTTTTTTTTTTTTTTTTCAAATGAACTCATTCACTCCCAGCCATTTTCACTGAGGCTACCCCCCCCTTGCTCCCGGCTGTCTTACTAGATTTTGAAAGGCCCACAATATATTGTGTTCTATTGCTATCAAAACATGGAACCTACCAAAATAAGGATTAGAGTCTCTTCTTTCATCAGGATAAAAAGTAGATTTGCATCTGTTTCCGTTTTGCAGCAATTGTCATTAGAATATAGCTAAGCTACACTATTATTCACAAATCTGTTTAAAACAGTGGGGAAAAATAGTTTTTTGCAACATGGCCCTGGTTGATCTCTTATATTTATACTCTGCTGCCACCTGCTGGCCGTTTTTGTAAGAACTACAATTGCTTCAACCGTTCTCTTCAGTTGAGAGGCTGCATCAAAGACTTTTGTATGCTCTAGCATAAAAAAAACAAACAAACACATAAATACGTTTTTGGGACATTGGTAGTATTTACACGAGAACATATTTAAAAAAAAATTGGGGGAGCAAATTAGTTAAGTAAATCACAACCTAACGAGGAGGTTTTTGGTCCAAAGCTGAAAACTCTGCTACATAGAACATATAAAATAAAATACATTTGAAATTATTAAGTGCATGTGTGGTTTGGCCTGCTAATATATGCTCTAATAATACCCCCCCCCCCCCCGCACGCACGCGCGCGCGCCCCCCCCCCCCCACACACACACACACACGTACCTTAAACAATCTAAAGGCGGTCATCCAACATGTCCTGCCTTGTTCATCTTCAGCACACAGAATCCGTAAATCCTTCAACTCTCCTCTGCATTTATTGGGCTGTAGAAGAACACACAGATTTAGAACAGTAGTTCAAATGTAAAAAAAAAAAAAAAAAAAAAAAAATCACAAGACAAACAGAGCCCAGTAAAATCTGTTGTTCGTCTGATGTGGTATAAAAGCAATTAAAAAGCATTTTCAAGATGAAGAGTCACGTGCAACAGAATCTTATAAATGTATGCATGGCAGCGAAGGAGAGTTCAAGCGGAGGTGAATGGTTCCTGCGCTCATAATATTTCACTCCAGCTCCCCTCTGTTATCTGACACTCACCTTGATACAGAACTCGTAGTCTGTGGGTGCGGCGTGCTGCTTTTTGCCCGTGGTGACAGTGAAGATGTTACTGTCTTCAAGGTCTGCCAGTAAATGGAGATGTCTGGGCTCCTGAAGACACAAATAATTCTCTTGTCAGATGACGATAGGCAGAAACCGCCTTCAGTTACACACGTATCGGCGCAGACACAAAAATGTGCTTTGCATCATTATTAGCAGTCAAAATAATCGACTCTGTTTTAACAACAGCAAGAACACACATTCTTCAGTGAAATAGGCGACATCAAAAAGGAGTGAGAACAGACAAAGGTATTTGCGTCACCTTTGAGGTTCCTTTAGTAGAACAGTAAAGTCCTGAGCGCCGGAGGAACATGTAAACTTTCTTCCACGACTTTCGGCCCACCTCCTTTACATACAGATAGCCCTGAATCTCAGGACAACTACTGCTTGCTAGAAAGTTCTGAAAGGAGAGGAAACAGACTGTTATTGTTGTAATTAGTGCTGTCACTATCCAATCACAATCCATTAATCGACTAATCGCATTCATCAGAATTTTGCACTTCGTATTCGTATAGTGATTTGTTGTTCTATGTTACCAGTTCGATCATTGTTTTCCGAAGTAAAAACAGAATTGGCCAATGTCTTATTTTGATTAAACACAGAAATTAATCGGTCCTATTTCATAAAGGACTACAGAAATCAATTACTGTTGAGGATTTGGACAATTTTAAATTGAAAAATGGCTTCCAACGATTACTCGATTATTAACTCATTTGCTCCCAAAAATGTATATACACACGTTCTATTTTAAATATTACCGTGTCCCAAAAACTTATTTATATGTTTTTTATGTTTTTTTTTTATGCTAAAGCTTACAGAAGGTTTTGATGCATCCTCTGAACTGAAGAGAAGGATTGAAGCAATGGTAGTTATTACAAAAACGGCCAGCAGGTGGCAGCTGAGTATAAGAGATCATGTTGCAACAAGTTGTTTTCCCCACAGTTGTAAACAGATTTGTGAATAATGATGAAACTTTAGCTATATTCTAATGCTAATTGCTGCAAAACGGAAACAGATACAAACTTTTTTTTCCTGATGAAAGAAAATACTCTAATCTTTCTTTTGGTAGATTCTATGTTTTTATAGCAATCGAACACAATATTCTGTGGGCCTTGTAAAAACATTCAAAGTCCAGTAAAACAGCCGGGAGTGAAGGGAGTTGCTTCAGTGAAAATGGCTGGGAGTGAATGAGTTAAAATAGTTGTCGATTAATTTGTTAATCGATTACTTGTAGAGTTTGTTAATTTTGACAGTTCTAATTGTAATCTCTTCATACTAACTATTGTCGAGCAAAAAAAGAAAGTCGGACAAATATGTGCAATGTGAATTCACATGTACAACAGAACATATGGTGTTCCACAGGGTTAAATTTTGGGGCCTCTGCTGTTTTCACTATATCTATAGAGAAAGAGAGAAAGAGCGAGAGAGACGGGAGTCAGCGTCCGAACTAATCCATCAGCAACAAATTTCTTGAAAATATTCAGTTTGTTATTTTCCCCCAAAATAACATGAGCTGATTTGTACTTCGCCGAGTGGTGCTGGAAGGCAAATGGTTCCAGAAGCCTCTTCAAAATTGAAAGCACGTCTGCCAACGCGTCAGAAAATTCCAACAATTGAATTTTTAAAAGTGCACCTTTACATGTGATGTTCATTTAAAAAAAAGAAAAGAAACCGAACGCACTTCATAGCATCGCTATGTTGACACGTAGTGAGTCTTGGCAAATATTACAAACACCTGCTTGAGCTCGGAAAGCCTCCACTGGAACGATGCTGAGGATTCCTGACAACTCCGGTTCAGTTCACCACATGGGCTGTCTTTTATTGAGCCGTCTTCATGGAGCATAGCAGAGCAGAGCGTCTATATGATGAGCAGATGACTTAGAAGCTTTCTGTGAGTGGCGTGGATGAACGGATGGTTTCCATTTGCGGTTGGGACTCTGACAGCTCCATTAAACCGCACGGGAAAAAGCGGGACTGCCTTCGTCCATTACGACAACGCTTTCCAAAACAACGTCTTTTGTCCTTTTTCCTTGACTTATCTTTCCTGTCGTGGCCTTGCGTTAATGCAAGCAGCGTGAGCCACGTATGAGTGTGCTCAGTGCAAACACACACACACACACACACTACTTTTGACTGCCTGGTTCCAGCTGTCACACATGTGGGGCCCGCGTTGCGTGTGCCAATACAGTCATGTGTCAACAGAGGATTAACGGTAGTTATTACTGCGGGCGCTGACGAGACACACTGTCTCAGGGTCAGAGGTGAGGTATGCCGATTTGATTTTACAGTGTGTGATGCTGACTTGCAGGTAAGCTCAAATGTGAGGGAAAAGGAGGGTTGACATTATATACCGACCTGTAGGAGCTGTGATGGTGGGATCGGACCATTGGCTTCCTGGCACCAAGCAATCATGTGCTCTGGGAAAAATGTCTGGGAAGAGAGAATCAACAAAGTTGTAAAGCGAATAAAATAGACAAAGAGAGACCCAATTACGTAATTGTAAACTAATCGCACATTATACCTATTCTAAATGTACAATAAAATATATTTTTCAAGTTTTTCATACTCTTGGTAATTAACATAAAAGTGGACAAATATGGTTGTATATTTTAGTTCATTGACACAATCATTTTATTGTAAGGAATTCATAGTTATGGTTGTCGTTAAAAGCAGTGTGACACATTGAGTCATAGATTTGTTTCAAGGTAATTTTTCCTGCCACTAGGTGGCATTAGTCTTTCATGTTGGATGTTGGTCACAGGAACAGTAATTTTTTCTTTTCAAATGCAGAGCAATTTGTATTTGGAACATGACAACTCGACTAGTCACCAGTTCATACAAATGCGCATATATATATATATATATATATATATATATAAATTAAATCACATTTATTGTTGCTAAATTGTGTTATAGTGACTTGTATGTAAAATAAAGTGTGAACAACAACAATTGCATGTTTTTTTTTTAATGGTAGAGCATACAGAAGGCTTTGATGCAGCCTTTGAACTGAAGAGAACGCTTGAAGCAATGGTAGTTATTACAAAAACGACCAGCAAGTGGCAGCAGATTATAAGAGATCAACCAGGGCTATGTTGCAAAAAGCTCTTTTCCTCACTGTTTTAAACAGATTAGTGAATAATGATGAAACTTAGTTATATTCTAATGCTAATCGCTGCAAAATGGAAACTGCTACAAAAAAATTTTTCCTGATGAAAGAGGAGACTCATATTTCTTTTGGTAGGCTCCATGTTTTTATAGCAACAGAACACAATATTCTGTGGGCCTTTTTCAAAATCCAGTAAAATAGTTGCTTCAGTGAAAATGGCTGGGAGTGAACGAGTTAATGACCTGCAAAAACCCTGTGTAATATTTGTCAATTGTATACAATGAAGAGACTTTGAAAACACACTCTTCCATCTCATCCCTGAGGCAAGAACACATTCACTCAAAATATGTCTCATTCGCTTTAAGATGATGTCAAGAAGCTGTTATTTCAACAAGAGGTTGAGACAGACATGGCATGTGAAGAAGTAGTAAGACGGCGTAATTACCAGAGGAGTTCTGAAGAATTCATATTTGGCATAGTTCTTCCTAAAGAGGAATCTACCGTCACTGCTCATGGAAGCCTGGACCTGAACCACCAACTCATGGTCCTCTAGACAGCGCTCTAAGGGGCAGCAGAAACAACTTCACATTACATTTTACATAACCTCTGCTTTTTTTGTTTGGCGGAGGTATTACACATAAACACACAAATGGAAAAACCTGTGCAAATGTAAAGTACACTTGGTGTACATGTGGAAACTTGACAAATTAATTTACATGTTTAACCATTTGAGTCAATATCAACATAAGGTGTCTTTGAGAATTCCCCATCCCCCCCCCCCACACATTTTTCATAAAAAAATTATTTCAGTAGATTAGAAATGCATATGGTTAATCAGATCCCCACACATTTTTAACTGCAAGCAGGCAATGCAAATGCAAACGGCAAAACATGGGAGCTTGCTGACAGGGTGGACATTTTTAGCTAATGTTAGCATTTAATGTATAACTACATATTAAATGCATTCAGTGGATGTTTTGCTATTAGAAATGCATATAGGTCAGCTCCCCACACTCCCCCTCTTCCACTAACTTAATCACAAGCAGACAATGAACATGCAAACAGCAACATATGTGAATTTGCTGACAGAGTGGACGGTTTTGGCTAACATTAGTATTTAATGAGCACATGGTGGACCTTCACTTTGCAACATGTTTCAATTAGCAAGTTGACTTGAGTTCTGTTTAAAGAGGTACATTTGGATTTAATGAAATTATTTTATTTCAATTGATATTTCATGATGACAGGGTGGACATGTTAAACTGGACATAATGAAACCAATGTGTAAATGTTCAACTTGCAATTATTCACAGCTTCAGCCTCCAGTGAAGAAAAGACAAAAAGCTGCTGGTGGTAATGTAAAAAAAAGTTCTTAAAGGGAGCGGTAACCCAAAATGAAATGAAATGAAATTGACACATGCAAAATGTTTAACTCATTTGCTCCCAAATGTTCTATTTTAAATAGTACCATGGTCCCAAAAACTTATATGTATACATTTTTTTGTGTTTGTTTTATTTATGCTAGAGCATACAGAAGGCTTTGATGCAGCATCTGACCCAAAGAGAACTTTTAAAGCAATGGTAGTTAAAAAACAGCCAGCAGATGGCAGCAGAGTATAAGAGATCAATCAGGGCCATGTTGCCAAAAGCTCTTTCCCCCAGTGTTTTAAACAGGTTTGTGAATAATGATAAAACTTAGCTATATTCTAATGCTAATTGCTGCAAAACGGAAACAGTTACAAATATACTTTTTTTCTGATGAAAGAAGAGACTCTAATCTTTCTTTTGGTAGGTTCCATGTTTTAGCAAAAGCAATAGAACACAATATTCTGTGGGCCTTGCAAAATCAGTCCAAATCCAGTAAAACAGTCAGGAGCGAAAGGGGTTGCTTCAGTTAAAATGGCTGGGAGTGAATGAGTTAATAAGAATATTATTATTTTTTTTTTTAAATCAAATAACGCTGTGGACCGCTAAATCATGTATACCATTTCTTAATTAGTATCATTTAACCACTTCAAGTTCTTACACACACTTGTTAGCAGAGTATGTGTGTGACATTCCCAAAAAATCACATGCATCTAATGAACACCCCCCCCCCCCACACACACAAAAGGTCTTAAATGAAGGAAACACATTTTTGAGAGACTTGACACTGTTAATAAGACATCAGAGCTTCATTATTCTGCTATATTTTCACGATGACTGGGTGATTTTGATGAGGACACCAAAGGCACTTTGAAGTGACATTGACCAATTTTTAAAACAGCCGGTCAAAAAATCTCCAGTCCAGGAATTTCCTGTGCGTAGGCACAGTTATGCACATTCCCGTTAGACGACTCACCACTGATTCATTCATTCATTTTCAAGAGAAATAAAAGAGTAAATGTTGTTAATAGAAACGAACAGTGGCTTTCACAGAATGCTGAATCCATAAAAGTAAGAAAAAATGGCATCTGGTTTGAGCCACTTGAGGTCTTCAAACGAGCCGTGACAATACAATCCTGGCTGGCCTGTGGTCAGATGTGGCCAAAAGTGTGTCCTAATTTGAATGTGGTCCGAGGCTCCTGGTGTCGACACGATTTGTGTCCACTGTGACGCTGGCACCAAGCGTGACTCAGTCCATTCCAACAGATGGTCCTCTCAGTGGAACAAATACCCTTCCCAATCGAGTCAATTCTAAAGTTGTAATTTAATTCACTTGAGCAGAACCAATACGGCATATAGAGCAGCTTAACATGATCTTTTCATGGACTCTCTCCGGGAGAACTCTTCGACGGTGTCACGACTCCTCTTTTAAATTTCCATGACATCCTGTGGCCCGTCTGATGAGTCACTCATGTTCGTGACACTGACTCAGCCTGGCAACACTACCTCACTGTCTCGTTCCTTATTAACCTTTCCGAACTGACAAGTGGAGGTCAATGTTACTTCTCAAAAGGCCCGTTTCATCCCATTCATTAATGTATGACTAGTAGGCAGCCATGGACAAGAATAGGACTCTCTGCTCCAACCAAGCATTGTCCGGGGTCGCTCAAAGACCTCTACAGTGGCTCTGTTTCTATTCTGGTCCACCTCCCAGGACTACATCTGCACACATTAGGTAGGCGCAAAGTTGCAAGCACATGCAAACGTGAATCTTGTGAGGCCAACTCATCACACTGAAAAGACGTTTTCATCATTTAGAAATGCGGTGCTTGGAAATAAGCAGTGAACAGAGCAAATTTACATATTCACACTCGTCATGTAGCTCTTGTAGCTCTCTTAACTTGTTCTTGACAAACACTGTGTTCATTAACAATACATTATTATCTATTTTGCCTTTTATATTTTGTATGATCTAAATTACAATATGTGTTTAAATTGCATTACAGTAACCTTATTTAGCTACACACTGGCAACATATTATAATTATATGCTATTCGTGTCGTTTTTGGTTGTGGATACAGAGACCACACTAATCCATTATTTATACAACTAAAAACTTTAACATTTAATGAATTGATGGAGTTTAACTGCCTTAAAATAACGTATAAAGCCCATCATGAAATTTTACCAGTCAATATAAAAATCGAATTAAAAAAAAGGGAAAGTGAGTACAAATTAAGAGGAACAAAAAAAAATTCCAAACCTAAATACCGAACAAAACAAAAAGATGTATTTCAACTCAAGGTGTCAGTTTGTGGAACAATCTGGATTGTAAAACAAAATCTTCTCAGTCTATCCGTATTTTTTTTTTTTTTTATAAAAGCACAATTACTGGAAAAATATATATAGCACAAAGACATGCTGTTGAATTATTTTACAGAATTGTTACATTGAAAGCGTCATGATCCTTCGCTGTTATTCATTTTGTGTTGATTTTTTTGGTTGTTGATCAGGGGCAGATATAAAAAGTTTTTACTCCTTTTTGTCTACTTTTATTATAAAGAGTGAAACAAAAAAAAATGAATGAATGAAATAAATTAGCATAGCTTTTCTAAATAAAGATATTCTGTGTATTTTATGGCCATATTTTGTGATACATATTCCATGGGATGAAAAGTAATTCTAAGCAATTGATCTCAGACTTGAAATATATGTAAAAAAACAACAACAAGATGTCAGTTGGTTCTGCTTAAGTGCAAGTGGCAAAGGCACCAACGATAATAAAACTAAAGCAATGTGACCCAGTAAAACGGGTTTATTCCTATTGTTGGCGCCACTTGACTGAGCTTGACTCAGCACAGATGTGTCTCCACTCCAAGAGAACTGCACGCTCGTCTTGAGGTGTTCATGTGTCAAAGTAGAAATGCTTCCGGGAGCAACCATTAAATATTAGAGAAATGCTTTTAGCGTAGTTGTGATATAGAATCTAATTGTATGTCAGATATAAGAATTCCTTTTGATGTGTTGCAAAAGGGGCAAACATTTATTTTTTTAAAACAGCACTTTTCTATTGTTTTTTATTTTCCTGGATTACTATAATTTTTTTTTTTTACTCAGCATGGATTTGGGGGAAATTTTTGTGTAACTTTTAGTGACCATGTACCATGCAAGGAATGCTTTTCAATGGCATATATCCTTGATTTTCTCATGCGTTCCATTATGTCAGTGAATAAAAAACATAAGCGCATAGTGACTCGTACTTGAAAGAAAGTCATTTCATTCTTCCTTAAAATCGTCAAAAATGAAAACATGACCATTTGAACCAATTTCATGATTTCCTACAGCTTCACTTTGTGAAGTCACACTGAAAATGTGAATTTCAATGCGACTGTGACACCAGTTAACATTAAATAAGAAACAGACCTGGGATAAATCCAGGTGCACATTGCTGGGCCAGACCATAGAAAAAGAATAGGAGCCAAACATGATGTCATTACAAACAAATACAGTTAAATGTGTTTGGCTTCGCTGATGAGAAAAAGCAATCAGACTACAATTGCAAAGAATCAAACTTGAATGATGCAATATACTGTATATTCTTTCAGAATATTGAAGTATGTGAACATTTTGGAAACATGTTCTGACAATTGGCAGACTGACAGATCAATAACCATATCACAAATGTACCATGCCAAAAAATAGCTTTTTATCCAAGTACAATGACTTTTTTTTTTTTTTTTAATGACAGGCCCCTGCAGAAGACAAATCTCACTTCATTGGTGACAGCAACTCTGACCTCATGTAAAATGTCCCTAACCATATGCATCATGTTAGCCCAAAGGCTAATCACAATATTGAATCCAACTATTCCTTACAATGTGAGCAGCTTTATGTGCACAGGGCCCTTCAATCCATGTGATCAGCTCACTGGACAGTATATTTATTTGCAACGCGTGCACACGCTGCACAGCAAGTGCATGCACTCACGCTTCGCTACATGCCTGCGTGAGAATATGCGCCGAGCCTGCCTGTCTGCCCAGAGTATGTTGGCATGCATGCATGAATGCACCTGTGCGCGTGCCTGAATGCATCGCATGTCTCGGCCCATCCGAGAGTTTTCTGTATGGGCGAGCGTGAGGGTGCGCTCATATGTGTGCTTGTGTCCTTTGTGTGAGGTTCAGCCACTCACCTAACCCCAGCAGCGGGTGGTGCTCAACAAGTGCCCAACTGTTGTCGTCTACACAATGGCTTTTATAAACCAGGAGCTGGCAAAGGTCCCTGGCTGTCATGTCGGCTGGGATCTCCACAACTTTGCCCAGGCCGTCTTCAGTGGAGATCTTAACAATCTATGAGGAGGCACAGCAAAATAGCAAACGTCAGTTAGAATTGGAGAGAAATGTCATAGCTAAATGAGGAGGAGCAAAATTGCAACAACCATGGAAATGACACGCAAAATTGCAACAACCATGGAAATGACACGTTTTGTTATCATATCAAGTGCATATCTGATATGAGAAACAAGAGATAATCAAGATTAGAGAGAGTTTTCAGTTAATTTCCAATCATGTGAATGAGGATAGTGTTGTCGTGCTCAAGACCACATGACTTGAAACCAAGAGAAGACTGAGGCACGACCAGACCTTCAAAATGAGGTCTCGAGTCGAGGCCACAACACTAGTATTTATATTTATTACAGAGATGGACCGATTTTTGTCAGGGCTGATACAGATTGTCAAGGAGGCCGATAACAGATATTAGGAACCAATATTCACTTTCACTAAAAAGGGCAAATATTGGTATCAAAATGAAAAAATAAAATAAAAACACATTTTTTAAACTTTGTTGAAATTGTCTTTAAGCGTATGTTTATTGAAAAACATTTTGGATTTGCATATATATTTTTTTAATCTTAGACAACAGACATACAATATATATATTTTTAATTCAAACAAAAAGTTCAAGGAGCTCCCAGTAGGAGCTACAGTAAATTTCCCAAATTTCAAAATTAAATATTCATTATTCTCAATTTTCATTTCAAACAAAAACAGAAAGGTTCAGCAGCAGCTCTTATTAAGTCAACTAAAAATGCAAATAAATAGTTCCCTAAGTTAGCATTATTTTAAATTGCTTTATTATCGGCCGTGAGAGAAGGTATTCGTCAAAATGCTGGATATCGGCCCCAATTATCCCTGCTCAAGACCACATTATCTGAGACCAAGACTTGCCCGAGACTAAGACAAGACCAATGTTTTGGCAGTCAAGTCCAAGACACAACCAGCACCTTTAAAATGAGTATTACAATACTCATATATACAATAGTATTTATACAGTATTTTATTATAGCATTATACACTTGTGAGACATTTAATTAGGTAAAAAAAAAAATCCAGCTCATTTCTACACCACTTATCCTCATTAGGGTCGCGAGTGAGCTGGACTCTATCCCAGCTGACTTTGGCAAGAGGCAGATCCTGGACTGGTTGCCAGTTATCACGAGGCAGATGTAGACCAACAAACACTCACACTCACATCTAGGACAAGTTGGAGTGATCAATTAATGTAACCTACACATACAATTTTGGAATGTGGCTAGAATCAGCAGAACCTGGAGAAAACCAACGCGAGAATGGGGAGAACATGAAAAATGCATACGGGGGCACGAGAGTCGAGATGCAAACCAGAACATCTCAGAATACTGGAACTAATGAAATCTGATACAAGAGCTCTCGCAAAAAGTATGCAGAGGTAGTCATGGTAGGTTATTAATGATTGCTTATCACACGCAGGCATCCAGTAATAAGAAATAAGACTATATAGGCGCAAAATGAATCATTTGCATTGGACGGTGTTCCCTCCAACTGCCAGTTACAGGAAATGCAGCGGGGTGAGCAGTCCTGAATTAACCTCCAATAATTGCCCACAGGTTGGCTCAGCACAAGGAAACCATAAAGTCACAATCATCACACATTGAAAACTGGGGGAGCCTACTCAGCCTGTACAGGAATCCAGCCGCAAATCAGTCCGCACAGATAACACACAAGAACATTTTCCGGCAAAGACGAATAATAATGTTGCAGCGAGACACAGATGGCGAGTGGTCTTACCTCCACGGCCCGCAATAGGCAGCAGTCCGGTGAACACGAAGGCATTTTTGGAGGGGGCCTGTCTGTCCACTCATACACACATTGACACACGCGCACACTCGGACGGTAAGCCCAGCTGTCACCTTCTCTGGTCCAGAAAGAGAAAGGCATAAAATGCCGGCAAGTTGACAAGTCTGTCACATAGCAGGCACAATTCAATCTGTCGAAAGCCACCGGACCTGCCGAGCGCAACCGAAGAACTGTCAGTGAGCCGCACAGACGGCAGCGGGTAGAGTGTCGCGCTCGCTGTGCCGGCTGAGTCTGACAACTATCTTTCTTTACCTCTCCCTCCCTCCCTCCCTCTCCCTCTCTCTCACAAAAGGGTTACAGCCTCAGCCACCAGCTCCAAGGCGCAGTGAATCAAACCACACGCTCACCAACCAATCATAAGACACCAGCAGGCTGATGTAATCATTCCCACACAAACTCAGGCCGGAGCTGACGCGCGCGCACACACAAACACGCATAGTCATGCACAGACGTGAACTTTTTCAGATCTCTTCCTAGCTGCACTTTCTTTTCAGGACTTGAAGCGAGAAGGTTCATATGTCGGGCCATTAAGAAAAAGTTTGACATTTTCTTGCCACCTAAAGTTTTCAAGTGAGGGCTTGTTGGGGCTGTATGTTTTCTCGGCGTCTTTGCCTTCCTCTCGCTCTCTCGCTCTCTCGCCCTACCTCCATCCTTCCCTGTGGCTTAACTTTGAACTCCAGAGTCAGATCTCGCAGACTCGCGCTGCACTAACAAGTTCTCATTACAGGGCAAATTAAATGAAACAAACCTGGAGCAGCACTTGGGAACCCCAACCTTTGTCTTTACCCCTGGTGGCTCGCTTTGTGCAAAAATTCTTAGTCAAAAAAAAAAAAAAAGAACAAAAAGGAAAAAACGGGAACTTTTAATATATATTACGACGGCGAATTAAGGCCACATATAAATATATATATTTTTTAGAGGGAGAAAAAAACTTGCAAATTTGTCACTTTATAAAGTGGTAAATTCGTGACTTTATACACTCTAAAAAAAGTTGGGTCCAAAAAAACCCAACTATGGGTCAAAATTGGACCGATCTTCTAATTGGGTCAAATTGACCTATAAAGTGGATCGGTCCATTTTTGATCCATAAGTGGGTTACTTTTGACCCAACTGTTTTTAGAATGTAAAGTGGCAGATTTGCGTTGGAAAAAAACCTACGAGAAATACATGCAGCGTACCACTCAGATGTTTGTGCCAATACTTTTCGGTCGGGTTTTCAAATAACGAGATAGTAATGGCTTTAACTATATCATGTTAAGCATTTGCACTTTGAAGCGTTGGGTACTACCAGCGACAAAGACGCGTCACTTTGCGAGGGTACTACCAGCGACAAAGACGCGTCACTTTGCGAAGGTCCACACCCTGAAGATCAAGCATTTAAGTTAACTTGTTAAAACAAATATTTACTTTACACATTCTGGTATTTTTTTGTACAAGTATCTAAGTTGATGTGTCAAATCTGCTGCTCTCCGTCATTCACTTGCGTTTACCTAAAGTATGCTAGCTTTTGATTGGTTAGTGTTAGTCAGCTGATAGGGGTTGTCGCTCTAGCTGCCGTGTATGACAAGTAAAGTTTAAATTAAGAATGAATTCGTCTCCATCCTGTCTTTTTATTTTATAAACAATGTCTCAACCACCAACGAATACTCACATTAGACTATAGCTATGCTACGTGCATTTGTCATAGTTTTTTTTCGCGCAAATTTGCCACTTCACAAACTTGCAAATTTGCGACTTTTTTCTCTCACAAATTTGCCACTTTATAAAGTGGCAAATTTCTATGACCGCCACCCCCTTCCGCCAAACTCAGATATTTATTACAGCATGAGCTGTACAAAATCCTTGACACACCCCGTCTAGGCAAGGGGCAAACAGTCTTAACATATCAGCCTTGAAGAACTTGCATTGTGTGTGTGTGTGTGTGTGTGTGCACTTATGTGGGCGAGGTGTGCTCCTCGAGTCAGCACCGTTTCGCTAAAGGGAAGAGGAAGTGGCGTTAGCGTAGAGATCATTTACTGTATGAAGTGGAAACTGCAGCAAGGGAAGGTAGGAAAGGGGGACTCGTGAATTGGGGGAGGGGAGAGAAAGAGGGAACGAGTGCATGTCAGACAAGAGTGGAAGATAAAAGGTGGTGGACAGTCAGACTTTCTGATGACACAGTTAGAATGTGTAGCATACATGATGCTTCCTAAGGTTAACTACATATCTAGGCTGGCCAGCTATTTGTAAACACACACCCCCTCCCCCCCTCCACCGCTCCTTGCTCACGAACCGCCCTGATCTGCATCATTCTTACTGAGCCAGGGAGGGTAAGTCCCAAGTAGGCGGAAAGTACCATGTATGATGACATACTGGTTTCACTCAAACCCATTAACCTTTACATATCGAAACTGAATGGGTTGAAACAATTCTGCAACACGCACCGCCACTGAATTCTCTTGCCGTAATTGCTTTTAATATAGAAAGGCTCTTTCAAAGGGGAACTTTCAGACTGTCAACTAACTCAATGTGATCTGATTATGTACAAGATGTCTTGTCTAAACTCAATGTCAGCTCTCAGGTCAAAATAATGTACAGTACACAAGACCAAGATGGATTACGTCAATGATACAGAGCAAAACTTGCGCGACCAACTGTACCTCAAACAATCTTTAGCATCTTGCCTTGAAGAGTTTGAAGACCTTTTGGAATTTGTAATGGAGATTATGCTATAGCACAATACAAGTACAATGTAAAAAAATAAAATAAAAAATAAATAAATAAAGAGAGAGAGAAAAATATTTACTTGGGAAAAAAAAGAGGAAACTTTTTCACTCAAAAATACGAAATTAATTTTACAAGGATAGTCTTGAGTACATTTTAACCAGTTTATTACACCCCCCCCCCCCCCAAAAAACCCCAACAACAACAACAACAACAAAACTTCAGGTTGGGAGACAGACACTCTACCACCCGAGCCATTCCGATCCTGTTGTGTGTTAGTATATTGATGACTGCAGGCGGAATCCTTGTACCAAGACCAGTACACCAAGACCAGTCTGGTCTCATTTTAGACACACTAGCAATGCAGTATAGTGGCAAACAGCAAAAGTGGCATGGCTCAGGTGATAGAGTGGTCTGGGTTCCATCTAAAAATAACAGTGTTGATAAAGTTAAACAAATCGCTTCATGGACATGGGGAATACAATAATAACGCTTTCTGTATTTAAGGTGAAAAGAGACAGATTCAACGAAAAGGCTACTCTGTGCATTTTGTTCACCAGTAAATCCTAAACCTAAAGCCTTGAATTTGAGATTTTTTTTTATTTTTCAATAAACAAGTGTTCAGTGAATGCACATTGGAAACTGGAGGGGTTCAGTACCACCCAAGGCTAAGAATCACTGATCTACAACCCATTCCTCTGCATCGAATAAAACCGATAGAAATCATTGGGAATATATTGTCTTATCACATACTAAAGACAGCTAAGTCAGCTGAGCTGAACTGGCAACAGTGCAAAGATCAGAGGCTGCACCTTAACATGCCGCCAAATCACGAGTGGAATAATTGGAGTTGGATCGGATCCTACATTTGCTGATGAAGCATAATCTTCCAGTTTGGCAATGCCATCACACTGCATTATGTGTAAAAGAGTTGACAGAGCAGCACATATTAACTTCTTTCACACAGATTAGTGACTATTGTGGCACTGTTTGTCATGAGCATTTCGTAAGTTACCAAAAAAGATAAGACTCTTATTGCACGAGGATGAAAAGCAAGTGTGAAATTGTGAATATGCGCATATTTTGAGGTATTTTTCGAAGAAAATTTCATTTTTATGATTTACTTTTGTGCATTTCAAGTTGTCTCAGTACCGCCCTCTATTGACGAGCCACCACTCATGACTTCCCGTTTCACCTTCCCAACTGCATGCAACTTTAAGTAAGCTGTTGAGGTCTTAAAGTGGCACCTTTCCTAGCCTGGCTTATGTGAAATGACAATTTCATTTGATCCACTCAACTTTGTCAAGTTGTTCTTGGGAGAAGCAAACAAGGTAAGGCACGAGGAAGGAAAAGGCCTGATTAAACGGACTCGAATGAGAGACAGCAAGACTTTTAACTGTGCCCTCATTTGGATGAAGGAGCACAGCAGGGCAGGGCCTCTCAACCTTTTTGATGACTCAGGTCTGATAACTGCTGTGACGTAATCGCTCAGAGTGAGAGAGCGCTTCAACAAGCACCACACGCGCTCTCTTTCATGGGCACCCTAAAATGTGCACATTTATATACGCTGCTGTGCACTTAGTGTACATATATGGACGTCTGCCTGCACATTCATGCAACCATAATCCTTTTAGAGAAACACACAAAGACGGCAAGAGTGAAACTAGACAGGCGCGAAGGCACAAAGGAAAAGTAAACGGAACTGTATGAAAAGTAGCTTTGTGCAAACTTGAGGTATGTACACAAGCGTGTGTGTGCACGCCCAGCAGCTCACACGCATCCATCTCCGCGCTCCGACAACTGCCGGCTGTTCTATAAATAGTTGCGGTGGTATTGCGTACACATTACAAGTCATTACATCAGATAGGGGTTTCTGCTGAAGATTAAGACCTCTAAAAAGGCCATTAGCCATTAGACATAGACAGTACGGACATTAGGATCCATTACATGTGAGCAATATAAAGCTCTTGGAAAAAGGACAAGCACCAGGCAGTGAAATGTTTGTTATCAAGCGATGTCAAAAGGAAAGCCCACATCATGTTAACGAATTGTGTCTTTGTACCGTTGTTGTCTATTGCCTTCTCAGTTAATTTTACATGAAAAAGGGGACTTTTTTCTTATGAATACATGTGATCATCATTGTCTAAAAAGTTTGGTGGCAATCAGTCACGGTTTTCGTATATATCCTGCTCATTCATTAAACTCCTTTAAAGAATAAAAATGTGAAAATGCCAGCAATACTATACAATATTATATATATATTTGTTCCAATTTTAATTGCTTTGTTAAGGTACATATGATAAGCAAAGTAAGATGCGTATTAACTCATTCACTCCCAGCCATTTTCACTGAAGCAACCCCCTTTGCTCCTGGCTGTTTTTTGCAAGGCCCACAGAATATTGTGTTCTATTGCTATAAAAACATTTATTATTAGGATATAGCTAAGTTTCATCATTATTCACAAATCTGTTTAAAACACGGGCAAAAAGAGCTTGTTGCAACATGGCCTCTTATACTCTGCTGATACCTGCTGGCCATTTTTGTAATAACTATCATTGCTTCGACCGTTCTCTTCAGTTCAGAGGCTGCATCAAAGCATTCTGTATGCTCTAGTATATCATTAAAAACGTATTAATACGTTTTTGGGACAATGGTAATATTTAAAATTGAACGTATTAATATGTTTTTAAGAGCAAATGAGTTAATTTAGTGTGCATCCTGGTGAAATGAATCATTTCACAGTGTGTACTAGAAGAAGAAGATCTGTCGGCAGAGTTGTGCAATCAACATTTTGCCAGTCATTCGTCAGAAAAGTGGGTGTCCGTCAATGATAGGCTGACGGATAGTCCGTCCGTACGAACGGACTGAGAATTGAGGTTACATAATACCACTTTAAAACTTAAGATGCAGAGCACCACCAAAATAATAAGTGATAGATGTGTAATATTGCACGAAATAACTAATGAAAATGTTTTGATCTTTTTTTTTTAATTTGCCCTATAAATAAATAAATGGCCTAATCTGGGTGAGACGATAGATTGATGATGTTCCCTCCATTGGATGGCGGCAATGTGCATTACAACATAGTTATTAGCTGTCAAATAAAAGGATATAAAACAATAATTGTCATCTTTGGTGGATTGGATCCTTTGTAGCGATGAATACAAATAATCTTTGATCCACTAACGAGAGCCGAGCAGAGAATTGTATTTTATTTATTTATTTCTGCTTCCCTACTATACTTAAAGTAACCTTTTCCCCCACTTAAGTCCCAAGAATGAAACATTATGAATGTTGGCTTTTGTTTGGAGCCACTTCATGAATTGTCGACAAGTTTTACTTGTTCACATGCGCCCACTGAAAGTCCTAACTCTATTCAGGTCATCAGTCTTGGCAGGAGCCCAGACATCCCCTATGCGCCAACCGATGCCAAAATGTAGCAATAGTAGCTGCTTAGTCTTTGTCTTTTAAAGAAAACAAAAAGAGTCACAGCCTTTGATAAGCTGATTTGGCAGACACACGCCACTGCAGCTCCATATTTCCACTAACAAGTGGCTCGTATACAGACCATCTAACAGTAATGATGTGTGTGTGGTCTGGGCCGCCCACGGAAGTCGATGTCTCGATGATGAGATGGAGACACGAAAACCTGAATGGGCCTTAACAATTTGCTGTCCCCATTGACCGCTTGTGGTCAGCAGCAGTGGGGCCACTCATGAAGGAAACTTTGCTGAGTCATGAGAAAGCGACGAAAACATCTCTTGTCATCCAATTACTGCATCAAATTAAGACCCCACACAAAGTGGTCCATCTGGGTGGAACTGAGTAAAAGAAGGATTTTGCATTTAGAACAACATATGGTGATCACATGGTCAATAAGGAGGAAAGGGAAGAAGGGAACGAGGCAACGGTGTTTAGAAAATATGTAGGACATACCCAGACAGAGCCCAATAATTAGCTTGATATTGAGAGACCCTTTACCATTCTTAACTCATTCACTGCCATTGACGGCTATAGACGTCAAAAATTCATTTGAACTATTTCTATTAGTTTCTAAAAAAAAGTCCACTTTTGTTAACAAGAGTATGAAAACCTAGAATAATTTTTTTATTGTACATTTAGAACAGGTATACAATTTGTGATTAATCATGAGTTAACTATTAAAGTCATGCGATTAATTACAATTTAAAAAAATTAATCGTCTGACACCCCTAATTTTTAAATAATATTATTTTTTTATTAGGGGCATCAGGTGATTGACATTTTTAATTGTAATTAATCACATGACTTCACTAGTTAATCAAAAATGTTATATCTGTTCTAAACGTGCAATAATTTTTTTCTAGGTTTTCTTAACTCTTGTTAACAAAAGTGGAAAAAAAGGTGAAACTAATAGAAATAGTTCAAATTAATTTTTGACATCTATAGCCGTCAATGGCAGTGAATGAGTTAAAATTGTGTATCCCTACTCTTATTTCAAAACCAACAGTGGTGGCTATTACGGATAGTCAGTTGACACTCAAGTTATACTCTAAAAACCGTTGGGTCAAAAATAACCCAACTATGGGTAAAAAATGGACCGATCCTCTACTTGGGTCACTCTGACCCAACTTTGAGTCAAGAAATTGGTCTTTTAGTGTAAAACGACTCGAATATTTGTCAGATCCTTTATTTGGGTACAAAAAACTTTAGTCATTTTGTATTAAACAACCCATAAAGTTGGGTCAAATTGACCCATAAAGTGATCGGTCCATTTTTGATCCATAATTGGGTTACTTTTGACCCAACTTTCTGGGATGTTTTATTTTTTAAGTGTTTTTACTGACACTAGGGAAAATTCATGATCATCAGTGCATTACCAGTAATTGAACAAAACTTACTAAACAGAGCTTTTAACGGAAACATTCTGAACTTTTGTTTCCATGCAGGTGCTTTATTGTGTGGAATAATGCTGAGGAGTTGCCATTTTCACTCAATATCTCATTACTGAACCTGAACAGTCAGGTTATTTTGACCACAAACTAGATACAACTCAATCAACAGCACCTTTCCTGGTAAGAGGAAGCACGTAGTAAACATGATTATCAACAATCAAACAACCGCATTCTAAATGATCAATTATCAGTAATCAATTATGTCCATCCCTGGTGGATATGTGTGACAAGCACCCTCTGAAACTCAGAATAATGAATGCAATTAACAATGCAGGTAAGCACAAATCAATGCCTACGTTTGTTCAGATCTGTTCAAATGTCAGGTTAATGTGATTAGTAAAAAACAACAACAAGGTAATTAATATCAAAAAGTAAAAATCTCTAGAACACGTGGTAAGGTTGAACACCAAGAACACCATACCTATTGTGGCGCATGGTGTGTGTGTGAGTGTATCTATGCGTTGACAAAAATTCTTAAATTTAGTTTATATCTGGTGAGAAAAAAAGAGATCATATTTATGTAAATGTTTCTTATCGGGATCTAAATTCAAGATCCCGATTTGACACCAATGGAAAAATCAACATTGATAGGCTAGTAATAATAAATAATAATAATTGATTGTGCCTGTGGCTAAAAGTAGGTCAATGTTCTTCCAAGTGGAAGGAAAAAAATGACTGTAAACAGCATTACTTAATTAACAATTTGTTTAGAAAAGCTTTTTCCCCCACATACTTTAATTCAACCATTTCACAGCAATATCATTAGAAATCTGAGCTGTCCTACTTGAACAGAAAGAAAGGACAGGAGAAACACAGTCTCTATGACCTACATGAGTCCAACAGCTCAGCTTTGGCCAGATGAAATGCTATCAAGCTGCAACATATTGCTCTCTTTGTGTAACACACAGACAAGCCAAAAAAAAAAAAAAAACGAAAACAAAAAATAACTTTAATACGTAGACAACTGTATTCACACATGCACATGCATATAATAAAATGACTCATTTGTGTGGGCATTGTTTATCAAACAATATATGTGCCCTTTGAAAATCTTTTTTTCCCCTTCTGACTAAAGCAGATATTTTCAATGTACATGGAATACTATCGCAGAGTTCTTTCAGGGTTACAGATCAACTGATGGGGATTCATGAGATTTTGCCTGCCATCTGTTTTATAGGTGATTTCTAATCGCACATAAAAACACTCCTGCCTTTTGGGAAGTGGAGATGAACAGGTGTATTGTCCTCGGCACCTGCAAGGCGGCAGGCAACACACTAACTGAATAGCATGGTTAATCATTGAAAGAAAACCACAGATTTATTTTTTTTAAACACACGAATGCCCTCACATTAAACAGGCAATCCGCACCTGAATAAAAAGATGGTGTGAAAATTATGCAGAAAGATTTATATATATATATATATATATAATTAGCAACATACAGTAGTTGCAATTCTACATTGCTGATGCATAAAATTTTCAAAATATGTGTGAAGACTTGCTCATGTGAACGTGAGTGTTTATCTACAGTGGGGTGACCATATTTAAATACTTAATACGATACTTAGATGATACTCAGAGATACTATACAGTACATGATAACTATTTTAACATGGGTAGAAAAAAAACATACTGTTAACAATTTTTGCTCTCGACTTTTAAAAGTTTTTTTTTTAATGGAGCAATCCGGGATCAAACCTGCGCCTTCTGGTTTGGCAATGCAGAGCGTTACCAGTGAGCTAAAGTATTTGAACACTCAGGAAGTGAGGTTTTTAAAACGTTGACCTTTTTTTTTCTCCCCCAAAAATTACTTTCTTAATATAGAACAATAACACGCAAACACAAAACCCACCTTTCTTTTTTCCCCCCGATACACCCCTCGCGATCAATTTGGGAGTCTACCAAAAACACGGTGCACTCCACCTCTCATTTGTCCCGCAATGAAAAGTGGACATTTTCATGAATTTAGAAACCACACCCCGAATGCCTGGACAGTATGTAAGAAGTGGACATGTCCAGGCAAAAGAGGACATTTGCATATATGTGACCCACTGTTCAACAGCCTATTTTTATAGTGTATATATATTACATTCCCCATATACATTTGTACTTAAAATCAGTGAAATTGCATCATTGGATGAATGAGTGTCCGTTTATAGTTTTTTTTATCGTCTTGCACACTCACTCTAGCTGGACTTCATTTTTGACTCGACTTGACTCAGATGAACACTTTTTCAATAGCTCGGTGCACTTGCGGCCTTCTTCATGTGCAGCTCGTCGGTGGCAGACATTTGCTGCAGCTTAGCGGCTGAAGCAATGCTGACCTTTTTTTCTTCTTCTTCAAGAAGCGTATGAATTAATTTAGCATGTAACAGGATCATTTTAAGCCAATATGGTATTTTGTGTCAAACTATTTGCATAATTGGGATAATTCTGAAAGAGTTGCCAACAAAAGTTCTTTTAAGATTATCTTGATCCTTTTTTTATGAGAATGTCAAGCTAAGAGCACACTGAACTAAAACACCACATTCATTTCCATATAAACAGTGATCTTTATGCTTTAGCTGCGAATGTTGACATTCTACCAAGTGGCTTTGTTTAGTATCTGCGTTGACGTCTTATTGACTTAAAACAGCATCATTTGTCAGACCGATCACATCAGCCAAGCTAATAAATCACCAAAAGGGCCGCAGGTACGTGCGTGCGTGTAAGTTTCTGTGGCAGCGTGGCACGAACGGGTCGAGCTGGCAGGTTGAGGCATGTTTCCATTTAGCAGCAGCGGATAAATATGGCCATGACACATGAGACGTTCCAGACTCAACCACAACCTGCCTGGCTCTCGTCCAGCTAGCATTTGTTCAACGACAGCCAAACAATTTGTACTGAAAGCAGCAAACTCAATCATCTCTCTCACTCAGTAACTCAACGTATGTGTGTGTGTGTGTGTGTGTGTGTGTGTGTGTGTGTGTGTGTGGGTGTGTGTGTGTGTGTGTGTGTGTGTGCGTGTGCACACGTGAGAGAGAGTGAGTGAGTGAGAGAGAGCAGAGACGTATGCTGACAAAGGCTTTTACTGTACTGTCTGAATGCTCTATTTACCTCTGCAACAAAGAGCATCAGATAGCATGAACGTGTTAGAGAATGATACTGTTGTGTGTTCCTTGGCCTCTCAATATACAGTGTAAGGGGACAGACAGACAGGCAAGTACCATAAAATATGGATGCTTACATTCACAAACTAAAAAGAAAACATTCAAACTTAGTAAAGTGTATTATAGAAGATTGAAAAAAAATTATGGATTTGAGAGTCAAACTAACAATCATAGTAGTTTTTTATAGACTGCGCACTTTTCTTTAAACTGGCCCGACAGGTGGTAAAAAACTTACACTTACTTGTACTTTAGGAGGGGATAAAAGCTGTCACAGATACACATCTAGTTTATTTTACCATTGATTGCCACACAGATGTAAAAACAGTTTTAACACTGACATGTCAAAAACGTAATGACAATATTACAATATTGTGTTCTATGCAGCCCCACTAGTCTAAATATGGTATTGTGGTTAATATTACGTTAGTGGAATATGAGTTAAGCAGCAAAATACAGCGTTTTTTTATCCATTTTGCCACTTGTTGTCGACTGAAGATGACATCAATGTTCCTCAGGTTTCAGGTAACAACCAATCACAGCGCAGCTTTAGAAAACAGGTGAGCATTGCCTGAGCAACACTGATCGGTCGACAGCAAGTGGCAAAATGGCCGCCCCCTGAGATGCAAAAAAACGGCTGGATTTTGCTTCATAACTCATATTCCACAAATGTAAAATTAATTACATGTCATGTTTAGACTAATGATGTCACATATAACATTATTGTCAAGAAATGTTTAAGGTTGATTTCCACTTTAATTGCCACACAAATGTGAAAAGTTTTAGCACTGACATGTCAAATTTTTTTAAAGACAGTACAAAACCTTAAATGTGAGTACAAGTGTCAGTTCAGTGCATAGTTAGCAAACAAGTAGTGCAAGAAGCTAATGTTGACGTTCAAGTATAACTTCAGTGGACTTCAGTTTGTGAATCTTCTCGAATAACGCGTATGTTCACATTCAGTGATAAATAAGCAAACATATATAAAAGTGTAGAGTAGTGTGCGGTCATATATTTGGAGCGGGCTCATAGTTGATCTGTGTGCTCTGCAGTTTGCAAAGCACACATCCCTGCCTGTGAAAATTTACAAGGTGTTAAGTGTTTGTGTTTACAAGTTGTTGCCTGGCCCCACACAATAGTCCTACATTTTTCCACACAAGGGCTGAACGGTTTTATAGCAGGAATGGGCAAATTGGCCTTGATAATATCTCAACACCCCAGACCCACAAAAATCTAATTTATTAGTAATTTAATAGATTTTTTCCCTCTTCACTCATCGAAAAAGCAAATGATAATTATTAAATTAGTTTATTCTTCGACCAGCGCCGAACGATGAATAGTCATCGCCGGATGTCGGCCGTTGTCCCAGATCTGATGTCCTCATATAAGCTCTCCTTGAAGCACAAAAGCTCAGCTCGGGTACAAATTAGCATTTTGCGCCTCATTAAAATCCACCAAATAGCAAAACTGAGAATGATTTTTTTTTTCCTCGTAAATTGTCTTTTCTGTTCTTTGTTTTTAAATTTTGGACTTTGGATGTCAAGTTCATGAAATGACCTTGTGCTATATAATACAGCCGCCTTGCCTTACCTTCAACTGAATATTTTGTCACAAGCATCAACCACAACTCCACTTTCTACAGTATTAAGCTCAATGTGCCAATTTAGGCCTTGCATTTCATTATGAGTGAGTAAGTATTGTTGACGTCAGCTCAACTTTGTCTGGACACTCTACTTAACAGCACTCCAGATTAGCATACAAATTCAGACAGACAATTTTGTGCTTTAGATGAGGAAGCGATAGAAAAAAGGATCCAGGCTGAGGAAAAAAAATTGTATGTACCCAAAAGATATCCCAAACGATAGTAAGATAATAAGATGCAGACCAGCGAGGCAGGACGTGGGGATCGTGCAATACTCGACAGCAGTGATCTCGAGGACATCCAGTCCAAGTACAGTAAATCCAACAAAATCTGGCAACACTGTGATCAAATGAATATTCCCACACTGGAAGGACTTGGCTGACTTCAAGGACACAGCATAACAACACTCCTGCTTACACCACCAAGCACAGAAGCACCGACGTTTATATGTATTTGTGCATCAACAACAATGGTTCTTAACCTTTTCTATGTCCCACGCGCTAATGCAAGGTGATTATGCTAATGATCCGCCCTTCATAATAACTCTGTCGAGCAAAAAAAATAAAAATAATGGTTGGACTCCTGGGGTTCAATCGAACACAGGTTAAAAAAACACTGTACTATAGAATCCTGGATATGCATCTAGCAAATGCTGCTTATACATTTTAATGTATTTCACTTGAATATCTGTCACCCTTATTTATGTAATTCCAAATGAACCAGACAAGGCTGCTACAAATGCAAATTCTACTTTGAGTGATTATGATTAGTTGGATCCCTTTCACCTATAGTTACAATGAAAAGCGAGAAAGGGAATGGATAAAATGGTTTTAAATATAAAGAAAATACCAAACTGAGGAAATGGAGGTAATGGGACCACTGCAGCCACAGCTGTCAGCTTGCCCAGTCATTCCTGAAAGTTGTATGCTACGTCCTCATGGTTCCAGCGCTGAGGAGAGGGAGTCGGAAGAGCAGGAGGGAGGGAGGACTGGGGCATTATGTGTCTGTCAGAGAGCGCCTGGAGGTTTGAGGAATTCAGTAAAACAAATAGAAAAAGCTCTCAGCGCGCCAGCTGACTGGACGACATGTATATGAGGAGGCAGGGAAGGACTCGTACGAGAGGAAAGAAAGAGAAATCAAGGCTGACACACACAAAAAACTAAAGGTCAAGGGCTTTGGAGAGTGGGAGTGGCCAATAATTACCTACTTGCCATCATTCTAAACACTCAACATACTCATGTGTTGGAATCACTCAAGTGACTACACGGAACTGGTGTTACTGGGTTCGCACACATCCAGAGGCATGTTGTATGTCTGTGGGAGGTTTAGTCAGGGTAGAAAAGGTGCTGAATTGGATTTCCACTAAAGAATAACCACAATGAGACATATTTTCCATTGCCATCAACAACGGACGCACACTGCCAATTCTCTAAATAGTTTACAGAACTCACAAAGGCAAACAAGCAGACAGAGCTGCAAACACGCAAGCAGAAAACAAATGGAGTCATAGGCGTGGATGAGGGCAGGAGCACTCTCACACCAGGTTGCATGAACGTTTGCAGTGTGCACACTAAAAACAGGCACTTCCCTCAACAATTAGCGCATTGGCAAATGTTTGTTCGAGCAAAACAAAACTGGGGGCTGGGGGGCAGTGTTCTTCTTGGATCAGTGGTTCTTAAGCTGGGTTCGATCCAACCCCAGGGATTCGGTGAGTAAGTCTCGAATATGAATATGTGCAATATGAATTCACATGTATAACGACTGGGTGTTCCACAGGGTTCAATTCTGCGGCCTCTGCTGTTTTAAATGTATCTGGATGCTGCCCCTGGGTTCAACTTCTATGAAGGACCAAAACTGCCAAAATTAAAAATAAATGAATAAATAAATAAATGACTAAAAATGAAAATTCAAACGGATATAAAAAAATATAATCCAAAAATAAAAAAATTATATAAATGGAAATGGAAATAATAATAACAAAATATACTGTATATGTATATATCCATAAATAAATGACTAAAAGTAAAAATAAATACAAATAATATATATATATATATATATATATATATATATATATATATATATATATATATATATATATATATATATATAAAATTAAATGTCAATCAATAAATAAAAACGCTCTGCTCTCACATTTATTTATTTCATGCTGCAGACTCTCTGCCAGGACGACGACGACGACGACGAGGTTCGGCCAACAAGGAAGTCTCGCCAGCTGGCATGGAGAGCTCCAGAAATGGACGACTATCTTGTCCACTGTCACCACAACTTGAGTTGCTTGACAACAAGTTGAGTTCTATTTTTATATTTATATTTTGAATCTTTTTTTTTTCCTTGTATATACATACATACATAGATATATATACATACACACACAACACACACAATAGTTATTTTTATTTCCATTTATTTTGGGGGGGGGGGGGGATTTAATTATTATTATTATTTTTTTTATATATGCTTTTATTTTCACTGTAAGTTATTTATTTATTTATTTAGTAATTTATTTATTTTTAATTTTGGTCCTCCATAAACTTTCACCTTTAAGAAAACAGCGATGGTTGTTTTAAAATGCTCTAGAGGTGAGCTGACTGATGGGAGTCAGCATCCTAACTATCTAGCAAAACTAAAGGAACACTTCCTTAAGCTGGTTTGTTATCTTTTCTAGTGCTTTAATAAGAATGTTCTTATTTTGGGCTACATCTTGCAGTGAAGGCAGAAGGATGTGTAGAAAGTGCGGTCTCGTCTGACTATGTAATATACATTCAATTTCTAATTGCATATCCTGGGTGTTTAACTAATTTAAAACAAATTCAGCCAGACTTAGGTGTATATATATTAAAAAAAAAATAATAATCAGTGAACCTAAACTATCTAGCAAAACTAAAGGAACACTTCCTTCAGCTGCATGGAAATAGGGAATAAAAGAACATGTTCACCAGAAAAAAAAAGTTTATTTTTCAATAAAAAAGCATTTGGTGAATGCACATAGGAAACTGGTGCAGTTCAGTAGCTCCAATTAGGTTAGGAACCACTGTCTTAAACAGTACATTTGAAGATTGCAGCACATGTGCACTAAAACACGGATGCTGTAAAGAAGGACTTTATTGTAACCCATTTTGGTTGGTTAGAGAAGCACAGAAAGTAAAAGGGAGTCTGGGTCAGCTGGATCAACTGATATTTAAATGTCTACTTAGTTTACTGAAAGAAAAAAAAAAATCACAGTGAGACCTTTACCTCTGTTCATCATTTCCAACTCCCCTGAACCTCTTCCAGTCCCCCGTTTCATTTCCTGGTCCACACAGCACTCTTAATGGGCCGTCTGGGAATTAAAACGTCAACAAAATTCCTGTCTTTGCCTGGCCTACTTATTTTGAGTCATACTTATGTCACTTTGAGAGACATTAATTTTGGACCTTTTGACCTTTAAACCAAAAATTTACTGCCCAGACCTGAATCTTTGCCACGGCTTCTAATTTAAGCCAACAACCTCTCCACATGGAAATAAACAACTTCGCTGCTCATAACCTTGAACTAATGTTTGGAGGCCATCTTAACCCACCATTTCCCAACAAAACTCATTAATAGTAAGCGGGTTATATTAAACTTGAGCGTGCTTTTGCACAAATAAAAATATCTTTACTGGAAGTGCAAAGGAGATCAGTGACAAGAAGAGACTGTGGATCACAGTCACGATACATCTGATAAACAGTTTGGTCACAATTTACTGTAAACTGGTATGTTACTGGAACTAGCACTGGCTGGCTCCATGTGCAGGTCATTAACAACTACGATTATGATGATGATGGTGACAAGAGAGCTTTGAACCTCCAGCAACAGGCAGGCCAGTATCTTAATTTAATCCTGCCATGGACACTGTTACACACAACACACATATAGCCTAGAAATCATGTGCTAGTAATCACAATGCCTGAAATTAGCACAAAATGGGGCAGATGTTGGCCAGGGAAATTCCGAAACGTCCATGTGCGACGCACAACGAACCGCTAAGTGCAAATAATTTATGATACTATAAATCTGCAAAACAACACACACGATCCAACAAAATACAAGTCAGTTTTACTGAGACCACAACTACATAAAAGCCATTTCCTGAAAAGAGATCGCGTTTCAACACTTCAACTTACATATATGCCAGTGGAGGGTTCTCTGGGAGGTAGCGACCCAGGACTGAGCACGGGTGAACTGGCCAGACTGCAGAGCTCAGGGAAGGGGTTGGGGATGGCAGGGAGAGAGGACGTCCTCAGTTGTTGCTCCTCTCGCAACCTCCTGGACAACGGCAAGAGGACACCAAAAAAGTCTGAATGTTTGCATGCACAAATTCCAGGTTCGATTTTTCCATTTAATTGCAATTCTCGCCACGTCTCAATTTACATTCACTTGGGAAATGAGTTGCCAGATAACATAACGAACAGTAAACTAGATCCCGTTGGTGATATACAGTACAATAATGAAAAACGCAGAAATACTTTCCATTTGTTTTGACTCGGCTTTACATAATTTAGCAAGATAAACAATGATTATTAAAACAGTATTCATTACAAATATACTAATGGTTCAGAAGGATGATTTTAGCAGACAAATACGAATAATAACATTTTTCTTCTTCTCTATGTTTAGAATGAATCTGTCATGGCAGAAGCTCATCCCTACGGAACTTGGAACTGGAGGGCAAGGGTTCGAGTCGTGCTACGCAGTGCTTTGATTATTTTCTGTTTCGTCCCCCCCAGGAAGAAGAAAATAGTTCACAACCCCAATCCCGGCAAACTCTCCATCGTGACTATTAAATAGCATAATTTGTCTATAAAATGATTAGATTTAGATCTCTGCATAACATTGTATCTTTATTAACATTAACTAATTCACTGCCACTGACGGCTATAGACGTCAAAAAGTCATTAGAACTATTTCTATTGGTTTAACATTTTCCCCGCTTTTGTTAGGAGTATAGATTATTTTTTATTTTTTTTAATACAGATATAAAAAGTGTGATTAATCGTGAGTTAACTATTGAAGTCATGCAATTAATTACAATTAAACATTTTAATCGTCTGACGCGACTTAAAAGATTATTAAAAATTCGGGGCGTCAGGCGGTCAATTTTTTTTATCGTAATTAATCGCATAACTTCACTAGTTAACTCACAATTAATCACAAATTTTATATTTGTTCTAAATGTACAAAAAAAAAGGTTTTCATACTCTTGTTAACAAAAGTAGAAAAAAATATTAAACTAATAGAAATAGTTCAAATGAATTTTTGACGTCTATAGCCGTCAATGGCAGTAAGTGAGTTAAAGAAAACAAACAAAAAAAGAAATATAAATATGCTGAATAACTTAACACTGTTGATCTTCCCTGCGTACATTCTGACAATAAAATAACTACTGCCACCTACTGTAGTGGATGTGCAGTTACACTTTATTCTAGTATAGGGGGAAAAAAAACATGTTCCCTGGGGTCACGCGCACACCTCGCCTGGAATCGTACTGCGGCACCGCAATTTAAGAAGGACTGCGCTACAGACAAATTAAATATTGCAACTAGTTGCTGGAGAGATGCTAGGCTGCCCTCTAGCAAGACCCCTGAAACTCAGCTCGAAGGTGCAGGCCCCGCCCCCTGCAACATGTTCTGTTCTTTAAATGTGATGGATCTCATAACATTTCCTGTTTTGTTATCTTTTCTAGTGCTTTAATAAGAATATTCTTATTTTGGGCTACATCTTGCAGGAAAGGCTGAAGGATGTGTAGAAAGTGCGGTCTTATCTGACTATGTAATAAACATTCAATTTATAATTGCATATCCTGGGTGTTTAATTAATGTAAAACAAATTCAGCCAGACTAAGGTGTTTATATATATATTTAAAAAAACAATTTCAATTAACCTAAACACAATTTATTTGGTGTAATATTACTGAATGACTACAAAATGTTATGTTGGTATTAAATGAAAATATAAACTGCCACTTATGGTAATGACATGATACAGCTTTCTGAATAGTGCAAAACGGGTCTAACTTTGGGATAACAAGACCCGCTGACACATGAGAAATATGTGCAGGAGGGGAGATTAGAAGATATTTTCTGTATCGCGCCCAAGCTCATGTCTGTTTCTGTCTGATCTTGCCATAATGAACAGTATCCAAGCCAGGAGAAAGCACAGACCCCTGCAGCCTACTGGCTAATTTTCTGCAATATTTATCACACATCAATATTAAATAAGACATCTCTTTAAAGCATTTTTTTTTCTTTTTTAAATTAGGCACACGCACTATAAGCTTGTGGCTCAGAAAAGGGATGATGGTTTGACAGCTGATCATAAACTTGCCGGTGAATAGTGCGCTCGGAAAGCCATTGTGGGAGACTCTCGCTTTTCGACTCTTTCTCCCTGCCTCTATCATTTCTCTGTAGAACCCAGCGAGTTCAAAAGGAAGCGGGCCTTTTGATGTCGTCCCATCTGAGCTCGAGAACAGGGTTATCCAGAGGTCAGCTCTGAATAATAAGAACTTCAGGGCTCGAGTCTGCGCTTGTGTGTGAGTGCTTGTGAGAAAAGGCGAGAGTCCTTAAAGACAGAATACTCCATTACCTGATCATTTCTTCTCTTCTTCTGTCAAATAGTCCGGACAGGGATCATTATTACAGACCACTCTGCAGTGAATGTATATGATGAAGCCTATAATGAACACCTCAGGGAGACTGTGAGCTATGACTACTTAATCCAAGAAATAATCTTACGCTTGATGATAAAATGAATGAGAATTTGACCTGATGGTGTTGTTTGAGACAAACAGGGCCTGACAAGAAGGAAGAGGGCATTGAAAGGCTACAGATAAAAAAACGATATGGAAACATTTAGATATTGGAAAGGTGTGCAAGGAGGGGCACAAACTATCAAATATGTCTATTAATCTATCAGATTTTAGACATGTTTAGTACGATCTAGGGATAGACAAATTATCGGCCGGGCCAATTATCGATATATATTTGGCATTTTGACAAATATCAGCATTGGCCTTTTCACGAATCTGGAGGCCGATAAGACTGGTATCGTAACAGAGTGGTGATGGCTTGCGAATGTTTACAGACAATTTTTTACTTGTCCAAAGACTTTTCAAACATATTCAGACAATTTTTCACTGTCTGCAAAGATATTTTGAAACCTTTTACAAACCCTGGCCAAAACCCCAAATTAGTTACATTTGCATGCATTTGTCGCTCAGTGAGATAAAGGGAACTTTTCATTTATGGATTTATTTAAATTTAAAAAATACATAAAAAATGATGCTGACACTGGGAACTCCCTACACTTTTCATTTTGAAAAATAAAAAATAAATAATAATATTTAAGAAATTATGTTGAACTTTTGGAGAACTTTATTTACAGTAGAAAACTTTAGGGAACTACTTACTTAATTTTTAAATTTAACTTAACACATGCTGATGACCCTGGGCTCCCTGCAATTTTTTCTTTTTTTATATTTTTTTTAAATAAAGCTGTCAATTCTTTATATGTTTAAAAATAAAAGAAAAACTTTTTTTTTTTTTTTATTCTGACGCTAATATTTTCTCTTTTACTGCAAATTACTACTACTACCAATAATTGGTATCGTATCGGCCTTCAAAAAACCACATCAGTCTATCACTAAATACAATCACTGGTAAGTCAAAAGAATACAGTGTGTTCTCTTAAATTCAGTGGCCCTTAAATTGTACAATTTGGAATTCTGCAACTAAACTCATTTGAAAAAGTTTTGCCTCTGTAGTCATATAAAACTGAACTTCAAATTTAACATTAAATGAGACTTCAACATAAAACATCAAAGTTATGTTTTTTTCCTTTTGTTGAGTGGCTTCCAAAGCTAAAACAAAAGATTCAGAGGCCAACCAGACTCCCGAAACTTATGTTCAACCTCTGTGCAGTGTGCAACAAACCATATGCAGCAAAGTCGAAATAGCTGCTCAAGAAAAAAAATGTAGTCAAATGTTGATGACTAGTTTGTGCTTTTACTGATGGATGTTAATAATTAACAGCCTGTAGCTTTGTCATTTAGAGTATATCAATCATCTACTCTGCTGCATTGGAAGTGTGGTCTATATGCTAAAAGCTCAAGTATGTGTACTGACGTATTACTCACATGTATGCGAAAAGCTCACACATGCGATGATGAAAATGTGCATGACTGGCAGTGCACAGGACACTTTTTGCCTTATCATAAGATTTACGAGGAACAGGAGTAACAGGAGTAACACGAGTAACCGACAATTCAGACAATGCTGAGCATGTTTGTGGGGAAACCAAATCCACAAGCTACTTCTAGCACCGCCACTTCCCTGGCTACCATTCTTCCACCCATCCACAGCTCTGCCAAAAACAGCAGCAATTGACTAAAATGAAATGGTTATTTTCAATTTGATGTACAACACCGTGTATTCTGTATTTCAGTGTGATTCGTACATTTGGAATTCCTCGTCTGACGATCTTGATTCATACCACCGTACTCACCGAACAGCCAGGATGTGCATGGGTTGTGATCGTCGTAGGCTTGCTTGGGGTAGGTGAGTGGGCGTGGAGGAGGGCGGTTCAGTTGAGGAATGGCTCAGCACATGGTGACCCTGCCGCAGTTGGGTGTGGTGTGTGGGGCGACGGTGGTTGTGGTGTTGCTGGGAGGAGGTTGAGGTCTGTCCGTTTTGAAGTAGCGATGTCTGCTGGGCACTGCAGGTGGAGTATAAGCTCTCCAGTGACGAATTCATGTCATTCACCAGAGCCTCTAAATCGACATCGTCCTCTGGAAGACAAGACGAAACAAAAGGAACACAAGTTTGAAACGTATTTGCTGCAAAGAAAGCAGATTTGAGCTCAACGATTTTGTAAAGTAATCTGATTTTTTTTTTTTTGCGTCAATATTGCAATTTCGTGTATATATTATGCATTTGAAATGATTAACAAATTAATCATTTCGGGAAATTTAGTTTTTATTACAGAAATTTACCCATTAGTATTTTTTTTTATTTTGCCATCCTGTATTTTTTGCTCATGATATTTTCATGACAGTGTTTATTTACCTGGTTCATGCAATTACAATTATCCAAATGTTTTTGGGTTTGTACGATGCTCACTGTTGCGTGGATTTTTGTGTGTGCAATTTTAGATTATTATTATTTTTAAGTAGTGTACCTATTTATTTTTTATTTTTAATCTGACGGTTTGAACATTGAGAGTGTTTAAATAAAGAAATGTGAAATGAAAATGTTAATACCTGTGTGAGAAAAGTGTATGAAGTGTGTGGTAAGGGGTTTTACAGCCTTAAAACACATAATAAATGTAAAAAAAAAAAGGCTGACAACTTTGCGGATTTCATCCATTTAAAATTTTTTTGGGGGGGGAATGTAACCCCAGAGATAAACGAAGGAACACTGTAATAAAAACAATTAACATTTCCCCAAATAATGTATTCTTTGTCATTTCTGTTTACAAATTATTGAGCAATTCCAATTTGGTAGAGTTGATCACTTTCGTGACTGTTTTTGTGCATGTGAAGAATTAAAAGATTCTTGTACCTATTTTCAGTCAATGTGCTTCTTAAATATGACTTGAATGAATGAGCCATTGAACAGCGAGCAGTTTTCACCTGATTCAATATGTAGAATGGCGCCGGCTGTCTCTGACAATTGATCACTCTGATTGGCTGTAGGCTACCGAAACAGAAATGGGAAGTGACAAAAGCAAAGAAACAGCAACGAAAAAGGCATTATCTAGTAAATCAACCTTGTTTAAATATTGCTATTTACTTTGATTTGTTCCTGTATTATGAGTGAGTTGGGCATTTCATGAAACTATGACTGTGGATGGTATGTTAAACAATGACTTTTCAACCATGTTCAATGTATGTAAAGGTTAATGGCAATCTCTGTTGGAGCGCACTTGCATACGCTTGATTACTCATGCGCATACAAGTCTGTTGCTTCTCTCGTATACGCCTCAACCTGGTCAATGGCTACTCCACTGAAATATTTCTAATCCTGCTGTTGGGGGAAGTACTAGTGTGTGTGTGCGTGTGCGTGCGTGTATGTGTGCGTGAGATAATGAGATAATGAGAGAGATGAAAGGGGAGGTGTTGACATTAGATGCTTGATTTTATAGCATGGTTACGTTCTGACTTTTTTCCCCCCTTTGTTCGGAAAAATGCATTCTACTACATCCTGATATCAGTTTAAATAATAAATCAGCAGCAATACGACAACCCAAAATTAAGAATTTTAAAACAGTGAAAAGATTTGTCTGTTTTCCCTTCAAATAGTTGAGTGATGAAAAATGATCCCTGGAAATTGTTGGCACTTTCCCACTTCTATTTCAGTTTCTCAATCATTTCATTGTGGTCGGGATGTGAACCGTTAACCTCACCATCTTAAATCTCAGTAATCACATAAAAGAAAAGCACAAAACGCTCAACACACACGCACACAGTTTTGCCACAACACTAATTTAGCAGGATTTTCTTGACTGAGGACTAGATGCTGCCCTGTGGGTAAATCTCCAGGATAACAGGTACAAGCACAAACCTGCCCGTAACACTTTTCAACTCTCAGCACAGGGTTCACCGCAGAGGCAACATATTGTCGGCATCTGCTCAAAATTCACCACATGTATTGAACCTTCTGCTTTTGGAGGTCTTAAAAACCACTAGTCAAATTCTTTTTTTTGGAGGAGAAATCTATCTTCAAAGCCCTTGTGAAAACCTCCAAGCACATTTAAATTCATGAAGTGAATTTTTCAACCGACTCCTGAAGCGTTATGTATCAAAGTTTGAAGTGAGCGCAATTGATGGGAAGTTCTCGTTTAATTGCTTCATACTGTGGAAGTTTTATCTCAAGGGGTAAACTGGGCACAAAACTTTGCTCTTTCTAAATTATAATTCGCAGTGGCGACTATGATTAATAACGCTTCATTACAAAAAACAAAACCTTGGTCATGAATTTATCATCAAATCCTTGCATCCAGAATTAACTACAATTATACCACTGGGGGGAGACAAGAACCACTTGTAAGTGGCAGAAGCTTTCAAACTGTATGACATAAAGCAAAACTGGCATTAGATTATTTTAACCTTAAATTCAACTAACAACCAGATCGTCCACGTACAATGTGCAGACATTTCCATACTTATTTGACTGTACATATATAGTTTATTTTTAAAATACTGTACTGCAAAACATTGTCATACTGAGTCTGCATTAATGCAGGACAGTTCATAGCTGGATATTGCCAACAAATGTTAAGATTATAATGATATACATCAAATAAACCATTCCAAAAAAATACAAATCTTGCATCAGAACATCGCTGGATGGAGCAGCACAGCTCTGCCTCAAAACAAAATGCACAACTAGGAAGCAGTGATATATTTGTTTCTTGGAAGGGTTTTTCTTGAAAACGTGTCAAGATAGCTGAATCACAGGTGCCTGTAAATCACAGGTGGTTAATCTGTTGGTATTAATAGCAACATGTAAGCTGGAGCAGCTACTTATGAATAGCCTGGAGCGCTAAAGAGATGTAAACCTCAGGACACAGGGTGCTTACAAGGCCATATATAGGTCTGAGGACAGAGCAAGAGAAGCAAGCAAGAGTTCACATTCTTTAGAATACAACATGACCAATCAGGCGATGTCAAACCTCAGCAGACTACATCATGTAAGTCAAATAAGCATGTCACACTTAAGGTTTATCGCACTTGTTGAGACATGAAAGCTCAGACAAATATTGAGCATTTTAGGTCAACACTAACATGACATCTACAAAATAAAATGGCACAACTGCTTACGTAAAGCAGCGCAACCCACACATTAATCAAGGATTTGTGAGTCATTATCAGTCGCATGATCATAATCACCTTTGTATGTTGCAATACGGCAAACAAAGGTGTGCGTCATGCGGGCTGTTGACAGCGCACTGCATGACGATCACACACACACACACACGTGACTAAACCTAGTAGAACCAGACAAGAGCAACAAGAGACAAGTTCAACCAACTGCTCTTCTTTGGCAGGCAAAGGGGAGCACATAAACACCTTTATTCATACCAACCAAACACACAGCTGCCATGACATGCCTGACCTTACATTATTACAGCCAATAATTAGATCCTCTTAAAATATCAGAGCAGCTCAGGCAGCAGGGAGCACACAAAGCAGAGCTGCTGACAGTAGGAATTTGTGACTGGGATGCAGTTGTTGAAACATATTTTGGGAGCAAGTCATGTGGCTAAGTGCCCCTTATTAAATTAGATACTTGACTTGAACCTGTATTCAAACTCAAGTAATTAAATCATTGTGAAAAGTCTAAGTCCGATAACTGATATTTCAAGCCGATATTCATTTGCAGTGAAAATGTAGCCACAAGGGTGCACAAGCCAGAGTCTTTTTGTGTCTGTCCCAAGCCCGGATAAATAGCCAGACAGCATAGGATGGTAGTGTGTAGGATGACTGGTGGTGAAGAAAGGACAAAGACGGCAAAGGCAGAGCAGAGGACGAAATGTTGGAAGCTGAAAAAGGAAGAGTGTTGTATGACTTTCAGGAAAGGAAGTGAGAAGGGCATTAAAGAGGATGAAGAGTGGAAAGGCACTGAGTCCTGATGATATACCTGTGGAGGTATGAAAGTGTCTAGGAGAGGTAGTAGTAGAATTTCTGACTGGGTTGTTCAACAGGATCTTAGACAGTGAGAAGATGCCTGAGGAATGGAGGAGAAGTGTGCTGCTGCCCATTTTTAAGAACAAGGGAGACGTGCAGAGTTGTGGCAACTACAGAGGAATAAAGCTGACGAGCCACACAATGAAGATATGGGAAAGAGTAGTTGAAGTTAGCCTGAGGGCAGAGGTGAACATTTGTGAGCAACGGTATGGTTTCATGCCAAAAAAAAGAAGAGTACCACAGATACAGTTTTTGCTTTGAGGATGTTGATAGAGAAGGTCAGAAGGAGCTGCATTGTGTCTTTGTAGATCTGGAGAAAGATTACGACAGGGTGCCCAGAGAGGAACTGTGGTTTTGTATGAGGAAGTCTGGAATGTTCAAGGTGCAGGACATGCATGAGGACTGTAAGACAGTGGAGAGGTGCGCTGTAGGTGTGACAAAGTGGAGGTGGGACTACATCAGGGATCAGCTCTGAGCCCCTTCTTGTTTGCTATGGTAATGAACAGGATGACAGATGAGGTTAGACAGGAATCTCCATGGACTATGATGTTTACAGATGACATTGTGATCTGTAGTGAGAGCAGGGAACAGGTGGAGGAGAAGCTAGAGGCATGGAGGTTTTCCCTGGAAAGGAGGGGGATGAAGGTTAGCCGTAGCAAGACGGAGTATCTGTGTGTGAATAGGAGGGACCCAAGTGGAAGAGTGAGGTTACAGGGAGAAGACACCAAGAAAGTGGAGGAGTTTAAGTATTTAGGGTCAACAGTCCAGAGCAATGGAGAGTGCGGAAAATAAGTGAAGAAGCGTGTGCAGGCAGGCTGGAACATGTGGAGAAAAGTGTCAGGTGTGATGTGTGATAGAGTTTCAGCTAAAATGAAAGGAAAAGTATATAAAACTGAGACCAGCGATGTTGTTTGGTCTGGAGACAGTGCCACTGAGGAAAAGACAGGAGGCAGAGCTGGAGGAAGCAGAGATGAAGATGTTGAGGTTATTTTTGAGAGTGACCAGGATGGATAGAATTAGGAATGAATACATCAGAGGGACAGCACATGTTAAAGGCTTTGGAGATAAAGTCAGAGAGGCCAGACTGAGATGGTTTGGACATGTCCAGAGGAGAGATAGTCAGTATATTGGCAGAAGGATGCTGAGTTTCCAAATGCCAGGCAGGAGGTCTAGAGGAAGACCAAAGAGGAGGTTTATAGATGTAGTTAAAGAGGACATGAAGGTAGTTGGTGTGAGAACAGAGGTTGCAGAGGACAGGGTTAGATGGAGGCAACTGCTGTGGCAACCCCTGAAGGGAAAAGCCGAAAGGTTCATTTGCAGTTAAAGAGAAAATATTAGCGTAAAAAAATAAAAATATAAAATAACTATTGAAATGCCATTGAGCATGTTTGTTAAAGCAACTTTTCAAATGTTCAACAATTTTAGTTTTTCCTTTTAACTCATTTGCTCCCAAAAATGTATAAATACGTTCAATTTTCAATGTTTTAAGTGTCCCAAATACATATTTATACAGTTATTATGTTTTTGTTCATGCTAAGGCATACAGAAGGCTTTGGTGCAGCCTCTCAACTGCAGAGAACGGGTGAAGCAATGGTAGTAATTACATAAATGGCCAGCAGGAGGCAGCAGAGTATAAAAGATCAACGAGTGCCATGTTGCAAACAAGCTCATTTCCAATCCCCACAGTTCTAAACAGATTTGTGAATAATGATGAAATTTAGCTATATTCTAATGCTAATTGCTGTAAAACGGAAACAGATTAAATAGAAATATAATAATTTTTCCTGATGAAAGAAGAGACTCTAATCTTTCTATTGGTAGGTTCCATGTTTTTATAGCAATAGAACACAATATTCTGTGGGCCTTGCAAAATAAGTCAAAATCCAGTAAAACAGCCGGGAGCAAAGGGGGTTGCTTCAGTGAAAATGGCTGGGAGTGAACAGTTTAATTTACATATAAAGAATACACAGCTGTGTTTAAAAATTATAACAAAAATTGCAGGGAGCTTCTTCGCTCCCGAAAATTTTCAACTGTAAATTCAGTTTTCCAAAATCATCAATAATTTCCTAATGTAAAAAATAAAAAGTGTAGGGAGTTCCCCAGTGTCAGCAGCATCTTTTATAAAGCAAAGAAATAAAAAACATGAATAAAAAGTTCCCTGTATCTCATTGAGCGACAAACTTATGCAAATGTGGCTAATTTGGGGTTTTCGTTCGGGTTCGTAAAAGGTTTCAAAAGATCTTCGCAGACAGTGAAAAACTGAACATGTCAAAAATGTATCTGCAACAAGTAAAAACTGTCTGGGAGCAGCTTACAAATCCTGATGAAAACCCCAAATTCGTTACATTCGCAAGCATTCACCGCTCAGTGATATATGAGCTTTATCGGCATTCAGACTCCTGAAAAAGGAGGATGCCGATGTTTGTCAAAATGCCAAATATCGGCACCGATAGTTGGCCCGGCCGATAAAAGGTCTATCCCGAGGTGTAGTAGTCACTAAGCGCGTCGCAGTCCGTCACTGACGGATGATTGTCGGACTGATGGATTGCCCACCTCTGTCTGTCGGTCCTAAAATAGTGGTGACAAAGTGATGACGGACTGACAATGACGGAAGCGTGTCCAGGGCGCTGACCAATGACGGACAAGCAACATTTTGTATATTGCTCACCTGATAGCACATAAAACTATTCCCGGGGCAACCTTTTATACGACCTCTTGGACAAGAGGAGTGAAACTACTGTTTAACAGCTGTTTTAATAAGGCAGACTGTCGTTCTTGATCTGCTGGGTTAATAACCTTAAAGAAAAGGCAACATTTCCATTTAAAGGTCCATGTAACAGTTCCTCAGATTGGAATGAAAATGTTGCTCATCAATGCGAGCAGTACCCCTAAACCTGCAGCCAAATTCAAATTGTATGATTCTGGACAAACGTTAGGCGACATGGAAGCTACATTACGGAGACAAAAAGGAAAATGATGAGCAAACATTGAAAAGTCATTCATTGAAGCAGGTAAGAAGCTATAGTCTCCCTTAATCTACCTTGCCAAGATATTTTTTTTAAAGTTCTTGTTCGGTTACGTCATAGTATTTTCTTCAATTTGTAAATATGTTAATTGCAAAGTTTTATAGCTATCACATTCTCCCCAAAGTCAACATTTTAATCAAAAGCATTCTTGTATCAAAGCAAATACCAAACAATGTAGTACATTAAAGCAGTTATGAGAGTAAGCACAACTCACACTTATTTTTTGTTCCTCAGCTGAAACCTTGTCTTGGTCATTAAAAATGAACAACACCACAGATAACTGCAGCTGCACGCTAAAATCTCTCAATTACTTCCCCGCACAAAAATACATAAAACTAGACAAAGTGCAATTTCTGCAGAAATTGCGTGGGGATGCTGAAAAGCTGAATGCTATGGTTTAAATGCATGTGCTTATGAAGTACATTGAAAGATAAATTACAAAATGTTAATTGTAGTTAAATGACAAATGAGTAAAAAGAAAACTTGAATTGCAATATGTTAAAGTTGGGATTTAATCATTTCAGAGAAATTATAATCCATTTCCTAATCTGATAGTCAGTTGGTATCGAACCATCGAATGTACTCAAATGTGGTCCAAGCAGGGTTTGAACCCAGGTTCTCCGTGACGGGAGGCAATTGCTCTAAGCACTGACCTAACTTGACTTTTGTCAAATTCATGGCTAATGGCCTATTAATTTTGAAAAGTGTCATCTGATGCTGAAAACTAACATGCATGTGAAATTATAATCCATTTCCTGATTTTATAGTCAGTTGGTATCGAACCATTGAATGTACTAAAATGTGAATTTGAACCCAGGTTCTGCATGGCAAATTCATGACTGATGGCGTATTTACTTTGAAAAGTGTCATGCATTTAGTCATTTCAGTGAAATTATAATCCATTTCCTGATATGATAGTCAGTTGGTATACATGTATATCACTTAGCAAAATGGCAGTATCAGACACATGGCAATGATGATCAATTGTATGTATGGAAGTGGGCGTGGAAAGTGGGACTTTAACGTTAAATTGTGCGAATACTGCAATGTGGAATCAGACGATATATATACCCCGGGAGGCGTAAATTCAAGTGGCAGCACCAAATAGAAGTTCCTCATAGGTTAAAAGGACAACACTGTCATTATTGTTTTAAAATTTAATTTGTTTCATGGACTGTGCTCATTTACTCCTCTGACATGTTGAGCCCTTTACCTTCTCTTTATGAACATATAATTGGTTAAATTGGGAGCAAAATCCTCCAACATTCTCCATTGTCCTAGCCAATTTATATGCAGTACCAACCAACTGTAAAACCAGTTAAGTCTGTAGGAATCTGCATAAAAGCTTGTTTTGAATATGACTGGTAATTAGGGAATGAGACCAAGCCAAAACAAGACCATTGTACTGATGGCAGATGCATATGGCTCACTGTTTGGAATGCACTCTTTATTCAGCTGGTTGCAAATTGAAAAGAGGGGTGACGCTCACTTAGAAAAAGGAATGTTGTCAAGGGGTATACATGCATAGCACATCAATTGAACACACATGCACATGCACGCGCGCACACACAAAAAAAAAAAACGCATGTGAAATGTGAATCCAAGCCCAGCGCAAGTGCTTCCATTCAAAAATGGACCAATGGGAGTATGGACAGAGCAGGTCTAAACTGTAAAGTGTGGCTGTGGGGTGTACAATACCGCTGGCGCGCGCACACACACCCACGGAGGGCCAAGGCTCCTGATGGGGCGGGGGAAGACGGTGTGGGAGGGTCGAAGGGAAACAGAAGAGGCAAGGGAGGGAAAACAGAGACAAATACGAAGCATAGAAGGAAAAGGAGAGATCACCGAGCCAGGCTCGTATTTAAGGGGTAAGGGTGATCACAGGACAAACTTTTTTCACTAGCAGCTGATTCTTACTCTGGGGTTTGTATGGGATACATCTTTAAATAATGACAACAAACATGCAGCAAATGTCTTCATAGTCACATTGCCATAAAACATTCTTCTAATCATACTTGCAATCTTTATTTTACGAGAGACAATTCTCACACCGGCAAACAAAAATGTCACAAAATAAGCCGAGAAAAATGATATCTCAATGTACTCACAAATTGACTGAGGCTCGAATGAAGCCATATACAGTATGCCTTATTCCATTGTAAGAATGGCAACAGGTCGACAACACAGGTTCATCGTACCCTCTGCATTCAATTATTCGGCCTTTCACTATATGTCACTGGCATAGATTGAGTTTTGATAGTTAAAGTTGGTTGTGAAGCAGAACAGAGATTTTGAGTTTAGCAACAACAAAAAAAAACAACACAGCATTAGTTATGCTCTCAGCTACAAGATGCTAATGTTAGCATATGATTAGGGATGGGCAAGTGCCGATACCAGCTATCGGAATTGGGCCGGTACCCGGCCTTATTTCAAGGTATAGGTACTTGCGACGGCGACTGATACTGCCGTCTGGTGGCCGTTTTTTTTTTTTATAATCAGGAACTAAAGGCATACATGTCTGACAGATAGATGCCCATTAAGATGTACAACCACATATTTTGATTGGGACTTTTTTAGCCACTAGAGTATTAGTTTTAGTTTATTTATTTATTTATTATAATTCATTTTATTGTGTGCTCTCTATATAATATGTATTTTATGAACAAATTGAATAAATATACAATATGTAATTTCAAGTAAAAATGCAATATTGGGATATACAGGTCTTTATTTAGATTTATTGTCAGTTTTTTCCCAAAGATTTTATTTATCAACAGTACGTGTGGCATCGACACTAAAAGTTGGAGTACTCGTACTGCTATCGGCCAGAAGGAACAAAAAGTGGTATCTGACAGCCCTACATATGAATACTGTATAGGTCAGCACACATTTGCATAGTGGATTAAATGCTCCTGTTTACAAGGAGCGAGGGTAATGTTGAATTTTTCAATGTAGATATTGTGCAAATTCCACAAATTGCTACAATAAGTGTTTTTGATATTTCAGTATTCACTTGTGAATAACTTTCTATGCTTCATCCAAGATGTTTGCCGGTCCCATGTTTCTTTTTTTTTTTCCTGGAGGCCAGGAATACAAAAGGGAGGAAGCAGATCCTCCCCACATTTCAGCGATAAAGTTTATTGAACTTCTGTCTGCAACCTTTAAACACAAGCAAGACACCCAAAGATGGGGCAGTGCTCATGCAAGCAGGGCTTCATCCTTTGTGTGCTCCTGCTGCAACACCAATTTCCCTTTAAGGGACAATAAAGAAATTCAGATTCTCTGACTATAAAGTCACATAGAAAACTCAGAAATTACATGTACTACCTTATCAACGAGAGCAAATTTGATAAGAAAAACACTGTACTTTTATTATGTAAGTAAGGGAGATAAGTTGATTTCCCAAGCCAAGTTTGAATGGCAAAAAAAAGTGAAGGTCACTTGTAAATTGTCATCAACAAAACAAAAAATCCAGCTAATAACATTTTTGCGAAAGATTTAGCATCATTGTAACTACTGAGGCATGCACTTCAAATGTCAGGAATGTCATTTTTACTGTAACACAATTGCTTGACTATAAAGTGTGTCTTTGTGAGAGCTGCACTTCTCATTTTGACCATGCAATGAAACTAATCTACCAGCACACACAAAAAAACAAAAAATGAAAGGCTGCACAATAATAACACATTTGGAATACTATATCATTTTAATCTATTTGTACTATAACTACAATATTACGCAGTGGGAGATCTTATGTGTACGCCGTACGAAAAATCACGGAAAAAGACGTGTACAGGTCCAACAGTGTAATACAGGTATGCCAGCTGGCTCGTTAGCTGGACTAAGAAATGCTGATTACCAATAAAGATGACCAGCACACAAACTACTATATTTGAAAGTAGAATGGTGGGACAGAACACATACCTTGCACTTAAAAAAATATATTAAAAAATGGAGGCAAATATGCTGTTCTGTCTTCCTCAGTGCGTTCAAGGTGACCGGCTTCCACATGAACCAATGAGATTCTGCCGGCCACATCTGCCTCAAATTAGCTCTTTTGATTGGTCAAAATGGTCCTGTGTTAGTACAACTCACTTTTGTATTCTGCGCTACAACTGGTGCAAAAAGTCACTTGTGTCCGCACAGCCACCAACTCCTACAAGTTCTCTTTTCCACAGCGAGTTAATTTTGCTATAACTACAGTTTACATATTTTCTACAACTGCAAGTTACTTTTGCACCAAATTTCCCTGCAGATTTTTGTGACACGTCACAGCTTCTTGCACACATGCAACACTGTTGCCACCTACAGTTCAAATGAAAATCAAATGAAAGCAGTCTTGATTTTGACCTTTTAACTTTACAATGCACATAAATACCAGTTAGTGTTCTTCTTCGTCATGCTGTTCACATTTTGGCATGCGGAGCAAGACGGCTCCTAACTAATGATCAACAGGGCCTCGCTATTGCAAGGCTTCAAACATACTTTCAAGAGGAAAGTGGCCACTAAGCTTTGGTGTCATCTTGTGTTAATTTTGTCAATGAAAATAATAATAAAATAATAAAACTAGACTAGACTGGACTAAAACTATATTAATAAACTATTACTAAGACTAAATCAGTATGCATTTTTGTCGACTAATGAAGATGAGACGAAATCAAAAATCTATGGATATTTTTTAGTTCATGAACAAAAACGAGACGAAAATGATATGATTTTGTAAAATCTTGTCTCTGCTAACCTGTCATGTGACACAGTGACATGCCACCTTTCATATCTGTAGCTAGCGAGTGCAACATGCACAAACATGAGACAGAAAAAAAGATGGATTCACGGTGAAAGGTGAAAAAATAAAAAAATAATTATAGTTATAATCTAACATTAATCCAATGGCTATAACGTTCCAACAATAATGTTAATCCGACCGCTGTACTACTATTACTGTACTGTAATTGTGCGTCAAGTTAATTTTCATCAAAAAGATGAGAGAACATTTTATGTGAAATAGTTTTAAATCTGAAATGTTGTTGTCCTGACTAAAACATGGACAGTTTTTGTTTTATCCCTTTAGGTCTATTCTGAAATTGCCCATGAAAAGCGGAATATCCCGAACATTTATTGAATAGTCATACAGTATGTCCTGACTTGATCAAAAGTAAAGCAGGATATACAATTTGGGCCCATGATGTGATCTAACGGGCTGTCCGCAATCTGCTGTTACCTTACAGTGCCATTATTTATTTTCGAGTGTAACGTTTAACTGTTTGAGAGGGAACATGTGTGCCTGCACTTTTGTGCTCGTGCACGCGTGCCTGTGACATGTCACACTTTCCCAACAAGGGCAAAACAGGAATAACTGGAGCTGGGAGATTAATTTCATCTTTGCTGTGCCGTCAAATTACTTAACTGCATTGGCACCATTGATGGGATTTGTTGCCCGGCAGCTGCAAGGATATCAACACTCTGTTAAATTCACTACATCTCATGGAGGGGCGGGATACAAAATGTTTGAGTGACTTTACGTGTTAGGGGTGAAGCAGCTTTATGCATTTGTGAGCTCAGCTATGAGGTTTTAGGCTGGTTGGTGCGCGGCTGAGAGAAACAACACAGGCATGATAACAGGGCAAGCCGGTGACATCGCGACTCACACATACATGTCACGCCAAGGCTGCCTGTGTCTTGCAACAACTTGACTCTGGGCCCGTTTATGAATTACTTGACAACTTCCGCTGTTTCTTAAACACTGGGTGCAAATCCCCCTCATAAGTTGCTCGTTCCAAATTTATGAAATATGGAATAGTGAGTCCAAAGCTGCCCTGGTCTCTCCAATGTAAGAAGGTTTATGAATATTCTGGCTGTGAAGCAAACATTCCAAGTGGGTGAAAAAACCAGATCACTGGAAAACAATCTTAACTCATTTGCTCACAAAAATGCATAAATGCGTTCTATTTTAAATATTGCCATGGTCCCCAAAACGCATGTATAAGTTTTTTTTTGTTTTTGTTTTAATGCTAGAGCATACAGAAGGCTTTGATGCAGCCTCTGACTTAAGAGGTTGCTTAAAGGAACGGAAGTTATTACAAAAAACGGCCAACAGGTGGCAGCAGAGTATACGATTCAGCTCGGGCCATGTTGCAACAAGCTCCTTCATTTGTGAATAATGATGAAACTTAGCTATATTCTAATGCCAACTGCAGCAAAACGGAAACAGATACAAATATACTTTTTTTTTCCTGATGAAAGAAGAGACTCTAATCTTTCTTTTGGTAGGTTCCATGTTTTTATAACAAAAGAAGACTATATTGTGGGCCTTGCAGAATCAGTCAAAATCCAATAAAACAGCCGGGAGCAAAGGGGTTGCTTCAGTGAAAATGGCTGGCAGTGAATGAGTTAATAAAACCAGCAAGGATTATCATCCATCTAATAATGCTACGAGCAAGGTCAAATTTCAAGAGTAGGTCAGGCGTGCTAGAGTTTAAGATTCAACATCTTGTAAGCCACAATAAGTAAGCCATTACATGCGAAAGTAAATGGTCAACTGTCAGGGTGTTCAATAATAAAGCCCTCAACATGTATGTGCCATAAATGTAGTGTCAGCAAAATGTTCAAATGAAAAGTCATCCCCATTCATCAGCCTCTCCTGTTCTCTTGAGTTCCCTCCATCCGGCTGATCCTAAAAAATGACAATGTAATTTCTGCTCCATTTATTTCCCATGCCGTGGCCAAGCTTTCTAATTCACTGGTTGAGTCCTCACAGACTCCCCGCCCTTGCCTCCCATGCTGAGCCAATATTGTGCTTAAATCTCATGCTCCGATTGTCCTGGACCAATCCTGTATGGCACAATTAGATAGGCCGCGTAATTATAATGGCACCCTGTGTCCGCACAGATCACCCTTTGAACTGCTCAAATGTTTACAGCGGAAGAGGGCCAAATATAAAACTACCCCCATTTCCATCCCCCTACTCAGGCCTCCACACGATACTGAAGACAAGCGACACACATATAGCCGACCACAAGTAGTGTAACCACTTTTAATGATCTTTAAACCGAGAAATAATGGTACTACTATATGTGATCTTTCCATTCCACACATTAAACTTACAAGCAGACATTGAATTAGGGGTTGTTTGGTGCTCGTTTTGTCCCGACCCACTGAACACAAAGTAGTCATTTACAATGTCTATGCTATATCTACATATACAACACACATACACACCTGTTCAAAAGCTACAGTAGTTGATTTTGCTACAATGTAATAAACCAAAAGTAACAAACCTTGATGGTTTGGTGAATTGTGGTTGGCTGATTGTTGGAAGCCCGGCCCAATGAGGTTTGCTTGTCTGTGATTGGCGGACCGATCTATATTGTCCTGCTGATGGAGACAGGGCAGAAAGGCAAAGTCAGATCAAAAGGAATTTCATTAAGAAGGCATAACATATATTATTACTGTATCGGGCACCAATATCTTTCAGCAAGCAACAGCCCCAATTAAAATGTTATTGAAAACAAGGTATATAAGAGTATTAGGGACAAAACAATAAGAAGTACAGTAAAGTAAAAAGTCAGAAAATAATAATAACACAAATAAAGACTTCATTTGGACCAATTTTTGATACAACCACACTCGGGAGACGTCTATTGATTGCGAGTGCATTTAGTGTTTAGGCATGGCCTAACAAAAGGAGAAACTGAATGTTTGTGGACTGAAGGCTGATGATGGCAGATTCTGTCTTTCATATGAAGCACACCACTACCACTATTGCAGTTCAGTAATTGCAAGCTTGTCAATTTCTTCTGATCGCAATGAGAATAAAATGAACATTTCTTCAATAGCCCATGAGATAATTATTAAGACCTCCAGTCTTGTCTTTAATAATAATGAAGCAGAGTCAGAGTGTACAATTGTACATGTCTTGTCTTTACAATGCAATGGCTATTATCAGTCAGTCTGCCTGCTGCTGGTAAGGTGCCACAGTATAAAGTACAGTTTATCCTTATTCAAACAACCAGGCTTTTTTTTAGCGTATGCTTTGTCCCTGTGGCATGCACTTCACACAGAGTAGAAGATCCTATTGCTCACAGAAGCACTTTGCTAGTCATTGTTTTTTCATGCTGCACTCCCTTGTGGTGGACTTCACATTACATTTCAAGTAACGTTGAATTGACAGGGGAAAATACTTAATGACAAGTTCCGAGAGCAATGAATAGAATAGACTGCGCCCAAAGCGTATTTGTCATGTCATATGATGCACCTGTGGCTAGAAAGCAAATCGTCTCTGTCGCCAAAATGCAAGATTGCATTCAGTGAATGTGACGATCGAACATTACCCGGGGCGGCGTGGCTCAGTGGTAGAGTGGTCGTCTCCCAACCCAGAGGTTTTGGGTTCGATCCCATGCCATTGAGACCACGTGGAAGTATCCTTGAGCAAGATACTGAACCCCCAGTTGCTCCTGATGCTGCGTCATCATTAGGTGAATGAGTAGTGAAATGTAAAGTGCTTTGATGGCCTTGTAAGGTGGAAAAGCGCTATATAATACAGGTACACAATACAGTATACTGTATGCGGAGCCTAAAAACCCAAAACACAGTTTTTCAGGTGCACAGATCGGTAGGCGTACAGCGTTCAAACACCTCTTCCAAGTCACATTCAGCTGTGTCGCTCAGTCTGCAACGAGCCTAACGTATGCGGTCCACGTCTTTATAACTTTTTATTCATGTGGTGTGTCTGCACTGACCCGTGAACTGGCCCTGGCCTCTGGGGTGTCTCAGTTATAAATAAAGGGTGCATGGAGAAGGAACAACATAAACGCCAGCAAAGGAAAAGAGCAAATGTCGCTATGTGACTTGTCGTTAATGAGACAGGAAATCCTGGTAGCCAATCATTTGTCTCAAGTTTAAGCTCTGTTGGTCAGACTGAAAGTATCGTAATGAGACTAAGCCTAACATCACTGTGATGTCAAATGATAATGAAAGTCAACAGTGCATCACCCAATTCGCACATCCAAATAGTAGAAATCACCATTATCGACACACACTGCCTTTTAGGTGCAGCTATCAGACTGTGACTGATCTCTTACCCAGTCATCCAAGCAGCTCTACAACACTGGTTGACTGGTACCGCACAAATTCTAAGCGTGTGTGCATTCAGGTCATGTGTTCAACTTCACTGAGCAAAACTAGGCACTCTTTCACACCAGATACTGGTCTTGCATTGTGTGTTGTGAGGCTGACTAAACCTTGTTCTTTTTTGTGATTATTGCTGAAGTTGATAGATAAATAAATAACAGAATCCACACTATTGGTGATGGATCCAAAGTTCCCGTGGTTGAAACACGATCCAAAACACGATCCAAAGTAAATGGCTCATTTGTTTATAGTGGGTATAGTCTTTCTCTCTGCATTTCCATAAAATCTATTAAGTTTGGAATCAAACGTTTAACCAGCCATCCTTGAGTAAACCTAGAGAGGATCTCACACTTCAATTTATACCTGATATTTGGGATGATGCAGGAAATAATCAGGACATCCAGCCACAGCCATGCTTTGAGTTGCTCAGTTGGATCAGCCCTGCTGGAAGACGGACCTGCAGAAGAAAGCAAAAATAAACGCAGGTGAGTATAAATAAAATGTAAAAAAAAATAAAAATTTATATATATATATATATATATATATAAAAAACAAGTCTTTAAAAGTTGCTTGCACTCTTTTGACCAGCCCTGGAGATCTTGGGTTTAGAAATAGCACCACTAAAGTCAATGTATTTAACTTCTTAAAGTGGATATCCTACTTACCTTTTGGTACTGCTACCACTGGGCAAACATCTCTGTACGCTAACCCAAAAATACACTGCCGGCACCTCTTCAGGTCTTAAGTTAGACCACAGGGGTAAATTTGGAGTCAAGCTGCTCACGCTCAGTACCATGAGTGCTCATATCCTGCAGTTCATGACCCCTTTTGGTATTCCCAAAATTTGTCTGCCATTGATTAAAGCAAATTTTATTTTGCGTTCACATTAGAACTAGTGAGTATGTGTGTTTCTTTTTATGAGCCTCTACGCATCTGAGCATGTACGGTATGTGTCGATGACGTTTATGCATGGCGATGCGTGGGTATGTAAAACAACCCTTTTGAGCACTTTTATGCTATTTGAGAAGCCTTTTTAAGATGGTGCAGTTAACACAGAAGTTATTTACTCACAGGTTGCATCATTAAAAACGCAAAATGAAATTTTCCCAGTAGAATGGAACTTAAAACCACCCATGGATAATAAAGGATGATCTATTATTAACAATTACGCAATTATCAAAATCAGGATACCTAAAATATACAGTGTGTAGAATTTTGTGTTGCTTAGTAGTGAACTAATATAATGCAATTTTGAAGCACGCACACTATGTTGCCTCAGAGAGGCCACACTTTGCAGACCTACCACAAATTACTACCAAGTATTACTTGGAGTAAGCGAGCAACCTGGTGAGCAGGAGCTAGCAGGAGTGGCGGGCAAGAATGGTAAGCAAAAAAATCGCTGGAACTACTAACAAGAGTGGCTAGCAAGAAGTAGCTGGAGCGGTTAAGAAGAACAGCTAGCGGGAGAAGTTAGCAAAAGCTAGTGAAAGCAAAGCAGGGAGACAGGCGGCGGGGGGCCGAATCACGGGAGTCAGCGGCGACCACCTGCAGGCCTTAGCTGTTTAAGGTAAACTAGTTGAAAGCACCACCAGAGACTAACTACATTAGCAAAATCATCCAGTATTTATTGTGAGTAGAAGTAGACTATCCTTAGTTTCCTGTCGTTTGACCTGATTTTTCTCCCCCTTCCAAGAAATCTAGAGAACATAGGGTTTTTTTAGAACATCCAAAATTGCTCGCAAATAATGATCAAACCATGAATGAAATCTAAACAAAGACCTTGGCAATGGTGTAGCAACGACTGCTGAATGGGCTTCCTTGTAATGAGTGTGCATCAGAATGTGTGTGTGCGTGTGTGGGTGTGTGTTGCTGTGTAAATGCTTGTGTGGTCCGGTCAGCTGGCATACAAGGACAGCTCGTCATTTACACATTATTTACAGACACAAAGTTTACAACAAAAACAAAACAAATTAACATCAACCTAAACTCTCCAGGCGGCTCCTCATTAGGCGCCCATGGATTTCTTGACGAGCCGCACTTGGAATTTATGTTTATTAAGAGTTAGAAGTTGCCTCGGATTGACAAAAATAAACTTCAATAACTAACATTCGCGACCAAAAAACAAATAGAGATTTTCCATTGCACAGTACTGGCTGTCCACTTCAAAATACTGATAAGAAACACGCAGCAGAATGGTACGCTAACATTAGCATTTATGTTTGTTGCTCTCTTGAGCTATGTAGCTATAAAATGCTACAATGACTTGGACAAAGAAACAACTGAAATAATTTGCAATAAAACCTAAGAAAGGCCTCACAAAAGAATGTGAATAATTGGTAATGCCAGTCTGTCACTGGCAAGACACCACTATTGCAGGCAAAGGATTTGCAACTTAATATTACCGACCCATATTAAGTCCCCATTACCCACTTGTGTTTCACATCAGTAATCTGTTTAATCTATTTTGTTCACCTAAAACACATCTGTTTTGAAGTTGTGACTAATCTAGATATAAATACATTGGGGGAAACCAAGAAGATGAACTGTTGATCTTGTCACATCATCTGTATCAATCCATAACATGTTCAGTCAACAGAAAACGAATGGCCTCATGGTTGCAATGCATTTGGTGGAGAGTGCAGCATGAAAATAACTAACACATGACTAAGCCTATCAGTGACTAAGGTATTCAACACAAGCACAACTTTGCTTAACTTCTGCCAGAATCAAAGCCATTCCAATGCAAGGATTACAGCCTTTGATTTGATTGCTTCCACTTGAACAGCATACTTAAAATGCACCTCTGACCTTGACAGTGTATAAAAAAAAGGGGGGGGGGGTTGATGTTGTACTAGGTTACCGGTTTGGTCATTGTTTTCCAAAGTAAAAACAGATGTTTGCAAATGTCTTCTTTCATGAAGGATTACATAAATCAGTTAACAATTACTGTTGATATGCTGAAATCTGAGGATTTGGACAATTTTAAATAAAAATAAAAAAGGCTCCAAACGATTACTCAATTATTAAAATAGTTGTCGATTAATCGATAATTTTTGACAGCTCTACAAATATTAAAGCACCTATGTGTGAAATTTAAGTCACTTACAGTAAGTCATTCAAATGGCAGAAGAACAAATATTTGGCAAACAGTACCTGATTTATAAGGTAAAAACAAAGAAGAAGAAAAAAATAATGAATTACCAGTCAAATGATATCTAGTTTGAAATAACAATAGCCCTTTATGTTGCTTTGGGATAACGCCACTGCATGCACGGGAGGTTTTATTATCATAAACTGAAGGGGGGGAAAAAAACAGCTCCAACTCAGCTGTGCAGCTGTGTCAACTTCTCTCTTTGTGTATATAATTGCAAAATGTGTTCATCTTACTCAACTTGCCTACAGTTGATTGGACTGGACACAGCTGAACACTGGGCTGTTCAGCTCTGCTCAGTCATCTTTGGAATGCACAGAACACTTTTTTTTTTCTTCATATCGGGCACTGGGTGAAAAAGTATGTACGACGACTTAGTTGCCTGAGATAAAATATACAGGCACACATATAGAGACAATTAGGCATTATACACCTTTGAGAACTGATCTACTCATAAAAATGCGAACAATAGAATTGAACCTGCACTCCTGACCTTTGCCTTACAGAAACTATTGTGACAACCTGGAAAAGTGTAGTAATACTCAGGAACTACCATCATTGCGTTACCATGTATGTACTCAAATGTGAGTTACGGTGATTTTTAACACATGACTCAAAAAAGATGACAAATTTCAGGTTAAGAAAAAAGGTAACTAGCAAAGTGATGATTCATTTGAAATGAATGAAAACAAAGTGGCAACTTTCAAAATTAACTTATTGTAACGATGTTGAAAAAAAGTTACACCACTCACTCATTCCCAACATCTACCAACCTAAGCCCACACAACGGTCACAACCACTTCACTAACTCCCACTATTATCCCACGCATCACCACTATGCCACATCCCTCACTCCCTTTTCTCCAAAATCTTACCCTACTCCCCATGGGTGAACAACTTGCCCCTCCCTCAAATCTGCAGCTCTGTAGCACCAGAATATAAACATAACCTTAATTCAAAAAATGGCACAGATCCAAGTCAACGTGTGCAGTCTGTTCTACAGCCCATTGAAATTAATGTACTGACCGTACCACAACCCCAAAGGAGGGTAGGTCAATTATTGCAGTGTAAATGTTTAAATTAGTTAGACACTTTCAATGAAAATATTGGAGGGTGATGCTGGGAGTTATCAAAACGTTGTATGCCAACATGACCTATAGAAAAACGATGCTATGTGATGAGACTATTGTACATGTGAACAGCTTAATTGCCTGTGGTGTATGTATCGTGTTACTCTGATTGCCACCAGCCTTGAGCTCAAATTCAAAAGGGGCAGTCATCAATCGAATCAAATCACACACACACACACACACACTATGTGACAATTATGTTTTTGTTTTTTTAAAGACACGGTGGGGCACAGAGAAACCACGTGAGGAAAAACACCCATGTGGAGCTCATCCACACGGAGAGGGATGACAGCCCACCGCCAACAAGATAAAAGGAAAGCTAAACTAAAAAGGTGTCTTGAGCCCTCCCTCTTGAAAATCTCAACAGTCTCTGCGGACCTGTTGTCTTCTGGCAGGCTATTCCACCATAATGGCTGAATGTAGCCTCACTGTGTGATTTAATCCCCAATCTAGGAAGAGTTCAAAGGCCGGTGCCTGAGGATCTCAGGATCCGCGAGGGTTGAATCAGATTGCATCACCCCAAAAAAAAAAACTGTGCACACTACAGTTAAACATGCTTGGCTCAATGTGAATTCTATTGTAATGAGTGACTCTGAAATTAGACATTTAATTCCAGCAATCAACTTTCAGCAGAATGTGTGCTGGTGCGAGTGTGGACGCATGCGTGTGGGCTGCCTGTTATTCCGTCCGCAATACAACAGAGCACGTTGAACAGAGCATCTCTGTATTCTCTTTTAATCAGCAGATTAGATGGCAGTCACTCCTCACTGGATGTGCTTGTTGCACATGTTGATTAGTCATTAATTGGCAGCTTTCATTATTTGAGCGCAGCAGCGTAAAGTGGGGCTATAAGAGAGGGCCTGATGTCATGCCGGGGGACGCTGAATAGCACCAGTCAATGGAGAAAGGTCTTTTGGGATCTTAATTGGATGAGGATTTTGGTTGAAGCAGTCTTATGCAATGGCAAGATGAACGCTTTGGTCCCGGGCGCAATTTTGTAGTATTGTAAGTTGGGGGTATTGGTGACCTCAGAAGGTTTAGCTAGCTTACATCAATTTGGCCTTTTTGACACAACCACAAAAGGTTAAATACAGTAAAGTGATGGTCATGTTGGATGACCTCCATTTTTTTACATCATCCAAACTGGAAGCAACACTATCAACTCCAACAAGTAATTTAAGTACAAATTGTCTAGCAGAGGCCGGGGATGTATGACCACTATAAAAGAATGGCAACTAGAATTATCTTATAGTCTTAGAAATGCTAACAAATATGGTTTGCTGAAGGGGGGCTCTTAAAGACACGCATACATGTGGTTTCGAAGCACAGTATTCAAGTGTTGAGTTACATGTGAAACAAAAGCAATATCTCTCGCCTCTCACACAGTCTCTGGTTTCAGCCATATTTGGACCCAAACCAGACAGTGAGAAACTTGATCCATTGTACACTCTTGAGGTTAGACAAGCAAAGGTCTGGTTTTTATAGGTCTGTGCCATCCTCTGAGAATTGTACATCTTTGAAATACAGTGAAAACAATTTTGTGGGTGCTTATCGTTTAAAGATTTGACATTGATGAGTGCTCAAATTTGAATAGTGAACTTGCAGTAAGTGGCCCATAAATTACAAAATATATACTTTTGAAATTTGATAGTACACTTAGAAAAGTGTTGTTAACAACCTTGACAAATTTAAATGCTAAAAAATTGACCAAGTATAAAAAAAGGAGGCCTCAAAATTGTGAAAAATGAAGCTATTAAATCCTCTCAAACACTGTGAGTGTGTCCGCCGAGTGCGCAGAAACCACAACCCGGCCTAACTGTAAGTCAAATAGCACAACGACCTCAGAAATGGATGCTACTTTGTTGAGCAACTTTGTTTCTCCTACGCATCCCTACATTTTTGAGCCACCAGAGCCAGAATCCAAGTCTGAGCCAGAAAACATAGACCTGTCTGGGAATCAACCTTGTTCATCTCAGACTGTTGAAGAATTAAGTAGTCGAGTATAACCTATCATTAGCTATGGGCTATTAATAAAAAATAACAATAACTGGACTCATGCTGGTTGCACGACATAGACACGACATAGACACGACACAGAAATGGTGAATAACAGTTTTACGCTAATGCTATCTGTATCTACTCTCAGTCTCCATAATTTAGTAATATATATTAGTAGCAAAAAAAACAAAAACTCAAACATATTTAACTCATTCACTCCCAGCCATTTTCACTGCAGCAACCCCCTTTGCTCCCAGCTGTTTTACTGTATTTTGACTGATTTTGCAAGGCCCACAGAATGTTGTGATCTATTTCCATAAAACATGGAACCCACCAAAATAAGGATTAGAGTCTCCTCTTTCATCAGGAAATAAAGTATTTCTATCTGTTTCCGTTTTGCAGCAATTAGCATTACAATATAGCTAAGTTTCATCATTATTCACACATCTGTTTAAAACAGTGGGGGGGAACAGCTTGTTGCAACATGGCCCTGGTTGATCTCTTATACTCTGTTGCCACCTGCTGGCCGTTTTTGTAGTGACTACCATTGCTTCGACCATTCTCTTCAGTCCAGAGGCTGCATCAAAGCCTTCTGTATGCGCTAGTATAAAAAAACAACAACATATAAATACGTATTTGGGAGCATGTTAATATTTAAAATAGAACGTATTTATACGTTTTGGGGAGCAAATGAGTTAATATATTTAGAAGCATTTCTAAATTTACTTTACAGGGTCCTTAAAGGGGTAAGTCAACTCAACAATTTTCTTTACAATAATGTTGTATGGGCCCCCACTAGTTGAATTGAGTATGAGTTGAGCAGCAAAACCTTCCTGTTTTTTGTGTGTGTGTTTTTTTGGCCATTTAGCCACTTGCTGTTGACTGAATATGACATCACAGTTGCTCAGGTCACAACCAACCACAACTCAGCTTCAGAAAACAGGTGAATCGTGCTTGGTCGTTACCTGAGCCCTGAGCAACTATGATGTCATTTTCTGTCAACAGCAAGTGACAAAATGGCTGCCCCCCTGAGATGGATAAACCGGGTGGATTTTGCTGCTTAACTCTTATTCCACAGAAACAATATTAATCAGAATGTTGTGTTTAGACTAGTGGGAATGCATAGAGCATATTAGTGTGGGGTTGACTTCCCTTTAATATGTTTCAAAATAGTGGAAACATTGTAGGCTGATGGACAAGTGGTTTTCACAACAGTGAAGTATTTGGCAAATGAGCTCAGGAAAGACATTTTATATGAGGCGCATAAAAGAGTCTGATTATGCAACTTGGGCCAAACTGTAGCCAAGAAACACACTGCAGCGCTCGCTATCACTGGCTTACATTCTATCCATGGACAGTCCACCTGAGCATTTGGCTGCAGAGAGAAGAGTCGCTTCTAGATGCAGTCAGTTGACATGCATCAACTGTGCTGTGGTCCCCCAGCAGGCATTGGGTTAATGGTGTCATTACATCAGGAAAAAGGGGGGGGGGGGTATTAACAGTGTATAAGCCTAGACTAACTAGTGCTGAATGACTGCTGGCTGACGCAAGACCCAATGGAATGCTGCCTAGAGCACAGGCGCAAGCTCTTATGCTTGTAGCTCCAATACCAGTTAATAGGATATCTCGCCCACTTTTATGGTGTCTTTAAGTACTTGCATACAAGGAAGAGCAAGAGTAGTCCTCCTCACACGATACCTGTGTGCCAAAAGACTAGCTCAAATATTTCCTCCCCAAAAATGGTTGCATCTGTGAAAAATTAGGCATGCAATTTTCTTCGGTTCATACAATTTATCAAGACGAAACACCCGTGTTCTGAATGCTGCAGTAAGGCAAGTATATGTTCAACGGGTTGTAATTATGAGCAATATGTGCACTCAGCAGCCTTTTTGGCAGCCTGTAGTCTTTTGCAGAGTTCATGCCCCATCATGTCCGTGCTTAGTGAGCACTGACTTGAAATAGAAGGCCTGGTGCGAAGGGGGTGAGCGCAAACCACAAATTCGAGCTGCGAGCCTCGCGCAGAGGGATGGGAATGGGACCGCAGCGTAATTCAACTCAATGGGGAATTAATGGGCAAAGGCGGGGAGAGAAATCCTCTTTGGTTTCGGATGAGAACATGTTCCAAAAAAGTGCACAAAGAGGCTACGATTTTGAAGTCAGCTGATCTGACACTTTATTCAGTTAGGTTCCATATCCATCTTGCGGTCTGCTTTGATGCAATGGCTCAAGTCTCAAGTGTTCTCCATTTTTTCATTTCTAACTACTTGTCACTGACTTTTTGCGTTCAGACCATCTAATTGAAATTAAGTTTCAGTAACAGTTGAAGTCATAAAGCTTTGATGCGCAATTCTGCGCATGTAAAGGGTGGAGCAAAACACGCTACAAGTGATTGGCACTGGCTGCCAACTCGTCATGTGGTTAGAGGGATAACTACAGTATACAGTTGTATATCTTATAAAGCGGATATGAAAATGAAGTATTTTCAACAGGGGAAGTAAAAATATACAACTGAGAGGATGTGGTTCCACAAGTGGGCAAAGCGTCTTAGAAGTGGGGATGTGGCTGTGTTCAAAATTGACCAAACACATTCAAACTCATGTTAAATGGCAATCAGCACACGTTCCTCTGATAAACCCCAAATAAAGTCCAGCTGCTTAAGTGGGCTTTTCCAAACTTTTTTTTTTTTTTGGTTTTGCCTTCTAGCAAAACTCTGAAGGTTTTGCGTTAACACTGACTGACATTTGCCACTTTTCATTTTCACTTTCACAGAAGATGAAACCGCCAGTACAAGCCAGCAGCTCCTTCAACACTGCTGTCGGGTTCTTGGCAGGTTTCTTCTTGTCTTTCATCAAATTTGGAGGGATGCCCAGTTTTTTCTAATGTCACTTTCGCGTCATATTTTCTCAACTTGACGTTGACCGTCTTCAGTTTTCCATAATACCTTGAAAAAGTCTCCTGACTGACTCTTTTGGACAATGTGATGCAACTTTAACAATAGCAGCAAATGTATACAACATTTCAACTTTAAATAGAGTTAATTTGAGGTACTTCAAACGGTGGTAGGCGTGTGCCGACTCCCATTTAACATGAGGTTGAATGTGACTGGTTAATTTTGAACACAGTACATTTTTAGTTTAAGAGGGTGTGCAGACTTATGCAGCTACATTATCTCAAGTGATTACTGTATGTTTGGGGTTAACAAGCATTCTACTGCTATCCATTATCTTAGGTGCTACATATATTAGGTGCTATATTGCTACATTTGTTATATTGCTATAATACATCCGTTTGTCACATTTCCACCCAACAGAGATGTTCATGCATTCGTTTAAAAGTGGCATGCTTTGTCTCTTTTTCAAAGAGTACGTTTCTATTCCATCTGTATTTGTTTGGACTTTCATCAAAAGCAAATGTTGCCGAGCAAAACAACACATTTCGAGCCTTGTACCTTTTGTCTGAGGACACCAGTCATGGTTTAACATCCAAAAAACAATCATGTCATCAACCCGTTGTCTTGCTAGTTATTGCGGTATGCACAGGAAACCCGCTAACCTGTTTTCTGGGTTTGGTCACATATTGGGTTAGATGTGCAAAATGGAGGACGAGAAATTAAATAAGTCAGCAGTGTTGCTTAGGGCAACACCTTTTGAGAGGAAGGAGGAAGCTCAAGATAAAAGAAGCTGATACGCCGAATATTAGCAGTCTAAAGACAGGGGCCTGGTTGAGCGACAAGGCTTAGCTAAGTGCATGGTGTGAAATTAATACTACATTTACTTGTGAATTATTGGTGGTCTGTAAAGAAAATTAAAATGTAAGTGCAAATTCAGGTTCTCTCTATTTAAAAACACTAAATAATTTCTTGCTGAAGCAGGTTGGGGAGCATCAAAAAATACACTTATCCTTAATATATTGTACAATTAAGTGCATTAACCAAAAACTGCATGCCTGCTGTCTTAAACCCATTCCCCAAATGGCTTCAAAATTTCAAAAATATTCTAGCAGTGTAGCCTTCTGTAATGCTTACGAACTGTTACTGTATTTAAAAACTAAAATTACCATTATGCTGTTGACTCAGTAATACATGAAAACATTTTTTGTTTTTTACAATTATAAGAAAGATTTTTTATTGTCTTAATCTTCATGAAGATGACTTTAAGTCTGCTGTGATTAGGCGCAAATATTGTTTTATCCAGTAATTGGACTGCCTTCTTCCCTATAAGACACAGCTATACTGCCACACACCCCATAGCGGAAGCACAAGCCTGATCCTGGTTTACCTAATGCAAACTGTACAGTCGCAAACCAAACCTCTTCTTGGAAACGTGGCTTAGGTCATTTGACCTAAAAATGTAGTTACAGGCCATTCAGTCCAGTCACCGGTGCCATATACATTATGAGGATACTACTGGTTGCAAACAAACAAACAAAAAACATAATATTCATAACAACCAATTAAAAAAATCATGGCTATTGCATAGTACAGGGTCTCCTAATGCAGTAGCCAAATAATTGCAGACCCCCCCCCACGCAATTAATATTGCAATTGTGATTTAATATCTTGTTATTTATTTTATGAATTAATCTGTATTGCAAAACAATAGCAGGTTTTAAACAAATGTTTAGGTTTTTGTAGGTCAGGCTTACCCTAAAATAAAGGTAAATGAACCATTAAATATTAAGAAAGACAATTTATATTCATCTATTCCACATAAAGTTATTAACTTATTATCACTTTGACTTGCAGGCTTAAGCGTTCACTGACAACTTCACAAAATCCTACCAAACAAATTAAGTCATGAATAAAATTACAACAAAGGCTTCCCTTCAACTTTTCATGTACAGGGTTTCCCCCACCATGTTAATACTTGGGCGGCCGGGCAACCCAAGTAAACTGGTCACCACCAAAGTAGATTTCAAGAAAATTTAATTAAAAAGATATATTAAAAAGACACACACACACAAAACGTGTCACAACAAGATATACTGCATGTAACATTAGTTCGCCGTCACTCACTTGTGGATCATGAGGTTTGAGGAGACGCAATTTACCAACATCCCCCCACCCCACCCCCACTGGAGGGAGTCCACCCAGGTAGATTTCAAATCTGTGGGAAATGGAGAAACACTGTTTCATATATAGTCTAAATAAATATACTACACATAAATACTAAAAATAATGCCCATCATTTGAATAAATGTAGTTTGACTTTGTTTTTGTTTTTTTAAATGGTAGCCTTCACGATTTAAAAATTGCAGCAGACTACATTGCGATTTTAATTTGTATTTTATTCATTGTTTAGACAGTCCGACTGTATATTCCTGTACACTGAGTAAACGAGGTGTATCTGAAAATGACTGGTGTCAGTAAAGATACTGCATTTCAAATCCAAACTACTAGCAAGTTTTCCCCTTTGAAGTAAATCACACTAGCGTCTAACATACATTCCCAGCCTTCGCTCTATGCAGTCTCGGAGGGATTCTTACAGGATCATCCACAGCTCCATCATCATTATGTTGCCCATATCTTCAAAACGGGGCCCATTGATGATCCAAGTAAGCTTGAGAACCAGCGTGGTGATGTGCTTCTCGGTCAGGAACTGTCAGATGCTCAGGGCATTGTGGTGAAGTGATCCTGCCACAGCTTTCCACTCGTCTTGTACAATGACCCAAGCAAAAGCCACAATAAAGGCCTTTGTTGATGAACTGGTTGATCATCTGACCCAAGTGGAAGGGGAACACTTGTAGTATGGCTTTGAAATCTTAACCTTTGTGATACCAGTACTGAAACTCTGACACACCTTGTATATTGTAGAGAACAGACTGTGGATCGGTACGTGGGATGCTTGGCATAAGAGAGAATGAACACAAAATCTTTGATTGATCATCAGCATCTGAAAGGTTTTATCTTGATAACCATACAAATCTGTCTTTGCCTTTATACATATGGCACTCCGGTCATCATGGTTACATGATGCGGTATTTAAAAAAAATGACTGCTAATAAAACAAAGGCCAAATGATGAGAGAGATGAAGAGCATCCAAGAAGAAGAAAGCTGCTTTTAAGGGAAAATATCAGCACTTAAAATTGATTCATCACTACATGCGATTTTGACGCACCAACCCATGCGTGAAATAGGGTTGAGAAATCAAGCAATGAAGCCTTTAAAACTGCTTTGGTTACATGTAGTTACAGGAAAAGAGCTGATAAGTAACACACTTTTGGTGTTAACTGTTAATGTCCTATTAGCCCAAAATGGGACTGACGCAGGCCTTCGACTACTTACACAAAAATAGTGTTATAGACTTTTTTTCCTGCCTTTTTTTAGTATACTGTCCATCAAAATAGAACACAACTGCATCATAAATATGCAAATGACAGTAGATGCTGAAAGGGATGCTTACATCAAAACGAAACTCAGTCAACGTCCCACTAAAATGAGGATTCCACTCAGGGACGTCCAGCCAAGGCAGGCAATTCCTTCGAACCCCCCCACAGGGGAATCACTGCCAAACTGTTTAGAAAGCGCAGCTAGGAGTCCCCCTGGATGCAAAAAGTTGCCCGTGTGTGCTACTGCTACTCTTAACTGATGTTACGCAATCGTCAACAACATGACATGCTGGCAGGCGGACGCTGCTCGCCTCTAAATAATAGCGTGCACGAAGCGGGCATGAATGGAGCGTCAAGGTGAACATAAAAGTCCAAACACGAGCGGACTCGAGTGTACAGGACGAGCGAGGATACAGTAGAGTGATAGTGTGGAAAGACAGGAGAGTTTATTTTAACATAAACGGCCGACAACAGTTTCAACTTGGACCACAAGCTGACAGCTCTCCGTGAGTCAGGACCGGAGGACTGTAACGTGTTCGCCCGGTGGCAGGCACTCACCTCACACTCACAGCCACCAGCCAGGCTACGACCCTCACGGACACGCACGGTCGTGTGGAGGTGAAGGGACCGGGAAGCAGTGCCGGTTCAGGCCGCGGTGGTCAACATTCCCGAGGCGAGGAACACACGTAGGAAAGGAGTCAAGTGGTGGCGACGGCGAAGACTCCCAAGTCTGATCATCCCGAGCGGCCAAACGCGACCGACACACATACACGCGTTGGCTCGCGCGCGAGCACGAAGGATCACAAGCTCGCGCGCACGCAGGCTTCTCCGCCCCTTGAGGCCTGACCACGCCCTCCAAGTGAGCTCCATAGCGAGGGCTGATTATGTTGCGTTCGCGGTACTGGGAATAAGGGCGTGTCCTCGCGTCTCCTTTTTACAGTATTACTTTACTTCTGTTTGTGTGTTTGTGGCTGACCTTAGAAGATAACACAAGAGGCAAAAGGGTTCACACTGTACTTAAGTAGAACCACAGATGCTTTAAAATAAATAAATAAATAAACTTTGGTAAAAGTAAAAATAGGCTCCAGCGCCCCCCCCCCCCAACCTTGTGAGGACTAAGCGGTTAAGAAAATGGATGGATGGATAAAAGTAAAAATGTTGATTCAATTTCTTTACTTTAGTAAAAGTAAAAGAAAAAAAATCACCTTCCTAAAATTATGGCCTTATTTATGATACCACCCCCCCCCCCCCCCCGGGAAACAATAAATTGAAGCAAATACAGTGATTATATTTATCAATAATTCAATTTCATGCAAAGTATTGGGTTTTCTGTTTAACTAAGGATGTAGCCGATTTAAACAGAGGTGACCAACATCCTGGGGAGAGGTTCAAGGCAAAAAAGCCAAAATGTGACTTAGGCCTATATTTTAAAGAGACAGTATGTATTATTTAGTGTCATCTAGTGGTGAACTAATAGAATGCAATGATATGGAAGCACGTGCACTACGGTGCCTCAGAGAGACAAGCTAGCAGGAGCAACGAGCAAGAGTGGCTCGCAAAAACTCGCTGGAGCGGGTAACAACAACTAGCTAGAGCGGCTAACAATAGCAGCTAGCAGGAGAAGCTAGCAAAAGCTAGTGAGAGCAAAGCAGAGGGAGCCAAGCAGCAGCAGCCGGAATCACGGGACTCGGCAACGAACGCCTGTAGGCACTAGGCAATTACGGCAGTTTTATTTATTTCTATAGCACATTTCATACACAAGGCAACTCAATGTGCTTTATACAAGCAAAGACGCAGTCACACAACAGCAAACAAGCGTCAACAAACCCACAGTAGCTGTGGAAGTTATGCGGACGTCAACCCATTGGGTCTGACAGTACTAATAGCTAACTACGTTCGCAAAGTTCTTCGTGGCTAAAGTGAAATGGGAGGGGTTTGAATGTGGTCACATGACCACAAATGTGTTCTGTTGGCTAAATCCAGGAGGTGTCTCAGTCTCACATTGCTCTTCTTCCCGGCAATTCCTGTTTGGAATAATTTGAAACAAAGTGTTTTGTTTTGTTTTGAACCAAAAACTAGCTAAATAAAATGAAGGTTAACCTATGATAAGGGTATTATTACGGGCATTCTGAATTAAAAGGCAAGTAACTCAGAAATATAAACACCAGCGGCAGTGGCATGCGTTAGGTATTGCACAAGTGGTGGTGGGGGTGGGGGATGTCTCACCGCTCCAAAGTTACCTTCCCAGCACTGTTGAGATTTTATTTGTCTGAGCGTCATAGGGGTATTGCGCAAGACTCCTCTGATGTTTATGTGACTGAGAACAACATCAAGAGGTTTACATTAGGACATGTTGTTGTAATTCAGTATAAACTGCTTTAGAGGAGAAAACTGGTTAATACCAGTTAGGAAGATGACTTTTTTTTCCTTTTTCTTTTTTTACATGGCTATGATTGGATGGTTGAGAATATTGTTGTGATTTTACATTCATATGGACAAGATACACATATACATACTATACCTAATGGAAGGTCAATGAATGGAGAAAAATGTGTCAATGGGTTTGACCCCAAACGCATTGTCCCATGCAAGGTGCACTTGGCACTCGGATGGGAACGCACCGTGAGAGTCTGCAGTGTCCTCAGCGGCGTGCGTCTGGTTGAGGACAGCAGGGTGCTCAGACTGTCGCTCCAATGTCTTCAAAAACACCTAGTTACACATGTGAGACAGCAAACGGGAGATGTTCACACAGACATACACATATCATGTCAGTCAGAAATTGTCTGCCACGATGCAAACAAAGCCTTCTTGCTGTGAGACTGACGCTGAGACATAAACACAACACACATTGTGCTTACTCCACCTCCTCAAACATTCAACACAGCACAGGCCTTTTGTTTCGGTTGATTGATCAGTTACTTGGTAGACTATAAAACATTAGAAAACAAAGTCAATACAACACCCTGCTGGTTGTGGGTGTCACTGTGTCCATCACTCCAAGTCTGACAACAAAGCTGTGTAACATGAGCAAAGGCAGTCGCTGAAAGGCTTTCACTGTGCGTCCCGCAGGACAGTGGATGGAGGCGCTTTTAGTGGAAATTCAAAAAGGGTTTTATTATTCATAATTTATCTTTCACTTAAGAGCCAAGCGCATGCTTTGTATAAGATACACCGCGCTCACTTGGACTATGATAGATGACATGATCTGAATTTTGAGATCTCTCCCCCCCCCCAGGTATTCCGGCTTCCAAAAGCCTACATGTTATTAAGGTTAAATGAATACTATAAATTGCCAATAGGTGCGAGTGTGGACCGCAAAAGCTGAGCTGTATTGCGTGTGCAACAAATGAATGACACCTTGTAAGTCCCACCTTCTGTCTCTAATTGGTTGGTTTTCCTCAGGCGTTTTAGTTTCTTGAAGAGCAGTGGTGTCCAAACTGTGGCCCGGGGACCATTTGTGGCCCGCCATCCATTTTTTAAGTGGCCCGCAATATATACTAAAAATATCTGATACAAATACATTTGTTTTATATACTGTAGAGCAAAACAAAACAAATGCAAATGAACTGTTTACAATTAAAAAAGTAACATGTATCTTCATCAAGACTGTGATGAATAAAGATAATTCATTTTTACAAGCAAAAATCTACTGTCAATCTAAATTGTGAAAATATCCCATGCATGATTGCCAACTGCTTAAAAAAAACACCTCAGCTTTCGTCAGATACTCCTGTTTTTGTTTTGAATGTAGATATGGGATTCAGCTAATATATTTTGGTGGGTTAAGGTCCGACCACCCCAAAATATTTTGTCAAAGGGAGCAGTGTTTCCAAAACAACACTGGAAAGTATAAATATTACGGAATTGCTTGATTGACTTATTTTGGTGTGCTTGAAAAGTTTACGTTTTTTTTTCTCTTTTCAAAGTGGCCTTGCATCCTTCGATTTCTCTATATGTGGCCCTCGGAGGAAAAAGTTTGGACACCCCTGTTGTAGAGGGACAAGATGATGCAAGAGACAGCAAATTTTCCCCCCATCAAATTTATTGCATACAAATGTCAAGTCTTAGCAACTGTCTCACAAAAGTGACTTTTTTTGGGTGGGATTGTTTACACCCCTCTAAGTGTTACTCACTGCATTAAACTTGTATTGAAAAATTGTACAACTTATTTTGATATTAGTTGTGGTTTGGTAAACCCCATAGGCACAGCTGTGTAACACTAAATTGATGCATACATCCAAACTTGGCTCTGACTGCAGTGTTGAAAAATTGGCTCCTTTGCCATTTAGATTTTATTATCATCTCTGTGATTGCCAGCCAAAATATTTTGAGCATAAAAGTAATTTCCAACTAGGGGGACTATCGCAGGGTTTTTCTTTTTCTAGAGCTCCGATGTGCTGCACATGTTGCTGTATCCGGAAGAAGCAAGGCTGCGCTGAAGTTTAGGAGCATCATTATGTGCAGCCACAGTGATGAGTCAGGGCGCTGAGCCGCTGCCGGGAAAAGCAGCCGGGCCATGACGAGCCAGAGAGAGAGTGAGATGTTACACTGTATTTCATGAGGGCAGCCGTACTACTGGAAATGACACAAGCCCCTGTAATGCTTTTACAATGACTGGAATTCATGTTTGTACTCCAAAGAAGACATTACAAAAAGTATGTTGCAATTACAAAATTATTTATTCAATCAAAAATTAGGTAGACAAAATCATTGTGCAAACTTGTTTGGGGAAAAAGGTAAAATGTAGTTGCTTATATAAATCTCGAGCCATCATCTGAAAGAGCCTTTAATAATCCAAAAATAAAGCCATAGTGATCGTTTGTTTACAAAATATACAATGCTCATGTAAAATGTGGTCTATTATGTGTCAATCAAATCATCCAGCAAATAATAACAACACATTTCAGGAAGACAATTAAAAAAACAAAAAACATCTCAGGGTCTTGAAAAACATGGAACATAAAATAATCTGTGAAACCAGGAATTCACATCCCCTCTCCTATTCCAGCAAGCATTTGCACCTGCAAATGGATTCTTAAGTGTTGTCATTCAGGTTTTCATTCGAAAACTTATTCAGTATAAACATAAAATCCAAAGTCATATTAATGGCAGCAACTGACTCTTCCTAAATCAAATACAGCTACTCCAAACTGTAAACTTTTCATCAAGGTATGAAATGCAGTACCACAAATGCACTAAAACTATGTTGCATGACATGAATATTGCAAAGCCAGCACACACCTGTAATGTGATATTTGTTCATTAACTTAATTTCTTTGCCCTACAGCCAACATTTCCATAAGTACTTCTTTAACAACAAACGGAGAAACAAGGTCAATTTCACCTTAAGATCCTTTTTGCGAATGAAAAAACAAAATGTATGCTACTTCTCTTGTACTATATACAGCATGTTTGTATATAACATCCCTGCGGAATAATAAAGTACATGAAGCTTTGTGTTAATCAGCATCACAAATTTAAAGTTAGAAGCTAAAACAGTAGCATTACAAGCTAAAAGGCACCAAGTGGGTCAAAACCTTTTTGTGTGTGTGTGTGTGTGTGTGTGTGTGTCTCCTCCACACTACTGAAAAAGTTGGCATTCTTTAACAGATCTGCAGAAAATGCACTCTTAAGTGTATTTCAATGTATTTCAAATCAGGATATACTTACTAGCATATTGCACCACATTTGGAATGCTAACAGAAAAAAAAATGTTTGTACATAATAACACTGAGCAACACAACACTAGAAGGCATCCAAGTCTCAGTTGTGGTAAACAAAAATAAAACAAACAGCACAAAAGAACAGGCTGTGGAAGTAGCACAAACCATGTGAAATATTCTGCTTCCATTGGCACTTATTTCTGCATAATGTTCCAGTTCAAACCCCAAAAGCTCGAGTAAAGATAGTAACTAAGTTTTTGTGTTATCCAGATGGACGCATCTCCTAGAATGCGGCCAGTGACTGAGCTGGCAAATAGCTCTGGTTTTACAAATGAAATACAGCAAACCCGTCACCTGCGACAGATCTGCCTCATTCAAGTCATGCGTTACAATCTCGAACATTGACTGAACATGACCAGATTTCGAAATGTCCATTCCAAAGCGCTGTGGTAAAACACAGCCAACAAAAGAATTTTGGAAATGTTTTTACGTGTGATTGTACGTTTTCCCCCTATGGAAGATTGGAGAAGGATGCATGCATTGTTCCCAGTCTGCCATTCACTTGGACTGTCTTTGTGGGCACTGCAACCTGCATTAAAAAAAAAAAAAACACACCACACATAAAGCCTATGACGTTTCCCTCTTTGTATTTTCTGGATTGACATTGATTACCAGCCAGGGTGCCTTGGCACACTACAGTAATGAGTCGTCAGAGATGCATCAGGAAACAATACCATTTTACTTAATTTGTCCAAAATTGAAATATCAATTCATTACAAATATGTTTGTATATCTGTGTATGCCAGCAACCAGGACTGAACAAACTGAGAAATATACCATCCACAGTTGAGTTTCATGAAATAAAATGCGCACATATCCAGAACCATGCTTAACACAGCCATAATACGAGCAGGATCAAGTTCTGGATATGTGTGCATTAAACCATGACAGTGGAAGCCACGTCATCTGCTTGCTATGGTGTGAAAATAATGGATACAAATGACATTGACTGAAAAGAATGCAACATTCTATTCTAAAGACAGATTCTTGTCAAATTTGTAAGGCATGACTGCTGATCCCCTGCCATTGTTGTCGATTGGTCCAGTTTGCAAAACCATTAATGAGCTGCTCCCTCTAAAGTGTGGGCCAGTTTATTCAGGTAAAACGGAGGGAAAAAAATAGCACTGCATCTGCCCCAAAAGATGCCGATGGCTAGTCTAGGCAGAACAACTAAATGCTATACAATAAACGTGGGTGTGTACAAGTTGCTTATCCATACAGCAAAAAGTCATGGCTTCCTGTGAATTATGTTTATCGGCTTTGTGTTCAATTCCACAGGTTCAAATTTCACACTAAGTAAATTTTTGAGTAACTTTAAGGTATTAGAGAGGATTCTTCGGCTGTTTGTGGTTTTCTTAATAGTGCGCATGCGTAAACCCCCCCCCCCCCCCCTTCCTTTTTACGCAGGAAATGTAGCGTCAATAAACAAACCGTTGAGCTGCATTGACGCTGGTGTCATTATACAACTTTACATGTTTAACAAGCTTCATAAAGTATAGCTCTTACTCAAAAAGTAAACTGAAGTGACCTGTTCAGCAGTAACTTAGCAACCAAACCATCCATCTTCAGACCTCTCTGCTGCTTTAGCGCACGCCATTGCTGAAGAGACTTGCCTCACTGATCTGTATAAAGTCATTTCTGGACTATAAGGCGCACCTGACTATAAGCCGCAGGTGTTTTAATGCTACCGCATCGGGTTCCCGCGACTTCCATAATGAGGGCGCAAATTGTCTCGCTCTCGTTCGGTCTCTCCTACTGTATTTGGGTTCACTTGGTTTGTTTTGCTCTGCCTGACGCTCTTGCATTTCCTTTATAGTGCGCCCCCTTGTGATCTGATGGATAAGCCGCACCTTTGCATCAGCCGCAGGGTCGAATGCAAGTGACAAAAATAGCGGCTTATAGTCCAGAAAAAAAAAAGAAAAAAAGTGGATGGTATGAATAGGATTGTATTCCGAGAAATGTTTCTTGGGAGGAGAAATATGGCGGCCTCGCGGCTTCAAAAGTCTTGGCCTATCTGCTATCCAGTAATATATTCAGATCCGTGACTCGCCCAAAATGACTTTTGTTTGGCTTCGCTCTTTCAGTCCTTGTCTCCTCTGTTCACCAACCTCAAAAACAGTCTTTCTTTTACGGCTCGGTCGTCCTGTATCCTTCTCTGCCATTGTTTGAAAATACACGCGAGGAGCTAGCTACGCCGCCGCTGCTCTGGTAAACACTGTTACGTTGGAGGCTACATACCCGAATCGGGGCACATACGCAAGGAGAGTAATTGACAAGCCAGGAGCCAATCAATAATGAAGCACCTTCGTTATTGATTGGCTAGAATCTAACATTTCGCGCCACGTCCACAGTTTATGAATAAGATATATATATTTTGATAACCACAAGTACGAGTCAGTTACAGCTTGATAAAGACAACTTTTTTGTAGTAAAATCCTCTCCAATACTTTAAAAAATGAATGAATTTTCATTTTAGTACACTTTTTCATGACATTTTTGTTCAAGGTTAAAAAAAGGATTGGGAAACATTGGGACAGACAATACCAGTTTGTGTCACGATGACAAGGGCTTGCTTACAGCATTTGTGAGCGTATCCATAAAGAAACACAATACAAAAGTTTAAAACAAACTGGAACTATTTAATTTGGCTGTAATGTAAGTAAGATGGTTTCTGTAATTGCGTTCCTCTCCACTGTAATGATGGCCTACTACAAAGAATATAGAAATACTGAATATTAAACAGCCGCTGCCCATAAAGTGAACTTTCTTCTTGGGTAAAAAAAAAAAAGTTCTTAAATCAATAGTGGATGTCTGATGACTTAAATGTGAAACAATCTGCAATTATATCTAGTCATCAAGCTGCTTGCACTGTTTTGTGAAGTTGTGGTCAAATTCTGTATTTGTGGTTCCAATTTCTTACTTTCATCTTTGAAAAGAAAGGAAGAAGTCTTTTAAGGTAAAATAATGCTGCTCTAAACTTTTGCTTGCATGACTAATGTTAATTTAAAATTCATTAAAGCTATCTTTGCTTTATGTTTGATTTCTCTTTAAGCGAATGTATTTTCTTTGCTCTGCACACTGAACAGAGTGGACAAATGGCAAGCTCGAGCTGTCTGCTGTAATTTGATCCATGGGGATGTGTGAGAGTATCACACTTTCACCATTGGCCTTTCATGAAACAGCACAAGGGATGAAAAATTCACGAGTTGCTACAAGCTTTACCGGCACAGGATCAAACATTCTTCTTCCCAGATTTCTACCTTTTTTAGCTTCTCGGCAGCAGATCCAGAGCGTATGGCCTCCATCATTGCTTCCCTGGCCAAGGCTGGGTTCACGGGGGCATTGGTACTCAGATGATCCACAGTGGTAGGCTTCGGCTGGTGCAAGAGGAGGGGAGGATAAGGAGGAGGTGCGAGCATGGATGGCGGCGGAGATGTTGCAAAGAAAGGAGAAGTGCAAGTCAAAGAAATTGGTGAGGGAGAACAGGGAACGTCTCTCCTTTGGTCCTCCTTTGAGGCTGACCGGAACCTTTCTAACTCCGCAGCAGCCCCAGATGTTGTCTATTGGAAACAAAGCAGTGTGAATATAAACAGTATATGGAATATCAGGCACTCTCAAACGAAGCAGTTACGAACTTGGCCTTAAAAGACTATTTGATGAAGGTACAAAGTTAATGATTTAATCAACGACTGCACTAAGACTATTTCTTTCTAAGAATTTCTGGGCAGTGACATAATGTACGGAGCCACTTGAGAAGTTTACCTTCCTCAGCCTTCCTGTGTTGCTTTGGGCTCTAACTGCAGCGAGAAGAGCAGACCTCTCATTCTCGTCAAAAGGAGCCTCCTTCATGCTTCTGGTACCGGATGAGGATATCTTATATCAATAGAAGAGGAACATGTAGGTAAATATGTAAATAATGCCTCTGACCTGAAGAGGTCGTTTAAAGCAATGGTAGTTATTACAAAAAAATGGGCAGCAGAGTATAAGAGATCAACCAGGGCCCTGTTGCAACAAGCTCTTTTTGCCAGTGTTTTCAAAAGGTTTGTGAATAATGATGAAACTTAGCTATATTCTAATGCTAATTGCTGCAAAACGGAAACAGGTTCCATGTTTTAATAGCAATAGAACACAATATTCTGTGGGCCTTGCAAAATCAGTCAAAATCCAGTAAAACAGCCGGGGCGAAGGGGGTTGCTTCAGTGAAAGTGGTTGGGAGTGAATGAGTTAAACACGGTATAGCTCAGTTAAAGAAGGTATGATCAAAGGTGTTCCTAGTGTGCTATGTCACATGTCTGCCACATGTAAAATAACAATGCAGTAAAGAGAGAGAATCACTTTTTCAAGTTGGAAATCCAGTCACTAATTTGAGAGCCTCAGCTAAAGACTGCTGCTGACAAAGTGGTATCTAGCTTCAGAACTAATACCGGCACTTAAAAAAAAGTTAAGAAAACAAAAAACATGATATGGATTGCAGCAAATTCAAGTTTGGAGAGAAAAGACCAACAAGGCTATGGTGACTATATGAGGTCTCAAAATGTAATCACTATGTCTATAAACAATGTAAATTATAAATGTTACATTTTGCCATGACAATATTAACAGTTAATTGTCTGTCCAAAACACATTGTCTTTAAAAACAACAACCTGATGTTAAGTGAAGTCGAGAAAGACTTATTTTTATAAAAACAAGTAGCCCGTTTATGTTAAGTGAAATCGATAACAATTATTTTTATTAAATAAAAAAAAGTCAAAAAAGGTTGTCTTTATTTTAATTTTTTTTATAATAATGAAAAAAGAAACCTTATTCTTAAATGTCACTAATATGCAATTCCAATGAAGTACTGACAGAACCGGTCGCCAATTTCATGGTAAGCAAGGTTGTCGGCATCAACATAAAGTAACTTTTAATCTAAACTTAGTCACAAAATCAAGGTAAAGTAACAAAGTTACTTTTAAAGTCAAGTAATCAGTAGAGTAACAGTTACTTTTTCAAGGTAACTGTGGCAACACTGCCGTTTTAAACATATGTTGAAGATAAAAAGCAACATAAGTGCACTTCATTTACCATTTTAATAAAATGGAATTTTTCAATTGTTGGACTATGACGTTTTAGTTTGTTTTTTTTCCTCCGGAAAAGAGCCAGATGCAAATCGATTCAATTGACATTCTGACGTTAACACGACTGGTTAATGGAGATTTTGGGCGCGAGACCGAGCTCGAGTATAGCAAATGTACTGTGTTATGGACAATGGTATTAACAGAATTATGCTCTGTAAAATATGCATGGTGGAGAGAAGGGAAAAAAATGCCGTGTTCTGCTCGTGGTTCAACACTACAGCGAAGTAGTGTTTTTGCAGTTTCATTCTAACTACAGAAGACCCATGTTTTCCCAACATGGAGTGGTGTTTAGAATTGAGAATGGAAAAACAACACCGTGCGTTCTGTGAAGAGATGGCCATTATCATTATGTACATTGTCATAACGCAAGCTGATGATGATCTCACCTTCTTGAGGCTGTCCTTGCCTCCTGCTTGGATGGCCTCCATTAGGTTACTATGCAGAGAGGTATCCTTCTCAATAGATCGACAGACCACTGGCTTAAACTTTTTAACTGGTCCAAATATGTTCACAGGTGGAGATCCAGGTGCCTGTCTGTCTGACATAGTACGTGAAAGTTCTGGCTTTGCCGCAGCTGTTAGTTGACTGGCTGTCAGGGGTTTGGCAGTTGATTGCGGATTAGATCGGTGTGTAGCGCTGGGGCTTCGACACCGATTAACTTCTCGAATATCACGTTCCGTGATGGCCATTTGAGTGGGAGCACTTGACTGGAAGTGTTTAATTCGGTCCGATACTGGTCCGAGTGAATAGGAGCTTTCTTTGATGGATTCCGCGCAGTTTCCTTCCTTGTTGTGTGCAATTTCTTTCTGCCTTTCTGACACATATCCTGGGTAGCTCTTTGACCTTACAGGACCTGGGTGGTGAAGACCGGCTTTATTAATCATATTATCTGCCAATGATATCTTGGAGGACTGGCGTGGGTTCACTTGCATGGAGTGACCCAGTGAATGGAAGGCAACATTTGGTGTAACAGGAGGGGACGGAGACGGCAAAGACATAATGCTGGGTTTCGTTGATGCCGTTGGGGTGTATCTATTGATGGCAGATGCCACATACTGGCTTGATGTACGTCTGGTTTGTTTGAGGAAGTGAGGAATATCTGAAGGGATTGTTGGTTGTGGTTGTTTCATTCTTTCTGGTACTGAAATATCTTTACCCATTATAGCTTGTAGCTCATTTTTCATGACACTATTCATTGTGCCGATTTTTCTACCAGTTCCTTTGGGCGAGGCATTGTCTGCAGTATTCATAACTGCGTGTTGTGTTTTTAGGAGTTCTCGTCCGTCAGCGGTTAATGTAGTCCCAGCACTGTGAGTACTTTTAATGTTGTCAAAGCTCCCCTTTGCCTTGTCAGTTACACCTGTGCTGCAAGGAAGAGCACATTCTTGCCTTTCACTACAGCTCCAAAAGGTTTTGGCTTTTCCGACAAGTGGACGCTCCTCACCTCTGGAAATTCCCGATTCTGTTGCAGCAGCAGCAGCTCTGTTGTGGTAACCAGACATTTTCATGATATTTCCTTGCTCATCAATTTTAATAGCACCAGTAGTTAACGTGGCAGACGCATTTTGCGTACCACCTTGCGTGACACAAGGCTTGGGAGGAACAACGGTGAATGTTTTCATACCAAGTCGAGTGGTGGGATTGCAAGGACCTTTCCTGGGCAATGTATCTGAGCTGGAGTTATTTGGGTAAAAAACATTATTGTCTACTTTTTCTGTAGACAATGATCTCTGGCTGGTTTGGGGCAGGACAACACTGTCCTCATGTAAGCAATGAGTGTTATCCGTCATGAGATCAGATCTGAGAGTTTGTGTCGTCATGTTTTTGTTGGGTACCTCGGACTTGCAAGGTTTCACTGCTAACGGTCTTTGTGAATCCTCTTTCACATCTTCATTTTTCTTTTGCTTTGTGTACCCACTTGAGCCATTTCCCTGTGTGGTCATATACTGATAAGGATTAGCATTCATAATGCAACTTTTTTTAGTGGAAGCAGCTGTGCAAGCATTATTGTTTTTGTTGCGCCACTCTTCAGCTCTCTCCGAACCTGTGATAAAATAGAACAAGACACATTTTGATTAAGATATGACAGATCCCAGAGGAAGCTCCCACTTTTTGTCTTGTGGCATGCTCACGCCCACTGCAACTAAGCACCCGGCTCTATACAAAGAGGCAATAAAAGGACTGATTTTTACATTTCTTTTGACTTAAACCCATAAAAACAAGGTAAACATAACTTGTTTCAGGGGCTGGAAGGAATGAGTCTAGAAAAAAGTTAGCTTTTTAAAAAAAGTCTTTGTATAAATTAATTTGGTAAACCAAGGTTCCACTTCCAGGAAATTTAGCCCTAAAAAGAAGCTGATATATACAGCAAAGATCAAACACTGCACACCTTGGCTGTTAATATCTTACCATTCGGATTTGTTAACTTCATCCCTGTGAGTACTTTTGCCTTTTTCTCTTCTATAAGAGGTTTATAGTCTTCCAGTACCGGTACTTCATCTATGGCTGTGACAGGTACATTCATGTCCACTACAGACACCGGCACACCATGAATCACTGTTGAAATTTATTATTGTGTTTTTTTTAATTAATAAAATATAGTCAAATAAATACAAACATAGTTTAGTAATAGTAAGACCAGAACATTTGAATGAAGACAGACTGTTAAAAGCCACAGCAGAATTTTACAGTGTCTTGTTCCCTCACCTGTCAGGTCTTCTTCCATGTTCATCTGATGGAGCCATTTGTATTTCTCTTCAAAAGTGTTGTTTTTGTTTCCTGACTTTGCCTGAGGATTGCTTTGCCTGTGAGGAAGGTACACACACACACATAAAAAAAATCCATTAGATATCAACACACATTTTGGTCAGTATTCTTACGTGCAGACGAGAGATGAGGCCACAGGGACAACTATAAAAACTCATCCAAGCCCTTTGCTCTTAACAGCTGTGTGCTATACTATTTGATTATTTTCATATTTCCAGAATCTTTGTGCAGTTCAGATTGCAATTACTTTAAGGGTTAAACAGACTATTCTGATTAGATACTAGCATTTCAGCCACAACAAGACAGCTAAACACAACTACAAGTTGCCTTCTCAATAATGCAGATAAATAAAACAATCTGGAACACTCACTGGACAAAAGCATCTGGGCCAGGGTTCATACATTTTATTTGAGTGAGATCATTGTTCCTAAATTCCCATTCTGGGCACATTACCACTAGTGTTGTTCCGATACCGATACTGCATTAAAACAGTGGTATCGGTATCAGAGAGTACTAACAAGTAACATGTCAATACCATTAATTCTGACGCTAATATAGGACATTGGATGCAGCATCTTGTGTCTTGCTCATGCACAACATTCACTGATGTGTGACATGTTCACTGCATGCCGAGCTAAGATATCCTATTGGCCCTTGAATGCTCTGAACCAATGGCAGGGTATCGAAATCAGTATCGGGGGGGGCTGTATCGGAACAACACTAATTACCACACACATTTCAATCCATAAAAGTGATATGTGAGAGCATTCACTCTCCACAAAGGCCTTTGATTAAGAAAGAAAACCACAACCATGCTATGCTACTTTTGAGTACAAAACTAAAAAGATCAAAAACCCAACAGTTTTGCCGTCACAACTACACCACTGTGTTTGGTGATCAGTGTTTTTACCTGAAATTACCCATCACAGCTCATTTTCATAACTTCTGCATCATCAAACCTTGGGCATGATTCAGTTTTTTTTTCTTTTTTCTTTTAGACGAGGTTTCATGTTTCGTCAGCAGTGCTTTTGGCCATGTAAACTATTTTTGCATAGTCACTTCACTTCCTAATGTTGAGTCACAAACACTGATACAGTAGTTACATTTGTTTGATGAGCTGAAACATTTAAGTGGTGAAACTATATAAAAAAAATAAAAGAATTTGAGAAGCGGGTATGCACCGCACTGTATTATAGCGTGTGCAGACTTATGCAACCAGATTTTCTATGTTCCCCTCTCTGAAATGTTAAATTTTTCATATGAATTCATGCAAGTTATTCATATTAGAGGTGGGGAAAAAAGTTTTGATATTATCAAAGGAATGTAACCGGAATTCCTTCACTGACGTAGATTGGCAAATAGGGCCAATAGTAAAAGTGTAGTAATTTAAAAAAATTAAATAACATTAAAAGCATACTCTGATCAAACAGATGATTAAAATTGTAAAAACTTTTATTTTATTTTATATAAATATACACTACTCACAAAAAGTTAGGGATATTTGGCTTTCTGGTGAAATTTATGGAAAATGTCAAAAGTTCACGTTACAGTAGGGCTGGGCGATATGGCCAAAAAAATTAATCTCGATTTTGCAGTCATTTAGGACGATTACAATTTTAAATGATTTTAATCTAATAAACCCAACAAACATTTATTTAAAGGTTTTGTTTATTCAAAAATAATTCCTGTGCAAAAATGTTCAGACAACAATAATGTATACTAATTCTAAATTAGTTTAAACATAAATTTAACATTCATAGTGTGATCTTAAATGCCACAAAATTAAGTAGTTTGTAGCTATTGTAAACATGTCTTTAAAATGGCTGCTGAAACAAGTGGGACATTTTGTTTGGCACACACAAGTGAAAGACACTTTGCCATTATGCATGCACGTGCAGGATCATGTTTATCGATGCGGATGGACCAATGTGTCTGTCTGAAACTCATTCGGAATGGAACATTATGCACATCAGCTGTCCACATTCAAGTCCAAAGCGACCAGCATACACACATTGTGGAAACTGTACAAGACTGAAAAAGAGGGTGACTAAACTACAACGTCTAATATAGTGTTAGAGAGAGTATTAAAATATATGCACTTGCACAAATGTGACTATATGAAATGCTTCATTGCACACGCTGAAAAAAAGGTCGCATTTTGGTTGCAGTCTCAAAGCCTGCTGGAACAAAATGTGAGAAATGTGAAGTGTTCTGAATACATTTTGTTCACTAAAAGACAAGCCATTGGAGGTTTTTCAAAGAAAAAAAAACATGGACGACCACGACAGAAGCAATTACTGACAGCCACCAACCACATTAACAAATGAGTGCAGTGAGAGCGTCATGCTTGATGGCTTACCACACTGCCAAGGCCCTTTGAAAAAGAGAAACAAGGGCAGGGCTCTCCCTAATTACAACTACATTCAGCGTAATGTTAAGTTGGATTTTTTTATTTTTGGGTTGTTTAGATGCTAGTTAGTCAAATTACTTTACGTGTAAGCAGTCTATGACGCAAAAGAAGTTACAGGCACTTGGTCAGATACAGGGCTAGTGTAAAGATCAAGTCTGTGGATCTCACTCTGCTTCATCTATCCTTCCTTCCTTCCCTCAGTCTTTCCTTTGGTCTCTTGAGGTCTCCCTAATTTGTTGGATTTGAGATGTTTCTGGGGTTGGTGAAAGATTGTGGTTGGTAACCCAGTGGGTGGTAGGTGATGTCTGGTCGGTGCTGGATTTCACTTTTCTTTCTTTTATCCTTCCTCGGGTCTCCTGACAACCTCACGACTCTAGCTGGATTCTGAAGTATTCGGTTTAGGTGAACGGTATGGGATTTTTAATAGGTTTTAGGTGAATTAACAAGTACACACTCACACACCCGCATACAAAAAAAAAAGAAAAAGAGCAATGATGATGACATGTCGAATCGGTAAGATTACCGAATGAACAATACTGAGCTCTCTAAAAAAAGAAGAGAAAAAGAAAAAGAAAAAGTAAAGATCAAGCGTAGAGCACCAAACGTGTGCATTCTGTATCTTGATGAATTCATGTTTTGCTTATGTCTTGACCAGCGTACCAAAGAGTGAAACAGTGTGGCTTGACAGGCTATTCATACAGTACAAAATAAACGGACAAACTCAACTTCAGTCAAACACACTTCTTCAAATCATGACTTATTTACCCATTATTTGATCCCCAGGTGGCACATCCTTCATCGCTGTCACTGGAAATGTCTCGGATCGGCCCGGGCAGTTTTTCTCTTCTGGCACCAAAACTTGGCTCCAAAAAAAAACTCTCGTCTGGGGATGTGGGATGAATGTCAGACGGGGAGCTCACCAGGCCCGAATCCTCACCATCTACCATTCCCTCAGAAGCAGCATAACCTTGATCTGGTAGACTGCTGCCACTGCTGCTGGTTCCCAGGGACAAAGTCTCAGCAGTCTCAGTTTCAGGGGCTTGGGCACTGGCTCCCATGCGCTTTACAGAATGGAGCCTAGCTGAAGGACAAAGAGAGATGTTACTTGCAGGATTCACCGTTTGTTGAAATTGTTAAAATGTTAGCGATTAGTATCGTAAATTCTTGAAATTAACATGCATTCCACCCCCACACAAACAAATAAAATCGAAGGAGGTACTATACTTAGAGAAATAATTAAAATTTGCCATAAGATATGAAGTCGGACTGACGAACATGTCTTAGCTTGTTGATTTTGTATAAATATTGGGTGTCAAGATGGCAAAGAGCATGGGTATTTTCCAAAGCAAGTCTTTTTCCCCAATATCAGTACGAGTACTCAAAACTTGAGTAGTCACCAATACCAAGCACCGATACCATTAGTACAGTAGTTTTGATAAGGAATAGCCTGATTATCGGTGCAAATATTTGGCATTTTCACATATATGGGCATCAGCCTTTTTACGAATCTGAAGGCCGATAAAGCTGGTATCTCACTGTGCGGTGAATGCTTGCGAACGTAGTGAATTTTGGATTTTCATCAAGATTTGTCAAATATTCACAGGCAATTTTTACTTGTCGCAAAGAAATTTTGAACACGTTGAGACAATTTTTCACTGCAAAAATCTTTGGAAACTTTTGCGAACCCTGACGAAAAACCAAAATTTGCTACATTCGCATGCATTTGTCGTTCACTGGGAAATACTGTCGGTCACTTTTCAGTTATGTATTTATTTAAATTTCCACTTTGCTTTATAAAAGATGATGCTAAAACTGGGAGTTCCCTACACTTTTTATTTAAAAAAAATTGTTTAAAGAAATTGTGTTGAAATTTTGGAAAACGATTTACAGAAGAAAAAGGAAGAAAACCAGTCAATCAAGAGTCCTTATAAAACACGAGTAAAGAGGGAAAAAAACTACTTTTGAAGGGCGTTTTGGGGGGTAGCATATAATTTTCAAGTGTGCGTTATTCTCGAGAAACTGTGGTGAACCTCAACAGCAATAAATTCCAACATTCACTTCCAAATAAGTTTGTGAACAAAAGCCTAAGAATGGACTGGTGTCTGGAGTAAAAAAAACAAACAAAAAAAAAAGGACATTTGCGGATTTGGAGCTGCAGCACTAAGATTGATAGTTCCTGGATGGTACTATTGGAGTTCTTGCAGTGCTGAAGGCAAAAACAAGACAGAAACACAGGATGTAGCTTCACCATCTTTCACGGGCAAACAGAGGAAGTATTTGTTATAGTATTCATTCTGACACCACAAACACACAAACCAGAAAGCACAAATACATACTTGGGCCCAGAGCACAACCAACTTGTGGCTTGATAAAACAACTTTAATGATGTTTCAGTGGATAGACTGTAAACAAACCCTTTTAATTAAATTTTTTACAGTACTGTTTTCAGTTCCAGGGAATATCCTATTGCTTCATATGCCTCTCATTTTTCCAGTACAAGTTAGGTTCTCCCAAATCCGCAGAAGTGACTAAGTCGGCCACTCACTGAACTGCTCAGCTAACAAAACATCCGAGCCATTTACTGGCTTTTTAGGCCAGCATGCACAAAACTGCAAGCTCAATACTTTCAATTCTTGGAAACGAGACCCACCTTGGTTATAAATGGTACATATCACTGATTGTGCGCACCAGTGTGTGCTCACATATATTTAGGCTGTCCGTTCATGATGTGGTGCTGAGTCACAAGGCTATCTATCTTCCCAACTCATTCCCAGCAACAGCTTAGTCATGCCGGCTACAGCCACAACCACTGCACGCACACATGCACATGCAGTTGTGCACACATTTAGTGTCACATATAGTTCGTCTGTCAACAAACATACAATAACTTACACACACTTGTCAAATTTCTTCTTCTATGGTGACCTTGGACACATGCTTCCATGTTTCACTTGAACTTCATGAGCTTTTGCTTACATTCAAAGCAAATTAGTTGATGTAATGCAAACAACATTTTTGCCACGTTACGTATATTCTCAATGCTTATGCTATGTTTATTAATGAGAAAAGAGGTTTTTTTTTTCAGTAATACATGGTCACGGTCATATAATTCAGTAAAAAACACCGGGGCAAAAAATTATATTCATAACATGCCGATACTAGCACATTGGTTTGGGAGAGTTGACAATTATCAGTACGAAATATCACACAGTATAGTATACTGTACTTTGTCTGAAAATTAATTAATTAGCATCACTAAAGTATTTTAGTCATTATAAAAAAGTGTATGACAAATAAATTCATGTTGTGCCTCCACCAGTTAAAAGCAACCAATATTTGCCAGATCATCATTAAAGTCTCTGGTCTCAAAACCAATTCAGAACAATCAGCCACAGATATAATGGTTAAACAATTGATTTTAAGATATAATGTGACCAAAGTATTGGCTGAGAAGTATCACATTGCCTTGCCATAATGCCATCTTCATATCAATCATCAATCAAGTTTGTAAGTGTTATTTGTACATCACGGGATTCCGGGTTGAGCTCATTTGTCATGCTATAACCTACTGACTGCATACTTTGTGCCCATTTTTTAATCAGACGAGAATTCTCACATAATCGATTGTAACCAGATCAGATGTAAAAAACAACAAAAACAAAAAACAAGACCTGCGCACATCCATTTGGGCCTGCGTGAGAGCAAGAATGTCACATTTGACACAACTAGAAATTAAATTGTGAACAGATAAAAGTTTCTTCAAACAACGACAAGGAGAAAGGGGTAAAAGAAAGTAAAGAAGGATGAATATGCAAAGAGGAATGGAAAACAAAGGTGGATGACGAAAGGGTCAGAGAGATTTTAAGGATCCTTGAAGCGCAGACGTACAGGACCACAGCAGTACACTACAAGAAGGGTGCAGGGTAGGGGGTAGAGAAAAGAGCAGATACACAAGAAAATGAATATGACAGGGATGGAAATTGAATAGGCCAGCTAAGAAATATGGGATGAAAACACTGAAAAAAGGTCAAAAAGATATCGAGTGTAACTTACAAAAATATATTTCAGAGCTTTAAGACATTTAAAATTTACTATGTTTACTAATTTTACTTAAATACATATAACATAAGAGTGTATCGCTCATTACTGAGGTAAGGGACAAGGAGCAAATTCTGTGAAAAAAAATTAATTAAGCAAAAAAAAGATTGCATATGACACCTACACTGGGAAGTGTTTTCCTCCTCCTCCATGGTGCTTTGTGAGGCACTGCTTCTTGTGGGTTCAAGTGAAGGGGAGAACATGGGAGCGGTAGATAAGGTAGGGTGTTCCCAGGCTGGCGAACGACGGGGCTTGGGTGGCGCTGGGTGGTCATTTGTTTCTGGAAGGGAATGGAATGGCATGCAATATCATTGAACCAATTCAAATAAAGTGACACAAATATCTTACCTACAAACCTCTACAATGTTCAAAATAAACAAGGTCAATGGTGTGTACTCACAATGTAACAAATTAATTTGTTTGAAAAACTACATGTGTGTGTATGGGTGCACGTGTACAAATTGGCAAACCTCATTTGCAAATCAATGGCCAACATTTATGGGAGTATTGTGCAGTTATAGTGTTGAGGAAGTTCATTTTGACTTAAACTACATAGAGTAGTTCAAAGTTCAGTACACAAATTCTAAAACTAGAAAAAAGTGAACTACATCATTTTGTACATTTTCACCCCTTTTCAAATACATATGTTGCTATAAGCTATTAGCCTCAAAACACTGGTATTTCTCCATTTTACCATTGATTCAGTCCACAATAGTAGCCAACTGCAAGTTTCACCTGAATGTTTATTTTTATTTTTATGAGCAATTAAAACAAATGCATAAACACAATAAGAGCTAGGCACCAGGCTGAGGTTGGAATTGGGCATCACTACAGCTATGTCCCTCAAACTGCCAAACACAAACTAAACTATAGATTTATGCAACATAAATATACAGTACTGAATATTCCCCCACCCCCGATCAAAATCCAAAGGGAAAATGCTCTCATCTCTACCTAAAGTAATTTACTTTACTGTTTGTCACCACAGTAAATTTCCTGACTGAGGTAGCCAAGCTTTACATTATGCAGCTGTGCAACCAGTGGCAGCTGCGGTTGCCATATGAAAGCTTATTTGCAGTGTGTTTAGTCGGGTTTTGTCCTGCCGTTCAAAAACCACCAGAATCAGGCAAAGATAAACTAGGTTGAGTTGAATACATTGAGTTTTATGAACTTTCGTTCACTGAACTTGTTCAAGTACAACACTTTATGCAGTATTGTATAGTATGCCATACAAAATTTGACTGTGGAAAGAAACTCTTTGTCACATATTTCTGTGGACATCATTCTCCCCTACGTGGGGGTTAAGTTTCAAACCTGGCCCCAAGAAGTAAAATTCACAATATGAAAATACCCTATTTAAATACTCTCGAGGCATGTTTTACAATATTTATATTAGCACTTCTTACAAATTGACACCATCTCACATTAAATAAGTATGACAGTGAAATGACATTCAATGTAACTATCGGTAATTGCGTTTCTCACGCTACCAGCAAGATACCAACTTTGCTGGCCACTTGCAGTTAAGACATATCACTAAGAACGCTGGATCACTAAGACATGGTGTTAATACAGCATATGCTTGGGTTCACGTGTAGGGTCTCATTAGAGACCGAAAACCCAGAGAATGCCAAAGAAAATACATTTGTCGGCAGAAAACACGGGACCCTAGGTGTACAGATTTAATACAGATTTTCTTTTTTCTGGAGAGCTCAGTTCATTCGGTAATTTTACCGATTTGACGTCATCATCATTGCTCTTTTATTTTATTTTATTATTATTATTATTTTTTTTTTAATACAGATTTTCATACTGTTTGTTCCATTCCAGACTAATAACTCCATTATGCATTACCTTTCTTACTTTTATCCTTTTGTTGAACATCTCTTTGATCTGATTCTACCTCACTTATACTGTATTCGTCCTACCTAAATCTTCCCTGCTCCCATCTTTGAACTCCCTCATTTTCACCTACCTCTCCCTTTCCTAAGGTCTACTACTCTATTATCTGTGCCTCTGTCACACATGACAGCCCTCTGCTGCAGTTTCACTCTGCTATGAAAAAAGATCTGATCAATAGAAGGGCTTGCTGAGGTTCAAGTTGTTTAGATCTGTGATGGATGCGTTTGTCTTGGCAACTGCCAGCTTTGAGGGATTATGTGGGCGGCTGCATGCATATAGGCGAGAGAGGCAGAGAGGAAAAGTAGGATGAAAAGAAAGGATTGATAAGAGAGCGCAAGAATGAAAGAACAATAGCGTTTCAAAAATAAGATAACCGGCTCCACTTGTCACTTGAACCATGAAACAATACTTGACCAGGTTAGAATTCTTGCAGTTTTAAAATGCTGATGCAACGTGGCAGCTCTGTGGAGCAAACATTTGCAGTTTCATTCACCTTATTCTTGCTTATGAGCTACCGGTGTAAAATTTGAAAGCCTTGGACAATGTGAGTCCTGATCATATAGCAACCTTAGTGAGGATAAACCGTTTGAATGGATGGCTGTGCTCTTTGATATATTTTTTCCATCTGAGCTGCAGTTAAATCTGTTGCTCATTAATGGAGCCGTCAGATTTTTAACCCTTTCAGTATTGTTGGGTTCTCTGAAGCTTTTGCTGAGCTTTGTGTTCCCGCCTCAAACAAAAGAACTCAGCTCTTGGTTCCACTCATGCTGGCGCACTATACTGGATTCGGTGGCTGCAAAGAAACTGAACGTAGGTGAGATGAAGACAAGTTGCAGGGTTTTGTTTAAAAAAAAAAAAAAGACTACTGGCGCTGTACCCAGAGCACCGTCAAAAAGGCGAAAGGAGAACATTTGTCAACCCCTACTTAGGCTAACCATCACAATCCACGTGTACTCTATTCCCACCCTCTTCCCTCAGCCTGCTTGCATACGATCTTCCCCTAAAATATTGCAATAGTATTGGTCAATTGATATTGGCCATTACCAACAGAAGTCTGCATTCTGGTGTAGTTTCCTAATATTTTAAAAATACTGTGCTTAAGAAACCTGGACTTGATCAAGGTGTGCTGCCAAATTTTAGACCCATTTTAAAACCTGCCTTTATTATTATTATTATTATCTGGAAAAAAAAGTGGTACACATTTAGTTTAAATCTTTTTAAGATGAAAATAACTTAACTCATTCACTGCCAGCCATTTTCACTGAAGCAACCCCTTCGCTCCCGGCTCTTTTACTGGATTTTGACTGATTCTGCAAGGCCCACAGAATATTGTGTTCTATTGCTATAAAAACATATATATACCAAAAGAAAGATTAGAGTCTCTTCTTTCATTAGGAAAAGTATATTTGTATCGGTTTTTGTTTTTGCAGCAATTAGCATTAGAATATAGCTAAGTTTCATCATTTTTCACAAACCTGTTGAAAAGAGCTTGTTGCAACATGGCCCTGGCTGATCTCTTATACTCTGCTGCCACACGCTGGCAGTTTTTTTGTAATAACTACCACTGCTTTAAGCTACCTCCTCAGGTCAGAGGCTGCATCAAAGCCTTCTGTATGCTCTAGCATTAAAAAACAAACAAACATATAAATACGTTTTTGGGACCACAGCAATATTTAAAATAGAACGTGTTTATACGTTTTTGGCAGCAAATGAGTTAATGCAGGTTTTCTAGCCAAGTTTTAAGTCAGCCCTTTTACAAATTTTCAAAGATACCCTCCTGGCTAATGACACTGGAGACTGTCTTGTTCTGTTGGACCTGACTGCAGCGTTCATTAAGGTGGACCACAGTATTCGGTTGGTTCGTTTACAGCACCAGGTAGGCAGTGGTAGAATTCTAGAGTGCTTTAGAATAGATTGTACTTGGCAGGCAGAACTTTAAAGTAAATTGGGAATGACCAGAGTAATCATTATTTAAAGCTACATTTTGACAGTGACCACACAAAATCTCCATTTTGCATCCTCAAGTTGTTAATTCCCGGCTGTGCTGTGCTGTGTTCATATTTACCCATTGTGCTGTGTCTGTTGTTTTCAACTTCGTCCTCTGTCCAGGATAGCCCAGTTAAAGCAGGCCCACTCTCCAGTTTACCCATCCTACCGCTAACCTTATCCAATTCCTTCAGTTTTGTGCTGGGACGATCTGTAGGGGGTTTCGTGCGCACTGATCTGCTTGCCGTTCCTGAAGTACTACTGGTGAGGGTACTATAATGGGAAGCGGTGTCATCTGTGTCAAGATCGGAGTCGGGGCTGTGGCTGAGTTCAGAGCTAGAGTCCTGAAGAACTTGGCTGCCGGCAGTGCTGCTGCTCGGAGTTGGGGAAGCACTGATTGGTACAACCGTGACAGTAGATGGAGGTTGACCCTTCATCTCCAGGGATTGTGGCTTCACTGTTGTTTTGACAGTGGTGGAAGAGATTGGGGTTGACTGGGTTATTTTTCTGCGGAAGGCTGGAGAATGTTTGTCACTCGCTGGGCTATCAGGGGTGGGAGTAGAAGAAGCAGATGCACAATTAAGATGTGGGGTGATGGAATCTGCGTCCGAAGGAGGGGCTGGAGCCTTTCTTTTCCTATGCTGGCTTTCTGAGCCAGAGCCCATCTGATGGAAAACAGTGAAAAAAGGGAAAGAGAGGATAAAATGAATTGAAGTAGTAGCTTAAAGTGCTGGTCGAGCTTCTATTTGAAAACAACAACAACAACATTGAGATCAATTATACAGTATGTGGAATACTTTATTCCAGAGTCCAACCTGCTATAATAATAAAACCTTAGTCTAACTTATGTGTATACTATACAGACAATGTTTTAAATAATTTAGAGTCATACTAATGTAAACACACACACACACAAGTAAATAGGAATTATAGAAAATTTGTGACATTGGTAAAACATAGCTTAATTAAAACCAACCATCTACATTGCGACTGTCGATCATCCCCAAATATCATGGCAATGAAAGTGAACAGCATTTGGGCAACAAGTTATCAACTTCGATAACTTCGGTGGATTGTCCTCTTATATTTCCATTGGCGCAAAAAGCCGCAAAGGAAAAACACAGTGAATCCTTTCATGCTGGCTGTGAATCAAAATTGTTGGAACGTAAGTTTTTTTCCCTCCTCTGTACTGACAATAGCAAAATATGCAGCAGACATCAGTTCACAACAATTGAATATACAGTCCACGTCTACTATAATGCTCTAAAGATGGAAACCTTTTATTTTGGTGCATTTGCCCTACCAAGTGCCACTGTGCACTGTGTGTGCGCGCGCGTGCATGCAAAACCATAAATCAGTCTGTGAAATGACACAGTCATATCAAGTAATTAAATCCAAGTGGAGTTTTGGCAAGCGTCTGAGTGTTTAATTGACAATGCCAACATTCCTCTTAAATTTCCCAACAACAAACATTATGATGTCTGTCAGTAATACAATTAAATAGGTGAAGTATTTCTTTGCATCGCTATCATTCATTCTATGACTGTGACGTATCATATTTATGGTAGGAGACATAGAGCATGGCTGATATGTAATGCACTCTTGCTAAATGACAATGTTTTAATGTTGAACCATTGATCAGTCGGGGTGAATTGACAGGCCAAACTGATAGATGGGTTATCGGCTGGGATAAAAGCTAGATTACGTAAAAGCGCAAACTAAACAAACATTTAAATGTTTTTTGTTAGATCTGTCTTGAACAGAAATCACTAGAAAGGACCAATGTAATGACAGCAAAAAGGTAAAATGATATCAGGTGACATGCAACTGTGGTACACAACGTGCTGTTTGTACTTGCTTTTTAAATCAAAGCTGTGGCGGAGAGGAGGAGGGTTGAAGGACTGGTTGGGGAAGTCAATTATCTATGAATCAATGTCAAGCACTATAGGCATGTTTCAACAGCATATGTCTTTCTAAGAAAACCCAATTATTGCTGAATTCAACCCTGACAACATGCCTGTAGCTGCATGTAGCGTTTCATCATTCAGCAGGACAAGACGAGGTAGGTCAATGTGAAACGGAGTTTTTGCCAGCAAGACTACGTTCACCCGTGAACTCAAAGAACTCACTGCGTGGCATGCTATGTAAATCTGAATGCCCCCCAACTGGTTGTCTTTCTCCCCTTCATGGTTCCCCACTCCTCTGCCTCACTTGCATTCATACATACATGAATACTGTCACATACCAGTGGATGTGGGTCAAAGTTGAAGCAGAATTGGATGACTGACTTTCCAATGGAGACAAATGTGTGTAGTGTAGTGTGTATGTCACAGCATTGAAATTGCAGAAACGCCTAAAATGAGGATTTTATATTTAATTTGCATGTTTCCCCTTTTGCTCAGTATGATCCTCATTTAACAGTAACTCAGGAACAACACATGAGAACATGAGCGGGTTAGAAAAGGGAATGCGCCTTTATGCAAAAGCGATTAGAGGGCCCTGACAGGACAGTTTGGCGTGTCTATTAAATTTTCCACTCTATGGTTTGAGAAGCAAAGGGCCCCATGTTGGAGCATGTTGATCAGATTGGACCACCCATGGAGGCTTCAACCTGGTGGCGTGACCATTCATCACTTGTTTTGAGGCACTCTTGATGGGTGAGGAGCTTTGTACTAGGGCAACATGACAGCGCTTATATGGAATGTGAAACATAGTATGTACATGTATGAGGCTTACAGTGACATTTTTTTTTTTACATGTATACATCAGCATGCATGAGTATTACCATATATAGGTCACATCAAACCCAAATGACCCAAATCAGCTATAAAAAAAAAAAAGAAGAAAAAAAAGGCAAAAAACAAAACACTGGACTATTCTTAATTTCTCTGATCGACTATTCAGTACGTAACTGAACATCTGTGTAAGGAGCCAAGGGCTAGAAGTTTGGTACATCTTTCTGAAATAATTTTGCTCAAATTAACTTTAATAATATTGCATGTTGTTATTCTTACTAACATTTGGGTGAAGACGCGCATCATGTGAAGGATTTCTCACAATATTTAGGAAACAGAAATATATTAATATGCAACACTTCATTTCTTTTCTTTATTTCTTTTTATATTCAAATGATCATTTCTACTACATTCCAAGACAATAATGTCCCCATCACTGCTGAGCTATTTATAGATCAGACCCACAGTTCAACATGGTCCTTGGGGACAATACCTGGTGCCTGCAGGCACACATATGTGACCCCTGCTCTTGTCTAATAAAGCCATGAACTTGATGGTCTACCATTCAGGTACAATCAATCATCAGTATTGACAAAAAGATGAATCAGCATAGTAAAGCCTGTATTTTGCTGAGCGGCGCACGCTTGCGAGGGTGCGCACATGTAGCGTGAGTTGCTTTTTCGGCAGACTTCGTTCAGACACACAACTAAACCCTCTTTATACGCTCAAACCTTGTTTTCTTGTCACAGAGAAATGTTTAACATGAACGTGCTTTAAGGATGAGGCTGACATAAAACAGTCTTAGGCACACATATGAGTGGCTGTCAAATAATAAATGGCCTAGGTGGACCCCAAACTTAGACCTGATGAACATCTAAAGGAGAGAAATGAAAAAGGTTGGACAATGTGCACCCATCCAATTTAGAGCTTTGCAGTATATGCAAATGCATGTCAGGGTTTTAAAAAAAAAAGAGGAAAAAAAGCATGTGCTAAGCACGGGAAGACCTGAGGCTGTAATTATTGCCAATCGAGGTGGTTTCCAGCAACTATTAAAATATATGTTGTTGAAGAACATGTTAATTCAGCTGGGGAATCATTTATCAAAGAGTGCATAGAACAGGTTCTAAATTCATTCAATTCATTGAAATTTGAGAAAGTTTCGTACACACAACAGAAAGTAACGTGTGATGATAAATCCCACTAAACTTTCATGCTCACGCACGTCTAGGCTCATTTGCATTGAAAAAGGCCTATTGACCGAGCAATCCCTTTCCAAAATCATGGCAGAGGGCAGAGAAAATCTCAGATACCGACATTGAGGTACTTGTCTGACAAGTGGGAACAAATAAATTGTACACTTTAGAACAATTATTGCACGTGTTACGCCAAAAAATTAATTCTTTAGATACATGTATTGCAGGCTGGGGAAACGTTAAGTCACTACTGAGTATGCGCAGCCAGTCCACCTCGGTTTCTTATTGAAGGCACACACACCCACGAGCTATTCTGTAGAATGAATGAATCGTGTGTGAATTAAATCCTCCAGCCCACTTATATAACAGATGATCTGTGCATTGGATGAATGAAATCATTTCCTGTTTACGTAGCTAAATTGGCTGTCTAATGGTGCAAACTGGGAACACCCCTTGTTTTATTTCGGCTTGTTGGTGATGGAAATGTATCACAAGGAATTATCAAAAGAAAAAGAAATGTGGAAAAAATTAATTATGGTGAGCAAACAAAGAGGGGGAAAAAAGTTCAGAGAGAAACAAAAGCAGGACCACTGCTGTACAAGAAGGAAGAACATACATCTGGGGATTGAGCCAGAGCTGAGCATTAATGGAGATTAAAGATAAATGCTGTTCAAGACAATTATTGAATTGACTGATGGTTAAGAAAAACAAGCCTCCCTGTGCTCTTCAAAATTTATTTCTCCACAGAGACATCAGGAAGGAAGACAGCCAGCTAAATCAATCAAGGAGCTACACAGATAAGCAAGAAAGTCGCATGCAGATGAAACAAATGTTAGAAGGCACAGAATTCAAATGTATCGACCTTTGCTCGTACAGTGCCATCTTTATTGTTGCATTATTATTACCCAGAAGAGGTGGTTTAAAAAAAAACACTTTTGGGCTGAGCTGACGGAAGATAAATGCAAGCATATAGCCAGTTATAGAATATTAGTGTATAAAAGCAACAATGCAGCATTATAGTTTTCAAACGAGGAAACATGTCGATTAGGACGATTGTAGTCAGCTACTACACGTCTTAAGAGTATAGTGGATGTATAAGTCTACACACCACTGTTCACATGCCAGGTGTGTGTATTACAATACAATTACATGTCAGAGTTTGATCATAAAAAAACAAAATATATAATTTATTTCAAAACATACAATTCAATAAAAAAGTGGAAAATCCTTTGAGGGAAATAAATAAATAAATAACTGAGTTGATGTGGATGCACAAATTTACACACCCACTTATAGCTTGGGATGCAACTGTGTTCAGATTTAACAGATCACATTCAAGTTAAATGGGGAGACATCACCAAAGTGCCTCTGCTTAACCTCAAATAAAGTTCTGTTTTCCTGACATTTTGGTAGGCCCATCTTAAAGATGAAAATAATAAATAACGCTAACTAAATATTTTTTTGTGTTTAAGTTACATACTAATATAAATTTAAGCTAAGGCAGTGTGATTAAAGTTAAGACTTGGATGACAGTGAACAATGCTGAAATGTCACTTGTAAAATTACAGTTTCAAAAAGGTTAATAGATGACATCCGTTTTTATGTTTTAGAAAATACAGTAAGTCTCATCAGTTACATCATTTGTCTCCCTATTACGCTATGCTCTTATATTAATGTGAACTTTTATCATGTTAGTCCTTCTACAGGGTGAGGGCATGACAGCCAGATTCCATGATGTATGACTTATGGCAAATACAAAGCGTATGCAATTCTTATGTTGCACCGTAGACATTGTGTACCTGCATGAAAATCCTTGAGACTTTATGGTACATTATTTTCCTGTTCCTAAAGACACTCTCTTCAGTTATTCTTTTATCTCCACAAACAACATATAGGAGGACAAATAAATGTATACAAGATGCACCTACTGTTATGGTGCAGTAAAGCAGAACGCTCCAAAGAGGCAGAAATGCACAACTGAAAGCCCATCACTTTTGGGGTTTTTTTTTTCTGACCTCGGTGTTCCAAAACATACTTCAATTTGGTGTAAATTGCATACACATTTTGTTCAAGCTCAGAAAAATGAGCAAACAGGAGGCATGTGTACTTCAGCACGACCTGGCTATGCATGAACGGCTATGAATATCCATGAGACTGTGTCAGACGGGGTAACAGTTCAGACAAGGTATTAAAGCAATACGGTGTCAACAAGTCCTGAGGTGACTTTACAAATTCATTCTCTGAGGCTGACCTCCATATCAACTGTGGTGTTTCATCACTCCTAATCTGACTTCATAAAGAGCAATTGATGTCAAAGTGTATGACAATGACAAATAAACATGCAAAACCAAGATTCTTACTTTCAAGGCCGGCACCACAAATAAACGCTACATCTATGGCAGATTGGTGACAAGGTTGTTTGAACTACGTTCCCAGTGTCTGAACTCACAGCCACAATCTCAAGGTTGCTGCACATGAATTACATCGTAATGAGTGTTCATCCTCCTTTGCTCTTTATTCTGTCAACCTGAACGGGCAGTTTTTACCTTCACATTTCACTTGTTTTTCAGTGATCAGGAAGCAGACTGACTAGGACTAAGATCATTCACACCAAAAACATTGTTTATGTATATTAAAAAAAAAAAAAAAGGTTTTCAGCAGAAGGCAACTAGGACCTCTGTTGCTAAACATCATTTCCCAGGATACCAAAGTTAATGAGACAGTAGGGAGATATTGCTTTTGCAATGACACAGGTCAGTGCCGTAAGATGCAACCCAGCTCAAGACATCCAACTTAAAGGCTGTGTTAAGCACATAATGCAAAAAAGACATGTACAAACGACCACATTTATGAGAGCTGACACATTTTAGACAATAAGGTCTATATGAAGGCTCCTGACAATGATTTATAGCATCTCAGTCCAATCACTTAAAAGGGAGGGACCCTTTAAGTAGCTGAACATTGCACTTACGTAATAGTTCTGGACTTAAAAATGATGTCTGCATTAAGAAAAAAACAGACCCGCCGCGAGAGAAACGAAGATAAGCCATTTCCTCAATCTCTTGCGAGTGCATTGAAAAGCTCATCGTAATTGTGTCAAAATTGAAGTGGGGATACAGTAAGTAGAGATGTACGCATAGATTTTGGTGATGATTGATCGCCGTTTTATGACATTACAAGTGACATAAATTAAAGTGTTTAGAATGTACTAATTGTCCCGAGTTCCTTTGCTCATGTCACAACAAGACTTGTGGAGCGGGCGTGGGGTGTATGATTTCCCGATGAAAAAGGTATTCCAGGTGCAATTAATTATTTACAGATCAATCAAAATTTTTTTGATTATATTTATATTTATTTAACGGTGCTATGGAAGAAACAACAGCAGTCCTTTAAAATTTGCCAAGAAACCTGCAGCTTATCATGCTTCCACAAGGAGGAAACACCCTCCTTACACACCCATTTACATTAAAGACACTGCAGTTGAAATAGTAAAAACATCAAAATTCTTGGGAGTTCATGTCTCCGACAACATGACCTGGTCCGTACACATATCTCTGGTTAAAAAGGCAAATCAACGCCTGCATTTCCTCCGTTGGATAAAGAGAGCCCACCTTAGCCTAGCAGTCCTCACCTCCTTCTACAGAGGAACAATCAAGTCTGTGCTAACCAGCAGCATCTCCCTATGGTACGAGAGCGGCAGCCTCATGGACAGGAAGGCCCTGGGGAGAGTTGTTAAGGCGGCACAAAAGATCATTGATACCACGCTGCCAACTATGAGTGAACTGGCAGAGCAGTGAAGCCTTTCCAGGGCTCGTGGTATCACCGAATACATTTCACACCCCTTTAATAAACTGTTTTCCCCTTCTGCCATCAGGAAAACGGTATCGGAGTTTGAGGTGCCAGATTCTTTAAGAGTTTTTATCCAACCGCCATAAGACTGTTAAATAGGAAATGAAAAGGACAAGTCCGATATATAATGAGTTAAAACTCTCCCGAAAGTGTAAATTGTATTGTTATTTTGAATTTAAGGTTTTATTTTTTTTATCCTTATTTTTTTATTTACTGTATAGTTTTTTATTCAGTTTTTATTTCGGGCTGTGCATTTTTGACATTTTGTTCAGTGACAACATCTGGGATGTTATGTTTGCTGAATGACAATAAATCTGAGTCTGAGTCACCTTTGTTCAGCTTCGCAGCAGTCCTGTTGAGCTGCGCGAATTTTCTCATTAAATCAGGGTTGGCCTGGTATGACTTTTAACGGCAGTTTTTAAATGGAGCCACCGAATCCAGAATAGTACTGCAGCCTAAGTGGAACCAAGAGCTGAGTTCCTCTGAGAAGGAAGCACAAAACTCATCAAAAGTTTCAGAGAATCGACAAGCAGTGAGAAGGTTAAAAATCAGACGGCACCACTAAGGAGCGGCAAATTTAACTGCAGAACAGGAAACATCGAGCCACACGCACAGCCATAGGATCAGAAATCACATAAGCAAGAATAAGGTCTCAAGTATGTCCTTGTTCATGTGTCGAGCCAATTACACACTGCACCAAGTTTAAGGAGTCAAGAAGGTTTGAGAACCCCAATAGTTTATCAGGGCAGCACACATGAATATTAAAATCTCCCATAAATAGGATATGATCATACTCTGACATGATTTCGGCAAGAACGTTTAAAGTGTCATTAGTGGGAGGTCGGTAAATGACTGTGCACGCCACACAGAGAAGGTGATTTCTAAGCTGGTGATCGATGTAGGAATTATAATGTGCACTGTTTACATTTAAAATTGTTATTTAAAATAATCACTCTCCTTCCAACACGGCCATAAAAAGTAGGCACAGTCAACAATTCAATTCACCAGCGCCAGTCCAACTTTCTCTTAGACAGAGGAAATCCAGGTCATTGGAAAGGAAGAACTCCCTCAGGATAAAAGTTTTTCTCTTCAATAACAACACAATTTCTCCGCAACACATCGTCCGATTTTCTAAATTCTTGGTGCGTTGTACTTAGGCTAAAGTGGCTATTCCAACCAGGCTCAGCATTTTTGACAGAGTGTCATTTTTGGGAAATCGTGTTTACATTTAGTTCCCCACTACTCACCTGATAACTCTCCGAATTACAGTGTGTCATTGAGGAGGTCACGGCCCCTGGTGGTGGTGCTGGTGCCCTCCTCTTCTTGGTGTCACACTTTGGCGACGTCTTGAAAGCATTCATGACTGAATGCGACTGGCCCAAGGTACTTGGTTGATCCTCTTTGTTGGGAATAGCTTGGACTGTCGATAGTACCTACGGTAGGAATATAAAAAGCGTGTCAAATCAAATGTCCAAATAACCAAAAACGCATCCAAAGACGACAGTGTCATCTTTTTGAATAAATGCAAAGACAATGTAATGATCAACTAAGCAATTGTTTCAAGTGGCCTTTTGGGCCAAAAATTATTATTGAACACAATATTCAGTGAGTCAAAATACTCTAAAATCATTGGCACTCTCGGATTCTGATAAGTGCAAAATGGTTGGCATTGAATGAGTTCATAATTTGGAATACAGTGCATACAAAATTAGTGTCAGATAAGGAGCATTTAAGTTCTGCCATTAAAATGAATCAGAACTAACTAACGTTAAGACAAGACACTTGTTAAAAAAAATTAATAATCATGTTGAGTCTAATTCTCACTGACAAATGTGCATTCTGCATTTATTATGTATTCGTTTACTGGGCAAAGTCTGAAAGTGCAGACAAATTATCCACCAGGTAGTTTTTGTCTCATGCAACAAGCTCTGTCTAGACCCTATCTACTATTAAAAATGTGCAAAATACATCTTATTTGTTTAAGTTTATTAAAATATATATCTGTAGATAAACATCATGTGGCCTTGAACGACTCACAGATGAGACGATTATTAAGATGTGTCTACATTTATGTTGACAGGTTTCATCAGAATGTGAATTTCAGGGCTGACAGAGCCACACTGACACATCCTAAATTCTTTGAATAAGAACAAAGTCCAGGAAAGATGTAAATTATGAATCTTGCTCACTGTGCTGTCTGATTGACAGAGAAAGAGAAAAGAACTTGGAGGTGTGTGTGTGTGTGTGTGTGTGTGTGTGCGTGCGTGCGTGCGTGCGTGCGTGCGTGCGTGCGTGCGTGCGCGCGTGTGTCAAATGGAGTCTGAAAGAACAAAAATAAATAATACAAGTGAAGCCTTGATGCATCTTCCATTTGGACCCCTAAAAAAGAAGAATGTTCCCACCTCACCATAAACATATTGTTCAAAGTGATATGAACTCTGTCTGACTTTTTCACCTGCCTCTCTACTTCCTAACTCTGCGGTAAACAATCGGAAATGTGTCAAGAGGAAGAGATGAAAACATAACCGTGGCAGTGTGCCCCTGCATTTGTGAAGAACCCAACCTCTAAATGCTCAGGTGCAACTAAATTCAACCCTCTGGTATAACCGAAAACAAGTTGCTGTATTGGAGCCAGCCACTAACCCTTTGGAAAGGGCAACTGCAGGCAAGCCATGTCAGCTGGAGTGATGAGACAAATTTGAATGTTGGCTGTTCAATGTTTTAGTCATGATCAGGATCACAGCATTTTTTTGTCTGAGAATATCTACAACCGTTTTCAGCACCAGGCTATTTGAGAGTTTTAAGACCACACACAAACAAGCACAAACACGGTTACATGGTCTGCCCCCTAATGAACAATTATAGATAAGATGATGGGCTTTTAGTGGTGATGTAGGCCAGCTCAAGTAACATGATGCCTTGCTGATAAGTCTGAGTGTGTGCAAGCATGCATGCATGCACAAAAATGTATGTGGTCAGAAACCGATATGTGCATCAAAGGCCACTCGATCAGATAATGGCAAAGCAAAACAAATGGGATAACTTTGATAAATTCACTAAATATTGCAAGGTATGTAACAACTGACAAACAAATCACCCATAAGCCATTTGTTTACTATTGTTATTTCTAGATATTCAAAAAGACATGCTGATGAAAAAATAAAAGTGATGTTAAAACCACATTTTTAACGGTCTGCAAAACTAAGATACCTCTTTCAAGCGTGTCTGACATTAGACAATGACAAACATGACCACTAGGTTGCAAAAGTGGACTGACACTCTTGACAGCAAACACTGAAGCTCCTGGAGGTATACTTTGTAGCTATTTTCTGCCCTCTACAGGACACCGAGATAATGCATGTTTGTGTTTTATTGAATGGTATCCTCTTTGAAAAGCCGTCTTAGCCTTACACAGGTGCACACAGGTCCCATTTTCAATCGTTTTTCTTAACGACAATTTCTTCCTCACAGGAAACTTTTACATGGTTGTCTGTCAGCAGGCCGTTTAACAGAAAACACCAGCACACCCGTGAAAATCGTTCACATATTCAGTGTGTACTCTTAAGCCTTCTCAGAATCAATAATGAATGGCCTGTGCCTAACTAGTGCCAACCACAAACCACTTTTAATAAACTTCCAATTCAGCATTTCAATTGTATTGTACAAGTCTTTCTTCATAGATGGCTCCACCCCATTGTTATATGGCGTGTGACGTCTGTTTATGTACATTTTATCTTTGTTATGAATGAATGAGCATCTACTTTGCACAATGCGATCTTAATCATGTGCAGTCTGTGAACATGCCTGCAAATTGGTTCCGGCAACCTGAAGTATACAAAATATAGAACGTTTACATCTAAGCAACACTTACGGATCTTTGGTCTTCATTTTGGATTATTTTATCATTAGCGTCATCCATGCCTAAAGATGTGGTCTCTCCCTGCAAAGGAATAAACAGAAAACATGCAAAATTCTGCATTCATGCCATGCATTACCAAGATATCTCTATGAGTTAGTATAATTTTAAAAAATTAATAATTTTTTAAATAAGAACTCGCTGTTCAGTCTTACCTTGGATCTCCTCCTGCCAAGCTGGAAAAAACCCAAAAGGCCTTTCCTAGCACCCCTGTCCAAACTGTTAGTGCTAGAGTAGATGGTGTCTGTGAAAACAAAGACACCATAACGACAATATCAAATATCAATTGACACCAGGGTGATCCTGAGAAGCCTCAAGTCAGATAACAGATCCAATCGATTATTATTCAATCAATCTGAATTAATACAGGCTAAATAAGTCTGAATAAACATGTTGATTGAGTTTGTTCTTCCAATTGAAACTGGAATAACTAAAAGCAGACTGATGAGCAAAGCTACGTTGCAACATTTTGATCAGCAGAGGGCGCTAAAGGTTAATTATTTCTAAAGGTTTCTTAGCACACTATATCCCTGAAAACGCAATATGGTGGATAACTAATACTTATACCAAATTTGTACATTCTTCCAAAGTGAGATGTGAACGGGAGATGTAATTTTCATTGTAAGTCAGTTAAAATGGTAACCAACATTCACAACTCCAGTGATTTCCAACCCGGCTGCCATGAAACAAGTGTTCATCAGGGGTTATTTGTGCATAAATTATTTACTGATCACAAATCCTTTTGTTCATCGATCTTTGAGAGCAATGAATAGTGACAGGCAGAACAATAAATGTTCTTCCATTATATGGCAGCTGGTACAATGAACATAGTATTCACCTATTGCCATTCGATCATCTTTGTTTTGTGGTTGGCCGTGAGATTAACCAAATGTAAAATGGGTGTACTTTGGCTCAATAAAGGTTGGAAAACACTGCCAGTCTGCACTAAAGAAAAAAGCCAGGTTGATGAGCAAGCAGCATTTTGTTCGGATATTAACAGCCACAGTTATGGTAGACTGATACCTGAATGGCTTAGAGATGAAGTGGACGAAGTCATTTTAGGCTGCAGCACTAGGAAAAACAAATGAATAAAAAAACAATTAGCTGGATTCAACTTCAGTGGCAAATCAATACATTTATCTAGTTATTGCATGGGGCTCAATAAAGAGTTATCTTTATTTATTTGTTTAGGTTCTCAAAGCCTAGCATTTAAATTTGGTGCTGGGTTTGACATCACCCAAAGGAGTCACTTGAATAAATTATGATTGAAGTCCAGATCTGTATACAGAATTATTGTGCCGATGCAGCTCAAAGATATTCTTTATTGACAAAAAAAAGAAGAAAAGTTATGTAAAGTCAGGGTTGTCAATATTTACCTAGACTTTGACCATGAGCATAGAGCTCCTTGATTCCAAGCTGTGTTAAAGATTGATCCAGCGGTAACTTTTGGCGACTGATGCGGTCCTTAAGGAGCTGCACGCATGAGGGGTCAAACTCGCACTTTTCACAGATAGCCGGTATCAAGGCCTGGAGCGGTAGCAATGGGTTGACCCGTACCACTGCCTTCTGGGTGCCGTGATAATTCACCATCAAACGCACTGTTTTCTGACATAGAGAGGGGAGAATGCACATAAATATTATATAACAAATAATAAATAATATTTGACAATAGAATCCGGTCAAGATTGATTGGGCATGATAGTCAATGAGTAAAAAAAGCTGCACAATCTACATGCAGTAGCTGAATAGCTATCCTGAACAGAAACAGAAAACAAATGTTGGTATGCTTGATGAAATAAACTATTTGTATAACCATCATTATGAAATAAAATATGAAAGTATAAAATACACATTAGTAGTGTACATACAGTCCATATACACATGCATGAAATAAAATTATGATCATGTATCAGTTAGTTACGACATGAATTACCGTACAAAGAAAAACTACATTATTTTTCAGCATTATTTTTGAAAGACTGAAATAGAGTCAGTCTCTGGCCTTAAACCAGTAGAGGTTCACATGGAGTGAGAGCAGCTAGTGAGTCCTGAGAGGGGTAGAGAAATAATGCATGGTAACCAAAGGCAAGGCACTCATAAAATATTCAAACTGTGGGTGAAGAGGAATAGCAAAAAAAGTATAGAAAGAGAGAGAATAATAGCTGAGCAGGATGTAATAGGGAAAAATCACACAAATAAAGAATTAAAAAACATGCCAAAAAAAAATCTTACCATGGAGCCCTACAGGACTTGCTTTCTGCCAGTAATCAGGGGCAAAAGGTGGATATGGGATAGATGTAATAATCAAGGGCTTTAGCATAACGAGCTATGCACAGTAATAGCAGAAAGCTAACCAAATGTTGTTGTACAATCATCACTATAACCATGTTGATTATTATAAGAGCCAAATGAATTACCGGTATATAAAAACAAATGACACGCCATTCAAAACACATGAAAAAAACACCAAACATGTCATTTTACACACTAGACATCATCCCACATTTGGAATCCCTCACAACAATTATAAACACTAATTCACCTCAGGGACTTGCGGTGCCAGTCTGCGCACCACTTTCTCTTCGCAGGCTTTCTCCTTGATGAGGACACAGGCCACATTGAGGGAGCCCAGCAACAGGTTGGGCTTGAACCCCAAAGAGTGGCCCTCAGGCGACAACAGCTCCAGGACGTGCAGCGCTGGATTTAGATGGTAGCGGCTACACAGGTCAACCAGCAAGTCCATCAGCGGCTTACTGATAGAGAGAGGGGGGGGGGCGGTGGGGGGGTAGAAGGTAGGGAGTGGTAGAAGTGTGAAAAGTGAAAGAGAGGCAAGAGGAGGGTGGTGAGGAGTAATGGAGGGAGGGAGTAAGGAAGGACCACGGAAGAGATGACATGAGAAGATTGGGTTACAAAGCCAATCTAGCTTTAGTTCTAGTACATACCATTTACTTTAACCAAAACAGACACACTTTCACCTGGTTCTATAATTTTCAGTTACATTGCATGTCCATTCAGTAGAAAGAACTTGGATTTCTTAGTTTCTGTTGCATAAAAGCAAATGTACAGCTTGAATGCATGATTCACCTTAAATAGCTTGTACCTTGTGCAAAAGTATGTCAAATTAATTACCGGTAACTTAAAACCATTTCAAAACAAATTCAATGGTGGATGTAATAAAAAGGCAAAAATGCAGAAACAGCACTTATAGTAAACGTCTATGTGTGTGCGGATGTACGTGCGAAACAGATATGTCCTTTGTTAGCATCTGTCAATCCAAAAATAAAGAACCCAAGAGTCAGTCTGTGGCCTTTTCTGGGACACTCGTGACAATGCAAGAGCATCTATTTCAAAATACTGTAGTGATTAATGATACATCTTTTTTTCCCCCCACAACTTAAAACTCTTCCCAGGTGTACTGACTGACATGCCTGTGACATACTTTTACAAAAATACTCCACAGAACAAGAATGCTAAAACCCAATTTTTTGTCTAGCTGAAAGGTGCCGTTTAGATGGGGACAGCTCATGAATAAGCATTTGTCACCCCCTTGGCCACCCAGCCCAACATACTGCAGTACTGGTCCAGTAGAGAGAATGACGACTAAGGGCTGAGCCCCTCAGTCCAAAAAAGCAAGTGCCAACTGTGAAGCACACGCAAGCCCAAACAATGACAGCACAGACTGTTGACTGCGTGGGATGTTCAATCGTGGAGTTGTCAATTCATCACCACGCTGCTCAATTACACTTTACTCGTCAATTAGTGTGGGGATACGTGTAGCATATACGTCGGCAAACAAAAATCGCCCCCATGTCCTACAACCACCACATTGACACATCAAGCATCCAACAAAACTCCATGCAGCTCTGCTTACAGCTTTTACCGTAAAGCAGTGGTCCATGGTATGGGGCCACACAGCAAAGAAAAATAAATAAATGTATACCTATTTTCACTGGACTCCGTTGGCGAAAATCAGTTTAATGCTACATCTCCACAATTTAGTACCACATTGTACTCAGTCTTTGCATGTTTCCAGCAGTTATCTCCAAACGTGTACAGTACAATGTATTTAGAAACATCCGTCCATGATTTCACTTCACAGGTACTTTAAGATTGCACTGTAAATAAAGTCCCAGTATAATTGCAACATGAAATATTTCACAGAGACTCCAGTTACAGTCTTTGCTCAATATAAGCCTTATTCTGTACCAGAGTGAAATCAATGATTTTTTTTTTTGCCTGAAAGGAGAACAACCCATTAGGATCAGAGAGAGTTAACAGCTCAGCTTCCATCTGTTCACTCTCAGGGACAAAGCCTCTGCTGAGACTGGGAATAGGACCCTTAAAAAGGCCCCACTGGCATGGAAACCCAAAAGGGGCAAACAGTGACAATGGTCTCTTACTGGTAACCGCAAATGGAGACAACATAAGGAGGAACAGCAGCAAGCATGAGCAAAGCGATCTTAAAGTACTGTACCTTCTTTTACAGTACATATGCAATATTTCACAGCTTTCAGTTAAAAAATATTTAAAATAAAAACGGTTTTAATTCATGTAAAAAAAAAAAAAAACTAAGTGAGTCAGAGTGTGTCCTTCTCACCTCCCATCCTCAGTTACATATGCCTGGTATCCCTGTGGTAGAGTTAACTCGAAATCCACAGTGGGCCTCATCATGTTCTCTTTGGATTCCATGCCCAGTGTGCCACCCGCATCAGGTACACTGTTTGGAAAAATGTGACGAGGGGCTGGTGGTGGAGGTGGGGCCCGGGCCTTCATTCTCCTCCTGAGTGACAAAGAGAATATAATTGAAAATTCAGATTCAGAGGTCATTAACATTTTATAATCCACATTACGCAACAATAAATGATAAATAAATAGATAACAAATAAAAAATTGTCTTATTCCAAGCTGGGCACTTCCGTTAATAACTTAGCAAGTCCCGTCTTTGACGATACTCGCCTTGCGGCAAGTGCACAATGACACAAAGCCTCGGATAAATACACAGACTGAAGCACGTGTAAGCCCGCCGCTCGGGGTGAGTACATACAGTCCCTTTCATTCCATGAGTTTCTGCGGGCCTTTGCGTCATAAAGCATTCGCCGAATATGCAAAAGCATGCGCAGGAATGTGGGCATTGTCATCGACGGGAATTGACGATTAACAGAAGTGCCCAGCTCCGGTTTTATTCTTGACGGAACACAACAAGTCTTACTGGAACATAAAGAATGACAGGGAGAAGATGATAACATACACAACATACTCATGAATAGCATATAGTATATTTTTTGTCCCGTGGCATATTTGCTACACAATCAATTCACTTATACTATGCAAGAGTAGGGCAGGGCAATTGATCAAAATTGTAAACGATGAATGCACCGAATGCAGAGGACATGAGATCGAGTCCGGGCTTTGGCCTTCCTGGGTGGAGTTTGCATGTTTTCCCCGTGCCTGAGTGGGTATTCTCCGGATACTCCGGTTTCCTCCCACATTCCAAGGACATGCATGTTAGGTTAATTGAACACTCTAAATTGCCCCTTGGCGTGATTGTGAGTGTGAATGGTTGTTTGTCTCTGTGTGCCCAGTGTTTGGCTGGCAAACAGTTTAGGGTGTACCCTGCCTACTGCCTGTGGCCAGCTGGGATAGGCTCCAGCGCCCCCTGCGACCCTTGTGAGGACAAGCGATTAAGAAAATGGATGGATGGATGGAATGCATCGAATGACGTGTTCAGTTCCTACGTTCTGAACGGACCCTGAATGCACCATGGTTTTTGCTTAGCAAGCTTGTGACGTGTATGTGATTCTGCCGTCCCTGAGCGTGCTTTAAAAGGTACTGTCCTACGGATTTGTTTTGGCCTGTCCTGGACGTTTCTGTGTGGAGACTCAACGTTTTCCCTCTAGCCAAGCTGCGGAGGCAAACTACTACCAGTAGCATATGTAAATGTCGCTGTGTGAACCCCTGCTCCTGGTTGGTGAACTGGTTCCGCGGACATCTCCACCCTCCTCGTGTGTTTGATTTGTCTGCATATCCTTGCTGCTATTTGAAAGTCACTTACGTCCATTTTTTAGGTTTTTGGGATGTCTGCATTCAGTATCATCCCCAAAACATTCAAAGTGTTTTTCACAATGCAGCGACGAAATGCAAATTCGGCTGTGCGAACCCCCGCTCCTGACTGGTGAACTGGTTTAATATTTGTTAATCTGTCCTCGGCTTCCTCAAGCGTCAGTTTTGAATGTGTTTACGAACAGCAACAGAAATCCCTCAGACAGTACCTTTAATTTGTTTAATGACAACCCTGTTGGAGCTCACTGAAAAACAAATAAATACACAACGAAAATAATTACACACATCGGATATTTAAATACAAGACATGCTTCCTTTTAAAATCATTGCCAATGCTAATGGCAAAGTCAATTTAAAATCCCATTGACAAGACATTCTAATGGTGAATTAGCATTTCTTCAAATAACCAATACTAACACACAAACGCTGTAGGAACCCATAGAGAAAGGCAATACTAAAAGGCATAGATTATTCCTAATCTGTGAAAAACGAGTTCTACTAAAGTGCAATTGCAACTGTTTTCTACTTTTATTGTATTGTAAAGTGTGCACTATCTTGTTATTTATTTCTTATTCTTTCTAGGAATTTTTATTGCCATACCACATGATATTGCACGAAATACGTTACTCGAGGTCTTAGGTTAGCCCAGGGAATCCCAAGACTTGCGAATAGAACAAAATACGATAACGCGATAAAGAGATAAGGGAAATGATTATTCACGGTTTGAATGTGTACAACGATACAATGCAGCAAAGGTGGGAAGGTAGCCGAATGAAAATACAAGTGGCTTGAACTGCACGTGATAACTGATATTTTTCAGATGATCCTCAAGATGATCTTCTAAATTGTCAAGATGATCCAAGCATTGATAGCTGTTTATTACACTGACAAGACATGTTTTCAGATAATAAACTACGGGGGGTAGCGTACGGTCGGTAATACTTTAATACTTATTCTATTATTTGGTTAGACACTAATAAGATCCATCAAAATTGTGATACCAATCTCAGAGCAGTTCAGTTTTAAACGGTACTGTAAATGTAGGTAATGTAATACTGAGGTGTAGAATGAACTAAATTATATTTGTGGCTGTTGAATTTAGTGTGCTGTTGAAAATCATAAACCTGTACTTCCAGCTGTTTTGCCAGAAACAATGCACCAATGCTATTTGTATAACTCCACACACTCCGTCCCATTCTCAACACTAGATAACAATAGGGAAAACATCCCACTTACGTCAGGAGTCCTTGTGTAGATTAAATGTTCCACAATTGTTGACTTCTCAACTGTTTATAAATCCAGTTCCAAGGATTTGTCACTCTCAAGACAGAATGTGTGTGTGCGTGCGTGTGTGCTACAACTGCATTTCAGTAAAGGTATTCCTGTTCAGCAAAAAGAAGAAACAAACCTAGGACTGTATGAACACGGCAAAACAAGCGGACTCTAACCTTAGGTTAATCATTAACGGCAAAGTAAGATATCAACTCAATCATTACGCAAGTATTTTACAATTATTTCAAGATACAATATTAGATATCAAGTGTTGTGGAATTTGATGACACGCACCGAATTTATGACATTATTACCTTTCTTAAATGATCTTGCATACAAGTGATGTGATGAATTTGATTCATAATTTTGCATTTATATGGTGTATTTGAAGGAATAGAAGAAGTGGGACTGTGCTCTGCTCCATGTTTTTGTCTCACAAATACAGAAAGACACATTGAAGAAGATCTCCATGCAGATCGAGACTGAGCATAAACCAAACTAACCAAAAGAGGGGAAAATAAATTGTTTAAAGCCAGGCAACAACAATTCTGGAAGCCCAATTCATACATAATCGTTACATGGGCACATACACACATGGATAAAATTGTTGGTACCCCTGTGTTAAAGTAAACACACGACTCAACGTTCATTTTCCTTCCTTCTATGAAGCAGTGTGTATGAACATTTAAGTGCAAATATCAATGGCACCTGAATCCTTAAATAAAGGTGTAAGCCGATAAAGTATCAAAATAATGACATACCCTATATGCTGCCATATTGGGACATTTTGTTGTCCATTCAACATCATCGCTGTGACGTATTGCGAGTATAAACATGGCACTGTACATTTTGGATTTGTTTCTTGATCTACAGTGCTATAAAAATGCCGTAAGGTGTCGTCAAGTATTGCCATAATTTAGATGGCACTTCCAACTATCTCAGTCTTCATATTCTTCCCTTTAAGGAAGAAAAAAAAATTGTTGCGGATGTGACGGGCGAGCACAACCCGGTCATGCACTGTACAGTGGTGTACAATAGGTCCATTTCGGTGCCATAATACAGTACGCATACGAAAACTGTGACTGATTGTCCCCAAAATGTATGAGTACGTGCACGCGTGCTAATCATAATCTGAAAATATTAGAACGAAAATTGCAATATTTTTTTAATTCTACTCACGTATATTAAAGACGCATTGTAGAGTTTGCCACTTTTCTTTTTTTACCCGTGATTGCCACCTCTGGCCTAAAGTGGAACTGCAGCCTCTGTGTCAAGCTTGTGCAATGTGCATGGTGCTCGAATAAACGCTTCATTTTTTCAGTTTTCTTGGAGTCTGGGCCTCTTTTTGTTTTTTCCGTTTCCATCCCAATTGTGTCATACCTTTTTTTTAAAGTGTCAATTTACATTTTCTAAAAGACCATAGTTTAGTACTTTGCAGCTAAAAACAATGGGCCTCATTCACGAGTCGTGTGCACGCAAGTTTACCAAAAGGTGCGTAGTGACACACAAATGTGTGGTTCATCAATATCTGTGTACTTAAATTTGTGGATATTGTACTGAGGCAGACATCTGACGTTTTGTTGACAAAATGGGTGACTGTGGTAAACATCAGAGAACAATGTATATTCCCTTTAGCAAATTATTTCGTAAAGAGCTGGATTATCTTGGCAGACTTAAAACCACACCCACACACTTGTGTGTAGACATGCACCTTGAAACCAAACTCTGCCGCACAGTGCACATCCTTGGGTTTTAATCTCCTTTGATGTGCAATGCAAGTGACCCAAGTTGGAACGTTGGATTCAACCACGCCTTACACAACAACCACACACACATACGCCACACGCATACACACACAAACAACCTGCTACTAAGCCAGCATGCACCTTGGTTGCCATGGTGCAGGCATCTCCATGGAAACCTATGTTTACAGCACTTGACTACTGGGAGGTGCAGACAACAGTGTAACACTAATAGTGGATTTTGAATACATAAACACAAGAGCTGAATGACCAATTGACCGAGCAAGAGAGGACAAATGAGAAAGAAGGACCTAATACACAATTGCATTAACAAATTACCACAAACACATGAAGCATGTTGAGACATACAGCCTCAAGCCATGTGCCTTCATGCTCCTGTTGCCATGCCATGAGGTAATACATCCTATTATGATGCTCCAAGTAACCCACTGTAAAGGGGTTGATGCCACCAGGGCATAGGCAAACTAGGCGGTCGCCTAAGGCGCCATTTGGTGGAGGGGGCGCCAAATAAAAAAATAAAAGATAAAAAATATTTTTCCCCCTCAGGTTTTCTAAAATAAAATATGTAAATGACCCTGCTATTATTTTTGTTTTTGCATTTTTGTTTTTGCATTTTTGTATTGCGTTGTTTTATTGTGCTATTATAATATAGTTGATACTTTTATTTTGAAGGATACAGGAAATTGTCTGATAAACCGGTAGGAACTGACGTAAGTAACCGACGTACTTCGTAGTGCCGTCTTCCAAGTGCAGAGAAGACGTGTGCGCGCGCCACAGGAAATCAGAGAAAACTGAAGTTTACAACTAATTAAGTGAACGATTTTTTTAGCACCTGCCTGAGCAGGGAACGAGGTTGGCATTGGAGCAATGTTTCATTGTTTAACTAATGTTGCTATATTTCATGTTTATTGTGTAATTCACTGCATAGTAGAACGTTACCGTTTTCGTCCACTGGAGTGTGCTAACGCTCCTTGGTAAATATTTAGCAATGCTTTTGCTCAAGATTCTGTTTTATTGACTAAGAATCTGTATTTCTGTATGGTTTTTTTTTGTTTGAAAGTTTTTTATAAAGGCAATGTTAAAATGTTTATTTACAATATAAATTGTACTCAAGATATTGTCAAGGCTATAAAAGGTAATACTTTAAGGCAATTCATTTATAGGATATGATAGGGTGTCGATATGTGTCCTCTTTTGGGAGGATGGTCTATATTGGGGCGACCGAGGGTTTATAAATTCATGAAAATGTCCGGTTGGCATTGTGTGACTAATAGGAGGTGAAGTACACTGTGTAACTGCGACTTTTTTTGGAAATGGGAATATGGTCACCCTAGTATATGGCTTAAATACGGTAAAAGGATACACAAAACATACCGTTTTGAGTTATTAATGGCAATTTTTGTTGATTTGTATTGCAGCTCTTATGGTGAGTTCACAAAAAGGAAGGTTTAATAAAAGTTGTGAACCATCAGTTGGAGAGACCATCTTTATTCCGAGGATGCTACAAAATGTTGTAGAGCATATATATTTCATTTATTTTACATTATTACATTACATTATTTATATATGTTATATTATACCACATATATATTTTATATAATAATTATTTTTTATGACTTCTAGTCCAAATAAATATGAGATCATGACCTGGCACCCTGAATCTGACCTGCTGCTGCTGTTTACAGTTAAAGGTAGGGGTAGGGGTCGCGTATCATCTCAGCATGTTAGCGCTATTGATAGATGGATGGCTCGCTCATGTTGTTGTCTATACATCAAAAACCTTTCCAATTAAAAGGTCCAAGCCTTCAGGTACTGCATTAAGAAAGCGGCGAAAGGAGGAGGAGGAAAAATGGGCCCAAGGTAGAGGCATGTCAGTCAATCAGAATTGTCTATAAAAATAAACATCAAAATAGCGTTCATTTTCATCTATTTTTCGAAGTTTCCCGTCAATTGTTAACAAAATGGGCGTCCGTTATTTTTCTTACTTTTTATATGCATCTTAAACAAATATATAGTTAGAAAACAGTTTGTAGTTAATAATGTCAGCACAAATTGCACTGAACAGTTGTATTGCACTGTACTTATGCTATTTATTTGTATTACTTGTAGTTGTCTGGTGGGGCTACAATCTACACTTTCACCAAAATCACCTAGGGCCGGCCCTGGATGCTACGGACTTCCGACTTCCAGGTTTCACACATCAACGTCGTTTCCGGCCACTGATGGCCGCGTTCCAACACTCGCACCCCCACCCCTGCGCCCCCCAACCGCACGCTCCCGTCCATCAGCGGGAGCCCGTAGGGTGTCTCAACTCTCCGAAATGCTTTGGACAACGGAGACAGACACAGACCTTGACGGGAATGCGAAACCGAGGGGCACAAACACGGAAGCGCAACAACTAGGATGCGGCCCACACGTCGCAAACAGGAAACAGAAACAAAGCTGATGTGTAAAAACAAGGAAATCGGAAGTCCCATAACGGATCAAAAAAAGCTCTGAAACCCAAATTGTCTGACCAATAAATACATAGCTGAAAACATCAACTGACTTTTTCAGAACTATTGTGCAATCTGTGCCGAGTTACAGCAATCCTCCCTTCAGTCAGGAGTTTCCGAAACCCCTGAAAGTAGCTGCTGTCAAGTCACACACATTGCCTCCAGTGCTAATCGCACTGGTGCATGGAAGGTGCGAATGTTCGGTGGTGGTCGGGGGGGCTGTAGGCGCACACTGGCAGCCACGCTTTCCGTCAGCCTGGTCAGCCTGCCCCAGGGCAGCTGTGGCTACTTAAGTAGCTTACCGTCACCACAGTGTGAATGTGTGAGTGCATGAATAATGTATCCATTCCATTGTAAAGCGTCTGAGTGTCTAGAAAGGCGCTATATAAATCTGATGCATTAGACCATTATTGTTAGGACATCATCCCCAGTCAAACGTGGCTGTTTGTGAAATGTTGCTGTTTTTCAGCAAAGGATACAAGCCGAATATTGAAAATCTTGAATGAAAACTTTTCCTTTAAGCAATGAAAATTTGGTCCTGGATGAATCATAAAATATGACAATGACTCAAAACATACTGCCAGGCAACAAAGAGGAGGCTCAAGAAGAAGCATATTAAGGTAATGAAGTATCCTAGTCCATCTCAATACCTCAACTAAACAGAAAACTTTCAAAGAGTTAGTGTTTCTGTAAAAAGGAGTGGGACAAAATCCCTCCTGACCTGTGCGCAAACCTAGTGGCCAACTACAAGAAATGCCTCATTCCTTATGTAAGAGCAGAGACTGTATCTGAATGTGAGCGATTGTGTGTTTTACCACCCTCCACCCTATTTGCAAATACCATAGCTCTATTTTGTGTTAGAGGATTCCTTCCATTCGCAACACAGTTGGTCAGGCTTCCTCTCTAACAAACCCACATGCCTCAGTGACTAACATATGACAGTAGGTTTCCAAAAATAAATGTCTGGCCTATAACAGCTGCATAATATAGTCCACAGTAGATGTTTGACACTGCTCAAACAAGAAAATAGAAGTTCCTTTCCCCTTATTAACAGGTGTCTGCCAGTGTTGTGTTTCACCTGAAATGGTTGGGAGACTTCTTGCTTTGGAACTCTGTACTGTCTGACTAACTGCCATCACTAGCATGCACATTTTACTTGCACAAGAACAAAGTACCTGGCAGAGATTAGAAATAACCATACTTAAGTGAGCATATAAGAGACTACGTTTTACATTTTAGCACTGATATTTATTTTCCATTTTTTTCGTCACGTGTGTGACATTCTGACAGTTCTGTTGTTCTTGCGGGTCTCAAGCTTCGGCAATAATTGAGATGAGACCTTATAAATTATAGGATATGTATTGTGTTTTAGGTCAGCTCTGTCAGCATATATAAGAAGTTCAGCTTTTTCACGGCACTTCTCAGAGAGACTGAGGCAAATGTGTGTGACTCACAAACACACGTGGCGTCACGTAGTCTTTGCCGAAATACAATTGGCACTGAGCAGCAAGTATGGCTATAGAACAGTGCAGAGCACTTCAAATCATGTTTACTGAATGCACAGCCATATCCCAATTGTTTACTTAACCTCCTCAATAGTAACTACACATGAAGTGTATTTTTGTTTCTGTACTTCAGTTATAGTCTACTTCCAAGAATTGGCACATCAGTTTGGAAACCAAACCTGCGCCAGTTTTATGGGTGTTTTTAGTAACCATCTTTCAACTTCAACCAACTTCAAATTATATGATACGAGGAGGAAACATCTGGTAAAAATCCCTATTTACTTTTAATCTGCAAGTACACTTAAGAACCTGTACTTTTTTTTCAACTTTTACTTGAGTAAATATTCAAATGAGTACTTTTAACAAAGTTTTATTTTCTTTACTTTTTTGTAACAAGATATTGTACTTCTACTCAAGTAGAAAATGAGAGTACTTTTCACATCTATGGTGCCTGGAAATGTAACTGAACCATAATGAAGGATATATCTATCATTGTTAGCCAACATACAGATTAAGTAAATGGTAGACACTTGTAATAACTTTTATTTATTTTTTTAAAGAAGAAGAAAACTACCTGTTCGGTGAACGAGACCAGGATAACGAATTGTTAGGGTTGGACATTAAACCTTTTAAAGTGATGGCCCTACGAGCCGCTCATTGTGGTGGCCCTGTGAGAAACACAGTACTGAAGTGTTTCAGTGATTATTTCATATTTGGAAACTTTATACTGAACAACTGAAGATATTATTTCTGTGTCGACAAATTTGTTTAGTTTTTTTATATAAAAAAGCATGAATGTATTTATTTGATCATCATATTTCAGCATTGAATTTGACTCATCTTAACAGTCTTGTACTGTACTGGAAGGTAAATGGGGGAAAAAACAAAACTCCCTTTGGCAGCAGTGCTGAGCTCATGGCTAACCACGTGAAGCTCTACCAAGTACAGTTTTGTAATGACAGTCTTGGGTGGAGAGGTTTTATTTGCAACCATCTCACATTTTCCCATCATTTGAGATGCAATAGGATACAGAAAAAAACTGTCAGTCTGCTGTGGGAAATTTTTGGGATACCGATACAAAGGGCATCCAATTCTACACTGCTTGGTTTTATAATGTGTATTGTACATATACTAGACTCACATTTAAACATCAGTGAGTATAGATTCCAACCAAACAAGAGTTAACTCAGAAAATAAGCCAGTCTGCACAAACAGGACATGTGGTAGCCAATAATTATTGGGTGTGTGCTAGGATTGGGAGACAGTCATTTGTGATGCTATTGCTATACTTTATACCTGCAAAAATTTGTCCACCCAGTCTTCCTGTCAGTGTATTTGTTTTATTATAGCTTAGAAGTAATAATAGGCTGAATGGAACCCTTTTAAGCCTGAGCACCAGAACAGAAAAAAGTGCAAAATGTCTCTGTCAAAATGACTACCGGTACTAATATTCAGCATCTGTATCAGCTCTGAAAATAACATTGGTCTATCTCTACCTAACAGGGCTCTAGACTAAGTTTTTGCACTCGTGCGCCAACCTTTTTTTCCTTTGGTGCACCAGCAGAAAAGTTAAGTGCACCCAAATTTTCCACTGCATTCAAAACCGCAGCTTTGTAAGGTCAGTGTTTCTCAACCCTGGTCCTCCGGGCATGTTATCCAGCCTGTTTTCCATGTCTCCCTATTCCACATGCAGGTGATTTAAATGACAGCTCATCAACAAGCTCTGGAGAAGTGTGATAACGATCCTCATCTGTGTGTGAAATAGGGAGACGTGGAAAACAGGCAAGATAGTGTGCCCCGAGGACCAGGGTTGAGAAACACTGTTGTAGATACATCTGATACAATCTTGATTTTGTTAATGCTGAAGACTGTCAGTATGTCCTCGTTTTTTTTTTTAATGCACTTCCTAGTTTCCCTATCCTTTTGGACTGATGTTTTTCTTTTTCTTTGAGAAACTGGTATTTCAGTTTTCACTGAACCCAAACGTCACCGGCCACCTAATTTCCGAGCGATATTCATACATTTGCTGGTGGAAACAATTTGTGATTGTGAAGCAACTGAATCAATTTCATAAACATGTGCTTTCCTTAATGAGTTGGGTCAAAACAACAACTGTTGTTGTAAACTTGAGCCAGCTGCCACAGGCAATCAGTTCAATCATTATAACAATACAATAAAAACACAGTAATTGAGTTGGTGATGCTCCACTCACTGGCACACATAAAATGGTGTTTCCTTTCTCTCCACAAGCAACAGAAGCCACAATTAAACTATGTTTGGCTCACTCAGAGGGTGGGGTGGGGTGAGGGTGTTCATCCAGCTCATGCTGGAATTCTCTGCCGTGAGGAAACTGGCTTCAAAAGGTTACCAGCACAATACTGTACTGTCATGTAATTCTAGAGCACTGCTGTACTACTTCTATAATAGTACCCGCAAAATTATGCAGTATATTTTTCAGCCAGTTGAACAAATAGAATGGTGAGTTTCTTTAGATGCAATTGAAAAGGAAGCGCAATCAAAACGCACGTAACGTAACACCTGTCACTGGACGGTGCGGTCAATTCATATTGACAAACGCACAAACAGATCACTTTAACCTGAACTCGTTAAGTCCAACCGCAACAGGACAATCAGCGCTAGATTTTAGCCTGTCAAGAAAATTACTTTTGAATGACTTACCCGGCCGTCGGTTCGGTCATTGCGGTGAAATCCAACTTGAGGCGAAGGTTGCGGCGCTCAAGAAGGGTCCAAAGCTCCGCTACTTAACCCAACCTCGCTGGATATCCATCATACTTGCACCTAGGGGTTAACATAGCCATATTTAATCAATTAGCTTCCAATAAAAAACGACGTATTTAACGACTGTGGCATATTCTATCGTCAAGTCAACAAGTGGGTGAGCAAAGATGACGGTACTCGCGCGCAAACAAAGCAAAGTCTAACTAAGGCGAACTACGACACCATAGTCGAATCATGACGTTTGTTTTTTAATGAATTTATTTCACAGACGACGCACTCATGCTCATTACCCCTTTTCCGTACGTTGTTTCTCCCTGTCAAATCCACTTGATTTAATCTTAACGCTCCCAGTTCATTCAAGATGAACCACACGCAAACTTGAAGTGATCTACTTCCGGTTTGAGGTTTCGAAGTAAAGGTATGCCCATCCATCACGTCTTTTGATCGTTTGTTTATTGTTTTGTTCAGCACAAGGGGTTATATAAAATTATGAAAAGTAACCTATCTTATTAAATTAACTGTCATGTCAGTATTGTCGCTGATATATAATACTGCATAATGAAACGTATTCTCTGAAACTCTTATTTTTAAACAGATGTCCGTTTAGCACCAACTCTTCAACACTAACTTGATGGAGCTGTCCCCAATCCTGCCTTCGTCAGCAGATAGCAGGTCAATCATCCTCACTGGACGTGCGTGAAGTTGCCCCCCTTCGCGCTAGGCGGAGTTTGACAGCACCAGTTCGTCCATCAGGGCGAGAGCAACAATTTTTGGGGCACCTACAATGACCTGCTGCGCGCATGCACGTAGCCATGGACGCACACACGAACGCAAACAAACATACAGTCTATCCTGAAGTTTTATACTTTGGTTTGTGTGTTTGAGTCACTGTGTGTTGTTTCAAATTTGAGCTCAAAGTATTGGCTAGCAAAAGGCAGGCCTATTGATGACCCTCAAAATAGACTACAACAAAATTATAGTATTATAATTTCCTGCCTACAGATTACTTGGAAAAATGCTTGAAGATGAAGTCAACTCCCCCAAAATTATATACAATATGTTCTATGAATTAAGCAGAAAATGCACCCATTTTTATCCATCTCGGTGCAGCCATTTTGCCACTTGTTGACTGAAAATTACATCACAGCTGCTCAGGTAAGGACTATTCACGGCTCACCTGATTTCTGAGTTTGGTCATGTGACGTTTAATCAGTTACATCTCCAGTTGCTCATCACAGATTCGTTAACATCATGTTTTCAGAACCATCAACAATCAAGTGACTTTAAGGCTACTGTATAATAAACACGCTAGGCCCTTTAAAATCGAGTAAAGTGTGTTTAAAATGTGAAGGTTGATGCTTATAAATAGCAGTTACTAACCGCCTATTTCACCTTCACCTAAAAGGCTAAGAAACCAAAATAATCAGCACTTCAAAATGAGACAATGGTTCTACTCCTAAGTCAAGAAAAGGATGGAGTGCCCTCTGCAGGTTGAAGATGAAATCAACAGAGCGTATTCTAAAGTGTTAAAAGTATGTGATTATATACGGTAGCTGTTCTGGGCCTTCCGTTATTTTGGTTATCTCTGCGTACCAAGTGTGCACACCTGATAAGTATCTAAGTCATACAGGAAACAACAGCCGCATTTGTGTTCCTTCTCACCAGTTAATAGTGAAGAAACAAGGACACTTCTTTACTATCAATCGAAACATTTACTCAGTAAAGAGCTACACAGAGAACAAAGAGCTTCTGGTTCGCTGGTAGCAAGGCGTCAGTCATCATGACCGGTGAATACACTTTTAATATTTTGGCACTTATATTTTGCGGCATTTATCATTGAATGATTCCAGTATATCAGCATACTAAATAGCTTATTTTATTTATATATTATTTAGCCTGAGATATCTCAAACCTTGTGTCTGCAGAAGCAACTGTCACTGCGACGACGGAGATGGAATATGATTATTCAGGGTATGATGAATCTTCAAGTGTAGATTACTCTCCCTGTGACAGTGTTGACGTGGTGAACTTCAGCAGAGTGTTCATCATTATTCTCTACTCTTTTGTTATCATCCTTGGCTTCATTGGTAAGTATCCAACTAAAGATTTGAGCATGTTCTCCTGCTCACACATTTCTCCTCATCTTTCAAGGCAATGTCCTGGTGGTGTGTGTCCTGGTGAAACATCGTAAACAGACGACCCTGACAGATGTCTGTCTATTCAACTTAGCGTTGTCTGATCTACTCTTTATCGTCACGCTTCCACTCTACACACACTACATGATGGTCAAAAAGTGGACCCATGGGGACTTTTTGTGCCGTTTCAGTGGTGGTTCCCACAGCACTGGCTTCTTCTGCAGCGTATTCTTCATGGTTGTCATGACAGTGGACCGCTACATGGTTATAATGCATGACGCCAAGGTGGTGAAATACCGCACTGTGACAACAGGGGTCGCTCTTACGGTGGTTGTGTGGTTGCTGAGCTTCTGCGTCTCCCTTCCTTCTTTCATCTTCAGTAGAGTAGCACAGCAGCCTCACGGGCTGGGTTGCAGTTACGAGCCACACGATGGTGCCTGGCAGGTGTACACCGTCTTATCGAATGCTATTTTGGGTCTGGCGATTCCTCTGCTGGTTATGGTGCTGTGTTACTCCAGAATCATACCTGTCCTGATGAGGATAAAGAGTGCAAAGAAGCAACGTATCGTCAAGCTCATCATTTCCATCGTGGTTATCTTCTTTCTCTTATGGGCGCCGTATAACATTTCACTTTTTCTAATATTTCTGCAGTCTACAGGTACTTTCCCAAATGACTGTGTGTCTGTTAAAAATTTAAAACTGTCAATATCGGTCACTGAGACAATTGCATTCACTCACTGCTGCTTGAATCCCATCATATATGCTTTTGTGGGACAGAAGTTTATGAGGCGTGCCTTGTTGTTGTTTGAACGTGTGCCTGGGATTTCCATTTCCCGCAGGCGCTCGTCAGACTACTCTTCCCGGAAGAGTTCGGTCATTTCCAGGTCCTCAGAGGCCACGTTTATCATGTAGCTTTCTTCATTTCTAGCGGTCTGTCTGTTTGCTCTCCTGACCTTCCGTCTTTCTATCCATATATCTGTCTGTCTGTCTGTCTGTCTCTAATTTAGCCAATCAGCCAGCCCAGTGTCAAAAAGCTTGGTCACAGTCACAGGTCAAGGGTCCTCTGACCCAAAACATACAGCCCCAAAACTTGAACAAAAGAGCCGGATTATTCTGTGGGGGGGATCAGAATTTTCAATCTGCATAATCACCCTTCAAAACTGAGACTGGAGTGGTCCAAAAATCATAGTTGACAGGTGTGGAAATTAAGCCTTAATGAGAATTGCAGTTTTGTTTTGTTTTTTAATTTGACGACTTAGTTGAATTTAAAATAGAACAAATAATGTATAAAATACACAACAATCTACTCTGCCTCAGTACTCAAAAGTTTTTGAAATTAGAGAGTGTCCTTATAACATAAGAGGTTCAAGTGTCTACAAAAAATAAATAAAAAGGTGTGTTTCTGTAAAAAGTGTTGATTTGTGGAATGATTTTGGAACTGACCTGAAAAGACGTCAGTCACTTGTCGAATTGAAAAAATTGTTTAAAAGCAAAGTAAAAAAAAAGAAAAAAAGACTTAAATCAGTCATGAGCTGTTAAAATTGTATATATGCTGTAATTTCTTTGGCTGTATCGGTATGAGTGTAATGAAAATTGTATATGTGAGTATGAGGATATGATTTATAAATGTATTATAGTATATGTCTATGAATTTCGTGTACATATGTTGCTGGCAAATGTGCGTATGTTAAAGTGCACTTGTATATATGACTAGGTCTATACATTTCATTTTGCTGAAATACATTACCTTATCATTTTATCAACATAAAACAAATAAGTGGTTGGACTAGATGAGTTTTTAACTTCCTCCTACCCCTTTTAAACATAAACTATTTTCTTTCTTCCTTTTCTTGTTTTTCTTTTTTACTTCAACTTATATTTTTAAATTGTAATGTGTTTTATGTTTATATGTTCAGTGGTCTCCTCAACAGGATGTCAAATTCTATTTCCCCATTAAGGATTGGTTAAAAAAATTCTTGAAAAAATACTTCTGTTGGGAAAAAAACTGAAAATGGATTTTGTTTTTATATTTTTATTTATTATTATTAGAATTGCCAGTTATATCAGTGACCTTTTTTTCTAGATTACGTGTGTATTTTGATTTATCAAATGTGTTTTCAATATAATCAGCTTTTACACAAATACAAACTGTACATTTATGATTATTTCTTTCTTTTCTAAAAATTTGTTAAAAAAATTGTAGCTAACAAAGGAAGTGTGTTAATTATATTAAAAGTTTTTCCTCCCCTCATAAAGTGTCTATAGTTCTTTTGAGCATGGTTATCATCACCATCTGAGTCTGGCATCGGTTGTGTAGTGGTTCACATAGCTGACCTTCATGTTGCTAGTGTACAATTCCCCACTCACAATCCAGGATGTAAATGAAGTCAAGTTTATTTGTGTATCATAAAAGAGCAGGGGCGGAAATATGTGGTGGCCAGGGTTGGACATGGTCACCCCTTGTCTCTCTCTGGCCACCCCGGTGGCTACCCCGACACCTAGGGGTAAATTTGGATATCTATTAACTCATTCACTGCCATTGACGGCTATAGACGTCAAAAATTCATTTGAACTATTTCTATTAGTTTAAATTTGTTTTCCACTTTTGTTAACAAGAGTATGAAAAACTTTTAAAAAATGTATTGTACGCTTAGAACAGATATAAAATGTGTGATTAATCGTGAGTTAACTATTGAAGTCATGCGATTAATTACAGTAAAAAAAAAATCGTCTGACACCCCTAATTTTTTAATAATATTTTCTTTTTTGTTTGATTACTTAATTATTTAAACTCAAGATTAATCACAATTTTTTTATATGTTCTATATATACAATACATTTTTTTCTAGGTTTTCATACCCTTGTTAACAAAAGTGGAAAAAAATGTGAAACTAATAGAAATAGTTCAAATGAATTTTTGACGTCTATAGCCGTCAATGGCAGTGAATGAGTTAATGGTGGTCATGATGATTTTACTTGGAGAGGAAATTGTTTTTTGAGGTGATAGTTAGATTAACAATTTTTTTTTTTTGCTCATGGATTTTGGCTTGGGGTCGCACTCCCTTAAAGTTAGTGTGTACACATGATGAAACACAAGTAACAATAATTCTCCTGTATATAACAATAAGAAAAATACCTTACACTATAAAATGCCCCCAAAAAAGCACTTTGGAAGAAAACACTACTACAAGCAAGTACTGCAAATCCATATGTAGTGTATAACAACGTTTGTGGGTGTTTCCTGTTTCTGAAAAATGTGTGTAAATGTAAAAATAGTGACAATAGGCTTCTCATTAAAAAAAAATCTGTCATGGTTGGCACACAAAGAGGCATTTCTTAGAAAACCACACGTTACCTCTGTGCAGTATGTCGGAAACAACACCTTCATTTAGCTTTTACCAGAAAACAGCTTTGCCACAGGATTTGATCCGAAAAGCTGAACAAGGCACAATAACAGGACATGCAAATGTGACACGGCGCAGAGCAGACAGCAAGGAGCAGCGGATTTTGTCAGAGAATGTGGTAATTGACTTTTTAAACCTTCTTAGCTGTAACGTTTGCGACAGCGCTCCCGCAATTCTTACAGAAAACGTTGAACTCGTGTGCGTGTGCGACTAACAGTGTCTGCTACAGGAAGTGGGGGTCGTATGGGTGTCAGTGTTGCGGCTCTATGAAGCCCATAAATTACAAAAACAAAGACCACATGAGCGTAGTCAGAGTTTTTTTTTTTAAATAGCGACACAAAAGGTTCCTGTTCAACTCTATATCCAAATCTTCATCATTAGTGCCGTTATACTTATCAGATCAAGCATTCGAACATTATCTACAGTGAATCAAAACAATGTGACTCCAGATCAAGTCTCTCTGTGATGACTCACATCATGATAATCGTGAAAGTTCATTTTATAGGGCAGGAAAGTACAGTTAGTTATAGTTGTGAGTATTCTCTTTAAATACATTTAAGATTGAAAATGTTCATAATGTACTCTGGCAAAAGCCAGAAGATAACAAATTAAGAAATGCAAATGTACTTGAACTCAATATTTTACGCAGGTAATGTATAATTTTGAGCTTCACTGAATCATGATGATGAGCAAAAAAAAAGAAAAAATAATAATAATGAATCCGCTGCCTTAATAAATAAATAAATTAAATAAATCACCTTTATGGTTGTTTGGCATTTTATTATTCTTCGTATGAATTTACATTGCTAAAAAAAAATAATAATCTATGTGAAGATTTTATAGTGCATGCACATGAAATACATGTTATTTAAAAAAAAAAATCATTTTAGGGGCTTCTTTATAAAATAATATATTTTTTAAAAAGGAGCAAAGCATTGGAAATGTTGAATATTACAGCTGTGAGCTTATGCGATTGAACTTCTGTTGTTGGCTTGTTTAATTTTTGATCATTTGGGCGTTTTTAATCTCTTTAAAAAAAAATAGAGAGAGATTATTTTTGCTCTGTTCGAATGAAGTAATTTCTTGCTTTGTATCTGCTTACACAGATTGATGGATGCAACAAAGAACGAGACGTTCATTTACTTGGACATGTATGATTATGAAATTTACGATTCAAATTCCACCTATTATGGGGACGAGAGTCCCCAGCTGTCGGAAGGATTCGTGGCCATGCGGATCGTCCTCTGCATCCTGTGTTTTCTTGGTTTGATTGGTATGTTCAGAAAGTGCAATATACTGTTTTACACATTTGCTGTTAACACATTCAAATTCTCAATCGGTCTCAACGAAACAAACAGAGAAACATACGGAAAAATGTGTTGTTTCACAGGCAACGCCACTGTACTCTGGATTCTCCACCGCTACATCAAGCTGAAGACATTGACGGATATTTGTCTCCTCAACCTGGCTCTCTCAGACCTTACGCTGGCTCTTTCTCTCTTCCTGTTGGCCTACAATTCTCAGAACCTGGCAGTATGCAAAGTTACTACGGGAGTCTATCAGGTGGGACGGGATTGTGGTACAGCAATACACCAAATCAATCGTTTAGAATAATTGACTAAAGCCTCTGGAATTTGATTAATTGTAAGACTTCATAAACACGTCAGGCAATAAATCTATCAAATCATCAGAATTGTTTCCATTCCTTTTCCTGAATTGCTACTCTGTCCGACCTGGCTATTTGTTAGCATTTCAATGGCGTTTTGCATTGTTGGTTAGCATTAAGCTAAACATGAAACAGATTTTATTAAGACAAAACTATGTGGTTCTTTAAAATACACAATGTGTAATTCTCTTCCTTTATGTTTTCTTTGGCAGTAAACTTTAAGTTGGAGTGGCAATAAATAGCTTGAAGCCACTTTTTTAAATAATTGTTCTGTCAAAATGCTGCTTGGTGTGAAGTGAGTTGATTTGAGTTCACTGCCAGCAGAGAGCACTTGTATCTCAAATCTCTGCTCGCAATTCAAAGTAAAAAATCGTCCAACGACTGCTAGGATCTCGAAAAACACCACGGCACAGCTGTACTTTTACAGCAACTTTTTAAATACAACCAATTATATAGTCAATTTCCCATAATGTGTCCCTTTTAAATAATCAAAGAGACATGTATTCAAACACTCAACAGCACTAAATGTTTAAGCTTCGTTTCAGATTTCTAATTTGCTCATGTAGACTGCAATTGGGTCAAACCAACACGATCACCAGAGAGATTTATTTCTACGGGTGAAAACAATTGTGAAGCCAAGAGACAATAGAAAATCGGTGGGAGTACACAATCATTGACGCAGCAGATACATCAAAGAAGAAAGACACAATAAATGTTGAATGTACAGAAACGTTTGGAGAATTTTAAAGAAAGACCCTAAAATAACTTTTTGGAGTGACGTCAGCAACATCCAAAATCAGTGCACGTGTAACAACACATTGTTTGCAGAAGACAAAAGAAGTGTGACAACTCATCAATTATTAAAATAATCAACGACTATTTTGTCACTCGAATAGGTTAGAGAGTGTTTCAAGGGATACTTGAATCATTGAACCATTTTCAACAAAATATTTTGTCTATTTGATAACTTTTTTCATGTACAATTAATACCTTTAAAAACAAAATTTTCCACTTGCTGTCGACTGAAGATGACATCACCGTTGCTGAGGAAATAGGTAACGGCCAATCACGGCTCACCTGTTTTCTGGTTTTAGATAGCAAAGTGAGCCATGATTGGTCATTACCTGTTTCCTCAGCACGGTTTTGTTATCTCCAGTCGACAGCAAGTGGCAAAATTCGGTTTTTAAAGGTATTAATTGTTCATGAAAAATAATGAGGTTATCACATGAATTATAGACAAAATATGAACTTTTTACTGTTAAAAAGGGCTCAATGTGCCACGTATCCCTTTAACTTTAAATTGTCCAAATCACTAATACTAACAATAAAATAATTGACTGATAAATCGATTATTAAAATAAGCGTTAGCGTCTTCCTTTGGTGTTGAATCGGTGGAGGCTGACGTCTGGTGATGTCTGGTCGGTGCAGGATTTCACTTTCCTTTCTTTCCTTTGATCCTTCCTCGGGTCTCCTGACAACCTCATGACTCTAGCTGAATTCTGAAGTATTCGGTTTAGGTGAACGGTATGGGATTTTTAATAGGTTTTAGGTGAATTAATGAGCACACACTCACACGCACGCACACATGCACATACTCACACACATACAAAAAAAGAAAAAGAGAAAAAAGAGAGGGCATTGAGGATGACATGTCGAATCTGTAAGATTACCTGAGCTCTCTCTCAGGACAAAAAAAAAAAGTAAGTGTCAGTTGCAGTTCTAGTCTTCTTAAGAATGACTCAAGACTGAAATTTGCCAAAAAGTAGAAAGATTAGCCTCACATTTTCTAGAAAAAGGTTTTATAGCCTGAGGAGACAAAATTATGATTGGGCTTTGCATGGCTTTACAGGAATAAGATCCTTCCTCTCGATCATGATGGCAGCAGAAAAATTAAGTCCGACTTTTATTTGTCTGCCTATTTGAACAAAGATGGAACGAGATTCCTCATTATGCAGCAAGATAATGACCCAGAACAGAACACAGAAACAGAATTGTGACTTCAAATATATTTCACGTCAACCTCCGCTCTCCTTTGCAGTTGGGATTTTACAGCGGCACGTTGTTTGTGACCTTGATGAGCGCGGACCGCTACCTGGCCATCGTTCACGCCGTGGCGACCATGCAAGCCCGGACACTTGGCTGTGGACTGGTTGCCAGCATCGTTATCTGGCTGCTGTCCGTCGTCATGGCAACCCCACAGGTGATATTTGCCACTGTCAAAACGAGTCACAACAACTCCTTGAGTTGCCAGCCGGTTTATCCAGAAGAAAGTCAGCAGTTCTGGAAAATGCTCCGGAACTTCAGCGAGAACACGGTGAGTCTGCTCCTGTGTCTACCCATCCAGTTCTTTTGCTATCTGAAGATCCTGCTTGTGCTATCCAAGACGAGGAACTCCAACAAGGGTCGAGCAGTCAAACTGATATTCACCATCGTCTGTGTGTTTGTCGTGTGCTGGGTTCCCTACAACGTTGTCGTTTTCCTTCAGACACTGCAACTCTTTGAGATGTTCAACACCTACAAGGCCTCGACTGCAATCAGATTAGCCATGGCCTGGTCTGAGATCATTGCACTGTCACACTGCTGTGTCAATCCAATCATTTATGCCTTAGTTGGGGAGAAATTTCGGAAGCCTTTGAGGAATTTCTTGTCCAGATACTGTTACAAGAGAAGAGGCTCTGTCAGTCAGAGAGACAACTCGGAGAAAGAAACTTCCAACACAGCTCTAAGATCCTATTAGGAAACTAGGAAGAGGCAAAGTCGTGTGGAATTGATTGTTGATTGTTATGAAGCAGGAGTCGGAGGCTACTGAATGTCTAAAGTGGCCTATTCTATGCCTTTATCATTTGTTGTACAGTATGCTCGCTGTTTTTTTCCTACTTTTAGTCATTAACCAAAATGCTTCCCTCCCCCTATATATATATATATATATATATATTAGAGCTGTCAAACAATATATTTTTTTAATCAGATTAATCACATCATAGAATTTTGATGAATCACAATCGCTTAATTAAAAAGGCTTTTTGTCAAAAAAAATTGCCCGCCAAATTGAAAGAGCACTTGTTATGTTAATTCTTTCGACATTTAATGCCATGAGGACGTCTTCAACATTTTTTGATCCAATGCGCACGCTTATCCTCCACTTTTTCTAATCAGTTAATTGCATAATTTAAAATGGAAAAAAATGACCCCGATATTTTTGACATGAATTTTTTTTCTGAATGTCATACACAAACATTTATTAAATGCTTTACAACCTGTGCTACCTTTAACGTAGCCATCCGCTGCCAAGCTAAAGGATAATCTGCGGTCAAAATTAATAATAGTTAACGCTTTGTCAACACTAATATATATATATATATATATATATATATTATCCTTTATATGTTGATGGATGGATTTCATATTATTTTGTAACAGTGTGCAGATGATTGATTATATAAATACAAATAAAGACGATGAACAACAAACTCCCCAGATATTTATTTTTTCTTACTTTTAAACAAGGTAAAGGCTTCTTGCTGCCAGTCTGTCTGCTGCATCTGTAGGTCTTTTATGTTGGGTACTTTAGTTATTCAAATACGGTCGGAGAGAGAAATATCCAGTTGAATGCTACCCAACAACGTGGATGATGATGCATATTTATAGTTTAGCATTTTTTTTCAGAAAACGTGAAAAATTGAACCAAATACTAATTAGAGTAGTACACTTTTTTTTCCAGGTGTAAAATTAAATAACCTGTTTAACTAAAGATGTATCCGATCGTAGCAAAGGTGGCCAGCATCCTGAATTGTTTGATTAAAAAAAAAAAGAAAAAAGAAAAAAAAAAGATAAATAAATAAATAAATAAATAATTTAGGCCGTTATTTTAAGAGGGTGTCGATAATTGGGGAACCGGCAAGAAGTGTAGCTACTCTCCGTCAACAAATAACCTGCAGCAGATTTCATGGTGAGCAATTTGATTTGGGTGATACATCAGAATCATTTTAAATGGCTTTTGAAAATATAAAATAATATACATGTGTTGTCAGATGCAATTTTTAAGAAAAACAAGTTATTTTTGTTCTTAAGACAGTGTGTAGGATTTAGCGCCATCTGATGGTGAACTAATAATTCATTCATTTAAAAAACACTATTAATTTCTATAATATAAAAAAATATATATCACATCATCATACTTTAAAAAAAAAATATAATTTCTGGTCTAGTAATACCTAACTACTGTATATTACAAAGGTAGCAACAGACTTGGTAGCAGTGAGTGGTCATGTAGATGTAGACATTAGCTTAGCAGCTACAGAGGTGGGCATCGAGGGCCGCAGTCCTGCAGGTTTTGCACGTTGCCCTTCTCCAACACAGCTGATATATGATCAGCTCATCAGCAAGCTCTGCATAAGCCTGATAACGATCCTGTTGATTGGAATCAGCTTGTGTTGGAAGTGAGAAACCTCCAAAACCTGCAGGACTCCGGCCCTCGAGGACCGAGATTGCCCACCTCTGGGCCTTAGCATGTGTAGCATTTTTATCGGAGCCTTGGCTAACTCGGCTGAGAGCCACTTTGCCCACTCGAGCTCACTGCTTTAGTGATGGCTTCATTACGAGACTAAAGGAGCGTGCTTCACTGTGCTGAGCTTTTAGATTTTAAGGGGACAGCAACGTTTGAAGATGTTGCCATCAAATTGTTTTGGGATAATAATAATTTGTGGTGTATTGATGGTTTAAACTATGAATATAGGTCATTGTAATCACTTTATTATTCATGGAAATTTGCTACTTGCATTGATTCTCATGCGAATACGGGCTCCACTGAATAGCGTCAGACATGTTCAAAATGGAACGAAAGTCTGAACCAAGATGGCTGAGGTTGCTGTTGTTAGAAAACGTTATTTTGTTTTCTTGCGTGTTTAAATAAAAATCAACGTTGAGATCTGTGAAGAGGTTTCCTTGCAAGGTTTTTATTACAGAAAGTTTCTGAAGACACAAATTAGTTCACTCAAGTAGTGATCTGTCCAAGTGTGTGTCCTTCAAGTGGACCCACAGCACCTTTATACCAAAACAGTGTTTACAGGATATCGTTTCTCCCCTCCCTGAGTCCTTGGGGAAAGAGTGAAGTAGAAAAAAACAGATAAGACTTCCGACAGCTCATATCTTAGTTCATCCCAGATTTTGGAAGAATAATTGGACCTGGCTCATCCTTGAACTTTAGACTGGATAACTGAAAACAGAAACTCTGCCTGCACTTTTTAAACATATACTCCTTAGATAAATCACAGGAACCTTATTACACATTCCTTTCACAGGGAAGAGAACAAAAGACACTATGCATCAAGTTCAATTGAATTAACTGTTTTCTTATTACTACACAGCTGTAACTAAATTCAAAACAGTTAAAATATCAATTGAAACAGTAAAAATGTCAAACATCAAACTGTAAATGATGGAAGTTTAGGTCAGGTTAGGGATACTTTCAAGTGAATGATAATTCTTCAGCCAAAAAGATTTGACTTGAAGCCGTCGCTCAAATGTGTCATCTGTCACATTTAACAACAGGTGCAGCTGGCAAGCAATTTCCACCACAACAATTGTGAAAGTGTCACAGAGCATTGCGCCGCGCTGCTCGAATCACGAGCAGCGTGCACTTGCTGCAAGACTTTGTTTATGTTTTTTTTTTAAAACCACACACTTCTATATATTTGAAAGCCTCCTCAGGAAGTATTGCTATAAAAAAAAAAAAAACCAGCAACTCTAGTCAAAAGTTGTTTGGAGGGTGACCATTTAGTTACCGATGTGATCAATCTAGGATTACCACCAACTATCAACATCTTCAAATCACTGGAAGGTAAAGGTTTTTTTTCTTTTTCTTTTTATAATATATGAATTAGTATAAGTAGCTCATGGTCCTGTGATATCAGTGTTAGTCTGTTCTCGACCAATACGCACACACACAATGCAAACTATATCTGTTAATATCAAGTCTAATTTCATCTATCTTGTCCTATTTTCTAAAGTCAATGTTATTTGAAAATGGATTCAATAATTTAAACATCAAATATATTCAGGTCACTGTATTAAACATTGCTATCTAATTTCAAGTATCTTAAAATGTAATATTTTCCATTACAATCGTTTTCTATTGAAAGCTAGTTTTAACAAGGAGGATATTGTATAAATATACAACACAGGTTATGCTTATTTTATATTTTACAGACAACCATGGCTGAAAGTCCTTCGGTTCTTCTTGGCTTGAGCGAGAACCTTCTTCCAGTGGAATTAACATGGTAAGAATAGTGTAGGAATAAAATTGTATCGCTCTGTTAACAGTCTTTAAAAGACTGAGCTAGATTGTGCAAAAGCACATCCAGTTAAGCGATAAACATTTACAGCAGTCATTTTTGTCTCAGGCCACATCGTAGTTAGGGTTTTCCTCAGTTGGCCATTAAAACTGTGAATTTAAATACATGTATGATTGTCTCATATTTCATATAATCAACAATTTGATGAAGAATAAATCAATAAATCAGAAGCCAATAAAAACTAATTGTTCAACTATTATGACATTATTTATGTATTTTTTAGAGAAAGCTCAGTATTGTTAATTCGGTAATCTTACCGATTCGACATGTCATCATCATCATGGCTCTTTCTTTAAAAAATTTTTTTTTTCTCTTTTTCTTTTTTTTGTACGTGCGTGAGTATGTGCGTGCGTGTGAGTTTGTACACATGAATTCAGCTAAAACCTATTAAAAATCCCATACCGTTCACCTAAACCCAATACTTCAGAATTCAGCTAGAGTCGTGAGGTTGTCAGGAGACCTGAGGAAGGATCAAAGAAAAGAAAGGAAAGTGAAATCCAGCACCTACTACCCACCGGGTTACCAACCAGAATCTTTCACCAACCCCAGAAACATCTAAATTGACATTATGTATAATGCTGGCAATATCTCAACATTTTCAAAAGTGGACACCATTTGCAATTTCAATGCACATCATTTGCTTTTGCGGGCCATATAAAACGATGTGGCGGACCAGATGTGGCCCTCAGGCCTGGAGTTTGACACCTGCGATTTAGCAGAACGATGTATTTACGTTGATGATTTTGCTTCCTTCAGGCCAACTTCAACAAGTTTTGCCGAAAGCAGCACGTTTGATGACATGGACTACAGCCTTTTGCCGGATGGCGACTTCGGGAGGTGCGTTTACGGCCGACCCGGATCTTCCTTCCTTCCGGCAGTCTACTGTATTTTCTTCCTGCTGGGCCTTTTTGGGAACTCTCTGGTCGTGTGGGTCATGGTGTGCGGGGTGCGACTTTGCAACATGACGGACGTGTGCCTCCTGAACTTGGCCATCGCTGACCTGCTATTGGTGGGCTCCCTTCCCTTCCTGGCCTACCAAGTCCGGGACCAATGGATATTTGGAGACGCTATGTGCAAAGTCTTCCTCGGCGTTTACCGCATCGTTTTTTATGCGGGCATTTTTTTTATCATGATAATGAGCATCGACAGGTACTTAGCCATCGTGCATGCGGTTTACGCCATGAGGGTACGCACGCGCTCGTTCGGTATTATCGTAGCAGTTGTCACATGGCTAGTTGGGTTTTTGGCTTCTTTTCCTGAACTCGTCTACCTCAAACAGCTGCCTGACCACATGAACTCCACCTTCTGCTTCCCCGTGTATCCCACGTCCGCTTGGGACAACTCCAACGCTCGCTTCTGGCAGCTTTTTGGCCTTTTTAAAATGAACATTTTAGGCTTATTCATTCCCATGGCCATCATGTTTTTTTGCTACTCGCAAATCATCAGGCGGCTGCTAGCCAGCCAGTCGTCTAGAAGACAGACCATCCATTTGGTGGTCATTGTGGTGGCCGTCTTCTTCGTATGCTGGGTGCCCTACAATGTGGCGTCGCTGTTCAAAGCGCTGGAGCTGTTGCAGGTCTACACCGAGTGCGAAAGCAGCAAAGCCATCCGATCGGCTTTACAAATCACCGAGGTCGTCGCCTACCTCCACAGCTGCCTCAACCCTGTCTTGTATGTCTTTGTGGGGCAGAAGTTCCGGAGGAATCTGCTCAGGTTGATCCACAGGGCTCCATGTGGTCTGTGCCAACTCGTCAAGGTCTTCGTACCGCAGCAACAGATCAGCAGGTCCTTCATCTCACAAACCAGCAGCCTGGATGAGAGGAGCACTGCTGTGTGACAAAAAAAAGAATATATATATATATATATATATATATATATATATATATATATATATATATATATATATATATATATATATATTAGGGGTGTAAATTGCCTAGTACCTGGCGATTCGATCCGTATCACAATTCATAGGTAACGATTCGATTCAATACCAATTAATCTCAATCCGAATCTATAAATTGATTATTGCATTTTTTTTTACTCAAGTTTAGAAAATACTAATCAGTACACTTGTATATGTACGCTGTAAGATTTGTATGAAAATGTATTATTTATTTGAAACTTCAGGTTTATAATTGAGACACTGTATTTAACAAACAATCTGTTCCATGTTTGAACAGCATTGAAATAAAATATTAAGGCTTAATGTTACATTAATTATAAAAATGTTTCCATGCTTAACGTGTGAACGAGTAAGACGTTTTGTTGAATATTTCCATAAAAAAAATTATGTTTAACTCATTCACTGCCATTGATGGCTATAGACGTCAAAAATTCATTTGAACTATTTCTATTAGTTAAATTTCTTTTTTCCCACTTTTGTTAACAAGAGTAGAAAACCTAGATTATTTTTTTTTATTGTTCATTTAGAACAGGTATAAAATTTGTGATCAATCGTGAATTAACTATTGAAGTCATGCAATTAATTACAATAAAAAAAAATATCACTTGACACGATTTAAAAAAAAGAAAAGACAAAAGATTATTAAAAATTAGGGGCTGATGCCATTACATTTTTTAATCGTAATTAATTGCAATACTTCACTAAAAAATCTAGGTTTTCATACTCTTGTTAACAAAAGTGGAAATTTTTTTTTTAACTAATAGAAATAGTTTAAATTAATTTTTTAGTTAAACATCGAATCGATTCGAGAATCGCCCACTGTAATATCGCGATATATTGCAGAATCGATTTTTTAACACCCCTAATATATATATATATATATATATATACATATATGGATTTTAGATGATGCTAGTGATGTACTAGTGTTAGCCAGCAGCATATGATTGTATCTTGCACAGAGTAATTGCTTGAGCTGAATGCCACACAGGGTAACATTTGTGCAATCCTCAGCCACTACAGGAAATCGCTGCACTAAATGCATACAAACCCAACATCAATGTGCAAGTCACACTCAAACTCACCAACCATTGCAGCCGGCTGCATGAGTTACGCAATAAGACGCTGCTGTTGCGGCAAGTGTCATGACACCTTCGTCACCATCTATAGGTCGAAAACCGCAGCATGAAAAAGAAAAAAAGGATGTTGTTAGTGTATGCATGTTTTTTGTTGTTTTATCATTTGCTGTATTTTGCTGTTGAGATACAAACATACCTCTGAAATAGATGATATCATAACATAACAATAGAAAAATTACGTTTTGTATCGGACATAATTACGGGTAGAAAGACACACACACTCAATGAAAGTTTTTGTCATAATTTAGTCATCTGATTGTACATTTTAATCCGATTGCAGTCGACGAAAAATAAAGAGCAAATTTTAGTCAACTAAATGTTCTACTTTAGCTTACATTTGAGTTTTTTTTACAGAAATTTATAACACGCACGACTCACATTTAACACAGTAGTCAATACAGCAATAGTGTTCCGCAGAGATGTGCAAAATGGACAAACATCTGCAAGGTGCCAATACGGGATTTTAAGTAAACTGTTAAGAGAATTGATGGCAAGTGGGAAGAAGCTATCGAAACGTCTGCTGGTTTTATTGTTCGATAGCGCCTACCTAAGGAGTTGTAAGAGGTGGTGACCAGGATGTGGAGGGTTAGAGAGAATTTATAAATATATTTAATGATTCCCCAAGAGAATTTATGAACATATTTAAAGTTTTCCTTACCTATTATTATTATTATTATTATAATAGAACTATATTGTAAAAGTTATATAGCGTTATATTAGGGTAGCAGTATCCATCTTTTCATCCATTTTCCGAACTGCTTATTAAATACGTTTTATTTCTTCCTACTCCCGAACAATCTAATTTTATTTTCAATGTTTGTAATTTTTCTTGGTTATTTTCACATGTTAAAATAAACAATTCATTAAAGCATTTAAGTCTAATTATGACTTTCAAAAAACTGCTTTTGAAATATTTTAAAAAGTGTGTAATCCTAAACGTTTCTTGTGCAGTTTCTGATTCAATCACAGGAGACAAGAAATTGCTCTTCGAACGTTTAATGGCAAAATAACACCACAAACTAAAATATTTACACTTACATGTAACATGTAAACACGGTCTTCTGTACAGAGGAATATACATGCAAAAGTAAAAATGAAGTCATCATACAACATTCAAATTGACATTGCCGCAGTCAGTGTTGGTGTATTTCAAATATGAAACAGTCACTCTGAGGTTTACATCCTGGCTGGAGGCAAAATGCCCTCTGCCCCTCTCTGTACATCTTTACATCACAAGCAAGAGGCGGATGAGGGGTTCACAAAAGGCATTTGAATTACTTACAACATCATTTGCTTAATAGAAGCTTTCACATAATTAGATTAACTTTTTTTTTTTTTTTTTTATACAGAACCCAGACGCACAAAGACAAAAAAAACAAAAAACATTGCAGAACTCAACATGTGTCTTCAGATTAGTCGATGTAACTCATCCAATGAAATTGACCCAAGAGGATATGGATTAGGCACCCCATGCTCAGCTCATGCTATATTGCTTAAGGATACAAACAGAAAGCAAGCAAAGTGAAGTCCGGCCTTAACGCAGCAATTAAATCACCAAACATTCACATGGAATAATAAATAAAATGTCATTCATGTAAACTCTTAAATATCTGGGTCCACTGTACTCTCTATAAGTTAACACGAAAAATTATAATAATACAGGAAAACAAATAGAAAACTTTGGTATTATTATGGAAACAAACAAAGACAAAAAAAGAAGAAGCTTAAGTGCCTTTGAAATAGATACACATTTCATTTTACATCGTTGCCAAAGCTCGCATTCAGCTGGAGTTTTGCAGATATTAGTACTGAACTGAATAGAAAAAGAGTTAACACAATACAGACGTCTATTGCAGTACCAGTTACGTACATGCCTTTATTTCCTTGAACGACTACGGCTACAAAACAAATCTTCATAAATACTTGCTCAAATGCTCAAGCTGCAACATTGCACGTGGAAACCGACATAAAGTGAGTGCATTTCAAAATTAGTGCGTCACGTCATATGCTGTCAATCAAATAAGACTTTGTTCAGTGGCAACAGATGATTCCAAAACGACAAATGAAAAAGCGAGAATATTTTATTTACAAATAAGGCGGAGATCTAAGAAGCTTTGCCTTGAAGGTTTCTATTCATTTCTTCAGCTTTGATGCCGAAGGCAAGCGAGAGGACAGCAAGTACTATTGCACTCAAAGGAACCGCAACGGAGGACATGGTGTGGTCGTCACGTTGCCGTGACAACGAGCGCACCTCGCCGACAGACGCCGCTACGTCTCTCGTCTGTTATTTCCTTCAACTGAAAGTTGAACTGTACACAGTTTTGCTTACAAAAAGTAATCTCTTTTTACAAAGAAAAAGGCTTCTCCTGTGGTCAACTAAAAGCAGCCTGACATTTCTACTTCCTCTTTGTAACACTAAAGGACTCGCGAGGAAAGAAAAACGTGCTTTTCTGTCCGCTAAGTCAGAGTTGGAAATCTCCCAACAGTTTGTTGTGCAGGCATAAACGCAATATGCCGAGGTGAGGGGGGAAGGGGCGGAGTCAAAAGGGTTTATCAGCAGACGTCATTCAGTCAGTCAGCAGCAGCAGCAGGACTCTCGTGGATCAGTGAGGGAACATAACGTCAGTGCGGAAGTGTTGATCGGCACGCTCGGGTACTTCCGGTTACATGTGGTTAAGAAGACGGTTGTGAAGAAACGCCTTCAACGACCCGATGGGCCGGACATCGTTCTGGTGTTTCCGTCTGTCGATGAACGAAATGAGCCGGGACGTGTCCAGATGCGTGGCGGGAATCTGGCACGGCGGGAGCTGCATGCGATTGGAGGCGGCGTATCCGGCGTCGGGAAGGCGGAGCCACGGCTCCTGCAGGCAGGCGCTGGCCGAGGGCCGCCGCTCGGGCTCGCCCTGCAGCAGCAGGCACACGAAGTCGCGGGCGGCCGTGCTCACGCCTTCGAAGTAGTCGGCGGGGAAGCTGAAATCCAGCCGGCAGATGTTCAGACACGTCTCCTCCAGACTCTCGTCCAGGAACGGCGACGCGCCGCTGAGCACGACGTAGGTCAACACACCTGTAAAACACCACAAAATCAGCTATGTTGTAAATAAAAGTTTTTTTTTCCAAGTTCACACTGTGCCCCGCTTGAGCCTTGTTTTTTCCCCCCATCCCCCTTATGTTTTTCTTTTTCATCTAAGAAACATTGATAGGTGAGCCGCCAGGATTCACGTTCTGTCTCCCCCTGGTGGTCATTGTTGTTTTCATGATTCTTGGACAGGATTGTGACTGGTGGGATCGCCCATTTATGGATCAATAAAATAATCTGAATCTGAATTGTCAGTGCCAGCAACTAGTCTAAAGTCACTCAAACACGGTACTCTGATTAATTCTGATTTAACAAAATTTGGGGGCTCAAAATATGCCCTTGAAGTTGTACAAAACCTCAAATGTGAGACGTCAGTGTTACGTGCAAGACAATCGAAAATCTCATGAGATCTGAGTTCAAGGATGGTGTGTTTATTGGGGGGCACATATTACAAAAACTTGGACCCGCCTCAATGTGGAGCGTACAGAACAGAACATTAGAACATGTAAAATGTGAAATAAGAAGTCTCACATTCAAAGTGTCGCTACTTATTAGCTATTTTATTGTGGTACATTTAAAAATGTTAATGATGTGAGATGCATCTCTGATGCACTGCATCATCATCATCATCATCATCATTCATCACAAATATTTTATTGGTTCTATTTTGTCCCTGCTTACCCCCTTACATTTCAAAATAAACAGCTTTTACACTTGTAATGTAATTATAAATGTAGACATTTTACTTTAAAATTGCCTGTATATTATGACCAGAAAGTAAAGATCTTGCCAGAGTTTGGCTTTAGCCTCAGATGCTAGTTAGCTAGCTCCCATGGTGCTTGTTTACCTGCTAGGGAGCTAGCTAGCTAGTTAGCACCCATCGTGCTCATTTACCTGCAAGGGAGCTAGCTAGCTAGCTAGCACTCGGGGCTAAAACCAAACTGTGGAAAGGGTTTTGACTTTCTGGACCTGGATTTGCCAATTGCCACCTCTGATTCTGACCCTGAAATGCATCTTTTCTATTTCCACTACAGTAGACCCCCGCATATTTCCGCTTCAGCATTCTTGGATTGGCAAAACCACTGCTTATTCATGTGATTATGGATTTTTGTTCCATTTTAAGCAGATATTGCAGTATATATTTTGTTGCTGGGGTAGTTTATATTCAGCTAAACCCCATTATAATTATAATTGTAAAGGAATGAGTTGAATAGTTTCTCATTTTATCGTGTGGGTGAATTTAGTGAAGTGGCAGGCTGGTTCTGTGTGAGACATCAAACAGACCTAAGCTCCACATGTCGGACATCACAGAGGCGGGCTGACCCAGGACCAGCTCGGGGGCCGAGAACTCCGGGCTGCCCAGAAGAGGATGGATGTAGGTGGAGGGTGGGTTGAGCTGAATGGCATCACCAAAGTCAGTCAGCTTCACCACAGGCTGGGAAGACACCTGCTCGACCACAATGTTCTCGGGCTGCGGAAACATCGACATGCGGTACAGTTAGGACGCCTTCTGCATTCCACACCGTTTTGCAAAGAGGTGCAGTAACCCAGATATGCATACTTTGAGGTCAAGGTGCACTATCCTCCAGCCGTGCAGGTATTGGAGCGCTTCAAGAATATCTCTGAGGTACAGGGCCACTTTCTCCTCCGTCAGGTTTCCCCAGCTCACGATGTAGTCCAGGAAACGTCCTTGGTCAGCCCTGAACACAAAAGCCAGTAACACACACTTTAGTCATGTTGAAGTAGGTCCCTTTCCATCCTGTCTCCCTCTGTTGGTCATTATTTTTTATTGTTTCTTGTAGGGGTTGAGCCTGTAAACTCATTCACTCACATCCATTTTTACTGAAGCAACCCCCTTCGCTCCAAGCTGTTCTACTGGATGTTGACTGATTTTGCTAGGCCACAGAATATTGTGTTCTATTGCTATGAAAACATGGACCTGCACCTACCAAAAGAAAGATTAGAGTCTCTTCTTTCATCAGGATAAAAAGTATATTTGTATCTATTTCCGTTTTGCAGCAATTAGCATTAGAATATAGCTCAATTTCATCATTATTCACAAACCTGTTGAAAACACTGGGAAAAAGACTGACTGATCTCTTATACTCTATTGCCACCTGCTGGACATTTTTTTGTAATAACTACCATTGCTTTAAGCGACCTATTCAGGTCAGAAGCTGCATCAAAACCTGTATGCTAGCCTAAAAAAACAAAAAATGTATATATACGTTTTTGGGAGTGAAGTACAAAGTATTGAAAACGTATGTATAAGTTTTTGGGTTTGATTGAGTTAAGTGACATTTTGTTGCTCTGTACTTGTGCATGTGCTATGACAATAAAGATAATCCATTCCAAGAGAAGTTGAAATGAAACTGTTAATCGCATTTTAATTGAAAACAGAAATACAGAAAAACTGCACAATTTAGTTAAAATGGATGAACGACCACAAAATTGCGAGTTCACATGCTGTACTTACATCTCTAAAATAAGCACATAGCTGTTGGCCGTCTCATACGTGTCCAGGAAGCGGACCAGGTTTGGATGATCCACAGTCTGGAGGAGTTTGACCTCCTGCAGCACTTGTTCCCGCCGCAGCAGCTTCTTGTTGACATGTTTCGCCGCCACGGTCCATTTGCTGCCTCTCTGGTCGCACCGCTTGGTCACTGAGAAGCGGCCTCTGTGAAGCACAAATTGCAGGTTAGGTGAATATTTGGATTCAATTGATATTCTTAGCGTGTGTTGGAATTTGCTCTTACTAGGTTCAAATGGCCAAAAATCTAATTTGCCAAAATGAAGTTGTTACTAAACATATGGGTTTGATATTGTTAGAATAAATGTACGTAAGTTATCCCATATTTACTCCTACAATATTGCAAAGCATGACTTATGGAACTGTGCCTTATCACAAGATAGCGGCTGTAACACTTTGCGGATGAACTGTTAAACTTTGACTGTTGAAACCTTCAGCGTCGAAGAAAGACACATCTGTATTATTATCTGCATAAGGACTCATATCCTTGCTGCTGTATGTTACCCCTGCCCTTTAGAGCAGCAACACCTGTGTAAACTAGGGAAAATCCAATTAAAAAAACGACTCGACGGAGTGAGCTCAGAAAGGGTAGGAGGTTGTAATCTGTACACATCTCTGTCCGCTCTCCTCGCGAGCAAAAATAATCTAAGTCTCTTGTCTTCCTTCCTTGTTTGTTGTTTATCAAATGTTCTAGGTTGATTGAACCTGACATATATGGTCATAAAAATAATTAAACCATTCTTACCTTCCAAGTTCAGAAATATCAGTGTAGTGGGATTCAAAACCACGTTTCCAAATCGTATTGTTGCTATCATCTGGGCTTCCTGTAAAAATACAGTGTTGGGTAACTTTTTTTTTTCCAAATCAAGATGCACTACAAAATCAATAAATGTTGATCATTTGGATGATGTTATTAGCATGTTTGACATTAGATCACGGCATAACTCTCACCTGAGACTCTGAGGTTGGCGGTGGAGGTTACAGAACCTGCCACATTCATCGCAACACAGGTGTATCGGCCGTTGTCCTCCATAGTCACCCCGAGGATACACAAGGTCGCCTCTCCTGTCTCACTGCACAAACGGAACATTTATTTTTCGTTATATATATTTAGTTAAAACTGTGGGGATTACACTGCAATGCAACACGTTCTTAAAAATATGACGTTTTAAATAGAAGCAGATCATGCAGAATGTAACAAATTTAAAACTTACAACAGAAACGGTGTAGCCCCCTAAAATATTTAAAAAATATATAGTTTTGATGCTTTTCTGAAGCTGCAACTTCAAGCTAAAAAAAAAAATCCTCCTTTTAAATGTCTTTCTCCCCTCACTTGACTCTATTCATATCTATGCGGTTACCTGTAGGTGATGCTGTATTGTCCGTTGTTGCTAAGAGTGTTGTTGTCCGGACCTCGCCACGTGACAGCGGCGCGGGGCCGCCCACTCATTTTGCATCTGAGAGTAACACTGTCGCCACTCTCACATGTAACATCACTAAGCGGGATGAGGAACTCTGGAGGAGCTGCATGGCAGAATGACAATGGAGATGAGGACCAGTTAAACATTTCCCAGTAAAGAAAGAAAAGACAAGTTCAGCCAATTAATTTGTATTTTTTAGTTGTCGCACAATGGAAGCTGCTCGATCAAACACCCCTGAAGCCATACAATAGAAGATTAACTAATGATGTGTAAGATTCTCATCTCGCAATGTTTTTGGAATTAATAATTATCCGTGGAAAGCCGATTTAATCACAGGGAAAACATGTCAACTCCACACAGGATGGCCTGACCCGAGAATCAAACCTGGACCTTTAAGGAACTTTTCAACCTTAATCAAATATTTTCATAACTCTTCTGATGAAACATCGACTTAAAACTAGTTGAATGGTACCTTTGCCATGGCCTGAGTCGGTCCGTATAATTTTTACTGGCACTAAGCAACTTTGAGGAGGATGGTTGGAACACTGCCACACAAAAAAACTACAAATATGCTCACTTCTTTATGGCATACGTCAAAAGCAACCCCGGATGAAAGGGCAGTCAAGGATTAACATTAGCCCGGATTTCACTCGCTGGAGTGAGCTAAAAAAACGACGGAATGCGCTTGTCCTCATAGGAAATGTGGTCTTCCTTTAGACATCACATTACCTCTGTATTCCATATTGCGTCGCCATAATCAACATAAACTGAAAGTTATTTAGTGTTGCTTTAACACCACCATTTTTTTTAAACATGCGATTAATGACCGCCCCTTACCCGGAAAGCATGTACTGGGGGAATTCCAGTCGCAACGCAGCAGACACGCCCACGTAAAAAAAAAAGCTTAAAAAAATCACGGCAGCAAGGTTGAAGCAATCAGGTTGGCCGTCCTGGTCGATGAGGTGTCCCTTATTTATTTTTCAGAGAGTTGTCAACTCTAATTGCCGTAAAAACAAAAAAAATATTGCGCTAAATCGTTATTAACGCGCTAATTTTGAAACCCCTAGTCTAAACCTTAGACGGGCCACTGCAGAGGTGGCAAATTTGGGTCCAGAAAGTAAAAACCCTGCCACAGTTTGGCTTTAGCCCCAGGTGCTAGCTAGCTAGCTCCATAGCTAGCACCCCAGGTGCTTGTTTACCTGCTAGGGAGTTAGCTAGCTAGCACAAGGGGCTAAATTGAAACTGTGGCAGGGTTTTTCCTTTCTGGACCTGGATTTGCCATCTCTGGCCCACTGTGTTTATTGTTTTCACATATGTATTCATTCAGTAGTGCACTCACCATCACTGATGAAGTTGGGATTCAAAAGCTGCAATGTAAATATAAAGACATACAGTATATCAATCTCCAGTACAAATGAGAGGCTTTAGAAAGAGAACTGATCGGATCAATTGCACTCCACCTTGCCAGAGACTTTGTTGGCCAGGTTGTCCTGAGATTTGCGGTAGCCATTCTCCAATTTCCTACCGTCCTTGTCTCTCTTCTCGGACTTGCGGCGGACACGAAGCGCAGTATGCCATGACATGGATTTTCTAAACCAAAGAAGATAGATCGCATCAACTTCTAACAGATGTTTCTCACAGTTGCAATATAAAGTTGTTTTGTTTCAGCGTACAAACAAGAGAAATGTCTCTGTTGGCTTACTTGATGGTCCCCTCTGGGAAATCGGATGTGGTGGAGGATGAAGTGTGTCCTAATACAAAGCCAGGAATCCATCCTTCAGCTGCAGGGCTATGCTCATTGGCAGCTCGGTAAACCAGGAACATATTTTGCTGGTTGCTGGCCAGTATTTGGACGACTTCACCCTGTGCTACACTGATCTCATCCTCCTTCACAGCCACATAATCTTGGGTCACCAACATGGTGGACACACTGCTGCTGCTGCTACTGCTTTCACTCTGCCAGACGACAAGACCAGCAAAAGAGTTTCCAGTGTGAATCTGCTTGCAATGTACTGTAGCACAGCAAGTCGTTTTTAGTATTTGCTATCCATCAATCAAATAGCATGATTTGATTGACAACTGTGTTTAATTAAACATGACTAGACACATGCATTATTGGAAGCAAGGTTAAATTAATTTGAATATTGCAAAGGCATGAAAGTGTTGAATTTGGTTTACAGTGAAAAGCTCTGAGAAAATGTGAAGCAGAAGAAATGATCCTTTTGTCTTATAAACTGTAGTTATTGAGGACAAATGATGCTTTCTGATGATACAAATTTAAATCAGTCATAAAAGACAAAATTCAGATTGGGCAGCGTTAGGAAGGAAGTAATGAAGAGCTCTTAATTCATTCACTGCCATTGACGGCTATTGACGGCAAAAATTCATTTGAACTATTTCTATTAGTTTAACATTTTTTCCACTTTTGTTAACAAGAGTGTGAAAACCTAGAAAAAAATGTACATCTAGAACAGATATAACATTTATGATTATTTGGGAGTTCTAAAAGTACAATTAAAAAATTGTAGGTTTTCACACTCTTGTTAACAAAAGGGTAAGAAAATGTTAAACTAATAGAAGAAGACGAACAGAGAACACACAGAAAAAAGATAGAGGGAAATGTGAGAGACAGAGAGCATAGGGAGAGAGAGTGAGAGTGATAGCAAAAGAGAGAAAAGAAAGAAAGGGTAAGCTAAAGAAAGAAAAGAGAGAAGACAGAAAGAGTGCGAGCCTGCACGACTATCCTCCCACCCCCCATGAAGACGCTGACTCCGCTTCGCTGGGCCAGTTAACCAGGCAGAAGAGTTTCATTTGACTCTGCCAGGACCAAAACGTCCTCCAAATCTGCCCGAAGTCTACGATTCATTAGTCGAAAGCCTTGACTGAACGTAAGACACATAAGGGACCGGGAGCGAACATACTGGCATCCGTGGAAAAAGCACACGCCGAAACGTGGTGTGCCTTCGAGTCCCCCCCCCACGGCTTGCCATGCATATGACGACGGACTATGAGAAAACTAGAAATTTGAATGCTGAGAACCAAATGACCAAAATCCCACGCCGTGCTAAGTTTCGGGAAAAGGAGGCTGACGTGACCGCCGGGAAGTATCGCCCCTTATGTCTACAAACATCCCCTCCCACACGATTCATTGTTCGAAAAATTAGGTAAGAGAGACCAGATGCATTCAAAATGTTGGCAAACGGCAAAGAGGAAATCAAGCAGAAACCGCTTGGCTGTGACTTACATTTTCCCTGTTAGTACAACAACAAGTTTGTCTCACGCACATTCTCGGTGATGTTAGTGCACTCGGGTAGCCGTTAATTTCCAGTCAAGTAGTCGTTGCAAGCTGTTCTCAGATGCGGCGGCGTGCTGACTCAAGGCGGGGTTAGTGAAGGTGAGAAGCTTCTTTGAAGCCGTGACCTGGAATTGACCTCTTACCCCGTTGCTCTGGGTGGAGTGTATGGACTGCTCGCTGGTGGAGGAGCACATGCTCATGCGATCTAAATCCTTACTGTGGGTGGAGTGGCGACGGTGAGCGGGAATCCCGTGGCTTCCTCTGCTGAACGAGTCCCCTCCACCAAGACCGTCACTGACGCAGGAACTTGGTCGGCTAGTGGGAGAAGGAGGCACTGACGGGACCGTAGTCCAGAAAGGGTTGCCTTTGTGAGAGTGGCTAGTGGGGACAAAAACTTCCTTTGCAGCTCCAGGAGACTGAGGTGAAACCAGAGGTGAGACAGTCCTGACTCGAGGATTCTTGAGGGCCAAATGCAGAGGGGCAACAGCCATTTGTGGGATAGCCACCGGTTGAGGTTTTTGGGTTTCTTCGCATCCTCCTGGACCCTGCCTGACACCTCTTTCCAAGCTGCCTCCATCACTACAATCCAGCATCTCCATCTTGTGGACTTCAGAACTTAACAGCTTGCCATTTGAGGCGGTGTCTGAAAAGAGGCTAGATTGGGGCTGGCAGGGTGACCACATACCTGCTGATCTGTCAGGCCCTTCGGGGCCTGGGTGGTGGTAGTGGTGGACGGGCTGGGGTAGGCGTGAGGAAGGCTGGGGAATTCTCGAGGGTCTGGAACGTGGGCCACAAAAAGCAGAGGAGTTGCCCCCTGATCCTCCGGAGCCACCGCCGCCGCCGCCACCTCCGAGACTGGAGGTACTGCTGCCTCCAGGAAGACCTCCCGAACTGCTACTATTATTGGGTGGAACCCCAGGCCCACTGCCACCCACGTGGTTCCTCTGGTACTCTATGGGGGACGTCAGAGCTGTGGGAGGGAATGAAGAATCAGTCATGTCAGATGTATGGAAACATAGGCACGGAGATACTTTATATACAAATAAACAAACTTTTAGGTATTTTTTGATTTTCTTCTATTAAAAAATATTCCATCAAAAATAGGCATGGGCCAATTACTGGTTTGAAGGTTTACAATAGGTTTAAAAATCCAAGGTTTCAATAACAGCTAATTCTGCCTGTTAAAGCATAATATGATTGGCAGCATGCAGAGTTGAGTAAACAAGCTGGCCCTTTGAAGTTAATTGCCTCAAAAAATTCCCCCCTCCTCGGTAAACAGAGGTTACAGATTAAAGTTACTTTACACAGATGCCTTATGATTAATGTGCATTGTCCTAAAAAAACAAAATAAACACACACAAAAAACATGGTGCCCGCATGTACTAGTTAGCCCAAAGACAACATGAGTAGCCCATGGGTCTGTTCTAAAAATAGCTCACCGGTAACACTGACTTGGTAAGAAGAATGAAAAAAACATGTGTTTTTGGTTTATATATATATATATATATATAACAAATAGGGCTGTCATTTTAATACAGTGATACAGCAATATTTCTACTCATGGTTATCTTATCATACAGTCAGGATTCAATACCGCCCCATGCCTTAACTAGCAGAGTAGGCATTAAAGGAACAGACTGGGAACCAAAACATCCATCATCAGATGTATAAAATGATTGGTTGAGATTGTTCGTGAGTTTTCTCAGTTGAAAAACAGGGAAATTGACTATCGAGCACAGTGGTGTCAAACTCATTTTAATTTTAATTCTTAACTCTTTGACTGCCAGACGTTTCAGAAAAGGGATGCTGTGGGTGCCAGCCGATTTAAGCATTTTGACTGATCTTTCAAGGTCCACAGAAAATGATGTGTTTGGACTATGGAAACACACATACTACCAAAACTAATAAAAGATTGAACTCTCATCTTTCATCAGAAAAAAAAAGTTTGTTTCTACCTTATTCCGTTCTTCAGTAATCAACAATAGAAAATGGTTAGTTTCATCCAAATGCTCTTGTTTTGGACCAAAATACGGAGAAATCAAGCTTTTAGTGAAACGATATTATTTCATGCACTCTAGTGAATTTGACACCTTTTTTTCCCATGAATGATGCCACAAACACCTAAACAGTGCTTTAATTATGTTAAACACTACCACCAACAATGAAAAAGTGTTTTTTGATAGCAAAATACATTTATTTACATTCAACAGTGTAACAATTTGACACAACAATTTGGCAAACAATTTACAAATGTGTGCAACTGTGGTACTATTTACAATTATGTGGATGTTTCAACTACAGTTTTTCTTTTTGTGTAACAGTCCCCTGCGTGCAAGGAGACGCAACAGGATTTGCACAACAGATTAGTTTCACTGCGATTGCCTCTTCGCGTGCAGACGCTACACTTTCTTGCCGGCCATTTTTTTTCCGGGGAGTAGCAAGTATATACTGCAGTGTGTGTTGCCATCAAATCTACTATCAGGATCATGCTACGGTTACGTTACGGTGGTGTTACGTCTGGCTTCCTCATGTCCTTCAGTTCCCATACCGGGTGGTAGATGTTCTGATCCTTCTTATCCACTCCATTCATGGTGGCATCGTAGTCCAGAACCAGCGTCTTCTCCGTGATCAGACTGTACCCGCTCCTCCGAAGAATATGCATTGGACTCGGGGTACTCTTCATCGTCCGAATGAACGTCCGCCTGTGCGCCGCGTTTTCCGGCGTTAGCATCGCTAGCCGGTGAGACTTTATGACTTGATCATAGCCGCGCGTCAACGCTTCCAACTTCGGCGTCAAGCTCGGAGTCACCATCGTCATCATCGTCGACATCAATGCGCTTTTTAGTATTGATCGATGCTTTCCGTCTTTGAAAAAAATGCTCAAGCGTGAGCTGCTTGCAACCGGTCGCCATTGTTGCTTCATAAGCCATTGTCCCCTCAACACTCTAGCTCCGCCTCACGTCTTCTACTGACGCCCACCCAATCTTGTCCAAAGAGAGTCATCGCTGCCATCTAGGGGCCAAAACGAGTCATTATACTAACTAGATCTGCTTGATACTTTCAGCACAGCTGGCCAAGGCTTTCCTCCACCCGTTTCCAAAAAAACCCATAGTGAACGTCTTTTAACGTCTTTGGCGCCCCTCCGTAGGTTTTTACTAAACGTTATTTAACGTTTTTGGCAGTAAAAGAGTTAAGTGGGCTGGACAAGTTTGTCCAAGGCCTAATAGGCTATGAATAACAATAGGTAAAAATAAAATGAAAAAAAACCCCCACAGTTTTTTGTGTGTGCAAATAATTATTCTGAAAATATTTAGATTTAAAAATGAGGGCAAAAATGTTGCAAAATCCTGAGTAACAGCCAATATTCCATTACTGTAGTGCGCCCTCAAGTGTACAAAATTAGCAACAACAGTTAATGTTTGAGGAAAAAACGTGCAGTTTTTGCTTTGTTGTCACCTTTAATGGGCCATTTGTGGCCAACGGGCCATATGTTTTGACACCCCTTATCTAGCAAAGCCTAACATCGTAAATCAACAACATCAGTCACAAAAAGACCGTGTTAATGTGTCAGAATTTTACATCTATTTTTCAATCAGATCACCTGTTCAAATGTCAATGACTGACACTTTACACATTCAAATGACGGCGGCGTAAAAGAAGGCTTATATCAGACATTCAAGCCATTTCACATTTTTGTGGGGTCAAATGACACATAAAGGTTTGTTTACAAGTGGTGCCATCGAATGCGTTGCCACCCTCAAGAACGTGCAACGTCATAGTGAAATGTCCGACTGCACATTCTGCACATATTTAACAGCAAGTAATCTTCTGATAGCGTCATTCTCTCACCATTGAGGAAATTGCGCTGGTTTTCCAGAATCTGGCTGACCTGGTGGAGCCAAATCTGACACACTCCAGGACTTGCTGAATGGAGCGTGTACCTCTCCACATTGCCACTCGTCGATCTGGAGGTTAGTGTCAATTTGCAGGGGTCTTCTGCATTTTCTTCCAGACCCAGCCAGCTCACCTGTCATGGTGCAATAGGAGATTCCAGAGGAAATAAGGAAGGATTTCAGTTTTGTATCATAATCGGGGTAAATAGAAGTTTTATAGCCATATATGAACCTTGATGCTGTTCTTGAAGAGGTAGCCAGGAGTAGAGAAGCCCTTTTTCTTATCCAGGGGTTCACTGAATATAACAATCTGTTCAAAAAGGAAGACTCTCCTTTCTTTCATTCTTGACAAAAGTCCCCCATCCTGGTCTGAAACCAAGAACGTGTCTTGCAGGAGCAATTTGCCCTGTGCTACAATTTTACCCTAAAAGACAAAAGGACATAGTCAGTGATCAATACAAAAGTAGAAGGGAAGCCTTTACATTTTAGTACACACTGCCACCTAGTGGCAGTTGCTAAAATAGAAATCATTATATTGATTAACTCATTCACTGCCATTGACGGCTATAGACGTCAAAAATTAATTTGAACTATTTCTATTAGTTTAACATTTTTCCCACTTTTGTTAACAAGAGTATGGAAACCTAGAATGTTTTTATTGTATTAGAACAGATATAAAATGAAGTGAAGTCATGCGGTTAATTACGATCGCCTGACGCCCTTAATTTTTAATAATCATTTCTTTAAAAAAAAAAAAAAAAAATTCTTAAAAATAAAAGATTTTTAAAAATTAGGGGCGTCAGACAATTATTTTTTTTAATCGTAATTAATCGCATGACTTCACTCGTTAACTCACTATTAATCACAAATTTAATATCTGCTCTAAACGTTAAAAAAAAATCTAGGTTTGAATACTCTTAACAAAAGTGGATTTTTTTTAAAAACTAATAGAACTAGTTAAAATGAATTTATGACGTCTATAGCCGTCAATGGCAGTGAATGAGTTAATATCAAAGTAAATAAATTTTGACAGCAGTCTTACATCAAAGCCTTGAAGGCGGCCAACATTCATCATGTCGTTGCAGCGCTTTGGTACAATGCACATCACCTCGACAGCTTTCTAAAACAAAACAGGAAATGCAAACACGCTTTTAACACCAGGGGGCAGGCAAGAGCATTCTGTATTTCAACACCCATAATCTTCAGACTTCAACTGGAAATGAATGTTGCTTTTGTCAAGTGTGGTTTATGTGGTTGCACTTTCAGTTGTTATTTTTACCTCCAGCTCTGAGGAATCCACTGCAGCCTTCTTCGACACTTTGAGAAGATCCTAACAAATGATAAACATGCATAGTAACTCGAAAACATGAGTGATGCGCACGTTACTGTTATAAACATTACAGTTTGTTTACCTTCAACAATAGCTGGTATTTCATGATGCGCTGGACAGGTTTGATAAGCAGATCCGTGATCTGCAATCTGTGGCCTAATCGCTGCTTGAGTTCCTGAATAAAGATTAAGAAGAAAGAGTAAAATGATTAGATTAACCACATGGAAAAAATAACACATATAACGATTTTTTTTTTTAAACTTCCCACAAAGTCTTACTTCAAAGTAAGTGTCAATGTACTCTGACACAATGTGCTCTGATTTGGGCTTGTTTTGGCAGTAAACGATGTACATGTGAAACCTGCGCTCCTGCAGTAAGCAGAATACAAAAGTTGGAGGAAATATATCAGGTAAAAACATACAAACACAGGTGCATCTCAATAAATTTTCAACACAGTAAAAAAAATGCTTTATTTCAGTTCAATTCAAAAGTGAACTGATTGTACATTTTACTAAGGATGGGCGAGTACCGATACCAGGTATCGGTGCCGACACCAGCCTTATTTTAAGGTATCGGTACTCGTGACGGTGCTGTACAATCAGGAACTAGAAATTGGAAATTAGAGGAATAGAAAATTGCGATCATTTCGTGCAATTTTAAGGCAAATACTATAATGGGATTTACAGGCCTTTTTGGGGGTGGGGGAGGGTTATGTACTAGTGGTATAGGTGACTACTCAAGAGTTCAGTATCGTACTGGTATCGGTCTAAAAAAATGAACATCCCTACATTTTACTACAACAGATTCACAAACCAGGGCCAATTCCTACATAATTTCTATAAATAAAAAAAAATCATTGTTTTTAATGTATTATTTTATTTCTTGAGATGGTGAATTATGGGTTTTGGAATTCAAGTACTGTACTAAAATTGACAACTGGTAGTTTTTCTTTGATATTTTAATGAACTGCAATGCACAGAATTCTTATTTGAGATGATACTACATTATTCACACTCAAAAGTGTCTCTATACTGTATCAAGAGCAAATATGAACAGTACAGTATACCTGCTTGACAAATAAAGAAGCAAGTCTGTCAGGATCCTCCAAACACTTTTCAATCTCTCCCAAGAAAAAGCTGTGAGCGCACAAGGAGAGAAACATTATTTGAGCAACCTTCCCAAAAATGTTTTGCAATCTATAAATGCAAAGAATTGAGGCTGAGCGCATACTCTTTGTGCCAGTCGTAGATCTGATGGATGTTTCCAAAGACAATCTTGTCTTTTCCTCTCATGTCATCTGGAACGCCTTCCTCCTTCATTCTGCTCATGTAACCCTAGGGGGGGTTATCATGCAACATTAGGTACACGTGAACAATCCCTCAGGTTCATGTAACGCAGTGTTTGGTAGGCACGCTAAAAAACAATGTGGCCATTTTGGTTCATTTTAAACTCGTCATTACCTCCACAACTGATCCCAAGTCTCTGACATAGTCTCGTTCAGTCTCCACCAACTCCAGTAGGACATAACTATAAAACAAATGATTATACTTAAATTAAACATAAATGATAAATGAATGTTTTTTAAATAAATTTTTAAATATAATAATAATATAATTTAAATATAAATTACTATTACTGCATAACAGTTTCACAGCTACACCGAAAGTACAAGCTTGTAACTCACTGCCTTCTCTTGAGGAAGCCCGACTTGCGCTCGTCCACCTCCTCCATGGGCGAGGAGGAGGAGAGGAGGGAGTTGTCGGAGGGGTTGAGGGAAGGAGAGCTGCTGTCGCCTTGCTCCACTGACAGAGAGCTGGGACGGTCCTCTAATGACTGAAGAGTGCGAGGGTGTGAAAGATAGATGAAGAGAAAGAGAGAGAAAAAAATGGCAGATTGAGCTGTCAAACGATTACATTTTTAATCAGATTAATCACGTTTGAGAATTTTGATTAATCATGATTAATCGCTTAATTAAAAAGGCTTTTTTGTCTACCAAATTTAAACAGCACTTTTTATGTGTTAATTCTTTCGAAATTTAATGTTATGAGGACGTCCTCGACATTTTTTGATAGACTGCACACGCTCATCCTCCTATTTTTCTAATCGGTTAATTACTCGCATAATTTAAAATGATCCAGACAGTTTGACATGAACAAAAATTCTGAATGTCATACGCAAACATTTATTAACTCATTCACTCTCATCCATTTTCACTGAAGCTGAAACTGTTACTGGATTTTGACTCATTTTGCAAGGCCTACAGAATATTGTGTTCAATTGCTATAAAAACATGGGACCTACCAGAAGAAAGATTAGAATCTCTTCTTTCATCAGGAAAAAAAGAGTACATTTCTATCTGTTTCCGTTTTGCAGCAATTATCCTTGGAATATAGCTTATAAGTTTCATCATTATTCACAAATCAGTTTAAAAGAGTGGGGAAAAGAGCTTTTTGCAACATGGCCCTGGTTGATCTCTTATACTCTGCTGCTACCTACTGGACGTTTTTGTAATAACTACCATTGCTTCAACCGTTCTCTTCAGTTCAGAGGCTGCATCAAAGCCTTCTGTATGCTGTAGCATAAAAAAACAACAACATAAATAAGTTTTTGGGACCAAGCTCATATTTAAAATAGAACATATTTATACGTTTTTGGGAGTAAACGAGTTAAATGTTTATTGCTCAAACACAACCTGTGCTAGTTTTAATGTAACCATCCGCTGTCAGCTAAAGGATCATCTGCGGTCAAAATTATAGTGTGATTAATCTGCATTAATACATGATTAATGCGATACTTTTTTGTGATTAATTATTTCGTTAACGCTTTAACTTTGACAGCACTAATAAAAAATAAATCATGCAACTTAAAGCAAGATTGTGATGTGCATGGTAGTTTCTCAGTTCCTTAAAAATTTCAGATTTTTTCTTTTAATTGCCTCGCCCAGGCTTATCACCAGCGAGCACTTTCTACGGAACGGAAAGTAGTATGTGAATCGAGGTAAAGAGCAATGCCCTTTTGTTGAAAAAGTGGACAGCTGGCTTTCATGAGTCACATATACTGAGAGGTGACTGCTAGGACACCATGCCTCTGTTAACAACACCCAAGCAAAGTGTACTTGCATCAATGGGGACTCTTCTGTGTGCAAATAGAGCACGTGTGCTGCATTGTATTTGTGAGATTTCTCTCTCACCATCTTGCTCTTCACCAGTTCCTCGATGGCGCTGACCAGTTCAGCAGCACTGGGAGTCTCTGAGCTGCTGGGCCGAGCAGACAGTCGGGATGCCGACTGGCCAGAAAAGACAGAAACAAGCAAACGTTATGCATCACAAATGTAGATATCTTCATGCTAGAGAAGCCATGCAGACATGATGGCAACTGCTGTCTGTGTTTGTGATCAGGCTCACCGTGGAGTGTTTGACCCCCGAAAATCCACATGTTCAAAAAGGGACTTGGTGGGTGTGCTGTTCCTAATAAAAAGGTTAAATTGGGGCCAAGTTGGAGCCAATCAAAGGCTGGTTTTGGGGGGAAAACGGGTTAGGGTGAGGTTAAGGGCATGCTCTTGGATTCAAACGGTCGCATTAATAGTTGACGGGTCAAATTAGTGAGAAATAATAGTGTTGCTTGATACTCCATCAAATTGACAGGTGCAATTTAGGGACTGCATGACGAAGAATGGAGTATTCACTTCCGCAACCGTATACGGTGCAAAGTAACAACAACTCTTCAAGGGAATCGCACATAGTTAAGGATAACTGCAAAAGGAGAAGTTGAGAAGAGAATTTACAAAAACAAAAGGTGTGGCGGTGAGTTTTACATGGAGAGATAAGGAAACTGGGTAAGAAGAGAGGCAGAACAGAAATCAACATAATGCTGACAGACAAAACATGCAGCCATCAAGAAAATAAGAGGAAAAGAAAGCAAACATTATTAGTGCGAAGTGAAAGGTGTACATTTAGCAATAGATTCGTCCACAGAAAAAGCTAAATGCATGGATAAAATTCATGTATTTTTTTTTAAACACAAAATAATAGGCACCTGTTACTAGGCCCCGAATGTAAATACTTCATCTTGTTAACATTATTTTCAGTTCCTGTATGTGTCAAGTCAGTAGTCACCTACTTAACCCTATAAAGACTGAACCATGAAATATATGAAAGAAAATTATGATTCTTTCAATTTTTGTTGCTGAAAATCAACTTCCACATATGACTTTTGACTTGTGTCATATTTGATACATCCGGTCACAATGGTTTAAATTTGCACACTTATAACCGTCAAAATATAATAATAATAAACAGACATATCAAACATATTAGTATTTCAAAAAATATCAGAAAGTAGATTTCCCGCTATTAATAAGTATAGGTGTCTCTCCTTTCTTAATTGGGGCGATCTTGCAAGGTCCCGAGAAAAACCATCAGCTGATGGTGACACTGCCCTCTACTGGATTATACGTGCAATGCATGTGTCAGATCATATACTTCAGGGTTTTAATGGGGAAAAACATTATACTCATGAAATAGAGGGCTCAAAATGTCTTGTATTTGATATGATACATTTGCCGTTATAAGGTTAAAGCTATTTAGGCCGTGATTCAGAGACCAACCAGATCGAACAGTGAACATAGGTGAAACCCAATACCTGTCTGTTAGTTCAATCGTTAGTTTTGAGGGGGAACCTACAAGCAAAACCAATTTTACACAAAGTTAATTTCCTTCCCACCTTGTCGTCCTGGGTGTCGGGCTGCAGCAGACTGTGTTGCTGGATGGCCATTGGGGGAGGAAGAGGGACGGCGTCAGCCCCCTCCTCACCCTCCTCCTCTCCGCAGCTCTGCATGCCTGATGAGGAGGACTTGGAGAGCGTTCCACTGCTCAGTCCTTCATTACGCATGCGCTGGTGAGGGGGGGGGGGGGGGGAATCATCAGAAACAGTATAGAAACAGAAAGGTCTTCTTTTTGGTTTCTTATAGGCGCGTCAAAATTAGTGTGTTAATTTTGAGTTAATTTAAAAATTCTTTAACACCACACATTTTTTGAATGCGCGATTAATAACCACCCCTTACTTGGAAAGCTTGTGCTGGGGGAATTCCAGTCGCAACTCAGCAAACACGTCCACGTCAAAATTTGGCAGTAATAATAATGCATATATTTGTGGAGACTGGGGGCATGTTGTATTATATAATTTGAAAAATGTGAGAATTTCACAAGTAACTTCATGTTAAAGATTAGATAGCCCTTAATATGAAAAGAAAAATGTACTAATCAATATCACACTCATTATTTACAGTACAGTAAATCTGTTTAATTCTAACTAATTTTTTTGAATTTGTATGAAAATACTGTATCAATGACTAAAATATGCATCCATATTTCTATTAGTTAACATTTTTTCCACTTTTAAGTTAACAAGAGTCTGAAATTTAGAAAATAAAATTATTGTACATTTTATTGTACATTTTTTTGCAATTAATCACGAGTTAATAGTGAAGTCTAATTTAATTACGATGAAACACTTTAACCGCCTGACACCCCAAGTTTCGTACCTCCTCCAGCGTCTCATCCTGTGGCGTGGCGGCACTGTCGTCAGAGTCCTTCTGAGGGCCTTGCATTACATCCAGGTTCTTCCGGGGGCCTTCACGGTTCTTTTTGTGCTTGTGGGCCAACTTTTTGACATGACCGTCTGCCTTGCCAGAACTGAGTCGCCGCACTGGGCTGGTCAGCCACTTCCTTAATGTGTTCCCCGGACGCTTGGGGCCCGGTGAGCTGTGTGGCCCCAAGGTTTGGCTGGAGCCCGGCTGCAGCGTGTCGTTGCTGGATACAGACAAGGTATCTAAAGATGATGAGAGAAAAGGAAGAGCTCTGTTACGGCAAAGTCTGCATGACAAATTAAGGGACAATTTCTTGACGCAAATGCATTGTAACAGAAAATGAACTCAATACTGAGAAAGAAATGAATTGAGGACAGCAATCTCTTGATATCAACATCTGGTAGCCCTTTGTTGAGTTAAAAAAAACACAAACATTGAAATAACTTAAAACTGATGAGACTGGAATTTCCTCAAAATGATATTGATGAGCCACAATGCTACTGGGACAACATTCTTGTGACAATTGTGGGTTTGCCATTATTGTTGTTTGAAAAAAAAAAACAAGAGGGTAAAATGGAAGCAATGTCTGCTTCAGTTATTTCCAAAACCACTAGAGGAGGCATTTATGAAATAAGCATTGCTTAATACGCACACAGATCTATTTTTGGGAGACAGATGGTTAAGCAAAAGGCCCCTGGAACGATGGTTGGATCAATATCATGCTCATTTCTAAGCTGGAGCTGTACTTGACATGACATATTTCTCTCTTGGCATATGAAGAGCTCAAGTTGCAAAAGTGTTTACGGGGGTTGATGCTGACTCAGAGACGACGCCTACAACATTGTTTAAAAAGTTTGCGTCATGTGGCATTTCAAGTTGTTAAACATCTTCAACAGCCACTGAGGATGCGAAGACTGTAAGATATGGATGCTTTGCAGGAGCTTTTGGGTGTAATATTCCGTGTCCAACCAGATGCATCGGTCAAGGAATTGGCCGTTTGATACAGGCTTGTGAGTCTCCTTGAAGAGGGTGCGAGTGGAAATACTACCTTCCTTAATTGGACCCGACTTTAACACAACCTTTCAAAGTTCAACATGTATAAGCCTACGCCTGTAATGAATGTAGCAAGATGTGTAGGTTGCAGTCATCCTGCCTCTTAACTCATTCACTGCCATTGACGGCTATAGACGTCAAACATTTATTTGAACTATTTCTATTAGTTTCACATTTTTTTCCGCTTTTGCTAACAAGAGTATGAAAACTTTTTTTATTGTACGTTTAGAACAGATATAAAATTTGTGATTAATTATGAGTTAACTATTGAAGTCATGCGATTAATTACAATTTAAAAAAAAAATTCATCTGACGCCCCTAATTTTTACATATTTTCTTTTTTGTTTGATTACTTAATTATTTAAACTCAAGATTAATCACTAATTTTACATCTGTTCTATATGAACAATACATTTTTTCTAGGTTTTCATACTCTTGTTAACAAAAGTGGAAAAAAATGTAAAACTAATGAATGAATTCAAATGAATTTTTGACGTCTATATTTTATAATATAATAGTATATAATATATATATATATATATATATATATATATATATATATATATATATATATATATATATATATATATATATATATATATATAATAGTATATAGTCTATCAAGCAGACTTCTTTTTGCTGTTGATATGAAGCATGTGTTATCACGACGTGCATGGGCAAATTAAGATGATCCATTTCAGCACTATTCAAATTCAAGGACTTTGAACTGAGAAGATTGTTGCTATGCTAGTCATGACAATTCACTAATATTGCAATGCCTAACTGCACCATGTAACTTTGTTTTTCAATCAGTCAAATTATAACTTCTGACCACCAACTAGTTGAATGGTACTTTTGTCATGGCCTGAGGGGGTCTGTATCACTTTTACTGGCACAAAGCAACTTGAGGACTGTGGCAGGAACCCTGCCACATAAAAAACTACAAATGTGTTGACTGTTCCACAGCATAGCACTTCCCTCTTTCCTCATCCATTCCAAACTCGATTTGAACGATTGTCATGGCAGATGCTGCAAAACAACCGAAGAAATGAAAAGTTATGTCTGAGGAGACAAAAAAAGAAAAGGAAAAAGATGTCTATCCGGATAAAAGGACACTCAAGGATCACTGGCTTTCACTCGCTGACGAGGAGCGATTCGCTTGTCCTCATAGGAATTGTGGTCTTCCTCAGGCAAAACATGACCGTTTTTGTATTTTTATATGGCGCAGACATAACAAAAACAAAAAGTGCTTAAGTTTTGCTTTAATAATATCTTCTAATTATATAGGATAGGCTCCTACTTAACCGTGACCCTAATGAGCACAAGCGGCATAGAACATCGCCGAATGGGTATTTTCAGTTTTAGTCTTCATCGGCACTATCACCTATTGAAGGCTGTGTTAAGATGATTCACAAGGCCAGTGTATTTAACGTTGGCCTTGAAGAACGTTATCTAACAAATGACAACTCATTCTTACGTGCACATTTTTACACAAGAAGTCTGAGACACAAAAGGCAAAAGTTACTCTGATTGTCACTTTTTCGCATTGTTGCCAGAAAAAGCTCAGATTTCATTTTCCGCCCCAAACGGTTTGGAATAGTGAGAACAAATTCTTATTTTATTCTTAAATTAAAAACATTTAGGTACTCATTAGCTCCCAAAAACGTATAAAAACGTTATATTTAAAATATTGCCATGGTTCCCAAAAACGTATTTATATGTTTTAATGTTTTTTTTTTTGCTAGAGCATGAAGAAGGCTTTGATACAGCCTCTGAACTGAAGAGAACGCTTAAAACAAGGGTAGTTATTACAATACATACACAGAGAGGTCTAGATCTTTGCCCTTTGCTGTGTTTAGGGTCTTATGACACCTAAAAAAAAGTTGGCTCGGACCAGTGCAAAGGAGTCTATATTCCCATCGATATTTGTTTACTTATTTACAGTACACACATTCATAAGTAATAAGTAAGTACAGTGTGATGCCTTTCAGGAATTTGTCATCCATTCTGCTGGGCAAAAAAACCCGATGCCAAATTGCATTCATGTTTGCGTTTGAGAATAAGGGTTGATGGTGTAATTAAAGTGTCCACATCTTTGCAGGAACATGCCTGAAATTCCACAAGTGACACCAATGGAGCATTTTTAGTGTGATCTATTCATCCCCCGGAGATGTGGTAGAAACACAAACAGTCAGTCAGGGTGGAGGCAAGCTTTTTACAAGTAGAGGAACACAGAGTGGGGAAGTTCCGCTGGGTTCGTCTGGCTCTCTCTCCAGAAATGAGGACAATGCCGAGAAGCTCTGGCCACCACGAGCCACATTTAGGAAGGGTGTGGAGTTGGCATGCTAGCTACGGGAGTGGACCTAGCAATCGTATAACATGACATTTTTAGACCAAAAGTCCCCATGAAGCATGTGATTTTTTTTCTTCAGCATTCTGACCAATTCCACTGGCATAGGCTACATATTTCTTCATATTAAAATGTACAACAAAAAGATCAATAAAAAAAACTAGCTCTAGATCTTATAAACAAGGATTGCTTCTCTTCTATGAATTTCATTCACTTTATTACACACAGCATGCCAAATGTATTAGACAAAGGCACCTTACCCAGGTCAAGCAACCAGAACCTGCAGTTATGAGATTGTCCTTCCTGTGTTGACTCCATGGGGCAAAAAGGGTACAGAGACACTAAAGACTGGATTCCATGGGCCATGTCAGTCAAATATCAAGCCTCAGGAAACCCTTCTTAAACAATCCCTTTAAAGCATCTTTGCATCGAACAACTAAAACACCATGTGAATAATGATAAACGCTTTTCCTCCTTGAATATGCGGACTGAGCATGTAAGAAGTCCAGAGTGAGAAGGAAAAAAGTCGAATGCAGCATGAGAGTTTCTCCATCCCGCCCTCTCTCCCTCCCTCACGAGTGGGTTGCTATAAGGACAGTGGGCAAGCCTCCACTGTACGTGTTCCAAGGGAACGTCTGGATCCATGCTGTGCATCTGCCGTATTACCCTTCGTTGGCGCACCCACTCGGTTTGAGGGGGCGGGTGCATATTTCACAGGCATACAAGTTATACACCATGCCTTGAAACAAATATAGATCCGGTTATGAAATGCAAGCGAAAGTGAGCTTCATATTTGATGGTTCCCTCTTGCAACTAAAAACTCGTCTTTAACGATCCATTGTGTGCACATCGGATACACAAAGGAGTTTTTGTTGTTGTTGTCACTTTACACAAAGTTATTTTTGTCAAAATGCATTTCCATTCGGAACTACCCAAGTTCATTTCTTTGATAAAAGAACAAATGCCAGGAATTGATCAACTTCTCCAATCAATTGAAGAGGATTGTAAAGATTAGAACAGCAGTTGCGCAACTCCATGAAAAATACAGACTGCATGCATTCTGTCATTTAATAATCAGAGATTCAATTATAAGTCAAGACGATCAGCTTCCATCTTCAAAGCGTAGCGAGTACAAGGACTCCCTTTGTTTTTCAGACCTCTATTGACTTTTAACATTAACGACTGCTTCCAGGAATAGGTTCGATTTTCTCCTCTGATCCCTTGAAACTCATCACGCTAGTGTAATTTGGGACAGATTGTCTTCCTTGGTGGTCAGCAAACACAAAGGAATGAAAAAGTACAGAAGACATTTTGTCATCCTTGTCTACTTCATCCGCGACGCCTGAGCCAGAAACTCTTTTCAGCATTCCTGCTGACCACATAAAACATACAAACAGTAGAAACAAAGAAATGAAAGCTAAAAAACGAGAGCTTGTGCTAATAAAAACAAAGATGAGAGCCGCTAGAAGATAAGCAGTCTCACCTTCCCGGGCCGCATAAGCTAAAAACCCAAGCTGTGACTTGCAATATCATTTCTTAGATAAACAAGAGTCTCATCACATGAAAGTGCCAACACAATATTTGTCAGCCATATTGCCATAGAAACAAGCTGCCTTGCACTCACCCACACTTTAAGATGAAAGAAACGCTTTAATGGTTCGATCTGTGAATATTGATGCCAGCCTTTAACATGGTGCAGATTCATGAGAGATGACGTACAAGGATGTTTAGGCTCAGTGACCTTTCAAACAATAAATAACTGTTTCCATTTCCAGCAGGCATTACTTTTCGGGATTGTTCACCTTATTTTACAGTTTCATTTTCAACAGTACAGCTGATCTATGGGGTGTCTTTTTGTTATGCCATTTCAGTAGTATGGGCAGATCTAGACACAAAATGCAGCAGGGATGTTAAAAGTAGGGCCAGCGGGCCAGAACGGGCCCCTTCAGGGTCCAGACAAACAAACAAAGTCTACTAAAAAAGAAAATACGAATAAAATATTTGATTGTAAAAAAAAGAAAGAAGAAGCTCTCCTTTGAGCTATCAATTTTAAGATAAAAAAAACAACAACTCATCTGACCATGAAGGATGACCGATTTTATTCAGTTTGAGATGAGACCACAATCCCTGCTTGGAAATCTCAGGCAAGAAATCTTAATGTCTTCCTCTTTTAAGTTTTTTCTTAAGACTTAACTACTACTACTACTGGTCATCCTACTTAGTTGTCTGTCATTTTTTTTCTAGCAAACTGATTTATTTTATTTTTTTAGATGATGCAGCTTTCACTATCCGGCGTCCTCATCTCAAGAGTGTGAACTGGATTCAGGTGAAGACAAATCAGGGATTACCGTTGCAACCTGTATCAAAGATAGCTGAACTGAACTGTTCCGCTTGGTAAAAAACATGGCTGTATGCAGCTGTTGAGGAAACGTGGAAATCTATGTGTGGCAGGATTTGAATAGAGGGATTTTAAATACAAATACACACTAGCTAAACTACATGACAAGCTGATGAAGATGAACTACACTCTTAAATCTTTTCAATATTCGGTCTCATTTAGGATTATGAACATCAAAGTGATGCTTGGTTGGTGATACTATGGCATGAAAAATATAATCTCCCCACCAAAATAAATGTTCCAGTTTAAATCAATATTTCCTCCTTTTGTTTGTACATAAAAAAAAAGCAAATCACAATCACAGCTTGATATATATTTAAAAAAATATTTTTTTTTGCCTTCGTCGATTTTTTTAAGCATAAAGTTCCATATATATTAACATGATTATGGAAGTAAATATTAGTTTCTTTACTGACAATAAATGTTTACTCTTGGAAAAAGGTCCAATTAGTCAAAACAAGTACATGAGCCTTAATAAATGAACAACTGTTAATAAATGAATATTTTCAGTCAACAGCAAGTAACAAAATGGCTGCCCCCTGAGAACATGGATTAAAAAAAAACAATGTGTGGATATTGCTGATTTATTCATATTCCACAAATGCAATATTAATCTAAATACCGCTGAAATGAGACAGATGCTCTGAAATACAGAATCGAAAGGAGTTTTGTCATATGTGATGTGGCATGACTCCTTTTTGTGATTGGCTCCAGTTCATACACAGATTTTTATACATTACATTATACTATTAAAAATTCAAGATCAAGTAAAAAAAGCCTTGTCCTACCTTTGTGGTTGAAGAGCCCTTCCATCTCCATGGACGACCTGGAGTGCGCGATACACAGCATGGAGCAGGGAACGATGCCCTCCTGGGCCGGAGAGCGGTCCGTGGTCCGGACCAGGCACCAGTCTGGCTTATCGTGGAGTCGCTCCAGAACCTCCACCGTCTGGCCTCGTCGCACTGTCAGCTCACCGCTGCTGCCACCGTTGCTGCCCACAAAGTCATGGATGACCACGGTCAGCTCGCAACCACCCGACAGCTGAAACAGAAAGGACATTTTCATTTCTTAACAGTAAATTACGGCAACCAAAGTACGTTGTGTTATCATTTTAAGATGACGTACTCGTAAAATAGGGACATGCTTGAATTAAGTAAATGACAAATGACAAATGACAAATATTTGACTGTTAAATTGATATCAATCTGATTATAGTGTCAATCGGTCATTCATCTTTATTGTTGTCTTTGTAGAGGTGCCGGTTTTGGATTGGAGTAGGTATGCCTTACAGTGAATAACAAATTCATACAATAAAATTGCATACATAAGCAGCAGAAAAAGTCATTCACACGTCACATGCTTTTCAGTCTATTTAAATTAATGTTTCCATTTGGATTTTCAACATACCCTTTGGTAGTGTGGTAAAGCCAGCGAGCTGAGAAGTTGAGAAACTGGATGTGCGATTCTTTCCTCCAATTTCTCCATTGTTTTCCACTCCCTCATTGTGAGAAAAGCCCCAAACGTTTTCTCAACTCTGACAGCAATCAGACTGCACAACCCACTATGACTGTCTTTATACCACCCCGAGCCTCACACGATAAGTCGGCAAAGAAAAAAAAAACTTTTATTCAACTCCTACTAGGAAAAATAGAGCAGTAAGTCAATCAATTCTTGATCCACCGTCAACGCAGTCCACTTTAATGGTCAACAGAAGAATCCATCAATGCCTTCTTGAAAGTCCTACATAAACCCGAAACTCAGGGGTTGTCTGCAATCTCTTTTTTAGAAGCCAAGCGGTAGAGTGAAAGCGGCGAGAACTTAAAAGGGTTCTTTCCTGTCTGGCATAGAGGCGAGCATCCTCTGTGAGTGGGAGGCTGAAGCAGCTGACAAGTCAGTCACTAAAGCGGATGCACACAGGAACACGAGCCCTCGCATGCAAAAAAAAAAATGCACAAACACACCAGTGTCACCGCCTCCTGAATGAGAGGTTTCACACAGAATCCTCACAGCGAGCCCGAGATATAAAGAAGCATTCAAACCTAGGAAATTGACCGGGAATATTTATTTGCAAGTGGTATTGTGCTCATTTAAAAGATGCATTCACGAGTCCTCAATGGAACGAACACTTATACAATAATTTGTGTCCTTACAAGCTACTGAAAAATGCAATGAGCCTTTCTATTTAAGTCTTGCCTTTCTTGTTACAGTGAGGACAAAATAAGCTTGGCTTTGCTTTACAATCAGTGTGTCTTAAAAGTACAGAAATCTTACTTTGCGGTAGTGTGTATGTGCTTGTTAGCTTTGCTCATACTGAGCGTAGGAGGACGGGCCTTCTGTGGTGCTATTACCAGATATAACCAGTGCCGACTGTCCCTGCTTCCAGTGAATCTCTCTTACACAAACACGCACGCAAACACACACCCACTGCATCAAGTCAGATGGACCGTCGCGCAACGCTTCTGAAGGAAACGCGTTGAAGAGAGATAGTTGCATGTCCAAAGGCTGCAGTCGTCACGTGCAATAACAAGTGAACGCAGTGGGCGTCAGAAAATGAAAAATGCTGTTCCTTTTGTATGCTTAATAATATTGACTAAAAGCAGGGAAATCTTGGTTGAATAAATCAGAACTGGATTTAACATTTTAAGAAAATAAAAAAATCAAGGTCCAAAAGTTAAACAAGAATGAAAAGTTAGGAGTATAAAAAGTGACTTGAAGAGAATCGTAATCATCAAAGCAGCCACGCATGGAGACACTTTTTTAGTTTTCTATAAACATAACATGCATGACTTTGGAATGTGTGAGGAAGCAGGACTACCGGGAGAAAATCCACACAAGCCCAGCAAGAACATGCAAACTCCACACAAAAGGCCACTGCCGGGTTTCAAACCCCAAACCGCAAAAAAATTGCAAGGCTAACCACTCTTTCCCCACTCTACCCAAGAGCAGACGATTTCTATTTCTCAGATTTTCTAGTGAGAAAATAATGAATGCATTGGATTTACATTATTCCCTATGGGGAACTTAATTTGAAATCTGAACAAAGTGAAAATTTGGAAAGTCTTCTGGAATGGGGGCCACACTTTGCCTATTTAAAAAAAAAAATATATTTTTTAAATAAATAAACATTATATATATATATATGTTTTACTTCAAAACTTTAAAAAAAAGAAGAAGACGTTTTCCACGAAAAAATGGGAGTAAATTGGGGGTGGGCATTAAAAAAAAAAAAATTAAATAATAATTTTAAGAAAATCAGAAAATATGCCAATTTGTGTGTGCCAAACTGCTACTATGCATAAACTTTGATTTTAAGTTGTAATATCACCATTCACCACTAGATGGAAGATAATAACTTTACAGATTTGGGATGATAATGCAGGACAAACATAGTTCATAAGTAATACAATTTTGAGCGAGTTGATTTTTGAGAAAACATTTCCAAATTAATTCTTGCACTTAATGGTGGATTGCAGTTTAGCAGTTTTGTGCTGTCTTTGAATTGTAACCTTTAAGCAAGAAAGCCCTTTGCACTAGAAAGAAATATATATACAGTATATATATCACAGCAGATGGTTACTTTTTCTCTTTTTTTGTTTTAGGATAGTTGATCTTTTATTTGTGCATTGAAAAATGTATTATGAAGCACATGTTTTGCAGGTATTTAAATTGGCTTTTTTAAAAAAAAATCATACATCTGGTTTGCAAGCCCCCAATAGCCTTGATGAAAAATTGCGGCCCCAGCATTTTAATTGCCCATCCCTATTCTAGTGCATTCTCTTTTCGGGCCCCTGTACTCTTGATTGCCCTCATCACGTGGATTAGAATGGCTCCCTCTGAAGAAATGTTTAAAATCTTGATTTAAGACTTATTTGGACACTTTCACATTAGGTTAACAATAAATAATATGCAACTAGACTTTTGCTCCGCCTTATATCAGGATTTTGGCCTGTTTTATTACCGCTTTTCTGTTTTTGCAAGTGCCATGAGATTTTGCTAATGTCAAAAGTTGGGAAAACAGTGTAGTATACAAGTGCGCGTGTGCGTATTCCTCTACCTTATCACTGTCCAGTGTGTTCTGGGATGTTCTTGAGGCAATTGAGATGGTGTCAGGTTGACTGCTAGCATCTCCTTGACTGTCTAGCTCTTCTCCATCTCTGTAGGTGGACAAACAGTTTGGACATAATGTCAGTCTCAGTATAGTGTTCATTTTCGATGGAGTTGCATTGTTTGATTCAAACGCAGCCCAGCTGTGTTAACTGGACGCCACGAGAGAATAGACTTGCTCTTTTAGTGAGCGCCGTCAAGACGAGCACAACAAACAAGTGATGCTCTGTTGGCTTACCGTCTGCCTTTATGTTTGGCGGTGGTGGCTTTGGGGATGTGAATGGGCTCCTTCAGAGCACCGCGCAGATGGACCGTTCGCTCCTGAATGACCTCACGAATGTGTTTGATCCAGTCCTGCTTGTTTTCGATGCTTGAAGCCTGGAATAAAAACGCCACGTTGACTTTGTCATTATGCATAACATCCACAACTGTAAAAGTCAGCAATTTGTAGATGAGAATGAGAATGAAAAGCATGATGACATTAACTCATTCACTGCCATTGACGCCTGTAAACGTCAAAAAATAATTTTAACTATTTTTATTAGTTTAACATTTTTTTCCACTTTAGTTAACAAGAGTATGAAAACCTAGACATAAAAAAAAGAAAAGATTATTAAAAATGAGGGGCGTAATTGTAATTAATTGCATGACTTCAATAGTTAACTCACGATTAATCACAAATGTTATATCTGTTCTAAATGTACAATAATTTTTTTCTAGGTTTTCATACTCTTGTTAATAAAAGTGGAAAAAATGTTAAACTAATAGAAATAGTTCAAATGAATTTTTGACGTCTATAGCCGTCGATGGCAGTGAATGAGTTAAACATAAAGTGGATTGTAGGGGTTAAAAAAACGAACAAGCTTTTTTTTTTTTTCTGGACCACGTGCGCTTTGTTGTTGTGATTAAGGCGCAATGATGTAATGATGATGATCTCTTCTGCTAACTTTCACACTTCAGAATATTGCCAGCATCTAATTTCTCTGTCAGTGACGCAGCCTGCTCGCCCTCCTTCACTTTGACACCGGCAGCGCCAAGGCTGCAGTGATGCCACATTACATAAGGAACAGAATTGGATGGTCATCACAAATTACATAGTGAGACACAGATACTGACAGACCTTTTGTCACATATTCCCACGTTTAAATTAACTTATTCACTGCCATTGACAGCAATAGACGTCAAAAATTAATTTGAACTATTTCTGTTAGTTTAACATGTTTTCCATTTTTGTTAACAAGTTATGAAAGCCTAGAATTTTATTTTTTGTGCATTTAGAAAATATATAAAATTTGTGATTAATCGTGAGTTAACTAGTGAAGTCATGCGATTAATTACGATTACAAATTGTAATTGCCTGACACCCATAATTTTTTATCAATCTTTTCTTTAAAAAAACAACATATATATATATATATATATATATATATATAAAAAAAAAATTTGAAGAAGAAAAGATTATTAAAAATTAGGGGCATCAAGCGATTAAAATTTGTAATCGTAATAAATCGCAAGACTTCACTAGTTAACTCACGATTAATCACAAATTTTATATCTGTTCAAATACAATAAAAACAAATCTAGGTATTCATACTCTTGTTAACAAAAGTGGGAAAAATGTTAAACTAATAAAAATAGTTCAAATGAATTTTTGACGTCTATAGCCTTCGATGGCAGTCAATGAGTTAAAAATCAAATCATACAGTGGTTTAGGGAAATGAGTTTAAACGAGAAAAAAAAAAGAGAGTCAAAACCTCAGCTTGGCGTGATTGGTGAAAACATTATTTGTAAATTGCATGATATCTTGATTCACATTTATAAATCTTTTTTGTACATAACTAACTAATGTGGTCTCTTGTAACATTAAGCTTTTGTTACATTATTTCTTTTTTTTTAAAGAAATTGTGTGTCTGTCAATATTTTAAGTTTTTGTTGTAATTTTAAAGGGATACTTGACTCATTGAACATTTTGAATATTTTGTCCAGAATGAATTTGATAACTACATTATTTTTTGTACACACATAATACCTTTAAAAGCAAAATGTTCCACTTGCTGTTGACTGAAGATGACATCACCTGTGCTGAGGAAACAGGTAACGGCCATTCATGGCTCAGTTTGCTGACCAAACCCAGAAAACAGGTGAGCCGTGATTGTCCGTTACCTACTTCCTCATCACAGGTGATGTCATCTTCAGTCGACAGCAAGTGGATATTTTTAAAAAATAATGTAGTTATCACATTAATTCTGGACAAAATATAACTTTTTACTGCTGAAAACGGCTCAATGAGTCAAGTATTCCTTTAATATCTGGGTTGGGTGTAATTTAATGAATAAAAAAATGCAGTATGTATAAAATTATTCTCACTGCATACGAGCTGTATAGTTTGTCACTCATCTAATTCCACCAATTGTGATGCTAAAATGTCAGAGTGAAACCAAAGTGAGGAACAGAAAGCACACCACCACCTAGTGGCGGTGTAGGGGATGGACTAGGCAAACAGTTGCTCATGACATTGTGATTTTATGAGAATTTAGTATGGAATGGCAAAAACATGTCAATCACACAATATGTTCAACAAATTGTTACTAATTAAAGTGACAGTATGCTCATACTGTTTAGTATGACATGAATCCCATAAAACCTAATCAATATATTTGTGATTGTGAAGAGTTGTTCAAATGCTTATTTTTAAAGTACTATAATTTTTTTTATTTTTTTTATGAACAAGTGTTTTCTTTATACTACACCTTGAGCACAATTTTGTTGTCCGAGGTCGGGGTTCTGCCCACCCACAGGGCAAATTTACAAGGGTCCCCCTCCACGTGCTCTGTCACTCCGAGCTCCAACGTCTGTGGACGTGAACACCACACAGAATACATATAAAAGCTTGCAATAACACAACAACATACCCCAGCCTGAAGTACTCACAAACAGCTTGCTCTTGTAAAGGTATTTGCTATGTCCGTTTGAGTCTTTCACGTCTTTACTGAAAACCAGCGACATCTCAAAGAGGAAGAGATGGCGGTCACGGCCCTTCCGGATCAAAGTTTTGGGATCCCAAACCTGGAAGGACTCCTGAAGAATCAGTTCTCCTTGGGAGTCAATGTTCCCGTCAAACCCTGAGGTAACATGGCAAAAGGCGGAGTTTAATTGTGTGTGTGTGTGTGTACAAATACGTGGGTGGCAAGTTGAATGCTGAGTCACAGTTGAACAATTTGTGCTGAATGGCAGTGATGACATTTCAGTGACAAAAATATCAATTAAGTGCCAATTAACCTTTTCACACTGCACTCAGCAGATGACATTGTACCGTAAACAAACTCATTGATTGTGTATGTGCTGCTGCGAAAGGCCGCACGGTGGCATGCGAAACGGCGTTTACTGCGGACGTGTCCGAATTGAATGGCAGTGCACTGTGATGATGGATGGCTAATCCAATAGGACAGCTGATGGCGGAGTGATTTCCCAGCAAGAGATTTTGGAAGAGTGAGTTGTAAGACAAATGACGTACTTTGATATGGTAAAGTAGACACAACGATGGACGAATATATCCAATTTTTCATTGTTAACAACAGAAACTTTAGCTTAAAATAAAATATAGTCAAGCCACACATCCCTCACTTCTCTTCTTCCTGCTACTTATTAGTAAAGCTAAGCGCTTTCCGTTGTAACTACTTAAAGAGGAAGTTCACCTTTAATAATTCTTGACAATAATATGTTGTATGCGACCTCACTAGTGTAAACATGACATTCTGATTAATATGACATTTTTGGAATATGAGTTATGAAGCAAAATCCAGCCGTTTTTATCCATCTCAGGGTTCGGCCATTTTGTTACTTGCTGTCGATTGACGATGACATCACAGTTGCTAAGGGCTCAGGCAACGACCAATCAGAGCTCACCTGTTTTCTGAAGCGTGGCTGTGATTGGTTGTTACCTGAGACCTGAGCAACATTAATGTCCTCTTCATTATTATTATTATTTTTTTTTTTTCTTCTGGAGAGCTCAGTATTGTTCATTCGGTAATTTTAATTAATGTCCTCTTCAGTCGACAGCAAGAGGCAAAATGGCCGACCCCTGAGATGAATAAAAACGGCTGGATTTTTCTGTTGCTGCCTAACACATATTCCACTACCGCTATATTAAACAGAACAACATATGTAGACTAGTGGGGCTGCATAGAACATATTATTGTAAAAATAAATAAACAATAATAATTGGGTTACTACCTGTCTGCTAGCTTTGCATCAGTGCCAAATATGGTCAACCTGCGCCCTGCCTCACTGTGAACACCCCATAAACCGGGTGCTGTGTGAAAACGGTTTAAAACGGAACTACTGTATGTAAGTGGAACACGAGGACAGTAAGAAATGTGTGTGTGCGTGTTTCAACCCACCATCCAGCATAGAGAGGTGCATGGCATCATTGGCTCTTTTGGGGACACTTAGCATCACCTCAAGACCATCCTTGATCTCTCCTTTTCCTTCCTCGCAGCATGTCAATAGCTCCTAAACACACAGACACACACAAACGACATAGATAAATATAGTTCATTATTATTAGTTAGCAACTTAGAGAAATGTGTCGTACTGCACCTTAAGAAGCAGTTGATACTTAGTAATTCTTTGGACTGGTTTAATCAAGTAAGATGAAATAGAGTTGGCAAGACGATGCCTTTGCTGGATTTCCTGTAAAACCAAACAACGCCAATTTGTCAAGCATACGCAATCTTTGTGGAGTGATTTAAAGAATAAGAGAAACCAATGCGCGATTTATATTTTCATACTGTAAGGAGTTACTTACATCGAAATATGGTCCAGCATGCTCCAAGATGAGCTGCGTGGAGTCGGGCTTGTTCTTACAGTAGTTGACGTACATCTGAAATTTGTCGGCCTGAGTGGGAGAAACAACATAAAGATTCAAAACAAGTAATCTTGGAATTTTTTTTAATATATTTTTTTTATGTAATAACGTTTTTGGTGTGCAAATGTTACTTATGAAATAACTGCACTTGCTGTGCTTTTTTATTTTTATTTTTTAAAGGAAGTTCAGTCAGGAGTAAAGAATAATGAGCACATCCCTACCTCAAATAACAACAAAAAAAGGTTCATAATAAATGTCACAAGATGAGTGTTCAAATGCAAACCTATTTCTGTCTGTTCCATTAATTTTTTTGCCGGGAGAAATCATGGGACACGTCATCAGAAGAAAAACATGAACATAAGCGTGCCACGCATGAATAAAAGTAAATGTCAAAAACCTAAAATAAAAGAAATGATCGTCATTGTGCGCCATGTTATGTTACGCTCACCCAGGTGACGAAGCAATGACCCACATCCTCCGGAAGCTGCTCATATTTCTCCAACTCCTTCAAGAAGATGCTGTGCAGAAACAGACACATTAATGTCGGATATATTACCCTCTGTGGGTCTATAGTTGCTACTTTGGATGATCGACTAAAATCACTCTGCAGAATGCAAAATGTCAAAAATGACTGCTCAACTGACTTGTTGTGAAACTCGTAGATGTCTTGCATGTTCCCAAAGATGATGTGCTCCTTGTTGAGTATTCCTGGAGGAATCTCCTCCACACCACTGGTCATCTCCCATAGATACGTCTACATGTAAAAGTACAGCATATTAACATACATCCATGGATAATAAACAAAAAAAACAATGCATATTCTAAAAGAGCTTCCTTCCACTACTTCTAAACGTGAAATAAATAGTACAGATATCTGCAGCACAGCTGCACTTGAGCTCCTGATTTTTGTGTTGATGCAACCTTGTGCTTGTTTAGGTATTTGGTTCATCTTTCTGCGCCATGCTGAGCGTTCCGGGGGCATTATTATTATTTTTTTTTACAGTGGTCTCGCGCACCTGACAGTTTGGTGGCTGAAAGTAAACAAAACTTTACACCTGTTGGAAGCACGTCTACGCATTGGCGCAGGTAGTGTAACACGTGTCACCTCCCTGGCCATCTTTTTATCACCTGCCCAGGGAAGTGTGCAGTTCCTTATAAATGTACTTTCGGCCTTCCACCATGTCAAGAAGTGCTGTTTTAATTGGCAGTGAGTGTTCACGACCACAATGGTGTTAAACAGCCTTTTTAAAATGTGTCACGCTGCACCTGCTTGCACGGGTCTGTGGAAATACTTAAACTAAGTTTAGCCTGCCCCTGTGCAGATTTACATCGCACTTCATTCCAGGTTTGCACTGGGCATGAAAATAGAGCGCTTTATGTTAATGTGGCATAATTTATGTGTGCAAAAATTGAGATGAGGACTAAATTCCATTCACGAAATTAATACGGTCTGGTTGTGTGTCTGTCCATGTAGTTCAGATTAAACTTTAAAAACTCCCTGAAACCATGAAAAAATATGTTAAAGCTAGTGTCCGTGTGACTAAAATGAGAATTATTTTTTGCAGTTCGTTTCAGTCCACATGGAGCACTGTGTGAAATAGTAAATACTCTAATAAGCTTGTAAATATTGGAAACATAATTTAATTCTGAATAAAACGAATCCGTTACTGCATGGTTACAACCCAAAATGTCTTAGTCTGTGACTTACATCCATGCACTCACGCAGATCTCGGACATAAGCTTTTTCTGTTTGGATCAGCTCAGCCATTATAAATCTAAAAAGACAAAAAGACAATGACATTTTTTTTCCATTTAGTTGACATACAAAAAAATCATACGATTATGTGGTTTTATTGTCATCTGTGGTGAAACCAGTCATATCGTATACTGTTAAGTTAATTATTGGCAACCAGATTGTGTATGTGTAAGAAATGACCACTTGAAACCATAGTTAACAAAATGATTGTCTTTTCTATATTAAAATATTGGCTTGGCCCTGGATTTGTGTCACTTACTCTTTCCTCCTCGCTGATTTCCTCTTCTCCTCATTGAGCTCATGAGCAGCATCTCTCAACTTGACTTCTGAACCTGGCGCGCTAGCTGGGATGATGTCCAGTTGTAGCTCTTTACTCTAAAAACACATCAGACAGTCGCCATTATGTTGTGCACAATGGCCGTGGTCGCCTTTCACCACTCGCCGCACTGTCAATATGTGCTGTGCATTCGCCTTCTCTTCGCACCAGCTTATTAAAACATGCTGGCGAAATATGTTCTTTGAATTCAATTGAAGATAAGAAATACCAGATTTGACAAATCTACTGGATCACAAATGTGTTAATATCACAAGAAAAAGAACACAATTGAAGAAAAACTCTTATGAAGGCCTCACTCCTACTTTCCTACTAGACATCCAACATTTATCGTTTAAAAAAAAATCATCAACGCTCAACCCAAGGTATTTTATGTATGAGAAATCCCCCCCCCCCCCAGCCCCCCACCCCCCCCCCCCCATTGATATGATGATTGGTCAACACTCACTGCCTTGTTGGAGTCGGAGGAAATGCCAAGCGCCGATTCCAGGCAGGTCCTGTATTTGTCCATACGGAGAGAAAAGTCCCTGTAGCGTTTGTCCACCGAGGACACCCATTTCTTTATCTCCAGGGCATGGGCGTGGCCCTTGTCACAAAACCCATCAGCCAGCTGGATCAACAGCTTTACACGCTCTTTGGTTTGCTGTCAATAGCGGCACATTGAGGGAGGGAAAGGTAGATAACACATAGGGGGGAGAGCGAGAGAGGGAGAGTTGGGAATCAGTGATTGGCACACCAGCGTGTTCTCCGACACAATACCGGCGATACCTAAAATGGAAACAATACGACACAAAGAACGGGCCTCCCAGTTGAGCGCAGGAGCGTTCAAAGTGAACCTGACACATACTCACAGCATAAACAAGCACATCTTCAAAACAAAAACGACAACTCATACACTTTCCTGCCCCTGGAATAAAATCGATCGATAAGTAAAGGAACAAATTAACACCTTAGCTGTGATCTGGAAGTCTTCATGCTCTTTCAAAAGCTCCTGTGTGTGGTGAATGCTGGAGCCAGTGGATGTGTGTGTGGACAGGTAAAACTCCCCAGTGTCGTGGATCCACTCCAAGGCCTGTGCAAGCATACAATCACAGGTATACAACAGGGAATCTAGTTACATAAATTTGACACCTCCTATTATGTTCATCCAACGAAATAGACATGGATACCTTTTTATAAGAACTTGTTTATAGTATGTACTTGAAAAATTGCTCAGCAATATCTCTACAGCTATTGTATTTGTGTGCACCTATGAAGTAAATCACGCCAACTGTTTCCTCTGACTGTTGCGGTATGCCTGTAGTGTTAGCCAACCACCACGAGAGGGAGCCATTACATTACACACAAATTGGTTTGAACGAAAAAAAGAAAAGGTGACCAGGACCAAGGTGTTGCCCGCTTATGGCTCAAGTTAGCTTTGTGAGATTTAGTAGTACAGAAGAAGATGATAATTGACATAAAAATGCAAACTCTGGTCATGTTTACATGTTCAAAACTGCCCGAGTGGACAAAATAAGTGGTTCTCTTGCCTGTAATAAACTTAGAATGTGACGTTTCTGAACCATGTAATCATAGCTTTCTTTAAGACTGTCATTGTTACAATTGTCTGCCAGTTTACCCCACTTCCTGGACAAGACACACATTATTACTGAGATAAACAAATGCTGCATTTTAAAAGAAAGACAAAACAAAACAAAAAAAGATCAAATTTTTGATGCATCTCTTACCCCCCAAACATTTTAGCCATCAAGTTAAGTCAAGCTGATTTGTATAGCCCTTAATTTAAAAAATAAAAAATAAAATAAAAAATAAATAAGCGTCTCAAAGGGCTTCGCACAGTAGACAATAGTCACGCCATCCCCCTGATCTGAACCCCACAAAAGGGCAAGGAAAAACTCAAATAACACCATCTGGGGAAAAACAAGAAACTTTTCGAAGGGGCTGCAGATGTGGGAATAGATGCCGAGTGTTAATGAAAATCTTATGAAATTTCCCATGGGTGGGCATTTTTGTCTGATCTTGTAATTTCCCACTTCAGCTCTTTAAACAGATCATTAATATACTTTTTGGTTCTCGACTTCTGGCCAGCTGAAAGCCATTAAAATAACATTAAATTAATTAAATAGCCTAACTCATTATTAACTTATTTATTTGTGAAGAATGTTTTTTTTTAGTCTAGACTCAATCTCTGAAAATTGGGGTGTTTCTCTTGCTCACCCAGAACATGTCATTCAGCATTTTTTGTATAAGAGAACATTTTATGTAATATTCCGAGAGTCCAAAATGTGTGTCATGGCTTATTGCACACCAGAGAAGCAAATTAATACATTTTGATTTTAAGAAGTGGAGATACTCTCTGCTGACCATGTTTAATTACATTTTAATTTAAGAAATGGAAATTTCCTCCAAAATGGCCAGAGAGAAGCTGAAAGCGTAGAACAATTGAACAACACATTAAGATTAAAATGTAATTTCCATATGAATTCATTGGAGAATGACATCATACAATCGCGTTTTCTTTTCAATTAATTAAGACTGTAAAATGAGTTCAGCATACTCACACACATTCAAAAGACAAATACGCCAAAGCTCACCTGCTTGGCGCTACGTTCAAACACTACATATTGCTGGCACTGATCCAGCCGCCGCTTTCTCATAGTCCAGAAGTGGAGCACCCTGTTCTCTCTCTGCAGCAACTCATTCAAGATGTCTAAAGAAAAAAAACATGAACAAATAGGTTTGAGTTCATTAAACATCAACATCGGAATTCAAATTGTTAGCGTGAAAATAAACCAAAGAGGGAAAAGATGAGCATTGTGGAGATGTGGTAAATTACAAGATGAAGAGATGAAGGCGAATTGTGTCTCTTTTAACTCTCCACACCAAACTGCTTACAGAGCAAGCAGCAAACTTCTCTCCTTTCAAGTCTATCATCCCTTTAACCCAGCCCCTCCTCTTAAAGTGGAAGTCAACCTTCAACATTTCTTGACAATACTGTTATATGTGACCACACTAGTCTAAACATGACATTCTGATTAATATTACATTTGTGGAATATCAGTTAAGAAGCTAAATCCAGTTTTTATCCATCTCAGGGGGCGGCCATTTTGCCACTTGCTGTCGACCGAAGATGACATCAATGTTGCAGGCAACAACCGATCAGAGCTCACCTGCTTTCTGAAGCTGGACTGTGATTGGTTGTTACATTAGACCTGAGCTACATTTTCAACAATTTCATCTTCTGTCGACAGCAAGTGGCAAAATGATTTTGCTGCTTAACTCATATTTTACTAACGCAATATGAACCAGAATACCATATGTAGACTAGTGGGGCTGCATAGAACATATTATAGCCCCCCCCTAAAGGTATGTCTCTCTCGTGGGTCACAGAAAAAGCACTTTTCGCCCAAGGTGGTGCTAATCAAAATACAAATTTGCCACTATTCATATTATATAAACTATATAAACATATAAACTATTCATTTATCTATTAAGAAAGGCTGCACTTACAAACGGACAATTATAATATCACTTCCAACATTCAGTATTTGTGTCTCCTGTAATGACCCCCCCCCCCCCCAAAAAAAATACTTTGAAAATCAGCATGAAAACTTTCATTCCCATCCACTTACTTTTAACCTGAGTCTCCGGCGCTTTGACATGGGACAACATTCCAGGCATGTTAACACTGTTCCTGTGCAGGTACTTCAGGAAGACGTCAGCATTGCGTCTAGCCAGCGTGCAGGCCTGCAAGTGGCCACAGAGACAACATTGAATTATTCTACTGTGACTACTAGCCGTGAATCTCAATGACAAGCATTTGCATATGTTAGCAACATATTCGTGTGGGGTGCTTTTCTATGACAGAGACGTCTCACCTTGAGAAAAGCCTCCTTCTGTTCCAGATGTTTGCTGACCATCGGGGTGACATGATCTGACTCGCTGTTGGGGCCCAATTTATCAGCACCACCACACCAGTCCTCTTCTCTCTTGTACTCCTGCTCCAGGCTTTCCAGCACGCTGCACACCTGAGATAGTCATGCAGAAAACAAATCCCCATAAATCTGAGTCTGCAGGCCCCACGGCTGCTTCACACGGAAAAATTCCCATTCAACAAATATGCGTGTACTGTAAGTTAGCATCCAGTATCCCTTGCACAGCCTAACACACAAATTCACCTGTTCAGAAGTCTTATAGAAGGCCACGGAAGCATTAACCAGCTTGAGTCTGTCCTCCATCTTCAGCATCAGCTGCTGCCAGTGGTCTGCCACCTTTGCATGAAATGTGCACAGGTAAGCGTGCTGTCAGTTAGCATTTCAAAATGTTCCTCTATCAAAACGTGAGAGTGGGGAAAAACCTTCTCTGCACAGTCTCGGATCATGTCCATGTCGTAGTGGTTAGACTGAAGTAGACCCTCTGCCTTCTGCTGCACCTGAAGTGCACTCTGATGGGTTTTCTATATTGAGGGGTGAGAAAAACACGATTTATGGCATGGTGCAAAAAATAAAATCCGCTTCAATACGGAAGAGGATTAGGGCCAGTGAAGAGAGAAAAAAAAGTTTAGAATTCTTATTATTCTTATCTTAATTAAAGGCAGAATTCTCACTTTAATCTCAGAATTCTGATTATGAAGTGAGAATTATGAGAATGAAGGGAGAATCCTGCCAAACTTTTTTTTTCTCTCTTCACTGGCCCTAATCCTCTTCCATAAGTAAGTGATTCTCAAACTTTACTTTTTTTTTTAACACAATAATTACCACCTAAAAAAGCTAGGCTGTACAACATGCACATGTTGGCTAGAGAAAGCAAGGCTAGTGCATTCAAACAAAAGAGACTATGACTAATAAAACACGGCGAGAGAATGGACCAAAGTGAGTAGAACAAAGAGAGAATTCTATTTCTTGACCTGTGAGAAGGAATTGGCATGTAAGAGACATGGACGTTAGAGAAGCAAAAAGTTCAAGGGTGAAGTGAAAGATAGCAACAAAGATTTTGAAGTGGATGTACACAAACTTGGCCAGTGTTAAATCGAGAGAATCTCGATTTACACAATGTTTTGTTGCCAACTGATGTAAATCAAGTGAGAGAGAAAAACTAGATGATGCAACGGGAGTAGAATATGCATGGAGGAAATAATGTGACTCAAAATACAGTGTGGGTGACCCACAACGTGACTGCTCGCAATATACAGTATTCACATTCCATACAGAAATACTCTTGACTGTATTGGGTTTAGATTTGACCTCTATCGCATGCTGAAATTGTTCGTGTTCCTTCTGCAACTGCTCAGCCTCTTGTAACGAACTGGCCGTGATCAGCCCGGCGTTCAACATGGACTCGCCATTACGGATCCAACCCAGCACCTAAATGACAAAATGACAAATATTTTTTTTAAACCAAGTCATCCAACATGACCTAGTATTCCTAACACTGTTTCGATTAGTATTTTGCTGGTAGACCCATAACAAACAGACAACAAAAAATTAAGCGTGCACTTTCTCTCTGACTGACTCAGCATGCACACCTGCGGTGTGGACCAAGCTCACAAGCTGTTTCGATGTCCTGAGGCAGGCCAGGTATGAGCGCTAGCTGCTGAACATTGTATGCATATCATACCAAAGTCTACAGTATTTAAATATGCATAAATATTATGATGTTTGTTTCCGTATTTTAAACTATTGAGTGCTCAACATCCAGCCATGCAGCACTCATCTCTACTATTTATGTCCACCGCCTTTACATCAGAAACAGAAAGAGAGAAAGCGAAAGAGAGAGCATTGACGTGAGGTGAGTCATCAATCGACATCGTGTAGAGACAGAACCATTTTAGCATGCTGCTCTGATATCATATTAAGCTGTGGCCTGGAGCGCTATTTAAAATCTTGTGAACTCTATTTCCACCATCTTTCCATCTAAATTCAATGAATCCAATCCAATCCACTTTATTTCTATAGCACTTTATATATATAGCATTTCATAAACAGGCGTTTCCAAAGTGCTGCACATTGAGAGCTGTGCACTATCATACACATTAAATCTATAATAAAAACAACTGTCAATAAGATAAAAATACACTAAGAAAGAAAAAAATAAATATATTAAAAATTATTTAAAAAACTAATATTAAAAAAAATACAAATAATCAAAAATAAATACAAATAATAATAATAATAAGAAGAAGACAAAACATCAGCGCTGTTCTGATTATTTCCTCAGTGCCAACTGTTTTTGCTTTGCTTAACTCCAAGCATGTACCTGTTTGACTTCAGCCTGAAGGTGTCTTAACTGGACACACTGTTCCAAATGCCTCCGGTGCTGCTCGGCCGCCAGGTCCAGCTCCTGCTGCTTCTCGTGGAGAAATTCCAGGAGATCCTGAACACGCGTGGCCATGTCTACATCTCGGTCACATAACAGCTCCACACCTGCACAACAGACAAACACATTACACACAAAATGCGACGCTTAACTAGCAATACTAATTCACATTTGTTTGTCATTAAAACTGACTGGCGAATACTGTATCACAAACATTTTACGAGGACTTCAGTGCTTGCATAATCCCGCCACTGCATTTAGGCACTATGCAAATTGCATAACTGACCGTTGCAAAATACAAGTTATCTGTAGGCAAACTACTGAGGAAACTATGACGGACCATTTATTCTGTGACAATCAATGTGTCAGTTATATGTTAACACATTTGACATTTGCATCTCCATTCACAACACAGCTCAGCTCAGCTCAGTTGTATTTATTTTTTTAATCCTTCACTCACCTGATGCTTGGACCTCTGTCACGTACTGAAGCAGCTCCTGGCCTTGATGGATAACGTCAAAGGTGAGGTTGTTCATGGTGAGTGCCTTGTCTGCGTGATGCTGAAGCCTCTGCTCAGCTAGCGTCAGGTCCTCAGTGTCAAAGTCGCTCATCTGCTGGGTCAGTTCCTCATTCCATGACTCCAGATCAGAGATGATCTAAGGTGGAAAGAGGAAAGGACGTAAATGCTGTGACAAAAAAAAGTAAAGCAGCTCTTCAATAGGACGGGGGTTAGAATTGTTTTTTCTTTTTTCCGTACTATTGTGTCGTAATTGCACATCCACGACAGTAGGTGGCGGTGGCTCTCTCATTGTGAGATAGTGCGTATTCGCTCCTCTGCAGAAGTGCTCTTAAAAACAATGCTTACAATTTTATATACAAATGATACTATTTATAGTTATGGCAGATAGTTTTGTTGGGGTGGGGGGCAATTTTTTTTTCTTCCTGTAAAAATAAAATAAAAAATTGCACTTTTAAAGAATGTTCCGTTCACATGCCAGTTTTCTTGAGGATACGCCACTGAATATAATTTCTGTGATTCTACAGTTGTATAATCAAATGAGATTTAAAATAATATAATAATAATAATAATAGTTTCTTGTTAATTCAACACTTGTTTAAAAATCCCACTTTTAAATTCCTAAGAAGAAATTTAAGACTATTTTTACAAACCTAATGGTGAATCATTATCTGTAATTGTCAACTTTAGGTGTTCAGAATGGACCCTGTACACCTCATGATGACAAAGTAAGAGACATTTTTCTCCCAGCAGAGAAAAATAAGAATTATGAAAACCTTACAGTCAGCCCTTCTTTCTGATGTTCATGATGCAAATGATGTGATCGCTAAAATTTATTGTAATAATGTGTCCAAAAGGAAAAAAAAGAAAGAAAAAAAATCATGATGATGATGATGATGATGATTATTATTATTATTAGGATGATGATGATGATGATGATGATGCTGATTATTATTATTATTATTATTATTATTATTATTAATAATAATAATAATAATAATAATAATAATAATAATAATAATAATAATAATAATACTGCTATGGTATTATAACAATATGATAAAACATATGTTTACATCTTTTGTAATGTACGGTACTAATTATTGTACGGTATAGACTGATCAATTGCTGCCTTATAAAAGGTTTAGATTAGGTTAAACGTCTGAACACTTGTTAAATACTGAGACAAAAGCCTCCCATTACAAAATATTTGAACAAGCAGCCACTTTAAATAGAATCTGTCTGTTACATGCACACATACACACACGCTCACAGACACCTGTTTTGAAGAAAAACATTGAACCTATAGCCAGACCGACATTGTAACTCTATACCATGAAACGTGTTGTCATAATGAGGGATAGCGTCTCACTACTGGTGATTTACGGCTGGTAAAGCAGATGTACGGAGATGTTAGTGCTTGTCTTAAACAACTCCCACACTGACTCATGACACAATGGACACCATGGCTGCAACCAGTTGCAGTATAGGACTTGTTTGTTTGGCTATTTGGAATCCGACGTTTTCGTTAGGTTGATGAGACAGCTTGCTAAAATTTTGGTTGATGACATACCGGTAATAGAATAAACTTGAAAAGTTGAGAATGTGTGCACTTAATTTGTATGGACTTACTTCATGCAAACAACTGATAGTATCATTGATGATATTAACGACAGTAAAACTTTATTTAGAAGATGCTTTTGCAGCTGTGCTCCTAAATCATTCAGATGTGGACATCTTAAGACCTAAAACTGATTAATGAGGACAATTCAATGCCTGTCATTGCTGCAGTTTTAAGCATCAATATATTTTTCACACAAAAAGTTTAAGATGGACCTTTTATGTACTGTGCTGCAGACATTTTGGATTTACACCCATAAAGTTCCCTCCATTGGGAACATGAGGTCGTAATCTTGTGCCGGAGCAGAGTCGCACAAATCCCCTAACATTGCTTGACAATTTCACTAACCTGACAACCCGGGGAGAAACGCACAAGACTATCATCTGCAATCTTCCTTCCTCCTCGCGTGCAGTTAAGTAAAATATCCTCAGCAGGCAAAAAGATCATCCTTTGCTATCAGTGCTATAAAGTCCAATCGAGAAAAGGAGCCAAACGTCCTTAGCTTCTTTTTTCACAGCATAGTGAGTGAGCTATTTTAAGAAAAACCTCCATGAGGCAACGCAGGTCTCACCTCACCTTGAGCACATCTCCATGACGCAGGAGGGAGTGTCCGTGCGTGTATGAAAACTAAATACCTCCCACACCCATCAGCACGCCCTGGATCTTTGCTCAATTAATCCCTTGTGTGATTATGGATTCAGTCGGAGTGATTTGCTCACTGCCGCCATCCTATGAGCTGAGATTTAGTCTGCCATTGTTAACATCTGTAGCCTTGTTTTTTGACAGTCTTTCAATTTATGTCAGCCAATCATCATCTGTTTTGGCAATTATTACTTTCAGCTGAGTCCTAGATATGTCGCTTGCCATCTTGCAATTACGTCTTCATGCTTTATCATCTTGCCTAACATCTAATGTAACACATGAAAGAAATAGATTCTGACTGCAGAATTTCACATTTTAAGCTTCTTCTCAATGTTCCTCAACATTTTCAGGAATTGGACACGCTGGTGGTTTCAGTTATTAATGTACAGCGCGTAATGTAGTTATTGAACTTATTTGCGTGAGTTCTACTTACTTTTGTGAATAAGTGGTGACGTTAAAAGCTCCGTTATCCCCCAAACAGCTAAATAATGCCATCTCACAGCAGGACATTTCGCTTTATGATATAAAAAAAAGAAAATAATATAAAACAGTGGGATTTGGATTATTTAAGGAGCGTATAATTATAATAGTATTTTTCGTTTGTCAGTTTTTATGTGGTTCTTGTGTTTATTAGAGCGTCTGAAAGTGAAACAAAATAAATCAAGTTTCATCCTCACATCTATGGCATCCCTCTCAAAGATGCGAAGCTGTAGAAAGAGTTCCAGTTTGATTTTCCTCTCCTGAAAAAGCTCCTCCATCTGGCCCTGGGCCTCATCCAGTTGCTGCAGCACACTCTCGATGTGCGCCATGGAGCTGTTGTGAGGGGTCTTGTTGCTTGAGATAGCAGAGTCTCTGTGAACACAAGTTCAGTGAAGACTTCCAAGACAACCAGTAACTCATTTTGAGAAAGATTAGAGTCTCTTCTTTCATCAGGAAAAAAAGTATATTTCTATCTGTTTCCGTTTTGCAGCAATTAGCATTAGAATATAGCTAAGTTTCATCATTATTCACAAATCTGTTTAAAACTGTGGGGCAAAAAGCTTTTTTTGCAACATGGCCCTGGTTGATCACTTATACTCTGATGCCACCTGCTGGCCGTTTTTGTAATAACTGCCATTGCTTTAAGCATTCTTTTCAGTTTAGTATTTAGTACTATTATATTATATTATTATATTTAGTATTCAGTATATACTTATGTATGCTTTAGGATAAAAAAACACACACAAAAAACATATAAATACATCTTTGGGCGCATTGTCATGTTTAAAATAGAACGTATTTATACGTTTTTGGGAGAAAATGAGTTAATATAAAGTTTTATAATTTTGGACATTCCATGTCCATTGATATTATATTCTAGTGGTTTTGGCCTATGAAATTGATGCTCACCTGAGCTGCTGTATGAGGTCTTCACCTTCCTTGATGACATTGACGGTTGCTTGCAGGGTGGTCTGCTGCTGCTGTCCAAAACGTTTGATCAAATCCTGCACCGCCTCAACAGACTCTGCGTACACATCATCCAGCAGTTCCTTCTGAAGCTCCTCCAACCAGGTCCACAGCTAACAAGAAAGTCAAGCCCAGTTAAAATGCATGGCCATCGACACTCAAGCAGATGGTTTTGCAAACTCGAACAAGTGTGAATAAAATCAGAAGCATATTGTACAATATGTAGACAGTGTGCAGTTTATATTGTGGGAGTGTCAGTATACACAAGCTTGAGCAGTGAACACATGCACAAAGGGACACAAGCTGCCAAATGTACACACAGAAGATAGAAGAGGAGAATCTAAATCCCACCAGTTCTGCTCCACTCTGGTGTTTTGTCAGTGGTCATCTTTGTAACAGATTAGCCATCTGGGTGATTTGGCTGGGCACATTAAAGCTCTGGCAAAGACACTCTGGCTGGAACCCGCTGCTCGTCTAACACCCACAATGCCTTCTCAAAAGCTCGTCAACCTTTACTGCCACCCCCTGAGTAATATTCTGTACATATTACTTGGCATTTTGACTCACATTCTTGTAGGCAACTAAATACATTCACTGTTCTCAGAACTGATTAGGGTACATTTTTATAACCTGATGAAGACCGATATAAGAGATATAGCACATAGAAAATGCCCCTTTACTAAGGTAAGATTACTACTTTTTGATTGATATGTGCTGTCTATCTGCATCATACTGAGAGGTTTTTAAGAATGTTTTGCTCCTAGTATGAAGTTAAATGAAAAAAAATAATAATAATAATACTTGTCAGTTTGTAGTACTATACATTAAAACCATTCATTATATTAATACAGTAGAGCCAAAACTGTAAGTCTGTTTCATTTTCTCTAGGATAGCACAGTAAAGTAAATTTATTCAACAATATTTGGGACATTCAGTAATTCATTTTTTCTAACAGCTCCCTTAAAGGGCATGGGTACTTTGATCCGAGTCACCAGTGACAATAATGATGAACGCTATAAAAAAAAGGATGGATGGTGTTTTTTGTAACAACTTGATCTGTGTTCTTGATTCCAAAAATAATTGTTTGGATTTATTAAACAGCCTCCAATGGCTGTAAACTAACTGGACTCATTCACCTACATACATCAACAGACATTTGCACGCACGCACACACGCACACACACAATGACCTGCACTGGTGTGACCTGACAGATGGGATGAAGGCGATTAGTCCATATGGACATTAAAGACTAACTTCATTAATAACACTGTGATTCTGTCTGTCTTTATGGGTTGATGTAAACAGGGTCTAGCGTTAACACATGCAGAGCAGGGTGCTTTTGTCAGAGTGAAAAGGTTAACATGGTCAATTAAACACGTGTGATACGTCCCGTCATAATAACAACTGGAAGAGGCAGCCCGGATCAGAAAAAGACATTCAACCACAAAGCTTTGAAAACTGACTAGCAACTAATATTACAGCACAAATTTAGAGCATACATGTATAATAACTAACACTAAAATTTTAATAACTTTTTCATTAACTAAATAAAAATGCTATAAAATAAATGATGAATTCAATGAATGAATGAATGAATTAATAAATAAATAAATAACTGAAAGTACATCCACATCTGCACAATACATTACCTTTAAAAAAAACTTCAAATATCTTGACACTTAATAAATATTCATAGCCTACTAAAAAAAATACTTAAACAAAAAAAGACTACATTAAAATGAAGCATTAAAAAAAACCTAACAAACCTGCTCTAAAAAGTAATTCAAACTAACTGAATTGAAAAGTCAATAAAAAAATAAAAATAAATAACTATAATGACAAATTCAAAACTATTTTAACTCTTATAAGGAAATCATACCATACTACTTCTTTTATTTTATTTTTTAAACTACAACACTACACTTTGCAATTACTGTGTACTGAAGAATGAAATCTGTATGGTTATCACACCATATACTATCCCAGCAATTGTAAATACCAATCTGCCAGTCGGCTTTGATTCGCATAGGTCTGATTTGTGATAGCTTTGTTATCATGGCTAGAGATGGATGAAGAGTCTTGTTATGATCTTCTGAAAATATAATTTTTTGCTTTTGTCCTTTAATTTACATTTAATTTTCTTTGAACCATGCACAGTATATAAAATATTAGCCTTTACTGGATAGACCCCCATTTTGTTTTTGATTGAACTTGAAACACTATTAAATTGTTCTAAACAGTTCTGAAATTCTGGGTTTGACTCTCACCTCTGATACTCCAGCTCCCACTGACATTTCAAAACACACGTTAGACAAACTGAAGCATGGACAGCTGTGAAGGAGTTTAAATCGTGTGTTGCATGAACAAAGAGGGGAGAACAGGACACACCTCTTTGACGTGTGTGTGGAAGGAAACCGACATATCCAGCAGGACCTTGCGTTGTTCCACACGTCGCACAAAGTCCTGGATGCGATCTTCAAGCTGGTGGGCAGCCTGGTAAATTTCCTCTGGGTCACATTCTCCGGTCTGAGCCAACTGCTCTGCTGCCTCGAGCAGTTTGTCAGCATTAGTGTAGGTGTTCTGTAACATGAAGATTGCAGACAATAACCCAAAGGCACTTGCCTGTCTGGAGCAACCAACTTAAAATAAATGTTCTCTAGATATACAGTATAGATACATACAGTATCACATTTAATTATATATTTTCATGGGACACCATTGAAGAAATTACACTTTAACCTTTGACACAATGCAAAGTAGTCAGTGTACATCTTACGGTGTAAATCTGTTCCCTCAAAATAATAAAACAATAACAGCTCTCAAACTCTCATACTGGTCACTGGGAGTTCAACATTGCACCTCATTGCAAAGAACTCTCTGAAGATCTGAAAAACAAAAACAAAACAAAAAACCACAACAACTATTGCTCTGCATGAAGATGGCTTAGACTATAAGAAGATTGCCAACAGCCTGAAACTGAGCTTCAGCACAGTGGCCAAGACCATTCAGCGGTTTAACAGGACAGGTTTCACTCAGAACAAGCCTCAACATGGTCGACCAAAGAAGTGTTTTTGCTTGGGTTTAGATATTAATAGATGTAATTTGAGTTATGCAGGAACATGGATAAAGGGATGATGGAAGATGTACACTGACTACTTTTCATTGTGTCACAGTGTCATTTCTTCACCGCTGTCTCATGAAATTATATGATTTAATATCTGCAGGAATATGAGAGGTGTAGTCAATTTTGCAAGATGCTGTACATATCTAAGTAGACGTATAGAAAAACAGATCGATAGTTGAATTGGAACGTTTCAAGCCCACCTGTGCAACCTCTTCGAAGTCCTCGTGTCTCTTTTGCAGTGCTCGTGCTCTGTGCAAAGACTTCCCGACGCCAGTGTGTTTACTGAGGAAAGCCTCACCATGGTTTTCGATCCAGTCTAGTACCTTGAAACGCACATAGTGGAAATACATTTCATTGGAATCTACAAAACAGATTCCTAAATGGTGAATTAATAATGCAGTACTGTTTTAAACCAGTAGGTGGGGCACCTGACTGTAAAAAGGCTGCGGCCCATTTAGAGTACTGTACAAGGATTTGTCATCTACTGTATCTCTCGTGCTTGCTCCTGCTTCATTTTCATTTCTTACTAATGCCTTAATCTCTGTTGAAAAGATTATGCTTTTCTGTAAAGCAATATATATCAATGTGATAATGTTGCCACCGCAAATTAATATGTGCTTTTAACGACTTTTTTATGATTATAGAACACATTACTATACATGAGCTAATGCATACAGGAGCTGATGATAGCAAGTGTGATGCTTCTTTCAAGGTTTCAGGCAATGTTTTGACAATAGACATTCACAATGCCCTCTGCACACTATGAGGCAGCAAACTGCATCGCCATGGAAACCACTACCCAGAGAGACGGGCAGGATAGAGACGTGGCAAGATAGAAGCAGGCAGGTTAGAAGACGTGCAAGCCAGAATCATTGAGATGCTGCATAAAAGAGATCGAGGATGAGAGTGTGTGGGGGTAGAAGAGCCGCAGAAGAGTTCATGCCCGAAGGGTAGAAAAAAGAGAAGGTGCCGTACACCAACTCAGTAGTTTTGATCTAAGAGCTTCGTCTCATCGCCATTCACTCAGTAGACAGATGATCTCTCTTTAAAAACCCAGGAGGAAGCACATAAAGACTTTGCAGAAGCTTGATTATTTGATGTCTTCCATATCATGCACTCCGGTGTTGAAATGCTCACCGTTACCAGTAATCCAGCAACTCATCAATTATAAATTGCTGCATTTGCAATAATGTGAGTGAGTGATGCTTACTTGCTGTACATCCTGCTGGAAAACACACAGCTGCAGACGTTGGTGAAGGCGAACTTTGCGATGCTGCCAAATGTTCTCCAGCTGCCTCTGATGATGGAGAACCTCGTGGATAATGTCCAGGACGTGGTGGACCGCCTTGGAGTAGTTCGCTGATGACATCAAGGAATCTGCACTCCCTGGGGTCAAAGGTCGCTGTAATTTGTCCAAGAGAGACTTCCCATCTTGGCTCACCTGGTAAAGGTGAAATGTATTTTGAGATGTGTGAAAATGCCTTTGATTTTAAATGTGCCATCTTCTCATGTAGTTAATGACTCTAGCAATGACTCTTGTACAACAATAATTAACTGCTAATTAAATATCATTATTGCAGCCAAGCATTATTATCTTATCTTTCTATTGTTGATTTTGCCTAGCGCCAATCTTAGCCTCCATTGTATATTATTTTACAAGCACAGTCTGGTTGTTCTAAATATTGTGTACTGACCTCAGAGTAGGCAGTGGTAATATGCTCATATAAGCCCTGGTGGCGGTGGATTGTGTCTTCCAGGTCCTGGAGTTCCGACGGCAAATCTCCTTCACCGCAAGCTTTGCACCACGGCTCCACTTTGCCCATGTACTGAGGAGAGAACAAACACAAGTTGTATGCATGAATTTACTTCATTTTCCGTTAACAACATGCAAATAATATAAGGTTCTGAGGAAAAAACTGACATTTTGAATTTTTTTATGTTTACCAGTACCGAGAGGTAATGATGGGAAAATGAAGCTTCATGAACCACTTGCAATATGTTTTGATGCCTTTAGATGGCGATCCTTGTTTAAAGATGCAGTGGATTTTTTAAAAATAAATTTCCATTGCACTAGTCTTTATCTTTAAACCAAGAGCACCATGAGTAAAAAAATAAATCTAAATCTAAATGTAGTTCATGAAGCTTCATTTTCCCACCACTACCTAGGGGTAGTTAAAAATGCACTTTAATTTCATCATTATATTGAATGTCTGAAGTTAAAAAATTATACAATAACATTTATAGGATATGATAAGAAATTGTTGTCTCGCGTTGTACGGACATTTCCGATATTCCTATATTTTCCGGCAGGTGCAGTCGCAGCAGTATCGCTAAGTCAGATCCTAGTTCGCTTACAACTCCTTATTACTTACCTCTTTGAGATTCTTCTCAGCACTGAGTTAATGACAAATAGTAAGTACATGTTTTTTGCTCTCGTCGTGGGTCAGTTAGCCACATTAGCCCGCTAGCACTGGTCCATAGCCATTCGCGGTCATCTATTTGCATACTGTATGTAGAGCCACTTATTATTGTAGAACACATAAGTATTTTTGGTCCATCAAATGATCTTTCCATGAGAAATATTAGATCAAGTCAAATCAGTACAAAGAGCAGACACTTTTTTTTTTTTTATTGCTTGCTATTATTTGTCAGCCCACCAGCCACTTGGGGGACTGTATTATACACAACTACGGAAAGTGAACAAATGCTATAAGGGTGCATTTAGGAGGGCATATTATATCCAGGTGTGGGTCATTCTTTGGAAATTACAGTAAGAAAGAAAAATAGTAAATAATGGCAAACTATTATTGTTGTTGTTTTGGGTAATTTGCTTAAAATAATGGGTTTGATTGAATGATTTTGCTATGATCGCCAAGTCCAGTCAAACCAGTCCAGATTTAAAAGAGTTCTTAGAGTGAAGATAATTGCTAAAATCTCCTATAATTTCTCCACATATATCATTGTCCAAATACACTTTAGCTGTGATGAAGCCAATCAAATGTCACCGATAAAACTCACATTCAGTTCACTGAAGTGTAACAACAAATAAAAAGGTAAGTAAGAAATAAAAACTAAAGCCCTGTTCAACACAAATAGACAGTGGAGTAGATGCAGGAATTCTGTATGTATCTGTTGTTCTTTTTCTGGTAATAAAGCTGTGACAAGTTTGGATGTCAAACGATAAAAATATTATAATTATTATTATTTTTTATCCATCATGCAAACATCTGATTTTTATTTATTTATGGTATTTCTCCACATTTCATTTGTAAGCCTTCAAACACTCCTAAATGTAAATGTCCTTCTACCTGGTCAGCTTTCTGGTGGAAGCTGGCAGACATCTCCAGTAGGGTGCTGCGTTCGTCCAGTGCTGCAGCGAAGGCCTTCCACTCTTGCTCCAACTGGCCTGAAATCTGCTGGATCTGCTGGGAGGCGTAGTGGCCTGATTCCAGGAGCCGGTTCCCTACTGACATAATCCGATTGATGTTCACATACACATTCTGTGAGACAGAAAATACAAAACAAAGCAAAGCTTTAGATAGATAACTTTCATTTTTTTCAATTTGATCATAATGGTACTTTTGTAGTGATCTTTTTATTTTGAATCGATGACCTCTCATGATGGAGAACAGATGGCACAACATCAGAGTGGACACTGCTGTTTGATTAAAACTCTCTGAACAATCAAGGCCATGTAAGTAAAATACAAACAGCAGCTGCTATCGGCACATACTGAGTCCTGTCATGTTTGTTTATCTGGTCCAGTTAACCATGCCTACCAGCTAAAGTACTGATGTCCTTCTGCTATACAGTGTACATTTGGGCGTACTGTTCCTTTTTTTTTTTAAAGGTAAAATTTGAGCAATTTCCAAATAAAATGTTGTGAATTCTATATTTACATGTCTAATGTTTATGTCGAAATTATTTGACTTGATTGCATTGAAAAATACAACACTGTATTATGTTATAAACAAGAAGGAAAACCATTTTATGTGCATCTAAACATCAAACATTTGAAATTGCAAGCTTGAAATTCAAACATTTTCAAGAATGTCACGCACCCAAGGGAGGCGCAAACCCTGACGTCTGTGGCATTTGTTTTGCAGGCCACAATTAAAATCTCACAGCGCAAGCCAGACAACAGGGAGTAAAAGTCAATACTTCTCCTTGCATGTTTGCACACAGAACCTTTGTGTACATTCTGAAGTAATTCATATGGGAGACATACCCCCCATGTAGGTAATAAAAAAAAAAACGATTTGGCCCTCAAACGTCCTTCCTTTTTTTTAAGAGCTGGGCTTCAAGCTGTTGTGTGTAGATAGGCACAGATCAGCGCACACTAATTAACACACTGGTAACAGACTGTTATTTTATTCAATTACTGCTCCCGGCGCCTATTAGGCTTCTTACTTTTCTTGTCTTGATCACAATGGGGAGGGGAAGATTAACTAAATATTAACATCAGTCCCAAAAGAGAGACAAGGTGATTTCTGCATCCTTTCATCAAAACTATAAAGCCATTCGGGATCAGTGATGTGCTCCGATCTTAACCGCAAGGCAAACAGATTTCCCGATATTATGAAAAAAATGCAATGTTATGCATCACAAATTTACAGCCAAGTCTTGCTAGTAGGTGTCAACAATGCTGCACTCAGCCTGATGTCGTGAAGCAGCGGTGCGCATAAAGCTTAAGCTCATATGGGCACTTGAGGAGTCCAACAGTACTCAAACACACAGCAGTTGGTAAAGAACACAAAAGAACAGCAGTGCATAGAGGAACTTTAATCCTATTATACAATTTTACAAATCAAACATCCCAGCAGAAGTGATCTTATGAATGGTGGCTTGAAGGTATTACACTGCAGGAAACTTGGGATTTTCAGTGAGGAAAACACAAGGACAGGCAGTAAGCACATATGCATACAGACAGTAAAGAGAAGAACAGGGGCATAGAGTTACCAAATTTCAACCAATGCACCTGAAGGCCCTTTGAACCATCTGTAAGACATTATGAATGAGATTAAATAACAGAGGCCAAAAGACTAGAAAGCAGCCAGCGGTAAAGGCTTAATCCAAAACTGATGGATCGAGAGAAGGGTGGGTTTAGGAGAGGGGAGCCGGTATTGCTAATTTAAACATGATGAGGGCAAGGGTCAAGTCAAAGCGGGAAATGCAGGAAGACAATGAAGCATTCAGAAAAAATAATCACAAACCCGTGCAGAAAAATTACTCTACTTGCTTTGTATTTAAACTGCAGAACTGGAGGACAATGGACATAGGTCAAAACATTCAAGTAAACGATAAATAGTTTATTAACTCATTCCCTTCCAGTCATTTTCACTGAAGCAACCCCTTTTACACCCGGCTGTTTTACTGGATTTTGACTGATTTTGCCAAGCCCACAGAATATTGTGTTCTATTGCTATAAAAACATGGAACCTGGAACATGGAAAAAATGTGTCTCTTCTTTCATCAGGAAGGAAAAAAGGGTATTTGTATCTGTTTCCGTTTTGCAGCAATTAGCATTAGAATATAGCTAAATTTCATCATTATTCACAAATCTGTTGCAAACACTGGGGAAAAGAGCTTTTTTTACAACATGGCCCTGGTTGATCTCTTTTACTCTGCTGCCACCTGCTGGCCGTTTTTTGTAATAACTACCATTGCTTTAAGCGACCTCTTCAGATCAGAGGCTGCATCAATGCTCTAGCATAATTTCTTTTTTTCTTTTTTTTTACAAACGTATTAGGGGTGTTCCATATCATACCTTCTACGATATTGCCGGTGTATTTTTCAGGGTACTAAAACATGTAAATATCGCGAAATTGACGTGATGACGTAATGTGTAACATCATACGTCTCCGTGTTTATTTGGATGTATGTACATTGTTTGCTGTTGCATAAAAAGAAGCGTGTGAGCCAGTCGCATCTTCGGCAAAGTGGGAGTGAGCTACCTTCGTCGTGTGGAGGCTGTTCGGTTACAATAGGTCAGATTTGATGCAAAAAAATACAATCGTTGGTAAATTGTGCAGGAAAACTGTTGCCGTTAAAGTTATGATGCACAGGCTAAAGACACGCGAGGAGGACATGGAAGCAGCTCGTATTGTTTCGTGTGAACAAAAGTTCATTACTGGAGCACTCTTGATTAGACGCACTCCTTATAGAGAAAAAAAACACACAAGACGGTGGTTGGATGATACTGAAGCAGTCGCATATTGTTTGGCCAAGATAAACAATCCGCGGTGTTTATTTTACTGTGACCGGTAACTTGCCTTTTAGTTGACGTGAGTTTGTGATGCTAACCGGCCGCTAAGCTAACGTGCTCTCGACGAGACGGCGTGCGTTGCTGTCGCGCAGCTGTGTAAACATGCACATTCTATTTCAGTTATAGAGTGTTATCAAAGTCAAACACATCTATAATCTTTAGAGTCCAAAAGATGCAAAACATCATTAAGTAATAGGCCAAGTTTCTTTTTAGGGGTACCTAATATACAACAATAAGAAACTGATTTAGATGACACACCATTCGTGTGCCATAAAAGGCACTTGCAAAGTGATGACTGGAAAACATCAGTCATTTTATTGATGTTTAGCTTTAGTTCCAGCATGACAAAAACAATCACACTTGCTCGCGCATTGTTCTTTCACCCATTGTTTCCATTCAGTCACGTTGGCAACAGGAAAGGGAAACGAGGCTTCCTGTGGAAGAATGGGTGGTCACTGAACGAGCCTGTGTGTGTTTTGCTCTAATATGAACACGTTTATACTGCAGTCCCATCTGTCTTTTGTACTACTGTTGTCTCAGGAGCGATTGGTTCAGTCTGACCCATAGTGTTGACACGACTGGCTTTGGGTAGTTTTGCTGGAGAGGACTCAAGATGACATTGCTCACTGGCATTGGTATCTAACACTAGTCAGTGGGGGGTTTCCATTGACCCATTTTAATTTGATTTTTCAAGAAATGATTTAAAAAAAACCTGAATGGAAACGCTAGAAATTCGAAAAAGGGCCCAACATTTGCAAAAAAGTTTTTACGCTTGGAGTGGTTGGATTTTGAAGCATATCGGAAGGAAAATGCCAATTTTGGCTATGGAAACAGGTTTTGCGAATAAACGCTGACAAACACGTACGTTTGTAGTCAGAAAACAATGGCGGACGATAAAGTAAAGGTATGTTTGGGGGGGCGGAACCGAAATATTTTTGGAATTAATTAAAGAAGCGACTATTAATGCAATTTTAGATTTATGACGGTTTATCAAGACTTACAAAAGCAAACTTATACGACGTCATCGCACGGCACAGTGCTGGTGGATCACATCTCTATGGTGTACACCGCCACCTACAGCGGCAAAGTCCCCTCTCAATATTTGCAAAATAACAGATGAAAACGAGCATAAGACGCATGCCCGTTCCGAGCGTTTTCAGTAAATTCGTTACCATTTTTTAAAAACAATTAGATGGAAACCCCACTTGAGCAGGAGGATTTATGCTACGTTATATGCTATGCTATATTGCTAATGGCCCCTGCTGAACTGCTAATATTGCTAATCCAGCGTTTCAATTATCAAGTCACAAATTGAGGTTTACAAGAATCAATACAAGAATAGTTTTAAAAGTACTACCTTTCAAAAGTTGTACAAATGCACTGTTATAGACGAGCACAATTTATGCCATGATTTAGAGAAAGCTGTTCTTGAATGGAATTGGATTTCATCGATGAATCAAAAATTAACTAGAGCAGTGATACCTAATGTTATGGTCCATGACACTCAAAGACCAACAGACTAACGCTTGGTTTAATTATATCTGACGGAGAGAGGCTCCATATGTTAGGAACATAAATGAGATTGTACAAAATACACGGTCAAACATCGATTTTACACCTTGTGCTTTCGCTGAGGAAATCCATTAGGCTCAGAAATTGTTTGATGTGAACAAGCAGAGCAGAACAGTGTTGGACCAAAGGGTCAATACAGTATAATGTCCTCCAGTTAGGAAAGAGGAGCTTTGCTGGCTCCAGCAAGGGGGGCAGCAGAGAGCAGCACAAAGCTTTGGGAGGCAATATGGGTCAATTATGGGGACAGAGCTGTGATAAGATATGACAGAGCGAGGCTGAGTGGCAAACAGCTGAATAATAGGACAGACACAGTGGCAAGTCACAGCCAAAGAGAGGGGAAGGGTTCGGGAGAAAGGCTGAGATGAGGAGGGTGTGTGTGAGTGCAGAGTGTTACTGGTTACTGTGAATGACAGTAATGATGATAGCTGGCGATTGCAGCTCTTCTGTGTGTGCGTGTGTGTGTGTGTGTGTGTGTGTGTGCGTGTACATTTGCACAACACAGGCAGCGTCTTACCATGCAGTTCATTGCAAAGTGGTTGTGCTGGGTCTGCAGTTCGACAGCATGCTGGTGGTTTCCCCCAATTTCTGTGTAGCTGGTGAGGAAAAGCCCCTTGTTGTGCATGATCCAGTCGAACATCTACGCACAAAAAAAAGGGGAACAAGAACCAATTAGGTGACACAGTAGACCAAATGTGTCCTGTTTTAAGAAGTGGCTAAACTAGATGATTTTTGAGTAACTATAATCACTGACACCAGAAGCATAACAACTAGGGGTGTGCCAAAAAATCGATTCTCATAAGAATCGCGATTCTCATTTAGTACGATTCAGAATCGATTTTATTTAAATTATTTTATACTGTCTTGCCTTTGTCTGTGTGTGCCTTTATTTGGAGTGCTGTTCATGTTTTACCCAGTTTGGCCACTGAGGGGCAGTGTGGTTCCACGCGGTCTAATACACTGTTAAATTGTAGCCACATTAGAGAATAGAAAAGAAAAAGTCACGATCCAGTTATACCAATAAAAGTTGTTGTTTTTTTCAGCGTGGAGCCGTTCTTTTGAGTGATAAAAGTGTAGCATTAGCAAGTCAGACTGGAGTAGATCATTACAATTCATTTATAGATTGAAGCAAAAATCATTGTCAATCAAATCATTTTAAACCAAAAAGCGTTCTTAATCAAAAATTGATTCTGAATCGAATCGCAGACCCAAAAATCAAAATTGAATCGAATTATGAGACATTCAAAGATTCCCACCCCTAATAACAACACTACAAAATGTACAAAAATGTATTTGATGAGATATGAGACAAGAGATAGGGTATGCAATTAATCAAAATTAAATTATAATTTCAGTTATTACAAAATCAGTATAATGGTAAAAACAATTAATAATACACATTTTTTAGTTGTTTAAATTTAAACATATGCACCTTCCCCCACCCCCCAAATTTTTAAATAACTAATTTAATAAATTTTGCTTCATCCGAAACGAACCTGCATAATTATAGTGTTTCTATTTTTTTTTAAATGCTTAAACATTTTTTTGTACCAAAAAATAAATAATCGTTTGAATAATCATGATTTCAATTATTGCCAAAATAATTGTAATTTTTTTTTTTTTCCATAATCGTGCAGCCCTACAGACACATTATTATTTTTACAGTCAAATTCAAGCATACTTCAGGGACTTTCAGTTAACAGCTTTTGAAGTTTAGGTAAATATTTCTACAGATGTATGCATACTCAAAAATAGTATTTGACATAAAAACTTAAGTGATGGTTTTGTAATACCAGCGGACGAATAAAAACACAAGTTGTGGAGTATGTTCCGATTTATGCATGTTTATATTTTAGGTTTTATCAATTTGAGAAAACATAAATACAATTTTTAGTCAAAACAAATTGGTGTTGTTATAACATTTAAAGTATTATAAAGCATGTTACCCCAAATGCTAGTACTTTCCAAATCCTATATGCACCGTGTCCACCATGCACCATCGGCATCAGTGGCTCGCTCCGTGCTGACATGCTTGGTGTATGGAAATGTGTGTTAAATTACAGACCTGAGACGTTTCACAGCAGGCCTCTCTGCACAGCGCTTATAGCTACATTTATCAGCTCTGCACATGCCACTCAACTCTCACGGAATACTGATGAAAAACATGCAATCACACACATTTTCCACTGTTTTTACACACATACTCATACCCAGGGCCGGAGCGTGATTCATTTTCAGACTTGGATTTTAATGGCTCAGACAAGCACACGTTTTAATGATGATGTACAAGTTTGCCCTTATTAGTGTCTCAATCTAAAATAGTTTATTATTCCATCTAACATTTATTTTCATATTTGATCAAAAATCAAAAACTGAATGTTTGTTTGAACAAGTATTACAAACAGACAAAAAGGGACCAATGGGAGAGTGTACATAACATGTGATAAGACACTTTACAGGGTTATCAGCAAATCAAATTTAATGTCATTCTAAAGCAAATTAAAGCAACTTTAATATATAACCACACGCATACACACATATACATACATACATACACATACGCACATGCATAATTCGGTTTGGCTGTCAGTCGATTTAAAAAAAATCTGAATTACATGATTTCTATAGTTAACTTGTAATTAATCATAAATTAATTGCATATTTTATGTCTGCTCCAAATGCATGAAAGTGGACAAATGTTTACCTAATACAAATACGGTTGCATCTTTTAGTTAATTTAGGTCAAAAATGGATACTGTATAGTAAAATAGAGTATCAAACAGTGATTCAGATTTAGGTTGAGATGCACTCGTGGCACTAGGTGGCATTAGCATTTCATGTCGGACATTGGTGACAGGAACAATATATTTTTCTTTTCAGATTAAGAGCAAATTAATTGGAACATGAAAAAACTCGTGGACTCCTGCCCATTTTGTTCATTGCAAATTACAACTAATCCCCAGTTAGATATTTCTGATTCTAATGTTTATCATATTTATTATTACTAAATAATATTACTTGTAAAATGTCGTATGCCTGAAAAATGAGCCAGAAATAACACCTTCACTTAATTTTCACTTAGTTTTCACTTAATTAATGCTTCTAGAGATTGTATTTGATGCTTTTTAATTACATTTACTGCTTTAATTTTCCAAAAAGTCTATTTAAAAGCGAAAACCCTGCTTTATACATGATACGTCCTGTTAGTGCTCTTAATTTGAAAGCAATTCAAACTACTTCCAGTTCACTACTTAGCAGACTGACGCTAACTTCAGGACAACCACACAGCAACAGGTACTTAAAGAACATCACATAAAATATTTTTTAACAAAATATTAAAACTATACACGACGACCCTCACATCCCTCATTGCTGCACACATGCCACTTATGTATGTGCAAATTACTGTATGTTATATTTCTCACGTAACATTATACAAATGCATGCAAATTAGTCAATGCCGAAGACACTTAAATGAAAAAATAAATTACTTTGTGGCCTTTTGTACCGGATTTTAATGTCATCAGCATTTCACAGTGCACCATTAGAGAAGCGACATTCCCAACATGTTTGTTGCAGTTACAATTAACATTTGCTACTGTGTTTAATGTGCTATTTTGTACAGACAGGATGTAATTTAGCTACAGTGGTGTTGTTTCTAGCTGTGTATCAAATGGGTGCAAGAATTGGCTTCGCGGGCCAGAATAGCGGCCCCTAGCAGCCCATAAACCAGCCTGGCCTACCGGGAATTTTCCCGACGCTCCAAAACGGCCACCCCGGCCGGGCCTGCTCATACCCACACCCACTTTGATGGCAGTTTCTAATCAAAAACAATATTGTATTTTTTCAGGGAACCAATACCTTTGCACGAGCCTTGCTAAATTATTTAGCCAGCATGTGTATCAACATTGTTCTGCTGACTTAAATGCATGAAGATGATGTCATGTTTTAAAAAATGCGGTAATGCGATCTCCCGGTTAAACCGCAGGATGTTTTGTCGATAATTTAACTTAAATTATGCCTGATACAACCAATAAAGATGTATCATCCCATGCAAAAGTACATAAAATCATTCTGACCTTTTCTGCATCCTGTTCGAAAAGACGCAGCTGGAAACACTGGTCCAGTTTCAGCTTCCTCATGTGCCACAACTGCTGAAGATTCTGCCGTGTCCCGTGAAGCTTATCCAATAAACTCGTCACTTTAGTCCCGAGGTTGTGAGCATCGGCATGCGTGTAGAAGCCATGGTGGTGATCATTGGATTCGCCACTGGCACCGCCAATTCGGTTCCCATACACGCTTTCGACACCAGTCCCGCTTCCCGCAGTTTGGGACTGTAGCCTTTGCAGCAGCCTGCGTCCCTGCGTGTCCAACTCCTCCACTGAGGCTTTCGTGGCCCTTTTTTTCAGTGCCGCATGCTCCTCCATGAGCCGTCGAGCTCCCTCCAGGTCCCGCGGGAGATCTCGCTGGGACAGAGTTTCCTGCAGCTCCTCCAGGCGTGCCAAAGCTCGTGCTGCATCGCTGGCAAAGGTCTCAAATGAGAGCCGCACCTATGGAAACATTCAAGCATTTTCAAACTGGAAAAATATACATTGAGTGAGTTTAAATCTAAGAGTTAACTAAATGCTGGTTTTCGGTCCGAGAAAGCAGCCAAACCTCAATCCAATCATCATGGTTGTACTCTAAGGTGCCGTCGAAGTCGGCTGTCAGCTGCGACGGGTCCACAATTTTGGATAAACCCTCCAGAGAGACCATTACTGTCTGTTGGAATCACAAAGCGGACAAAAACAGAATCAAGTTCAAAAGGACAGAAATCATCATCCACGTCACAATCCAAAAACCCCAAACCATTATTATGTCAAAAGATTTCCCACAGTTAAACTTAACTACCACAAAGAATGTCGAGATTTGCGTGGATTTTCACATCTACTGTTTGGACAGGTGTGAAAACATTCCAGTCACTTCATGTAACGGACATTGTTATCGTTAATTAGACAGAGGGATACGGAGGAACGGAGGAAATAAGAATTAATAACATTCTGAAAATAAGTGATATACTGTTGATAAAACTGATGACAATGCACAACAAACAACAATGTTTTGTCCCAATTATGTACAGTATGTATTAACTTTAAGTTTGAAATAGCACCTGAAGAAATAACTTATTTAAACAACATTTGCTGTTTTTTGTTCAGGCATAAACGAAACAAGACCTTCAGATTGTTGCAAAGAACATTTGTGTATAAGTCATTTCTAGCCTCTCACAAACAATGTGGCACACACTTTCATACAGTGATTAGATTTTACGCCGATCTGATCGACTTGATTGGGATCAGACAATATCTTGCATTTTCTACATAATGGATGAGCTGCTGTAATTTTTCTCGATTGTAGAGTAAAAGATAGCGTTGTCGCTAATATAGGACTTTGGATGCAGCATTTTGTGTCTTGCTTGTGCACGACATTCACTGATGTGTGACTTGTTCACTGCCCTTGAATGTTCTGAACCAATGGCAGGGCAGCTTTTTCATGTTGAAACCCCCCCCCCCCCCCTAGATATCGGTAGTGATACCGCAAAACTGGGTATCGGTATAGGGGGCCAAAAAAACTGTATCGGAATAACACTAGTAAAAGTTAAACAAAAAATGTAAAAGCTTTTTTACAGGGCGAGCACGCTAACCACTACACCACTCATTCAGTTTGCTTTTTGAATAAATATATTGCTCCATCTTTTGATCGAATCTGTGATTGTGTGATCGGTTATCGTTTTTTCAAACTCTTTGATCGCTGATCGGTGATCTGGCGAAACATCTGATCATGTAAAGCCAAACGTTAATGTGTGACATTTCTCGACAATAAAAGCCAGAAGTAGGAATGGACAAGTACTGATAGAAATTGTCGGTATCTGTGCCGGTACCAACTTTTATATATATATATATATATATATATATTTTTTTTATTTTTTTTATTTAAGATTTTCCCCCCATACAATAGAACAAAAACAATGAAAGAAAAAAAAATGAAAACAAAAGCATAAAAAAAAAGGAGGTGGATTGCCATCATATTCAGAAATTTGCACAAAAAGCAAAAAAATGAAATGTAGATATAAATATACGGACAGGTGCCGATACCAACCTTATTTTAGGTATTGTTACTTGCAATCGTGGCCTCTTGTGGCCGTTTTACAATCAGTAACTAGATAATTACATATTAAAAGAATAGAAAATTGCCATTAATTTCATGTAATTTGTATCGGTATCGGCGACTACTTCAGTACTCGTACTGGTATCGGTCTGAAAAAAAAACATCCATAGCCGTACGAGTAACAGTACGAGTAACATTTATAAGGAGCCCTAAATAATGAGCCGGCTAATACTACTTCTTCTATGCCATCTTGAACTTGCTAGTCTTAAACAACAAGTTTCTTTTCTCCTAGTTCAACTCACCGCTGGAGTGAAATGCATCATGGTGTCCTATATATCTAGTTTCCATAGTAACTGGGTCAGGACTAAATATACCAGCCTCACATGACCACATGGGACAGTACAGTGCCACTGTCACTGAGCGGCAATGTAATTAGCACTGACAAAATAGGACTGATAGCGATATGAAACGAAATTTGCAAAAAGAAAAACTTCAAAGCCGATAATAATATATTGTATATGTACAAAGTCCAGGCCAGTCAAGTATAGCAGTTATGCGCCTGCTGAACAGTCAAACAGACATATCACCCCCCCTACCTCAAACTCAAACTTGGAGCTGCCAAAGTTGGTCCTCTGCTTCTGCCAGAAGTTATCTGGCTTGATGATGAGGGCGACGTGAATGCAAGAAGGGAACGACTCCTGCAGGATTTTCAGCAAAGGCTTGATGCTGTCCCATTTGGAGCCACGCATGTCCACAATGACAGTGAAGCCATGTCTGACCACCTCCTCGCTGCAGTAGAGATCGCACAACAAGAAATAATGTGACTTTTTCATAAAACCATTTCTGATTACCCACGTCACATTGTAGTACATAAATAAGCAAATAAAAAGTAAAGCTCTATTCAGAAATATATCACAATGTAAACGGAGTAAAAAGATCCCAAAGCATCTAGTTGCAACAGTTGAACATTCCGATTCCACCACTGCTTACCACGAGTCCCACTGCCCTCTAAGTCCATAAAAGGTAATTTCTCTGTGTTAAAAGGTTTAAATCAGAATCTGTCCAGTTAGGATAGCAAAACAGACGCAGGGCCTCCTGCTGTAACTCGCTCTGACCTCACTATAAAAACAGATCCACAGCCGCCAAAGGGCTCGATAGAAAAAAAGAGGGGAGGGATAGAGGGACAGAGAGAGAGAGAGAGAGAGAGAGAGAGAGAGAGAGAGCAAGGGAAAAAAAAAACATAAAACGAAACCCGCTCACTAAGACAATGAGTAAAAGGGGAAACAATACAAAATAAAGAGGGTTTCACTTTGAGTACATTCATCATATGAAAGAATACCTCCCTTTGTAAACTTCACAGTTACAGAAAATAGGCAGTAAAACAATCTTAAACCATATCAACTTAAAAAAAAAAAAAAGTCAGCCAAGACCTATTAATCAGTATGTTCAGTCACTGTGAATGCGACCAACCACTTTTGTTAGTTAGCATTTATCAACCAATGACCATAAGAGGGTTAAAGGGACACTTTTTTTTACATTTTCAGCAGTAAAAAGTTAATATGTTGTCCAGAATTAATTGGATAACTTATACAATTTCCACTTCCTGTCGACTGAAGATGACGTCACCCGTGCTGAGGAAGTAACGACCAGTCATGGCTGACCTGTTTTCTGGGTTTGGTCAGCAAACTGAGCTTGTTACTGCTGAAAATGGCTCAATGAATCAGGTATCCCTTTAAAAGTGTGTTTGATGGTGCATATGTACTGTATGAGGGCACACATGCTTTGTGTAATTCTTGCCTGGGGATAGTGGCCAGGTAGGCTACGAGCCTGCGCAGGTCTTCCGCTCGTATTCTGTCATGGTTGCTCCGTGCTGGGAAAGTGAGAACAGGACCTCCTCGTCTGTCTCTGCCTCCTGCACGAGAGATTCAATCAATGCCAGAACTGAAATACATTCTGGATGCCATTACTACATTTGCTTGATCATCTATGGGGAACATTAATCTATTAATCAGGTCATAACTTCAATTTAAATGCAGTGGGAGATGTTCTGAGCTCCTGTTTTGATGCCTGTGTTGGACTGAGCAGAATACTTTTGCCTGAAGAAGTTGTGCCATAGCCAAGGTCTAGCTCAAGTTCTTATAGGTGATGTCATGTTTTTCTTCTTTACACCAAACTATTTTAGGCTCACTCAGCAGCACCTCTGCTGGCGGCACAAAATAAGTGCCTCAAGACTTGCTTTAGGACACAATCAACAATAAAACTCACACTTTTCAATGATTCATTAATCAGATTGACTATAATTACAAAACAAGGATAATGAGGAAAATAAATGTACACTGCTATTCTGATGGGTGGCATAAGACCCGGGAACACTATATATATATATATATATTTTTTTTTTTTGCTGTATAAAGTGTAATTGCACATTCACTATAGTAGGTGGCAGGGGCATTCTCGTTTATTTATGATATTTATTTCAGCTAATTGATGCACTTCAAATGTTTTCTGACAGACTTAAAAAAAAACATGTAAAGTTTTTTCGCTGATTTTTCTTTTTTTTCTTTAATATTAATGATGATACAATGTAATGCAACTTAAAACAATTATAACCCTGGTCTGCAGCAAAAAATAAACAAGAATAACATAAATATTTACAAGATCAAATTTTCGCACTGAAGACAGTGGTACTACGACTACGACGAGTACATTTGACTCTAGTTAAATAGATTCAGATTTTGAGTAGGCTAATATTTATTACACTTGGAAGAGAGTAAAATAAAGTATTGAGAAAAAAAATAAAAATAAGTCAAAGGTTGAGGAACAAACTCACAACCTTCAGCTTGAGAGACAGCCACACTACCACCTGAGCTATGTGGCGGCCGTGGTTCAGGGTCTAGAGATCAGTAACCAGAAAGTTGGCTGTTCGATCCCCTCTCTCCCCAAGTCGTGTGTCGTTGTGTCCTTGGGCAAGGCACTTCAAACACATTGCCTCCAGTGGAAGGTGTGAACGTTTGTTGGTGGTCGGAGGGGCCGTAGGCGCACACTGGCAGCCACGCTTCCGTCAGCCTGCCCCAGGGCAGCTGTGGCTACAGTGTGAATGTGTGAGTGCATGAATAATGTATCCGTTCCATTGTAAAGCATCTTTGAGTGTCTAAAAAAGCGCTATATAAACTGATGTATTATTATTACAGATTATTTTCTAAAAATTTGAATGTCATGGAAAAGTTTATTTATTTCAATAATTCAATTCAAAAAGTCAAATTTCCATAGATTAGAGACTGAGGGCACACAATTTAAGTGATTTTTAAGTATTCATTTGTTTATTTTTACATAATTTGGGTTTCCAGATCATAAAACCCACAAATACTGTTACAAAATCAGCCAAAATTTTGCAGGGCATGACTCCCCCCCCCCCCCCCCTTTTTTTTACTGTCATCTACTAAACGCAAAGCATCTACGCAGGCTTCCCCAGGTGCAACTCAGTTTGGTTCATTTGTCTCAGTTCGGTTCCATATGGGGAAGACTGCAGCCTTGACAACTGGCTAGAAGAACATCATTGATCAATAGGCTGGATAAGCCACAACAGTTCATAGACAAGCAGGCTGGTTGTTCACAGACTGCTGTGTCCAAGCATATCAATGTCTAGTAGAAGGGCAAAATGTGACAGGAGAAGATGCACCACCAAAACAGATGACCGTGGGCTTCAGCAGATTATCAAACATGATCATTTTATGCATTAAATACATATTTTAAATTAATGGGCAGAGTAATCTGTATTTTTTTTCTACCAAAAATTGGTATCGGCCTCAAGGTTTTATAGTATTATTATTATTATGCGTATATATATATATATATATATATATATATATATATATATATATATATATATACATTTTTAATGTGTGTATATATATATATATATATATATATAAATATTTATGCGTATATATATATATATATATATATTTATGCGTGTATATATATATATCAGAAGCCACACCCGTGGGTGTGAAGATAACAAACACACACTCAACATTTGTCCGACAGGACGGGCAGAGGGCTTTTGAGTGGCTCATTTGCACAAGACAGTCATTTCTGGAGTACAGCTGCATTATAAGAAATGATACAAACTAAATTACACAGCAGCAATTATGCACTTAAGCAGCACAGTTATATTGTTATATGATGTGATATTCTGATGTAAGTGTCTGACCTGAGAGAAAGGCCACCTTCTCCTTGAGGATGGGAAGCACATCAATGGCCTTCATGTCTTCATTGCGATGAAAGCCTACAACAAACAGCACAAGCGAAGAGGTCAGAAAGACAAGAGCAACGAGAAAAAAAGAGGACCTGCGCAACATTGACAAGTTACAGTAATATGACGTTTTCGTTGAAGCCAACATAGTGTGACCAAGTTAGAATGAGCTCATTGCAGCTCAGCTTAATTTGTCATTCTAGGCATGTATAAAGTTCCCTGGGTAAGGTTGATATTTCACTCACACACTCATGCATGCACGTCAGTTATATCACTGTGGAAATCTGCTACATATTGAATTTACTTTACATTTACAATTATTTTAGACTTATCTACAAATAGTCCATTTTTGTTCATATTGACTCCACACTGATTCAATAGTTCTTTAGGTATTTCTAGAGGCACGTTGGGTGATTATCCTGTTGGGGACCCGTGATGTGCAACTGAGAGCAAGCCTTCTGACACTGGGCAGCTCATTTTGCTCCCGAATGCCTAGATAGCCTTGAGACTTCATTGTACACTGTACAGAAGCAAAACATCCTGTGTTGGACACAGTGAAGCAGCACCATAAAAATAACCAAAGGTACAGTGTTCTTATCTTTGTAAGCATGGAGCGGGGACAATTTTGGATACTCTCCCAAAAAGCAGGGGTGACAACTTTTTGAGTCTTGAAGGTCAAGTATGCAGTTTAAAAACAACAACACTTGTCATATATGTTAAAACTGTCTGTATAGCTTGGCAGTAAAATATTATTTGTGATGGACCAATATGGTTTCTTCAGGGCCGATACCGATGCTGATTATTAGTACTCAAGGTGGCCGATAACCGATATTTGAAGCCGATATTCCTTTTCAGTAAAAAGGAGGGGGAAAATATTGGCGTCAATTTCCTTTAAAAATACAAATGCCAATCTTGACTCTGTTGTAATGTCATAAAGCATGTTTAGTGAACATTTTTTCAGACCTTTCAAAATGTAGATTTTTTTTAATATATACATATAGTTTTCTACAGTAAATATTTTTTTTACCAAAATTTAAAAATACCTGAACTCTTAAACTTTCACATTTCGTTGTTTTAATGTCGAACAAAAACAAAAGGTTCAGAAGGTTCCCAGGGTTAGCCGCATTTCTTATAAAGTTAACTCTAAATTTAAATAAATAACTCCACGAGATTATAATTTATAACTGCCGTCAGATTTGAAAAAAAGCCGATACCGATATTCGTCAAAGTACCCAATATCGGGGCCGTGGCCGATTATCGGTGTATTTCTAAATATTATTAAAATAATATTTTGAAAAATAATTTCTCTACGGCCCCATTAATTCTTATTTCATTTGTCACAATTGTGCTGATAGTTTTCTTGGGTGAATTATTGAACTCCGGTTAGCAACAGAAGTTAAAAAGAAGGAATTAGACAATAAATCATTAAAATGGTGGGGTACTTTTTTATTTATTTATCAATTGTTTGGTGTTGTTTTAGTCTCATGGTGTCAAATTTTGAGCAGATTGTACTCAAAAGTTAGAGAAGGCAAAGTTCAAAGTAATTTGAGGATAAAATAGAAATGTCATCTGAAAACCTAACTTTTTGTGAGTAGTTTATATATACACGGTACATATTCCCAGAACAAAAGTCACAAGTCACATCAGCTCCATAATTCCAGGCGCAAAAGCTCAGTTACGATCTGGGCTGCTTTTTTTAAATGTGTCTTTGCGTCTCTTAGGTAACATTGACGTAGCTTGCCAGAAAAGAGAAAGTGCCTCATCCCGCACTGTGCTTCTTATGAGGTTTGTCTTGCCAAGTCTGACACTGACATGGGCTCGCAACCAGTACTCACCTCTTTTTTTTTTATCGCTGCTCACATTTATTCATTTTTTTCCCCTCAAATGCAAAATGCAAAGTAAGACCAACTATGATGGAAACATCCAAATACAGAAAGAGATGTTTGTGAGCTGCAAATACAAATGTGAAATAAAAGCACACATTTTCTACAAAAACAGAGGGATCATTCTTCACAAGTTTCTAGCCTCTTCCAGTACTGTCTGGACTTATTCAACATCACAGATGTAAGCCTAACATCAACTGTGAACTCTCATTTTCATGCTCTCAAAAGTCATCTTTGATGTTCGAACATATGATATTCCAGAGGCTGGAAGCGTTCAAACATAACAAACTTTATATGAGAAAGCACAAAAGAATCGAGGTACTCCGCTGCTAGAGAAATTTTATGGCCAAACTTCATATTCCCCATACATAAAATCAAGGAATGTGTTGCGAGAACTAGAGGCAGTATCAATTTATATGACATAAATTCATGATTTATCATGGCCAGAATGGACTTTTGGAAAACCATATCGATTAGTCATGCAAGGATAGGAACAAATAATAACAGAAATACATTGCAGAGTTTTCAGGGGTCACAGCCTTTGTTGGGCCCAGCTTATGCGGTCCAGAGAGGTCAAGCACTTGGACACGCCTCCAAAAGGTGCAATAAAGAAGAAATTCCACCGATCATCTCAACAATCAATTGCAGGATTAAGGTAGACCAATATAGCTCACACGCTGTCATTCATGAAATGCCATCAGCGCCCATAATTGCACATACTAAACACAAAGGTAACAATACAATCACAGCAGCAATCATCTCTCTTCACTTCAAATCAACTCATTTGCAAGACTGCCAAGCATGAATCAAACATTTTCAATCACAGACTGCTTGTGCATGGCACACTCATAATGAGAGCAATCCATTTTACAGACAGTCAGAGTCCCGTTAATATTACCTGCAATTTAAAGTCTTGGTCACTGTGGGCTCTTTTCTAATTTTTTTATTTGTTGTAGAAGATGGATGGATAGACGGCTAGAAAAGCAGAGAGGGTGGAAAGGTGTCTCCGCAAAGGCTTGTGACACATCCTTTATCTAGATGATCAGCTGAGCATGACAGATAGCAAATCATGTCAGTTATTATATTTAACAGAACTTAAGAAAATAATGAAATAAAACAAAAACGAGACTGCTTTTTTTTTTAAAGATGACGAAATAAATCAACATTTTACGATTATAAAACTAACTAACTATAATTATAGTGAAAATGTCCTTCGATTGAATCTTTTTCAATTAATTTTAGACATGAGCTATTATTGTAAGGCCGTACAGAAGAAAGAAGGTTGATTCTTTTATTACACAATACTTAATGATCTTTTCTTTATTTGAACGCCACAAAAACTGAACAAAGCAATTTTGAAAAAGAAAAATTAATAAACCTGCTCTAAAAACTAATTAAAACTAAGTGAATTATAAAGGATCTTTGTGCAGTTTGTCACTTTTTTAATCGCGACTGCCACTTCTGGCCCAAAGCGTAACTGCAGCATGTGTCGGGCGCATTCATAGTGCGAGTACGTGCACGCTATTAAAGCAATAGCCACAGTTGACAAACGAAGACATGACTTCAAATGAGGTAAGAAAAATTCGGCTCCTCCCCTCGCCAAAGAAACTGTGGAGCGTGAGGGTCCGCACGCTCTTCTAATAAAGGGAAGACAAAAGCTGATAGGTGCAGTCAGAGTAAAACATTCAGGGCTTGTTGTACTCATCTGATGGAGCATGCATGATGTAGAAAAAGCTTTAATATGACCTTTTTAAACTGCACAATGCACCTTTAAAAATACTACAGTCAAAACAAAATAAAAAATATAATAAGTCCAAAACTATTCTAACCCTGGTTGCAACGCAGGAGTGCTGGATATCTCTCAACTGGAACACACACGTATGCAGGCAGATGCACAACATTATATATGATTGCATAATTGCATGCAAGTGAAAATCCATAAATCTGCATTACAAAAATAAATAAATAAATAAAAATAAAACATACTATAACCCTGATAGGTAACCTTAAAGTGTTCCATTTACGCCTGCTTCAACGAGCAGTACTTTCGGCTCAGCTTCATGACATACTAATTTTCACACTCACACGCACGCACACACGCACATGCACATACTCACCCACATACAAAAAAGATATATATACAAATAAAAGAAAGAGCAATGATGACGACATGTCAAATCGGTAAAATTACCGAATGAAAAATACTGAGCTCTCTCTCAAAAAATAAATAAAAATAATAATAATAACAATTTAATAAAAATAAATAAATAAAAATAAAACATACTATAACCCTGATAGGTAACCTTAAAGTGTTCCATTTACGCCTGCTTCAACGTGCAATACTTTCGGCTCAGCTTCATGACATACTAATTTTCACACTCACACGCACGCACACACGCACACGTACACACGCACATGCACATACTCACCCACATAAAAAAAAGAGAGCAATGATGATGACATGTCAAATCGGTCAAATTACCGAATGAACAATACTGAGCTCTCTCTCTCAAAAAAAAAAATATATAAAAAAAATAAATAAATAATAAAAATAAATTCATAAATACATACAAATAAAACATACTATAACCCTGATAGGTAACCTTAAAGTGTTCCATTTACGCCTGCTTCAACGAGCAGTACTTTCGGCTCAGCTTCATGACATACTAATTTTAAGTACTCTTATGCTGAGGAAACAATAGTGGTACAATACAGTACAGTACAGTACAGTACAGTCGGTTACTTTATCGTTTAATTTTTTTTCAGAACCACTTCAAACTTCTCCATTGAATTACAATACATCACACTGCAGTGCTTCCACAGTTTCCCCTTTGTGATATAAAAACTATTAATACCACGGGAACGTTCTACAATTTCTTTTATCACATGCTGGAGGAACTAAACTAAGAAGTGGAACAAAAAGACATGGTCTCCCGTCACAACTCAAAAGACTATTGCCTTCATCCATAGTATCATTCCTTATTCAAATGACGCTTTGTACCCTATTTTTAAATCACCGAGTTCTAAGTGATTTGAAATAGAGCATTCAAAGGTCAGCCTCCGCTTGGTTTTTAGATGTGATGTTCGAGGCAACCCAAAACCACTGAATACAGAGGGGGAGACAAAATTGAAGCTTACAAGTTGAGGTCACAGAATGTGCGTGGGACTGAACAAGTTGATGGTTCGCTTTAAAATTAGGTCTCAGCAGGATGTCTTCGTTTTGTTTGATATCAAAGTATAACGCTGCAATGTGAAAACATTTCACATGCAATGAGGGCATGGGAGGAAATTCCATCAGATTGACTTCTTCTTTTTGGAAAGTCACTATGCACTTTGTCTACTCTATTAGAGGCTAAATGCTAATCTTCACATCGATGCGTGACCTATGTAAGCATCCATTTTACTTTAAATTGGACCACACACACACACACACACACTTGCTATTTTTATTGTTTCAGTTGAGTTTCTTCTAACATTTCTTCACACCACAGACTGAAGACATCCTTGAAACCAAAATTATGCTGTGTACAAGTTCTTTCAATGAGATGAAACTGGAATAAATCTACTAAATTTGGACTGTCATGGGAATTTAATAGAAATGTAATGGGAATGCAATTGTATGTGTAGTAACAAAAATGTCTCCCATTTTTAACCGAATGAACCCCAACTAAAAACTGTCATCTTTTAGTATCAGCCATCCTCTCCAACATTTTTTCCCCCGCCACATTTCACCATATTCACCGGAAGTAATATTTTAATGGACTGACATATCGTCATCCTCTTAAAATAATTTCCTACGTCCTTTTTTTTTTTTGCCTAAATCATCTCAAATGTTATTTTGTTTGTGTTTCCTGAAAAATCTGAGAAAAATTACGTAGGCAATTATTTTAAGAAGACGTCAATATAATATAAACAATCAAATCCCACTTCGCAGAGATATGATGTTCAAAATGCTAGGAGCATTTATTTTATTTCATTTTTTGGCAATGTCTGCATATTCTTCTGATTTCAAGCAATAACGCAGATTAGTTGTCTGAAAATCTTCTAGCACTGAGAGGCTCAAATCACCTAGTTTCTTTACAAACTTTCAAAGTTTGAGGGTCCTTGATGGTTAAAAAGTATCGCTCAGCTGCAGCCTTTAAAAGCAGATACAAATCTTTGTGCAGGAGCTGACTCAAGATCATTCTCGACCAAAAGACCAAAATATTTTTTATAGGGATGCACGATAATATCGGTGGCCGATAATTATCGGCATTAATCGGCCAATTTGACGTCAAACAGATAAACTAGATAATAAAAAAATCAGCCGATAATTATCGGCAAATATCAATCATTTTGATGTCATACTGATAAACCAGATAATAAAGAAATCCGCCGATAATAATAGAAATGCCATGTTGGTCCATCTGTTATGGTTGTGGCTCAAGTTGTGCCCAACTCCTCAACCCCTCCCCTCCCCTCTCCTATGGTAGTGTCGCATATTTGTGACGTCACAATGCGTGCAACCTCGTGTTCACAAAAGATGCATCATGGCGACATGGCAGTCGCCAGCGTGGGCTTTCTGTACTGTGTCTGCCCAAAATGTTATCCTTGCAGTTTTTTGTTGCATTTTTAAAACATGATTGTTTTGTTTTGGCAAACTCAAAATGAGTTACTGGTTGTCTTTGAGGCAAAGATATGAATACAATTCAGCTTCATGGTGCTTTACACAATGTTTCAATGTATTTGTACATATTACACTTATAGTAGGACTTGAAAGTATATTTGTGTTCAAGTTAATTTTGCAAAAAATTATCGGCTTACTTATCGGTTATCAACATTAGCACTTTCTAAATTATTGGTTTATTGGCATTGGTTGAAAATAGCATTATCGTGCATCCCTAATTTTTTACTCAGTCTCTCTGTGTGGCCCGGGAGCAAGTGGCGCATTGACCAGTACTGGTCCGCGGCCCGGTCATTGGGAACTGCTGCTTTAGACCACAACCTAGATTCGACATGATTCTACATGATGCATCTGTTCAAGCAAGCATACCACATGATGCCCGTCATCGGAGTCATAACAATGTAACCTCAAGATCATTGCAAATTATGAGCCAAACCGCATGTGTGTTCAGTACAACCACAAATCATTTATGATTCTGTGGAATCATCAAAAGGAAGAGTGGACTACATCATTATTAGTCAAAATGTGCATTCACATTTGTACTCAGCATGACTGGGTCACAGTTACGTCAAAAGGCCAAAATAAGGCATTAGTCCCCCTCATCTACGACACCTGGTTGTTATTCCCAACCGCCTACCCCCCTCCACAAACACACATACAAATGTAAAGGTTTTGAATTTCCATACTACTACCGATGCGTGACTTTGTTCCAACTCCAGAGGCAGCTATTCTAATATCACATAAGATATTTATTTTTAATCACAGCTGCATGAAACTCTGATGGAAACTGTCACACAGTGAGACTGATGAATTTGATGGCTCCTTCATACATCATTTGTGGGTCTCAAGCCGAGTATTTGAACCATTACCGTAGTGTGTTGTGAAATGTAAGAATTAGAAGGTACAGTATTTGTCATATTGCCCTGGTAGTGCTCACTTTGGTCAGATATGGTGGGGAAGAAACATTGGGGAATGGCAATCGTGAACGGAGATTATGAACGAATCATAATTTTCACACTTGTGTGTTTCGTCACTTGAATGGGGAGCTCAGTATGTATAGTGGGGAGTGGGCAGGCATCGTGTGCATGCAAGTGAATTTAAGCGATGTACCCAGAAGTGGATGAACGTGTACGTGCGCTATACGAATAGTTAGTTAGCCAGCTAATCAGCATCATATCAAATATTCAGCAATACGGTCAATGAAGCCAATCTCAGGCAGCAGTGTATCAACACCTCTGTTGTTAGTTAGTTAGCACCGCAACAGAGAGACCCAGAGGGGACAATCGCCAGTTAGCTAGCTAGCTAATTTAGCTATAGGATGCAGCTAATAAGGATTAGCAGGATTTATTATGTAAAACACCAATAGGCACAATAACAGACCCAAATTCTACCTTTGGTCTTAATACAGCATGGGATCCTGGTTAAACTAAGACATTTTAAACTAAAAGGAAAAACGTTTTGAAATTGTAGGAGTTAAAAGCAGCAGCCACGCGCGCTCAGCATGCTGGCAACTGCCGTGATACTTTATACTAATAGATGAGTTTTCTAATAAGTGAATATGAGGCTTTGTAAAGCGCTTTGGGCACCCACTACACTGTACAAAGAGCACTATAAATACACACTTCATCTCCCATTTTGATCAAATTGTATTTTTCATCTTTTTTCAGAAAAGTGCAAACGACACGACTCAATTCTGAACTTGTTCGCTGATGTCAACACAAATAGCGAATCAGGATTTTGACTGCAAGTCAGAGCTCAAGTGCTAAAAATTTCGATTCAGTTTTGCTACCGGCACTTGGTGCAACAATACATAGCATCCCATTATAACAGTAAATACAGTTCAAGACATTGCATGATAATTGGGTATTTTCCCCACACCCTTCAGAACAAGCAGTTGGGGGATTTCACTCCGCGGCGTGTTGGTTAGACTTGCCTCTAACTGTAGTTTCTAGTGTACATGGACATATTATGATCATATTAAACCAAGGGTGTAATGGCCAGTTACAAGCTGTATATTTGTCTTATCCTCTGTGTGACGATACCACTGGTGTGCTGTGTGTAAAAGACAAACAACTTCCGGTGTCTCTCAAACAAAATGCAGTATGTTTATGTACTGTTATTTATTTTCAGTTGAACACACGCCATCATTTTGTCTTAAATAAACGACCCCTCTTTAATAGAGGCTAAGTGTAATTGTGTGACCTTCAGCCGTAGCTGGCAGGAGGCCTGAAGACTGTGGTAAGCTCAACTTTCATTTGGTTTCTCATATTGTTGTTACAGTGTGACTTACTGTAAAAATAACACGTTGCTCCTACCACAACCCTTGGATATAACCCCAAAACATAGAAACAAGGCTAGATTAGTATGTCACAATAAATGAGAAATGTAGGGAATTTTGTTGTGATGTAGGGAATCCTAGATTTCAGATCTTATTTACTGGTGTGTTTGCATTTTAAAAGCAGCTTCAAGAGAAAAGCAGATTGGAGGTTTTCATTGAAGGTATTTTACAGAGCTAATTGCGAGGACAGTGAAGTGTATAACTCGAGCAGTATATTTGCTGCATTGTTTTCTAGTAGCCTTTACGCAATGCATGTGGTTTCATGATGCTGCTACAGCTGCTACTCTGTTCATTTCACACCTTGGTGAGCCTGATTAACAACATTTCCTCTGAGCAGAATTAACAAATATCCAAGTAATTCCCATTGGTTTAGTTCTCATCATTCACGACACATTGGACCGCTTTCTGTTCCCCTTGGCCTCACTTTTGGCAACCCTCTGCATCACTTACGAGTACTTAATGCTTACTTATTTAAGAAACCCTGAGTCCAGGGTCGACAGTAGCTGAATGAGCAATAGCTACTAAGGTTAAAAGAAGAAGAAGACGACATTTATGTGAAAGGTCGTCACAATGACCTCTCCTTAAGTTTATATAGAACAGGAAGGATAGCAAACCAAATGGAATTTTAAGTTTCATGAAAATGTAAGGTTTTATGTTTTTTAAACATCATTCAGGGTTAAAACAGTTACAGTTAAATTAATGTAGTTAGTAATAATAGGGATAGTATGATATTAAAGTAATGTAACTTAATTACATGTATTACTTTTGGGTTATTAGATTATTCCAATACCAAATATGCTAATATATACAGTATATGTACATTTATGACATGTGCAGTAACCTATTTTTGTCCAGACTTCAATGTGTTGCCATGTAAATGTAATGGCGTTGAACACACACACACACACACACCGTTGAAACTTTTGTTGTTGCTGTTGTTTTAACCAATCAGATTTTACATTGTACCTGATTCCATTACAAATAAAAACAAATTCTTTCTAATCCTCTTTATGTAACACCGTTACATGTATTCCATTACTCCACAAGCCCGGCATTATAACACACTACTAGTCTTTGAGGCAGAAATCTTAACTTAATTTGAATCCAATTATTTTAGATGATTGTATTGTGATTTTTGCAAAGTAATGAATATTTTGTTTCTCCTTCTGTAATGCTTTTAATGTTTTATGCAAAGCATTTGGAATTGTCTTGTACATGAAATGTGCTATACAAATAAACTTGCCTTGCCTTAACATAATTCGTTCGATTCGAAGGTAATTACAAACTGCAGATTCAGCAAGTAACAACTGGTTAGGTAAGTACTTTAAGAACAGTGTGGCAGTTTATGTATGTAAGAAGTAAACTGAGTAAATAAGTTGTAGTCTCGAGGTGTTGATTGTGTACAGTGAGTTTGTCTTACATACAACATGCCTGTTCCTGTTAAGTAAACCATCCGTAGATATGAAAATTATTTTTCCATATACAGTGACCCATATTTCACACTGACAGAACTACAACCGTAATGGCAATTGTTATGATATGCTTCACACAATAGTATTCTTTCAGATTTGGCTTGGTCTTGTGTAATAGTTTGCGCAACAAAATTTGAAAGCACCAAACACATTCTATTTATACTATTTTGCAGTTTAGGGATCTTGCCGACTGCAAATGTTGTGTTTCATTTCATCATCTTGTCAGTCACTTTCATATCTTTATTAAGACAAAAATAAACCACTAAGAGTCTTGCTCGTAAGCTGCACTTGCCAAATGAGTTCCAAATATCATTTGCAACCGATGCATCATTTAGGCCATCTGTGTCAGTATTTTATTTTCTACTAATGGAAAGCATATGCTCAAGGGCCTGACAAATCGTATGTGTGCCTTTAAATAATGCAGCATAGGAAAGGTAATAGGGCCATGTACTGTATTTACGTCTATATTCACTGTACCACCATTTTTCAATCATATTTAACCAGCTATCTGCAAACAATATCATAACACAGTTTACCTTAGACAGCAATTTGGAGCAAATATGGAGTCCTAGTATGACAATAACTCATAGCTACATAAAATAATAATGTGCTGTAGTGAGTTTTTAGCCATAAAGTCACAAATTGAGTTTTAGATATGCTTCTATGAGAAAATTCCTCTTGCATGTTAGGCTGACTCCCATACCTTTATTTTAGCAAACAAGCAAATAAACACAAAATGAGTGTAAAATAAGAACCACATTACCTGAAAGTCTGATCAGTACTTTCCCTGCTTGGGCGTACTGCCAGCTGTGGTTGTCCAACACCGCCATTGATAAACAAAATTGTCCTAAACCCTAAGTCCTAAACGTGATCAGCCTAGGCAAATGCTACACCCTGTTCAGTTCTCCCATGACTAGCATCCAAGCAGTTTTTGCTCGCTGACTGTAACATTGTTGAATGGCAAGAAGGCATCCAGACAAAAGCAGAGCCATATATCGACCAACGTCCTGTCACCCATTGAGCGGCAGAAACGCAAAGGCACTGCCAGCTCCTTTTTGCTGACACAACTGGCTTTTCTTTGCCTTGTCCCCCCCATGTCAGTAACCCCTCCCCAAGACAAGATTTAGTAACAACGAATGCTTTGCATTAAACAGTGTCTCCCCTCCCTGAGTGCCCGAGGAGCTACTCCGAAAAACGAGAGAGAAGTTAAGCCAGCCAAATGCAGTTGTTACTGTAGGATTTATGGATGAAATAGGCTTTAATAATGATTGGTTCTAATCCTCCTTATGGTCTCTCTACTTACATCAACAACAGTTAATGTATATATCTGTTATGTACTTATCTCAGAACAAACATGTCAAGACTTTCAGCTTCAAGTTGGACCGTAACAAGTCTGAAATGATTAGCCTGCTTCCGCAATATTTTTAGCATCACAAGGGGCATGCATACTGTGGACACAAAGCTGTCTATTATACCATCTTGACATCACTAAAGCACTAAAAAAATGCTAAAAAGGCTCTTGTGTCAATTAACAGAGACATATTTATTCCAACCATTATATGCACAGCCATTTTTTTCTAATACTCAAAATGAATCCCCACTTTTATAAAACTCCAACTGAGATTACTGAGAATGCTGAAATAGCTAATTCTCAGATTTTCTCCAAAGGAGGACCTGAACTGTTGTCTGTCATGGGCAAAAAATAAACTATAAGGGCAGGATTAATTAAAGGTTTGCACATGCACAAACGGGTGCAAACTAAATTGCGCCTATAAACACATAAAATGTAATCTACTAACCAGGCACACCCAGGATCTTGTTCGCCGAACACACTAAATTTCTATGCAGTTCATTAATTTTGTCTGTTCAGTGAGGAGTATTAAGCAAATAGAATAATTAAGTACCGTTATAGGACATTTGATTTATAAAACCTGACATTGAGTTTGCATCAAAATGGTGCGTTTGAAAGACATGTACAAATAGCACCACTGTGTGTAACCAAACATATTTGAAATGTCATAGACCAAAACTATTATGACATTCTCTAATCAACAATGCACTTTTGCATCTTCGAAATGATCTAATAGCTGATTTGGAGGCAGTCACAAGAAGGACTCATGCCATATCGCCTATGACAAAACCCTTTTCAACTTTTCAGCATAATGTGTCTGGGTCATTTCAGTGCATTGTGACAATTGTCTGGTTTGGCCTCTCCCAGGCAGTTTTTCAGACGTGCTGTCCCAGGTTTTAAATGCAATGTTACACAGGATGAGCCGTCTACAATCAAACAAAAAATATGGAGTGATTAAGCAATTTAGTGCCCACTATTTGGAATCGCAATTCACTGTAGCACATGCTATTTATGATCTAAATCAGGACCTAAATGTTACAAACAGATAACATAATACACAAATCAAAATAAATTGATATATATACATGAATTTCTACTCCTGTGTCTTGTAACATCTTAGCCCACCTACCCACGGTGGTAACAAAAGGACTTGGAGCCAACGTTAGACGGCCCTTTAGTTGCAGAGAATAACCGTTTTGTGCAAATGGAGAAGTGTGGTTAGACTGCACATGCTCATAGTCACAAAAAAATAATCCCAAATGATCCAAATCGAAGGGGCCAGAGGAATAAAATATAGCCTTAATCTTTCCAACAGCAGATCAAATAACTCTGAATCCTGAGCAGCAGATGAAAGGTAAATGTGTCTCAGACTAATTGTAGTCATCTCTTGTCTCACTTAAGAGATGACAGGCTTCTCTAGTGCAGTTACTTAAAAATGAAGTCTAGATTTGTATTATAGATTATGGGCCATTGTACAGTATGTAGGTCACATTTCAAACTGATCCAACTGGAATAAATAACTGTGAAGGATTGTCACCTCTCACACAAATGGGATGTTGTTGTGGGGGTGTCAGCTGCGCTTGCAAAGATGAGTGCGCGCTTATAGCTAGTAATAGCAAAATCTCAGGAATGGAATACAAATTAAAATAGTACAAATATGCTTAGAGCTGTTGTTCATTCACAGGCAGCTTTGCCAGTTATTTTGAAAAAGTAACTCAGTTACTTTACTGATTACTTGAGTTTAAAAGTAATTAAAGTCAGATCACAAGTTACCTTAATAGTTACGTTCACAAGTTACTGACAAACCCGCTTTAACAAAAAATGGCGACCGGTTTCGTCGCTACTTTTTTGGAAGTGCATTTTTAACTGTCATGTTTAGCAATATTTGACTTTATGTTACCTAAATACTTGATTTTATTTTTAAAACTCTCATAGGTTATTGTTTTAAATAAATGAATAAATCATCTTTCTTGACTTCATTAAATATTAATATGTGTGTTATACCAGTGTATATGCTGTAAAATACGCTCGCTGCAACATTAGTTTAGCTTGGCGGCGGGCCAATCTCGCTTGCTTCCAAACACAGGAATGCATTTTAGCATAGAGTGAATGATATCCAGTACGAGTGGGTGACGTCCTTACGCTGGTGTGCGTACACAGCTGCGTTCAAGTGTGCCATGGAAATTTGCCAACACTTCTATTCCCGCTCAATCGCAACTTAGAAAAACACGCTTTGGAAGCGAAACATGACAGTTTAAATTTCACGTGAATCAGTGCCACCTTCGGTACCCATCCCACCCTTCACTGATACACTCTCGGATTACCTACATACACCCCCAACCAACCCAAAATACTTTTTTACTGGATCTGCACGATTCACGTAGGTCGCCTATTTTAGTCAGAAGTAACATGGACAACAACATTCCTGCTAATAATAACCCCTATCCCACAAAGAAAACACTTAAAAACAGCAAATATATATGCTGGAGCTTGATATGTATCCTCGATGCCCACTTCCCATTTCTTCCTGCCCCCTCATGTACGCATGCCTAAAACTGTGCCTTGCGGGACACATCAGCACTGTAAAAGAGACAAGGTCTTTTTCAGCATTGAATGCATGTGCAACTATCTGTATTTAAGAACCCAATTGAATTCATTATAGACACAGTGCAGCCAGCTGAGTTGCATAAACACATCAATGAAGGAGACAAAGCGGCATGGGGGTGAACTTTGTACAGCTCAAGGAACACCATTCATCAGCTTCCTCAATCCAAACTATCCTGAATCCACTGATTGTACCAGCACACAACAAAACACTGCCAACATGCCACAGTGCACCACATAAAACTTGACACACGGGGTGCACAAGGGAGAGAAGTGTATTTGTGTCCTTTTGTGTACGTGTACATCTTCAGTGCGAGAGCTGCCTCGGAGCACAGAGGAGGAAATAGGAAGTTTAAAGAATGGGTTAGAAATAACAGCACACCAGCTACTCGGAGCAGATGGGAGGTGAACTGATGACATCAGAGAGAATGCTGAGTGAAGTGAAGAGGAGATGGACAGAAAGCTTCTTTGCAGAAAATATATATTTGCTAGTCATTGCATTCTATCAGTAGAAGTTGGTTACATTCGCAAATAAAGTAATGTCGTTTTTTTTTTAAAGGCACTGTGTGTAATAAGTGACCACTAGATGTCGCTATGGCATAGAATGCAGCCAAAGTGCATACATTTAGAAGCACACACACTACGGTGACTCAGAGAGATCACACTCCGCAAGCCAACCACTAGGTTGACGTGAAGCCCGGCGAGTGACGCCGGATTTAGAAGAGCAGCTAACGTGAGTTATTTGGAGCCATAGGCTGGAGTGGCTAACAAGAGCGGCTAGCGTGAGAAGCTAGTGAAGAAAAAAAAGCTAGTAAAAGCTTGCGAGAGCAAAGCAGAAGGTGACAAGTGACAGGAGCCCGAATCACAGGACTCAGCGATGACCACTTGCAGCACCCAGCTGTGGAAGGTATGTGGCGGTCGACCTATTGGGTCCGAAACTCAATGCAAGCGCCACCACTAACTACATTTGTCTTTTAGGCATCCGTAGCAGGAAGATGGCGGGGAAACATGTCAGCCTTTTGTAAGGTGAGACTATAGCTATGTAATATAATTAGTGATTACTAGACCTACGATTATACAAAAACATGTACGTTGATGTGATTTTTAAAAAATTTTTTTTTTACATATCATTGAAATCAATAGTGGGATTTTAAATTGATGAATTATTTGTTCAACACTAGATGGCACTTAAGATTACACACTGTGGCTTCAAACCTCTCACATAATAATGGTCAATCAATGGATTTTCATTTCCCATAATTTGAACGAGTAGAGACAGTCAAACACACTGACCACAATATTAGGTACAACTGCAAACCTAATGAGACGTATCAAGTACGATAAATAGCGGGCGAGTCAAACCTGGGAACTACTTCTGTCATAAGCTTCTAGTGTTGCACGGGATGCCGGTACCAGTACCGTACCTTGATGTTTTGGCGTCAAAAACGGCTCGGTATCATTTTTTATTAGTACCGGTACGTAAAAAAATTAATACGAGACAGCCCGCCAAATCTGTTTTAAAGGCAGGTACTCATACACGCATGGCCGTCTACCGATATGCGGAAAACGCCTTAAGTAAGCGACACGCCTCTTTCAGCGCGAGAGGGCGCAGGAAGATAGCTGGACGTGCACTTCTCATTGAGAAGCATGAAGCGCTAATTAAGCGTATTAAAGCTTAGTAAGTGTAGCGCTCGTTGGCCGTCCACTTCTCGTTGAGAAGCTAATTAAGGCTCCACGGGAGCACGCAAGCAGAATGGAAGCCACGCGACAGCATTGGCATTGCCTACGCAGGGTTTCAATAAACACATGAAGAAGAACACACGCGTGGTTTTCAATTTTCAGTTTTAGAAACGTTTTGTAACAAGAGCAAATGTTTTTCGCGGAGAAGCAGAAGAAAAAGCAGCAATCATTCCTGCAGTGGACTCAAGGTGCGTTCAATGAACAGGCACACAGTAGGAAATCACAGTCATACATAGAAAAAGCTCAGAGGACTGACAGCAACAGACACAGGTTGTGACGTATTTTTGACACTTCCCTTAAAAATAAGTGGAGTGTGAATTATTATTGTTCCCAGTTTGTAGTATTTGATTACACATTCGACTAATTGGGAGCGTAATGGAGAAGAGCAGAGACATACACGCACACTCAAACAACATTACATTGAGTCATTGGAGTGCCACTGTATTGCCAAAATTTTAAACGGATGACATCAAATGCAGTCAAATACAGTACTTCAAGAATATGGCTGCAATGCGAAAGCACATACAGTATATACATAAATAAATACAGTATTTACATAAATTAACATGCAAACATCCCAACATTTTAATAATAAATAAATATAATTAGTTTTAGAGTTTTGTCGAGATACCGTTTCAGTACCGGTATCGAGGTATTTTATGCAGGTCTAGTATCGAAGTCAAAATGTTGGTATCATGACAACAGTATAAGCCTCACTCTTAAACACTCAGACTAATTCTAATGGGATTCTAATGGGTAACCAAAACATTATTACACATCTAACTAACTATGACAATGGGCAGTCAACTATGTATTTTATTAAATTATTGTGCAGCAGTCATATCTAATGCTCTGGCTGGTATGAATGGTTAAATGATTAATTGAACTGGCGATAGTATTACATAATAGTATCACACAATACAAGATGGTCCTGTGAAGCCCGTGTGAAATACAAGAAGAGCTTACAATGTTATCATTAACATAAACTTATGCAAAATCGAGTTCAGTGATGTTCCTTGCAGGTGGTCATGTGTGTCAACAAATACAGTACATCAACAAAGAATCACTGGCACACACTTTAGTCACTATGTAAAAAAATTTGAACCGTACATATCCGCAATCACATGGAGAAAGAATGGCTGTGGAGCGGGACACAATTGTGCTTTTATTGTGTTTTTCTTAAACACAGGACTTGCTCGTGAGATGGACACGTGAGTGTCAACCTGATCTGCATGTGGAGCTGGTCTTATAATTCTACAGTAGAACAGTCATCCGCGGGACAGGATACTACATGAGCGATAATATTGATTCATATGCAGCTTACGAAACAGAGATGGGTAACTTTGATGATTGATTCTGAATTTTTCCCTCGACCTCCTGAGAGGCAGAAAGCGAAACACTAATTGCCAGACTATCTAAAGCAAAAACATGAAGGAAATTGTCAACTGAAATAACACCAGTATGCATCCATTTTCTTCCACTTATCCGCAGTCGGTCAGGTCTTTTGCAGAGAAGTCCAGACTTCCCTCTCCCGAGCAACCTCATCCAACAATTCCAGGGGGATCATAAGGCGTTCCCAGGCCAGCCGGGAGACAGTCCATCCAGCGTGTCCTGGGTCGTCCCTGTGGCTTCCAACCAGTTGGATGTGCCCGAAGCCCTTCACCAGAGAGATCCTAACAAGATGCCCAAGCCACCTCATCTGACCCCTTGCAATGTAGAAGAGACATAGCTCTACTCTGGAGCCCTTCCCAGATGACCACGTTTCTCACCCTATCGCCAATGCAGACGGTACCCTTTACGGAGGAAGCTCATTCCGGCTGCTTGTATCTGTGATCTTGTTTTTTTGGTCACAACCCACTGCTCACACAAGTAAGGGTAAGAACGTAGATCGACCAGTAAATCGAGAGCTGAGCCCTAAGGCTAAGGCTCACTACAGATCCTCCTGTTGATTCCATTCTTTCCTCACTCATGAACAAGACCACAAGACACTTAAACGCCACCACTTGGGGCAGGATCTCATTCCTCGATGTGGAGAGGGCACTTCACCCTTTTCCAACGGAGGATCATGGTCTCATCCCCAAAATTTGATACTCAGCTGTAAATGCCTTCAATGACAGTTGAAGATTGCGGCTTGATGAAGGCACATGGGAAAAAAATAGAGATGCAATCTCGGCTGTGCCTAAAAATTCTGTCCATAAAAGTTATGATTAGACCCGATGACAAAGGCCCGCCTTGGCAGAGTCTAACCCTCACAAATCCAATTTACTGCCAGCAATGGGGACCAAACTGAAATTGGTCATTACAGGGACCGAACAGCCCATAGATGGCGGTCCAGTACCTCATACTCCCATAACATACCCCACAGAATTCCCAGAGGGACACGGGTGAATGTCTTCTTCCTTCTTCTTTTGGCCCCTTGCAACTGAATTTAAAAGGCCATGGAGATTGGGAGAGCCACAAAAAAACGCTAGGTACGCAACTACGCATCCAAATTCGGTATTTTTGCAACTGAGAAGAAACATTTACCAAGAGGCGACAAGATTGTACATTCTTACTTATTTAAGTCAGTGGAATACAAATGGTAGCGAAACAAGCGCAAACTGTTTACCTTCTTCTGAGACATTTAGCAAAAAATGTCTGCCTTGTCCCTGTGGTCTATGTTCCAACAAACAGAAATAGGCCAAAAACATTATGACTGAATCCAATTGTTTGTGTGTATGCATGCATCTTTTAAAACCATGCCAGTTCTGTACATTAAAAACAGTGTGTGGTACTTTGTTTTCCAATCTCACCCTCTGTTGCTAATTTTCTGTTCGCTTATTTTTCCTCTTTTCTCAGCCCCACCATTACCAAAGCAGCATCTACTGTATGCTTCCCTTCTGTCTGCCTCTATTCCGCTGTGAATAGATTCTCACTAGACTTGTCCTCCACACAGGCTGCTGTCCCGCTGAGTAAAGACCCAGCAGACAGGGAACCACAGGCCATGGCTCCGTGGCTCGTCTCCAACCAGGAGGCGGTCAGTGGATGCAATGGCTCTGGAGCGTTACTACAGCTCTGAAAACAACTGGCTAAAGCAAACAGGTCTGGCGGATGGAATATCTCCATGCATACACACCAGTGTTTCCCACACCATGTTAATACTTGGGCAGGCCACACATTCCGCATGTAACGTTAGTTCGCCGTCACTCACTTGTGGATCATGAGGCTAGAGGAGACCTAGTAATAGGACTGAGGAGCCTTTGGGCTCCAACCAAACAACCACGTTGTGTGTGAAGTGGAGACAGCCAATCACCTGTGTGAACCACTGAACCAGCCGAATCACGTTGTTTCACTGGCACAGCTTCGTAACGCCCAATTCCCACTGAATGCAGAATGACATCCGTACGGACGCCGCGAGAAATAGAAAGCATTTGAGTCTGCGTGTCAATTCGCACCAGCTGCAGTGCGGTGTGTATGCGGTGCGTATCGGATGTGAAGCTGCGGGAAAGACGACTTTTTCTGAAAGGAGCACTCTGCAAGATTCTAGGTGAACCGGAGTTTACATACATGCTTTCTCTAAAGAGGAATCTTTTTTCAAGAGAAAACATGTTTTCATGTTATAGGAAGAAGGAAATTATTGTTATTTTTGTGGACAGTGATGCAAATTGGGGGGGGGGGGGAGGGGGTCTGTTTTAAACAGTTTTGTATCAGGAACAATGAAGCAAATGAAAAGCAACACTCTTCAGAAACCTGATAACGATCCTGATCATTTGATTCAGGTGTGTTGGAGGAGGGAAACCGATTGTACCCCACTGAAATCCCTCCATTTGTTCCTGCTCATGTATGCATGCTGTTTGCTCTTTGATGTGAGGGATATTGAATAAGGATGCTTGGATGCATGGCTGCAGGAACACTGGAATGTCGCTGGATCTTCTCGGATTTATTTACAGTTCACATTTGCTTCGCCTTTGTATGAGTGATGCTGATTGCTGACATTTTTGCACTTATAGGACAGAGTGCGAGAGTGCATGATGCTGAAATTTGCGGCATTGCATTGTTATGGACACTAGTTGGTTTGACCATAAGTCACCAAAACACTTTCAATTTCCTACAAGGTCATCACCAGCCTCCAGCCATTTGAATTTCAGGGATTTTTAGGTGAGGTGAATCTGAGTAGCTTTTGTATTGAGATTGCAAAATACACACATATAACACACTTGGACCCAGCAGGCCTACCATCAACGTGTCAGATCTAAACTTCAGGATTTCAAGAAGCTCTATCATATGGATACTGCAGTAGCAAGAAAGATGGATTTGTCTTTGAGAACAGCAAATCAAAGGGAATGATAAAAACTAGAGCTTTCTATGATACTTACAAGAAGCTGCAGAGATGATATAAATGGACATGTCACCTGCTGGTCATCTCCACTTCTTAACAGAGACGACAAACAAAAGCAGCAGCAAAGAAATGCTGGCTAGGGTACACCCACATATAAGAAACTACTCAAGCACTGCATTATAGGTATGCCAGCTACAATCCACTGATTTATTTTCCATCATATCGTCCTACTGTCGAGCAAAAACAAAAACAGAGACTCCCCTTTTGCAAACCAAATCCCTTTTTTCCTCAGTCACCACATAAAGGTGCTGCATTAAACACAGCTGGGAATCATTTTGGGGGGAAACCAACTAGTGTCCATAACAATGCAATGCCGCAAATTTCAGCATCATGCACTCTCGCCCTCTGTCCTATAAGTGCAAAAATGTCAGCAATCAGCATCACTCATACAAAGGCGAAGCAAATGTGAACTGTAAATAAATCCGAGAAGATCCAGCGACATTCCAGTGTTCCTGCAGCCATGCATCCAAGCATCCTTATTCAATATCCCTCACATCAAAGAGCAAACAGCATGCATACAACTGCCCCCACCCGCCCCGCCCTTTATACTTAGCCCATCCCCCATTTGCCATCTCCCAGATGCAATTGGCGGACAGTAGGTGAGAGGCCACTCGTGATTGGGCTGGGGGATGTGGCGGAACCCTTGCTTCTCTATGCATCAATGCTTTCCAGGAAAACTGCAGGTTGGAGGCAGCGGCGGAGGACAAATATGACGATGTGGGAAACAGAAACGCTTCTGGGTGGAGGGGGAGGTGGAGTGAAAAGAAAAAAAGAGGATGGTAGGAATTTAAAATGTGTCCTACAGTAATAACAGCGGACTGATAATGCGCTATAATTTAAATGAGATCAATGTTGGCTTCGCAATGATGATGAGGAGTACTATGGTGATGCTGTTGGTAGGGCAAAAGAATACTTCACTTCAGGGGAAATGCGATTCAGAGCAGATGGACCCAATTAGCATGCAGCATGGTATATGTATTTATTGTGTGTGTGTGTGTGTTGAGAACTTTGTATGTGTTTGTGGTTTGTCTGTTTGTTTTTGTGTAAATTATGTTGTCTGCCTCAGGCCTGATGCTTGGTCACGTGCCTTATAAAGCCCTCCCCCCTCGTACACACAACCAAATGTTACATAATACTTGACAATGTAACATCTGTAATAGTTTATTGAATATATAAGAGCTGTTTAGTTTAATGTTGCAATAAAATACAAATAAACATTCCGTAGAAAGCAATTTATATCCAAGCAAAATATTTAAAAAAATAATAATAATTTAAATTGATAATAAATGAGCGAGTTTGCGAATCCCTGGGTGCCGAACCTTGAGTTTGCTGGGGTCCACTTTACGTCAATGCAGACCCTGCTATGGCACACCAGCAATATGACAGACTGAAGTAAAATGACTTTTTGTGTCGTGTGACTAACACTAATACTACTTATGGCGGGTTCATTGTATGCCCCTTGGAACATTTTATGTCAGACCTTCGTAGTAGTGTTAATTTCGAACCAAAACTAAACAAAAATAATTTCGTCAACACACATTTTATACCGGACTACAACTAGACTAGACTAGACTAAAACCCTCACTAATAAACAATAACTGGGACTAAATCAGTATGCATTTTTGTCAACTAATGAAGACGAGACGAAAATATACTTCACTTAATAAAAACTGGACTAAAATCTATGGACATTTTAGTTCATGAACAAAAATAAGACAACAATTATTTGATTTTGTAAAATCTTGTCTCTGCTAATCTGTCACTGTGACACTGTCATGTGACACAGTGCAACATGCACAAACAAATTGGGACATACAGGGGGTTGATTCACAGTGAAAGGTTAAAAAAAAGTTCATTATAGTTATAACATAACATTAATCCAACGGCTATAACGTTCCAACAATAAGATTAATACGACCGCTAACTAATGCTGGCTAACTTACTAGCTTGTAGCATGGAGTCATAATAGCCACTTGTTGATATACTGTATAACAAAAAACCCAATTAAACCACTAATCAACCACATTAAAATATGGTTAAACATTAATTAAAAGATTCTGATGAGATGACGTCATATAACGTTTGATGTAAAGCAGGGTGACCATATTTTCATTGCCAAGAAAGAGGACACTCAGCCTCGAGATTGTTGTATACCAGTCGCGGTGCACTCCACACCTCCAATTAATTGCTCAATGAAAAGTGGACATTTTCATCAATGTATGAAAAACCCCGGACAGTGGACGACCGGACAGGATAGAAAAAAGTGATCTGTCCTCCCAAAAGTGGGCTTTGGTCACCCTAAGTAAAGCCAAGCCCACTCTAGATAAATTTTCACATTTACATTTAGTAATGAATAATGGCACTGAAATAGCTAGCATTGTAACATAATTGAAATTGTCCTAATTCTGATATACAATATGAACAAAATATATTTTCATATAAATTTAACAATCCTAAGTCACACAGAGCTTTAAAAAACAAACAAACAAGACAATGTAATGTGCATACAATGTGAACCGTGCGTTTGCTCACAAACTACTTTCCCTCCCTCACTTGCAGTAGCAATGTGTTGCTCCATTTCTTCCATTTGAGAAAAAAAATCTGTTGGTTCAGAATAAAAACAACATATAAGCAAGCACACACAGATACAGACTTCAGTATCCCAAGATGACCTCTGCTGGAAGAACACAACAACAAAAACTTCACAAAAGACCACTTCCTGTACTGCTTAAAAAGGGTACTTGTGTACAGTATGAGTGGTTATGCCAACTTGTTTGTCTGCCTGCTGTGCACATGTTTAGTATTCAAAGCCCAAATTCAAAAGGAACCGCAGAGTGACGTGGGCACAGATGAGAAACGCAGCTGAAGTTCACTACTGAGCGGAATTAAACTGAACAGAACCACATGGAGGAGGAAGGAAGGGAAGGGAAGGGGGTGAGAAGGATACCTCTGACTTTTCACATCCACAGAATGGAAGAAAAATCAAATATGCTAAATAGGATAATACAAGCAAGAATCATCCTAAGCGAACAGGCATTTGGCTACTGTTGCAGATTATCTGGGCCTGAGAGCCAAACCATATCTGGGGGAGTGTCCAAATATTTACTCTGAGCACGCTTAGTCTGTAAATCCATATGTGGGCCAACAGTGTTTCTGGGACACTTGTCTCGACTCTCTACAGCGTGCGTGTGCAAGCATCACCACCAAAAAAGTCCATCATGCAACCATTAACCACTGAATTTAAACTTTGATCAAACAAACATACAACAAAACTCAAGATCTGTAGATCCAATATGGGGTAGTTAATAGAAAACAAGTTGAGCTTAAAAGTGCCTTATTTATGATGTTTGAAATTGTGAAACTGTACATTTTTGTAGTTGCTGGTGATCATATTTAAATATCTCAACCCCGCTGGACCAAAACATCTTTAAAAAGGCGAATGAAGTTGTCAGTACATGCATTATTTATGTAACACTTTTAATGATGTGCAGCACCAACAGGAAACAGACATTTAACCCAAGGCATTTCTTACTGTTGCTGAAAAATAATAATAACAATAACAGCTCAAACAATGGATGACAATGTCTTCTTTCTGGTTTGTGATCACACAGAAAGCACAACAGTGAAGAGTCTTGAAATGAAGTTCAATGTATTCTTTGCTGTTACTTTCAACAGTCCAACAGGACATGCTGTCCGTAATAACAAGCTCACATAAGCACAGTGCTTTCCTGTGTTTAAAGACTCTCAGCCAGTGCCTTAAAGCACACTTAGAAAAAATCATGAAAACACCAGTGTTTTGAAAAACATGAAGGGCAAACAAGCCGGGATTGCACCGGAAAACAGGATGCATCCTGTTGAGGTTGTGTCATATCCTCGAAAAGAAACAAGAAGGGTAAAAACCAGCAGTGGCACAACAAAGTGAAAAAAGGAAAATATACAAATGATTAGGGTCGTTGAATTACCACACAAGGTTAACTGCTTTGCACTCCCGCCACATGCTACTCCGTAACGAAATGTGGTGACGTTCATTTTTTTTGCTAGAAGACGCCATGCTAGAAATATGCTTTTGGCAGTATGTCTTGTTAGTTTGTTTGAAATGGCACCACACGAGCAAGACTATCAGTGCAGCAAGTGTCGAGCAAATACCGTTCAACTTTTAGTGGTATTTTAAAGAGACGCTGCATTTTCTTCACAATTTCAATTGGCTTCCATAATATATTCCACTTGCAGTCTCTTCAGGACTCTTCTTGATAACAAACACTAGTAGTGTTTAGTGTTAGTGTCATTAGAGAATCTTTTTATTGGAGAATTTGCTGCTTGCAGTCTGCCATTCGTTTAAAATGTACAACAGTTAAAAACTGCCTTAAATTCTGTTCTTGTTTACACAAAAGATCGCTTCTTTTTTTTTTTTGCATTATGTTCCCTTACTGCGCTGAAAATATTTGCCATACTATCACACTCCTAGCTAAAAGCCCCTAGGCTACTGTATACAGAGAAGGAAAAAATCATAGTGAACTGAGTTTGAGATAGAGATCAAATAATCCCCGGAGAGATGGCAAGCAATTAAAGTAGTCAAGATTTAAAGGTGACTGACGCAAAGCAGTAAATTGCCATGTTTATAATACAGTACATTTACTGTATTCTGGTGTAAAAAAAACTACAAATAAACAATGTCAGTGTGGATACAGTTCTCATAATTTGAAAGGAAACTGTTGCTTACCTATAACTAGACCTTGGTAGTTGATGTAAAGTTGTCTACTATGTTGTCCAAAGCATTATATATATTTTTTTACTTCAAATAGCCATGAAATCTGAAATACCGCTTTTCCTGGTATCTGCATAAACAGAGCGAGAACATCCCAACTCCATTCAGAAAGATATGAGCTGAAATTCAGTTATCAATTATCCATCCATTTTCTTAACTGCTTGTCCTCACAAGGGTCGCGGGGGGCGCTGGAGCCTATCCCAGCTGGCTTCGGGCATTAGGCGGGGTACACCCTGAACTAGTTGCCAGCCAATCGCAGGGCACACAGAGACAAACAACCATCCGCACTCACAATCACACCTATGGACAACTTGGAGTGTTCAATTAACCTGACATGCATGTCTTTGGAATGTGGGAGGAAACCGGAGTACCCGGAGAAAACCCACGCAAGCACGGGGAGAACATGCTAACTCCACCCAGGAAGGCCGAAGCCTGGACTCGATCTCACATCCTCTGCACTGGGAGGCGGACGTGCTAACCAGTCAGCCACCGTGCCGCCCCAGTTATCAATTAGTTACAAATTAATTAATAACTAAGAAATAACTATAAAATGTAATTTATCAATTGTATCTAACAGTGTCCCCATATAAAGGTACCGACTTAACTAAAGGCACCTAGGTAAGTTAAATGAACACTTAATTTTGTCTACACTACTCTACTGCAATCTCATTACCTAAAATTTCCTGTGAAAAGCTCATGAAAGTGTGATTCAAATTTAAATACAAAAATAAACATATTTTTCATTGAATCTTGCAAGGGTGAAATCTGAGTTTGGTTTGGGCAAATTATGAGCACAGGATTTGGCTGGCGCATCCAATCGCTTCCCATTAACACCCCTTTCAGATCCTGGCAACTGGGAATAATCGGCTAGACTGTCAGTTGAAAAACAGTGTTGTGAAATGTTTATCCCTGGATGACCCAATTGGAAACATCAGGACAAAACTGTGTAAACCACATGGCCCTCACTGGGCTAAAGACAACACATACAACTGATGGTCCGCAAGATAGGAAATCTGCTGCCTCTGTCTGCACTGGGGCCACTCTTCTGCCTGTGAAAGACTGTGAAACAACCAGTGAATCCTACCTGAGGTCTGACCAGGTCCATCCAGTTTAGAATCACATTTTGGAAGCGAGAAATCTAGAAAGACAGAAGACAAATCAAAATTTGTGGTTTGAAGAACGTTAATACAACAAAACGTATCCTCTTTAGCTGCTGTTTCAGCGGCATAGAAGAAGAAGAAGTAACAGCACAAGAAGAAGTCAAAGCAATTTCAAGGGAACCATATTATGGTTGTATGTTTCTCGACTTGTTTTACATAAACAAATAATAGGCGATTAGATAAAGGCTAGCTTTCTGTTTTGCAACTTAAAATTTCTAAACAAAAAACAGGAGATGACTCCAGCACGTTCGATGGAGGCAGCGACACTGCCTCCTAGCGGACGGAGGAGGGTCTTTCTACACGTGAATGGGATCCGCGTGTGGGAATAGCTTGAAACTGTGTGCATTTCTGCGGCTCCACAAACACACAATCAAGAATTCACAAGCAGAATTGAATATTTACAAATGATAAGTCATGATAAAAGCAAACACAACATTAAAATACACATGTATAAAGCATGTATATTATTGTAGATCTGAAAAAGTTGCATATTTTTCTGTGAATAATTTTGAGACAAATCTCTCCCCGTTGGTGGAGGGTTGCCAGCATTGTAACATTCACAATAATAACCTAAAGCATGGGTCACCAATGTAGCAGGGACACAGTAGCCCCCAAGAACTACATGAGTAGCGCGCGGGCCTGTTGATATTTATCTGGTGTATACTTAATTTGATTAATGATTTGATTTGAATTATTGAAAAATTTAATTATCAAAATAACTTAATATAATGACATATTAAAAATGGTATAAAGATTCAAAGGTAACCTGAGGAAATTTGTTATTTCAGTAGTGCATATCAAATTGGTAGCCCTTCACATTAAACAGTACTCAAGAAGTAGCTCTCGCATTCAAAGTGGTTGCTTGTATAAATTGACAACATTTCTGGGGGTGGTATTGGTATGCAAACTCCTCCCACCTTCTCCCAAACCCCACCAAATTCCTCTCACCCCAAACCCAGTTGGGATTAAGCGGATAGTTAACTGTGCTGTAATTCTTGATCATTGATGATTAGATGATTGGTTCATTAATTCACTGCCATTGACGGCTATAGACGTCAAAAATTCATTTTAACTATTTCTATTAGTTTAACATTTTCCCCACTTTTGTTAACAAGAGAATGAAAACCTAGATTTTTTAAAATTGTATTAGAACAGATAGAACATTTGTGATTAATCGTGAGTTAACCAGTTAGGTCATGCGATTAATTACGATTAAAAATGGTAATCGCCTGACGCCCCTAATTTTTACAATTTTTTTCAACAACAACAAAAAAAGTATTAAAAATTGGCGGGAAAAAATTATTACAATTATTATTATTTATTTTTTTTAAAGAAAAGATTATTAAAAATTAGGGGTGTCAGGTGATATATTTTTTTAATCGTAATTAATCGCATGACTTCACTAGTTAACTCACGATTAATTACAAATTTTATATCTGTTCTAAATGTACAATATTTTTTTAATAGGTTTTCATACTCTTGTTAACAAAAGTGGGAAAAAATTTAAATTAATAGAAATAGTTAAAATTAATTTATGACGTCTATAGTCGTCAATGGCAGTGAATGAGTTAAGACAACTGGCTTGAAAATAATTAATTTTCTGAACAAACAAAAAAACATTTTTGAGGGGAAATTGTCACATTGATATTTTTTTAAATGCTTGTGTAAATTCAAGTTGTCAGCATTACGTCATGTGGCAAATGCTATCATTATTGGTATTGATTTGAAATGTGAAGTTTGGCATTACTCATTCCCCGGTGACTCACATACAGTAGCTCAGAAATTAAATCACAAGTGTGAATGCACTTTCCTCTCTGACTCACTTGTATACAGACACACTCATTCAATTCCGTAGCGGATACAGTTTCAATGTTTAGAATAGACAAACAAACTTGTGAATGAGCATTTTTTTCCCCCCTGATGTTTTAAAATTGCACCATCTAAATAAGGGACATGAAATGCATAATAAAACAGAATAACTGATCCACGCCAACTATACTGTATTCATGTAACCTTAAATTAGGTATCAACTGAACCACTGAAGATATGTTTTACTTGGACAAACATGACTTTGATCATGCTACAGACTGACAAACCCTGTTTCTGGGTCACATCAGTAGGACACAAGATAACAGCGAGAGAAAGCCAGGGATGAGGGTCAGCTTAGGTCTCCTTTGCCTCAGCTTCGCCCAGCTGTCTCTCTAAAAAGAACAGCACGGCATATGCTTTAGGATTACAGGAAGCACCTGGTCACTTCCTGTATGTTTCATTTTATACAGCGTGGTATAGGTAGGTAGGGCGCCTGGTCCAATGAGAAGATATACAGATCTTATTTCTTTGCAAGATGTGTGCAAATTAAAGCAGGGGAAGCGATAAACGGCAATCTTGCTTGGCTCAAAAGTCATAAAGACGTTTATGACGCTCAAACATGCATTACTTTGTAGGCAATTGCTATACGCATGTAATCTATGTCAGTAATTCCGCAAGTCTAAATGGTAGGATGCCAAGTTTGATCCTCAATCCGATGCCGGGGAGGCCGAGCAGCAGTTTAGCCTCTCTAAACCGGAGGAGCAGTGGGCTGGCAGTGTTCACGCGACACGGATCAAAGCCTGCTGCTGTCTTCAAAGCAAAGGGGAATGTTGTGTGCACACTTGAGTGGGAGAGAGAGCACAGTTTGTGTTGGTCAGACCGTGCACAGCTGCTGAGAGGACAAGTAATCTGCAGCGGTGCAAGCTCACACACGTACTGCATGTAAATACACAATTTTATATTTATATATATATATTTATTTATTAGGGGTGTGAATAGCCTAGTACCTGGTGATTCGATTTGTGTCACGATTCATAGGTCACGATTCGATTCGATACCGATTAATCCCGATACGAATCTATAAATTGATTATTGTGATTTTTTTTTTTTTACTCAAATTTGGAAAACACTAATCAGTAAACATGTACACTGTAAGATTTGTATGAAAATGTATTTATTTATCTGAAAATTCAGGCCTATAACTGAGCCACTGCATTTAGCAAACAGGTTGCAGTCTGTTTCATGTTTGAACAGCACTGAAATAAAATATTAAGGCTTAATCTTCCATTAATATAACATTCTTCCATGCTTAATGTGTAAATCCTAACCCTAAGTAAGACGTTTTGTTGAATATTCCCATAAAAAATAGATTTTTAAAAATCGATTCGGTCACATATCGAATCGATTCGAGAATTGCGCGCTGTAATATCGCGATATATTGCCGAATCAATTTTTTAAACACTCCTAATATATATATACACACACACACACACACACACACACACACACATACAGTATGTCTCTTATCACATGGGGGATTTGCAGGAGACACACAGACCAGCCCGCATCCTATTTTTATGACCCCCACCACATCCTCCTTCCACCCGTGCCTCACTCAGGCATCATCCCTCCATCCCCCTTGACCTTACTTCTAGGTCCCAAGGCTACGTGGGTGGGATGTAGTGATTTAGACCTCTGTGCTTGAGTGTTCACTGTCTAAGTGAAGTAATGAGGCTATCCTGCTACACTTAGCAATCAGAATCTTACATCCATATTCAATACATATATTCCTTAATTTTATCGTACAGTAGATGTCAGCTTCATATTTCTTATAATAGTGCTTACAGGATTGTGTATAGCACTATAGGCATTAGCCAAACACAAAAGCAGATTTAGCATGTGGCTAATTTAATCAATTTATTCGGTATTTCAGAGTGATTGGCAGCATTCAAATGTGTTTGTTTTTTCAAGTAAAGTGGGAACATCCTGTTACTATTCATGTAAATCACATAGTATAAAGCTACATGAAAATTTTAACTATCTTCTGCCAAAATATGAATTTACATAAATACATTGACACAAATATGTCAGCAATTTATTTTGACTGAAAACCATAGAAATTGGATGGCCTCTCAAATGGATGCATTTTGTACATAATATTTTCAATCAGGAGTCTGCTGATATTGATCAACACTAGTTGAAACAGATAAACAGTATAGTATGATAAACGTCAAGTAAAAAAAAAAAGCATCTCAATGTGGTTCTGAACTGTAGGAGGCTTTCTGGAACAACTGCTTCATCTAAATAACATCGGATCCGCAACACTTTTTAATGCTGCTAATAGCTGATGGTCATGTATGACCAATTAATTTAAAGACAAAATGGTAGGTCGCCAAAAGCAATGACAGAGACTCTGTTTTTATACCGTAAATATACATTTTATAAAGTTTTGAAGGGAACACCAGTGCATATTATGGATTCAACCAGTTGGTCAAGTAAATGAGTCGACATAACTGCAGGAACACAAGCGCAGCCGCGAATCTTTGTCTTTCCTCAAACACAGTAACAGTACGAGTGAAAGAGTTTTTTTGCCTGGTTACGGATGCCAGGTCTTGCAAAACACCACATGCTATGGAGCGCACAATGAGACTCGCCCGAAAAACAAGAAGAAGAAGAAAAACACACGCACAGAGTTCCCACTAATACACAACGACAGTTAGCATGACGGTGAGTTGTATTTTTAATCATTTATTTTTATTAGTTTCTTTTTCAAGTCTGTCCATGACACAAAATAGGATGTGCAGAAAAAAATATCAATGATGTCATCGATTTGTCTGGACATGAAATTGCACTACAAAAATCTTGTTACATATTGTTATCATTTCAGATTTTATATTGGAAGTTTTCTGTGAAAAAAAATATCTATCGCAATGTTTAATCTACCCAATTTTTTTTTTTAATCAATTTTGTGCACTGACAACGAATGAAAATCACACACTTGAAAATCTATAAATCCAAAATAACTTCTTCAGCAGCCTGTTGTGGTGTTTTTACGTTTGTCCTGGTTAGTAATTCAGAGACGGCTACACAAGACATTGTGGTGAATACACACAATTAAAAAAAAATAAAAAGATAAAAATAAAGCGAGTCTGCCGTCCTCGAAACCTTTCTTCTTGGGTTGTAAGAAAGCCGACATATACATAGGGGTCAGCTATTTTGCAACATAGCCAATGTTGATCTGCGCTTTTGGTCTTCAGCTCTGACCAACTGCCAATTAGACTGCCCCTTGATATAACCAAAGGAGTTGAGCCTCATGGAGAGTAAAGAAGTCAACTTTAAAAAGGCGTGGTCCATCCAAACTTCAACTCTGTAATTTGATGGCTGAAGGCTTGTTTATCCCTTCAAGTATGTCTATCCCTTCTGTCCTTCCTTATATTCACTATGCTTAAGTCTACTACTCGATTGGTCGTTCCTCTTTTGTTCTCCCCCATAAAGAAATTAACATAAAAAGCTGCACTAAATACAGCGAGAGACGCACAGGAAATCCTTAAGCTTCCATGTATAAATTATTCCCTTGATGTGGAAAAATCCATTATTCAACATACAGGCCGGCACACATTAGAAAACCTGTCTGCAATGCATTGTGTCTGATGGATGAAAAAGTCTCACACAGTCAAAACAAAGTTTCCTTGGACGTTAATGGCCGCTGGCCTTTGGCAAGTCCAGTTCGGTGTTAACTCATTCAATGCCATTGACGTGAAAAATCCATTTAAACTATTTCGATTAGTTCAACATTTTTTTCCACTTCTGTTAACAAGAGTATGAAAACCTAGGAAAACAATTATTGTACATTTAATTTGTGATTAATCGTGAGTTAACTATTGAAGTCATGTGATTAATTACAATTAAAACAATTAATTGCCTGACACGCCTCATTTTTAACAACCCCCCCCCCCCCAAAAAAAAGATGATTTAAAAAATGTTTAGGTTTTCATACTCTTGTTAACAAAAGTGGAAAAAAATTGTTAAACTAATAGAAATAGTACAAATGAATATTTTGGACGTTTATAGGCGTCAATGGCAGTGAATGAGTTAATGAGCTACAAATAGCTTAAGATGGTCTGACAACCTTATTGCAGAGTGCATCCACCAGCTTCTACGCCAATTGAATTTCACAATGTGGCTTTGTACAATAATGCCACGGCACACACCCGCTAACTCCATTATATGTTACTCAAGTGACCATTTCAATTAAATAATATTGTAAAAATGCGCCTTATTTAGAAGTTATTTTTAGTCGCACTTTGAGACTCACTCCACAGTGCTGCAATACGTTTGACAGATGTCAATCAAAATACCTAATTAGTCAACTGGATGATTCAACTCAACGGTTCTTAACCTGGTGATTCTGTCTCAGGTTTCCGGCCAAAACAATCGGCCATCACCTTAAAACATCATCGACGAAGTTTCCGACGCTGCGCAAGTACCCTGAATGCACCATTTTGCTTGCGTAGCATTAGCACCTAGCAAGTGTGTAGCACTGTAGCATATGTTACTCTGGTTATTCTATTGTCCATAAGCGTCCTTTAAGCTGTTTAATGACACCACAGTTGGACTTAACTTTAAAACTAAACACACGGCGTTAAGAATTACATCCACTGTATATTTAAATACAAAACATGCGGGAGGATCACATTCCAATGCTAACAGGAAGTTAGCATCGACGTCGGGGACTTTCTTAGAGTCACTTGTCTTAGTCCATTTAAATTTTGTATAATGTACAAACAGAAACTTTGTTTCAAAAACAACTCCATTATAATGACTTAAAGGGGAGGTTTTTTTTGTTTGTTTTTTATCATTTGTCAGCATGCCCTGACAGCAGTACATGAGAGAAATTATATTTGAAAGAAAAATCAGCCGACTCCAGCCACTAGAAACCACGCTGCCCCAGGAAAAACAACCAATCAAAGACAGAAGGCATGACTGACGAGCCGTCAATCATTCTCATGCATTCGCGGGCACACTTATGTTGGGCTTGGAGAGCTTTGATGAAATTGGCAATAAAGCCAACAAAAGTTAAAAAAGAAGGAATTGGACAAGTGCCAAGACAAAGGAGCTGACTTCAGAGTTTGACTGTTAAAGTTTATTGCCTCTTCTTGAGTATTAATTAACTGTACATTCCCAAAAAATAAAACTACAAACTCTTCTTTGAATATATGAATAAAAATGTGACGGGTGGATGAGTATGGTGTTTAGAAATGAGATGGGCAGTTTTTGGAATGTTTTGGTGGGGGCAGTGAGATTTAGCAGTTTAAACACTACAACTGTCTGGAACTGAGATGGAGCTCGGTAGTGTAGTGTCAGTATTGGATATTTTTCATTAATCTACCGATTATTCAATCGATTAATCGACTAATCTGATTCATTTTAAAGTGTATTACAAAAGCATTTCCCCCTCCTGATTACTGTTTATTAACCAGTCATTGGTAGTTATTTTGTACTTTGTATTCATATAGTGATTTAAAAAAAAAAGGGGGATTGATGTTGTACTATGATACCAATTCGGTCATTGTTTTCCAAAGTAAAAACTGATGTTTGCAAAAGTCTTATTTTGATTAAACACAGAAGATAATCAATCTTCTTTAGTGAAGGACTACAGAAATCAGTGAACAAGTACTGTTGATATGCTGAAATCAGAGGATTTGGACAATTTTAAATAAATTTAAAAAATGGCTCCAAACAATTACTCGATAGTTGTCGATTACTTTGATAATCGATAACTGGTCGATTAATTTTGACAGCTCTGTTTGACAATAGTGCTGTCATTATAAAATATTTTTAGAATCGATTAATCCATCGACTATTCAATCGATTAATCGACTAATCAGATTCATTTAAATTTTGTATTAAAATGTATTACAAAAGCAATCATTGGTGTTTATTTCCTAGTTCATATTCATATAGTGATTTATTTATTTTTTAAAGGTAAAAGTAAAAACAGGTGTTTGCAAATGTCTTATTTTGATTAAACATAGATGATGATCAGTCTTCTTTCATAAAGAACTACAGAAATTAGTGAATTACTGTTGATATGCTGAAAATTAGAGGATTTGGACAATTTAGAATTAAAAAATGTCTCCAAACAATAAAAATAGTTGTAGATTAATTTGATAATCGATTACTTGTCGATTAATCGATTAATTTTGACAGCTCTAGAGCTCGGTCTAATGAAAATATTCTAACAAAGACCAGCATGATTTTTTTGAAAGGGCTGCTAATAATTATCTATTCAGATGAGGCAAATCTCAAGTTGAGAAAAACAACTGGCTTTGTTCTGTAGCAAATGTCAACTCTGTCACCCAATGTTTGTCTTCACTTTACCTTGAAGCTGAAAATCTCAGCTACTCAGTAGGCAGGCAGCTATCTTTCACTAAGGTACACTGGCTAAAGGGGAAGAAAACGCTACCACATCACCTTTCACTAACTAAAAGGGAACACCAAAGTGCCAAAAGGTTTCCAGGAAAATCCAACACACTTCAACAAATCAAGAGCCTTGAATTAGAACATACAGCTTGGGATCAATTAGGATGAGCAGTTGTGTGCCAAGATTTCTGCATGCAACAGGCTGGCGACAATTAGGTTGTGTACTGGACAAATGAAAACAAGTGGGATTGGCAATAATAAAAAACCCTCCTGTAAACAACCTAGAAGCCACTTAAAATATTCCCACGCATGCTGTACTTAACCTAAACAGATGTGTATTTGGTATCATTGATAAATTAACATCAATTACAGATATAAATACAACAAAAAGAATGTGTGTTTTTTTTACCCGACTAAAAAAAGAAAAATAGTGACTGGACACAACAGTTAGTAGAGCTAGAGAGCACAATGATAGATTAGAATCCTGACTAAGAAGATCAATACTGTTTGCACGGATGAATGAAGAGTATTAGGTTACAGAACAGCGCAATAGTTGAATTAAAAGCATATTAGGGGCTTTGAATGAATGTTTAATTTAGTGCATTCCCTCAAGGCCATCATGATTTCACAAGAGTGTGTGAGTGGCAAAAAAAAAAAAAAATGGGAACAACCAACCACTCTTGTTTTCATCTGCTCAGCTATTATTCTTCCCTTTGCACTTAACTTGAGAACAAAAATTTGTTTTTCCTCACATTTTCTGCATTATAGTCTTGTTTCCGGAGGCTATACCCATTTCTTTCGCCATCATGAATACTGTATGAGCTGCCTTTGCTGTTGTATAAATATCCAAACAGCCCAACTTAACTGTGATCATTGTCTGATACAGTACAAGACAGCTTTGGGAAAATACATTAAAAAGGCATTTATAAAGATCAAAAAGTCAACATTCCCAACTGTCTGGCGAGCAAATTTGACTTCTCATGTACAATTTATGAGACCACCTGTCGATTTTCACCCCACCATGACCACTAGGGGTGGGAATCTTTGAATGTCTCACGATTCAAATCCAATTTTTGGGTCTGCGATTCGATTCAGAATCGATTTTTGGTTAAGAACAATTTTTGATTCAAAATTATTTGATTGACCATGATTTTTGCTTCAATCTATAGATGTGCAAGGAATTGTAATGATCTACACAAGTCTGACTTGCTAATGCTAATTAGCGCGCTACTCGCGGCACTTTTATCGCTCAAAAGAACGGCTCCATGCTGGAATTTTTTTGGGGGGGAATAACTTGATTGAGACTTTTTCCTTCTACTCTCTAATGTGGCTACAACTTAACAGTGTAATAGACCGCGTGGAACCACACTGTCCCTAAGTGGCCAAATCGGGTACAACATGAACAGCACTCCAAATAAAGGCACACACAGACAAAAGCAAGACAGTATAAAATAATTGAAATACAATCGATTTTGGGACATTTAAAATCGATTCTGAATCGTACTAAATGAGAATCGGTATTCTTATGAGAATCGATTTTTTGGCACACCATGTCAAATTGTCATTGAGCAGAGCAGGGTACTCAGGTGAACAAGTAGACGAGGAGTGTGTAAAGCTCTTAATGCACTTTCAGTGCATTGAAGATGGAAAAGCACAATACAAATGAAATCCCATTTACTTTATATTTTTGATTTTGTCAAACAGTGAGTGAAAAAAAAGCGATTTGAGAAGTTTACATAAAGGCACTTTTTTTTTTATAAGATTGTTTTTCATTATTTCTGTATAAGTAATTTGGTGCGCGTGTAAGAATGTTGTGTTTTGTTTGAAGCACGTAAATGGTGAACTGCAGACGCAATGGCACCAAGTGTCAGAGAGAGAAACAGCTGAGTAAGAGTGAGGGAGACAGCTGTTTCTTGTGGTAGCGGTCCCCCGTCTTATGAGGGCAGCATCATTCCTCCTGACCCCCCTTCAACACAAAAAGGACCTTTTAAAAACTGTAACAGCATTTTTGGGGTCACAATGGGGCCACATGAAGTTTAAAGTTTGAGTAGGAAAGTAGGACATGATTGAGGGACTAATAAGGAAATGATCTATCTATACATCATTGACATATTATTGCATTCATGTAAATAAGAAGTGCATAATAATTTACCGGGAAAACATCCACTCGTGATAAACTGATATCTTTTTCATGGCTGATACCGATACCAATTAGTAGTAGTCAAGGAGGTCGATAACTAATTTTGGTAGACGAGAATTATTTGCATCAGTAAAAAAGATAAGATAAGAATGTTTGTTAAAACAACTCTTCAAATTTTCAACATGCTAGCTAGATGGATATATATATCTGGATAGCTAGTCTGATAGCTAGCCTAGTCGGATAGCTAGCTGGATAGCTAGCCTAGTCGGATAGCTAACTAGCTAGCTAACTAGATAGATAGAATCTATCTATCTATCTATCTATCTATCTATCTATCTATCTATCTATCTATCTATCTATCTATCTATCTATCTATCTATCTATCTATCTATCTATCTATCTATCTATCTATCTATCTGCTCCAACTCAGATTATCGCTCATAAAGTTAATTGGTTAATTTGTGTGGACCACAAAATTGTACAATAGTTATTTTGTTGAATGACAATGATGCATGGTGAAATACAATGTACGCATGTTTAGTTACACGTAATGCTCATTATTGTTGATGTCGTTTATAGTGGCGAAAAACAGAACTGCATCATTCTAAGAGCTGTTTTGGTAGCCTTGACATGAAGAATCTTGTGGTGTGATGCATTTTACTGCACTGCTGTACTTGATAACAAAGAATAAATAAAAAAAATAGCATTCTAAAAAGTGTCGGTCTAAACAGTGTCTTGCAATCAGGGAGAGGCCTTTTGGATCATGGGGGTGCAGGTGTACCTAATATTGTGGGACAGTTACTCATAAGCACGATGCATATATTTAGGACATTTGAGAGGATGCCATGTCATGAAACGACACCACGAATGCACAAGTACAAATCAAATGATTAGCTCTCCCCTTCCAAGTACCATCACAACAACGCCGGTGTGTATGATGTCACCCACTAGTGCAGGCCCCATAAAACGTGTTTACGTTTTGGATGCATTACACCGGGCTTGGCTATTCTTGTTATGACGATGATGCCATCATTTCAGAAAGGCCCCGTGCGATGCATCGCCCGTTCATGCACGATTGTCCAATAGGATGAAGTTATCATTTTGGCCAGGTCTTCGCTAAATGTTGATGATAAGGTGCCCAGTTTGTATATAGGGGCAGCTATCTACGCCTGAAGCCTCCAAGGGGGCCACGCAGCTCTTGATCACGCACATTTAATGTATCATTAATGGTTCTGATCAGAATGACAAGCCGGTGCGTCCAACCTTTTTTTTTTTTTTTTTTGCAGACAACGTGAGGCCATCTAACACCGACACAGTCCACTGGTGAGCACACTGACAGTCGTGCCGTTACTCCCCCTGCTTGGACCCAGACTCGCCCCTTCCTGACTTACCGGATTTGAAAAACGCCGCTACGTCTGGAGCGTCCTTTGCAGCTTCATCCAGCCCCTCCGCTGCGCTCATGGCTGCGCTCTCTCGTGCGCAAACCGCCCCTCAAAAATCCACAAGCGGGAGCGGTTTGGTGTCGGTTCTTGTCACACAACCAGGCTGGAACCTTTCATCGCAGCAGATCCGACCGTGGAATCGGCGCTCCCCTCATTAAGCCAAAGACCTCCTCCTCCATTTTGACCGAGAAGGGAGAAATCCTCGCGACCGAGCGGCGGCGCTCCCGAGTTCAAGAGAGGAAGAGAAGGGAGGGGTGATATATTGTAGTGAGAGAAGGTGGAGGTTTAAAAAAATAAATAAATAAAATAGGGGAGGAGGATTGGAAACGATTGGGGGTGGGATATCCTGGGATTCCGTTTGTGGAGGAGGTGGAGTTGGTGCATTGTGCACCACTTTGAATTTATCCCCCTCCCACGTCACTGCGGTGCTGATGCGGGCCGTGAGGGAGTGTCATTCTCCTGGCGTTTCACACCAGATGAAGCCCACATGATGAGCTCATTGACAGTTCAGCTCTTGCGTACCTCGTGGGCGTGTCAGCCTTTGAATCGCGAGCCGAGCGATAATATATTTTTTCTCCTCTCCGAGGGTCAAACATTTATACAATCATAAATGAAGCGTTCGAAGCCTATCTCTACCGGCTTTGAGGAAGACGACGCCACAGTATGAGGTCATTCGGCCCACAATCCTGTTCACTGCTTCCTGACAACTCTTGCTTGGACCGTGTTGATGCGTTACAGTACGCTGCTGCCACCTGCAGGCAGTCTTTTGTAGTTGCTTATTGGAAATTGTTCAACGAGCAAAAGGTAAATAAAATACGTAGTGTATATTTGAATGCCACTTGTTGTTTTTCAGGAGGTTGCTAACCTTCATTTAAAATATGCATATATATCTAATACTTATAAATTGACATTGACAAAGGAATAAAAAAAAATCTGAAACATGGACAATTAAGTACCAAATAATAAACTTCAAAGACTAAATAAATAATCAATAACGCGCCTGACCACCTGGTGACTATCACACCCTCGCTTCTTCCCTGTACCCCATGAAAGTGTTTTGTTCCCCCCAGGAGTTCATGATGCAGTGCAGTCACTGCACAGTAAGCAACTGCAATCACAAATAAACAAGCCTAAAACAGTGTCATCCTTTTTTTTTGTACTGACAGATTATATACATTTGACTTAATGGCACGGCTATGCAATCACGCAAAAATCCACATTTTAAAGTGGCCTCCCCCACTTGCATTCGTTACCGTGGAAACCATAACAACAACACGTTGACCACTAAACGCAGGAACAGCCGCACGTTAGCTTCAGTGATTTTGAAGAAACTGCCGTCAAATCAACACATTTGTTGACGAACTAATTAGGAATTGATTACAAGGAGGAATGTATAAGGCATGTCGTCCACGTCTCGTCTCTTTAAAGCTAGCTACAGGAACCGAAGCAGCCAACCAACTGGGCCTGTGGAGACCCTCAAGGAACTGCAGGTATGGGCCGTAATACTTTGAGCTCAGTGGGATTATATTTGTCTCGATTCCAGCCTTTATTTTATTGTTGAGAAGCTATTAGTGTAAGTGACGAAAATCTAAATGACTCTTCAGATCACTTTGTACCTTGCTCCCGCGTCGTGTTTATACTGTTGTGCACTGATTACACCTGTTCATTTAAACTTAATTGCAACTTCGTACCAGTACAATAACAATACAGTACATGTTATGCAAATTACCATACGTTTTGTAATTACTTCAATAACTTATCTTTAAAAGTATGTTTATCTATAAAACATGTAAAACCACATATAGTACTTGAGTTTAAGTATATTTGAACATGAAAAAGAATAAAAACAAAGCAAAAACAATAACAGTAATAAAAATAAAATTGCTACAAAATAAGCAAAATTCAACAAACCTAACAACGATTTTCCATGTTCAAAAGGGAGTGGGAAGAAGTCGCAGGATTTATTAAATCCCCTCCCTCCATATTTTCTAGATCCAAAAAGCTAACAATAACAAAACACAAGACACAACCATAACTATGTAGTCAACAAATCAGCAACATTGTTTTAAGTTCTCACAAAATCCTTATTACAATAATAATAATAATACTAACAATAAAATAATCAACATTGAATAGTGCAATGCATGCTCAGAAGAGAATGTAATGTGACAAATACTAAAGATGCACCAAGCTCTCAAATCAAAATTACACAAAGAACGGCAATTTGTTTTCTTCACGAGAACTGTTGACAGTTAGTTGAAAGTTCATGAGGAGTTACTAAAAATGTTGTGCTCCAAAATCATGTACATATTTAACACTTAATGTTGCAAATGGATGGACAAGCAACAGGGCGGGGGAGACATACCAGGGCTCCTTCAACAAAGCAGTGAGCTGCCCTGTGTTGCAATGTGTGCAGGCCTAATTAGGCATTTTAAATGACATGCAGGACAATTAGTATAAAACTGACATTTTGTCATACATCGAGTTAGGAAGTATTGCTGGCTAGATAGTCCTGTGTGGTCCACTGGTAGGACTAGAAATTGCGTCCCCTCCGTCATTTAAGTTGCCCATCCCATATTTAGCGGATTTGACCCCCCCAACGGACCCTCAGAAGATTTGAGCCAAATGTGCTTACCACTCAAACTCCGTGCCAGCCAAATCCCTGTCCACTAATGTAAAAACGAGTTAAAGTCTAGCTGGCAGGAGTCTAGACCAGGTCCGTTTTCCTGCGAGACAGTTGATAATTATTTTGAGAATCACCACACCGTTTTACTTTAGCCTCCCAACAGTGATTAAAAATAGTTGCTGGGTGCACTGTGATCGATAGTCCACTAGATGGCGGCCTGCTTACACTGTATTTAATAGGTTGTGGATATTGACGTTTTAAAACGAGAAAGTACACATTTTATGACCATCTTGGGTTTGATTTGGATTTATTATTTCTCACTAAATCTTAATTCAAGTCAAAATTAGAAATTAAGCTTAGACTTTTTCGTACTTGGTTGCAATTTGTTTGCAGTCAATTACACATTCCATACTTGGTTTTGCCATTTTCTGTTGGCTGAGAATGACATCACAGTTGCTCAGGTAACGACCAATCAAGGCTCACCTGTTTTTTTTAAGATGAGCTGAGATTGCTCGTTATACCTGAGCCCTGAGGATCTATCATGTCATTTTCAGTTGACAGGAAGTAGCAAAATGGCCGCCTACTGACCTATTTGCTGTGTTTAAATATTAGATGGGGAAAATATAAACATCTCTTAGTATGATGAAGTATTGAAACCACTGAAATCTTCAACCACAATAATACACTTATTGTTCAATTAACCTCTCTGACGATACCAATCAAGCACTATTGTCTTCAGGAAGGCACACTTTTTAACGTCACACTTGGGATGGAGTACGTTAGATCTTGTAATGTGTAATAAATACAAATAAATAAATAACATGTTTAGTATCTCACTGCATGTATCAGAGCGAGAACCTCAGAGAGAAGCCTCTCTTGCTCCCCCTGTCTGTAGAGCTCGCTCTTTTTCTCAACACATGCATAATTCACAGGCAGTCTCCTGTTTCACGGCAGCTCCCAAGATGACAGTTCGATATAGAAAATCTGCCATGGCGTATTGAATAATTGATTAAATAACTGCTTTTAAATGCAAAGCTTGGCAATGATTTTTTTTTCTCTCTCAATATAAACGCATCAGTTGGATCCGCGTGAAGAGAGTTATGACGCGCAACTGTTAGATGGCACAATGAAAACAAATGGAATTTATTATTAATTGGTGGGAGGTAGATTTGTGTGCGCGGGTGTGTGGGTGTATTTGTGTGGATGTGGATTTTTTTAGGACTTTTGTGTGTGCACAATTAACTTTTGTGGGTATTTACTCTGATTGGAATATATAGCAAAGCAAAAATAAATAAATAGATGAATGAATGAATTTTTAAAATCCATTAACATTGCATTGTCAAAGAGAGCAAGCGTTTTACAACACTTCTGAACGGTCATTGATTTGTGAAAAATTATTACATTGATTTCTGCGCGACAGTGAAGATATTTACACGTACATGAGCAGCATAAATAGAAGATAGGTAATGATGGCTAAAGTTGTTTCATCTCTGTTGTCTGTTTGATGATGTTAAATCCGCTCCGGGGGTGCTGAAATCTTCAATCTAAAATTTGACATGAAATGCAAGAGATAGAACCAAGGTGGGGCACGGAATTCCAACGCCCTAACTCCGAGACGTGATATCCAACTGAGCACCTCTTTGTGTGTTTTTTTCTTCAAAAGGGAATATGAAGAGCAGCTACGATTAATAGTGAAGCAAGTCGTCGCTGTTCACGCCCACAACGGTGTCGGCATAAATTGCTCTTTCTTACTGTGCCAAGCTGTCTGTGAAAATACCAAAACTTGGTGTAGCCCGCCCTTTTGCAGTTTGACCTGGGCGTGAATATAGAACCTTATTGTCTTATCCACGTCCATCTTTTCTATGCTTGAATATTATCCATGGCCTGCACTTTGCGGTAACCCCTCTCTGTTTACCTTCATGATTGTGTCTGTGTATTTTTTATTTTGACTTCTCTAGAGTATCCTTGACTTATTGTGATGTTGAGAATGATTTCTCTTCAACAAAGAAAGGATTCAGCGATTATTCACTTATGTCGCCTTCGGCAGCCTTCCAGAGCCTTTGATGCTTTTGAGCTCACCAGTCATTTAAAGACTGCTGTATACTGAACTGTGTATTCGGCCAAACCTCATCATTTTTCTTCTTTTGTAGATTTGTTTTGATTTTTTTTTTTTATACTGGTGATGACCTAAATTCCCTTGAACTAATATTTTCGTCATGACATATGTCACAAGTACAAGCATCGAAATGCAGATTGCGTCAGTAAATGAGAATTGCATAAGCAGTTATTTCAAATAGAATATACATGATGTATATAGTGTTCAAGGCATGAGATGATGCAATATTTTTTCAACATGAGTATGCAGGTACCTCTGTATAGTATTCACAAGGAATTATGATCGCTATAGAGTACGGTAGACTGTACTAAGCAATGTACTGTAAATTGCAAACTGCAATTATTGCAGCACAGCAAAGATTAGAAATAATTTAAATGTGTGTCATGGGTTATTTTACAGGGTACTACTGTACAGTAAACCGAAGTGTGGTATGAATGAACAATAGTGAGAACTCCTTGGCTCCAGTCATACCTAATCTCAGCTCTAGACTATTATCGGATTATTTTGTCTTGAACCCAAATGGGGAATAAATCGCACCTAATTAACTTCTTGTGAGTCAATTGTCCCTTTTGAGCCCCATGCCATTGGCGGTACTGTCCGCAAACAACCTGTCGTCTGATTCCTGAATGGCCAACATCATCTTTTTATGTAAATCTCTTGTGCTACTGTTGAAAGTGGACACAGGTTTCCTGCATCTTGGTTGCTTTGCACGTTGGTTCATTTTTGACCACCATCCAGAATAGTGTGTGTGTAACTTCAGTAAATGATGGCCTAGTTAAAATAATCGTGCTTGTTTGAGGCCTCTGTTAGCAACAGTATCAATTTGTTAGCATACAATGTTAGTGCATACAATAATGAAAGGCGAGGAGCTTGATTGGCTCTCCCTCACAGCTCCTCTTCCCTTGATCCCTTTACCTGTCCCGCCCACTCTGTTGTGTTCGACGCGTAAGGTGAGAGCAGGCCCGCGATAATTACCTGGTCGACAGCCGGTCATCCGACACCGCATTATCCTGTCTTCGTTTAGGAGCAACGCAGATAATTTCAGGGTAGCAACCGCTCTCACATGGCAAACAAGAAGGCCGATTGCTCACACGGCCGCTTGTTCTGTCTCGTCTTTGTTAGCTGCTCTAATTCTCTGATGTCATGAAAAACGAAGCCAATTAAGAGGGTGGACTGACTTGAAAAGAAATGTCAGTGTGAAAGGGCAACAACGATGCTGCATTCAGAATATCAAAACGAGGTAAGGTGACCCAAGTGCTCTGATGTTTCAGACAGCTTGGCTTCTTAGGTCAAATGTAATTATTTGTGTCAGCCATACATGATCATTAGCGCAGCTTTATGTCCAGTCTCGCAAAAATGAAGCTGGTTGTAAAGGACAATGATAGCATTTTGAGTCTTTTGCTGAATTTACACTACACTTCTTTTTTTGCTCGGTTTATTTACATTTCAAGTGACAGTTGTCCTGACTGGCTTCACGGAAGGTGTGAAACAACCTGCATGTGCAAAATAAACACAACTACTGAAATGTCAACATCCAGCAGCAATTAACACAAAAGTAAAAATAAAATAAAAATTAATACAAATATTACAAATGTAGAATTCAGTTTTCATGTGCTTTTAGTGTATTTCCGTTGCCGTGGTGATTATCTGAACTGTGCCGAAAGTCGGAACTTTGTCTCTTGAACCATGCACTGTAATTCCAGTTATTTACTATATTTAAATATGTATGCATCAAATAAAATTCATGCAGAATTCCAAATATGTATACAACAGATATAAAATGTAAAATGCTCTTCTTATTTCACTTTTTTTTATATTACAAAAGAATGCTGATTTCAAATTGTGTGTGTGGTCTTATTTTTGTTACATAGTGGGGCCAACATTTCGGGATTTCGGGAGTTGTGTGGCCCACCCGTCCATGTGGGGCCATTTTGCTGGGCCCCACAAGTTTAGACCTCTTTTTGAGGGTCAAGACTTGGTTTTAGAGTTTAGGTTTGAATTGGGTTATGGTTGAGGTTAGGGTAAGAAATATGGGAAGGCAATCATTTTTGATGGTTGGGGTTAGGGGAAGGGGCTTAGGAAATACATTATGTCAATGAGATGGCTCCACAAAGATAGTAAAACAAAGGTTTGTGTGTGTGTATTTGGGGAGGATGCATATTTTGCCTAATAAATATAGGGCAATGTTTTCCATAGTAAACTGTACAACAAATCCTCCAAATGAATTTGTCCAATCAATATAAGGACTCATTCTTTGGTCTGACACTCTAACTGGCATTCATTTGAAGGATCATTTATTGACATGCGGCATTCTCAAACTCAGTCACATACTTAAAAGCATTTATGTTAAGTGTGACTTTCCTACAATAGCAACTTTGATTAAAAGCCACTGTATATGATTTAAATTAGCTTGATTTTTATTGTTCAGATAATTTTGAAACACCACAGTAGCTGTAATGAAATGAATCTTATTATTCCTTGGTGCTTAGGTAAGATATTGGAGGAAAGGTAATTGGAAATCATCAAGCACAAGTCTCTTTTAGCTAATTCATTGTATTTTTATTGAATTAATACACAATGCTATGTTAGATACTACTAACACACACAATAATCTGAATAGGGAACTATGGAAAATTGGGCTCTTTGTTGCTCTCCCATCAAGTGTGAAATTAAACAATCAAGGAAATATTTTGTTATGTCTAATTTTGGGCCAATTTTGAGATGACGATCCTTTTTACGGAATGAATCTATTGACATAGTATTTGGCATGGTAATGCCAATGATAAGTGATTATTAATTTAAATATATTTACTGCATTTACATTTTTACATGACTATTTTTTAAACGTATTTACAATTACAATACTTACTCTAGTTTATTATTTAGATGTGATCAGGATCCATTAGAAAGGTGCAAAACATGTTAGAGTTAGAACACTGCATCTATCCGCTCCACAGCGTAGTTACAAAAAGATCTCAACTGTTAAGTTGAATGGATGTGAAAATCGCAGTTCTTCTGTCTTCTTGTAAATCAGGAATTGAATGTATATTAACAGAAGAGAGGTAAACTTAGAGGGGTGTGAGGTAGAGAGGTGATCTGTCATGTCTCAGGTGTTTGGAAAACAACTGTGGAAACACAGCGTCTCCAAGGTTATTCAGGTAAGAAAATAATTGCTTTTAAAGTCAATTTCATTTTTGTTTTTTTATCCCCAAAATTGCATTTCTCGAGTCTTCAAAATAATGTTGCTAAGTAATATTGCCTTTGGCAGTATACGTGTATTCCCCTGTAGATTTGACTTAATCCATTACTGATTGTTTAAATGTCAGGTTACTGAAAACATTCCCAATAGCTTTTTTTCTCCTCCTAATTCTCTTTTTTAATATTAGTTGAGTTATCTAACTATTTTGTGCCCAACAGTCATGCAACAATATTCCCAGTGCTGTTTTCTCCTTTATTCTAAAAAACATTGTTTGTTTATAATTGGGATTGTCAGTTTTACCATAGCTTATCTTTAATTTTCACCAAGCTTATCTCATGGCCTGGATTTGCATGCATGCAAATGCTCTTTATGCTGTACTTGTTATTCCATTGGTGAGAACTGTCCTCTGCATCTGTTGTAAGGACTGAACATTAAAACAATTTGTTTTGAGCAAACTATGTGTTCATTTGGCGGTGGCCTGCTCGGCTGAATAATCTTCACTCCACTGTAGCTGTGTTTTTTGCCTTCATATGGTATGTGGCAAGATACTAATAGCATCAGAGCTTGTTTGTTGTGTGTCGATGTGTGAGCGTGCGTGTGTGCGTGTGTACCTCACTAAGCTTTAAAGAGTCATTTGATCAGGTTGAAAAGCACTGCCTTTTGCCTTCTTTACCTCCATCTCCACATCTGTTACAAATGGTCGTAGTGTAGATTGAAACGCCTGGTATTGAGAAATGTCTTTACATGTAAAATCAGGGAATGCATAATGGCCTGTACTGTAATTGTAGTGCAAGCCAATACATTTAAAGGTATGTATATGTCGCTTGGCCTTGAGGTTTGTTTTTGGAATTGCCTGTTTAGCTAATCAGCATACACATTTGGCTAAATTTCCTGCATCAACTAGAAGCAATTACTGTGATTGTTGTTGTTTTTTTGTAATGGTATCAGAGAATCTCTCCGTTAATGTTCTGAACTTCAGTTTCGATGCTATAAGTTCTATTCAGCCTTGAGGCCATTATTATTAACTCATTCACTGCCATTGACGGCTATAGACGTCAAAAATTAATTTGAACTATTTCTATTAGTTTTCCACTTTTTTCACTTTTGTTAATAAGAGTATGAAAACCGTAAAAAATAATAATTGTAAATTTAGAACGGATATAACATTTGTGATTAATCGTGAGTTAATTATTGAAGTCATGTGATTAATTACAATGAAAAATTTTGTGATTAAAAAAAGAAAGAAAAGATTATAAAAAATTAGGGGCGTCAGGCGATTAAAATGTTAATTGTAATTAATCGCATGACTTCACTAGTTAACTTGCGATTAATCACACATTTTCTATCTGTGTACAGTAAAAAAAAATTCTAGGTTTTCACACTCTTGTTAACAAAAGTGGAAAAAAAATAGCTATAGAAATAGTTAAAATTAATTTTTGACGTCTATAGTTGTCAATGGCAGTGAATGAGTTAATACCCTACAGGCAGTACTTACTTTTTACCATAATTTTGATGCTTTTACTGTACTCTATTCATGCAGCACTGCCACTCCAAGTCAATAATCTTGAATGACTACTTTTGTGACAACTCTTGGCAAGTATAGACAACATTTACGGCACATATAGGCCTACAGTACATAGGCACCCATAGCCAGCCATATTGGATGTGGCAAAGTGAAACAATTTGTGAAGATGCCTCATTTACTTGCTCCTTGGACACGTATGATCATCTTGGTGCACCATGCGGGTGGGTGTGCCTGAAGGTTTTGTGCCATAGTGGCTGTCTGTGGTAGGGATGGGCAATATATGAACATTCCAAATATTAAATTAAAACAATGTCAGTCAACCATTTGGACTTCTAACACCCGCACTGTGTGTTTTGTGTTTTACAACAATACATAACTATATTTTTACGTTTTGTACGGTAGTAAAGTAAATTTGCTATCGTGAAATGTCGCTACACGATATGCTGCTGGAGCAACAGTACTCACTATCATACCACTGTTACAAATTCACAACTTTAGATGATATATCTGTGTAAGCGAGCATACTTTCCGAATGAAAAACGTTCAATACTACTAAATTTGTTTTGGGTAAATACGTCTCGAAATGTGCAGTACCCTCATGTCCTTGAGTTTTCATTCAATATTCTTCACTTCAGCGATCATCTCACAGGGACTGTTCAAGTTCATCTATCACAGATGTATTAAAATAAATCCAATCAACTAAATTATCTCTCATTTTTAAACCAGGACCTGCCTACACAGCAAAATTGTCAGTGTTAGATTAACACTGAGTGTTAAATCTAACACTAGAAAAGTGTTTATATGTGTCCAAACCAATGAGTGTAAACATTTAATTCTGCCAAACTACACTTAACTCTGGTGTTTAAACACTTATGAGTGTATTGCACTAGTGTCAGTGTAAAAATTTAACTCAAACTACACTTTACTCTAGTAAATGGTACTTTATTTGTATATCACTTTTCCTCCTTACTAGGCCTTCAAAGCTCTTTACATTTTGACTACTGATGACACGGCATCAGGAGCAGTTACCTCACTAGGGAAATTCGTATTGGTTGGCGAGAAATAGTTAGCTAAGTTGCTGTTTAGTCAATTGTACTGTAGGCATTAGACATTAGTGCAATTTCCCTTTGGATTTCATTTGGATTTTTAGGTGTGTGTGGGGAAATGCCAGTGTTTCTAGGGTAATGGCTCGCAGCAATATATTTTAAAAAAAGAAAAAAAGAAAAAAAGTATGAAGTATGAAGAATTTCATTTTTGAAGTAAATGTAAATTTTGTCCAAATTCTGAATTTAGGGTTGGGGGGGGTGGTATGTGGAAAACATTGTAAAATAAATAAATAATAATAATAAATAAATAAATAAAAAAAACATTAATGTATTGCCAACATCACAGCACACTGCGTCAGAAACAAAAAAAATGTGACCCATTTCAGGAACTGACCCAAAGATTGCGTGAAAAGTCGAAACTCCTGTTCATCTTGTGTGCATTAACTTCACTATTGATATTAATATCAAATCTGCACCTGTTGTCCAGCAAAAGTTAAAGGAGGAGCGTGAAGCCAGGCGTGCCCAGCTTGATGGAAGACATGACTATGTGCTCAGTATTGTGGCTTCATGCCTGGGACTGGAGAAGGCTGATGTCGAGGACGCCATGCTGGAGGGAGATCAGGTTGGATTCATAATAAATATCACTGCTTGAATGATGCAAATGTTATATTCATTTCAGTATAATCTAAATAATCTGGAGCTAATGTCAGGATAGGTGTAAAATTTTTATTTTTTTCCATCTTAGCTTGATCGCATGGAACAGTTTTTCATGGCTGAGGGGCTTCTCCACCTTATGTTTTACTATCAAGAAAGTGGACCAGTGGATGGAGGTGCATATGATATATTATGATGTCTGAATTTTAATCTTCACAACTGAAGTTGCCATCTTGAATTTAATTCATTCCCCCTCAAAACAATTCTGCCCATTTGAAAATTGCAGCAACATCATCATCATCACCGTCCCTGCTATTGCCTCAGCCGCCTGGTCAAAACAAGAAGCCTAAAGTGTTTGTGACTGATGGAAAGGACGTGGCCCTGACCGGAGTGTGCGTCTTCTTCACCAGAGCCAACGCTTCCAAGGCGATCACTTCTGAAAACATACACAGAGTGAGACCATAAGCAGCAATTCATACATTTTTGGAGGCATCTTTTCAACTTTGATCAAACTGTTCTTTCAAATGTAACCATCTTTTTTTGCATTTTAAGATTATAAACTCCACTGAAGTTCTAGGCAGGACATGCCGCCGCTGCAATATGCTGTGCAAGGTCTCGGTCTGCCTCGAACCCCAGTTGGATACATAATAATGCCTCATTTAACAGCACATCTATTTGTCTGTTTTACCAGTTTTGGGCCTGGTAGACACACCATAAGGAGCAACATGTAATTGATTCAGTGTGACAAAAGCTGTCTAATTTTTTGTCATTACAGTGCTGTATGTTTTTTGAAAGTACAAGTACAATATTATGGAATGCCATTGTACCTCTTTAAAAAACACATTACAACAAATTGTGTTGTTTTTTGGAGGGAAGTCTGGAACGGATTAATGGCAATTTCATTAATTTGAATGGGAAAAGATGATTTGAGTTTGAGCGTGGTCATGAAACAAATTAATCGTATCTCCAGGCACCTCTGTATAATTGTTATTTTGCCATGCTCAATGTAGCTGTATAATACAATGCAAACAAAATATATACAGCCTCTCAATATAAAGATGACAAATGTAGTTGTACACCAATGTGAGGAAATAATGGCTCAATATTAGTGTGTCATTTTGATACTCTTTATTTCTAGGATGTCAATTTCAATATGTTGGACACCTCAGAGGGAGGTCTGCTAAAAAGTGTGGAACAGCTGCTCTCTGAGGTCTTCATACCGACACTGACAAAGATGAACCATGGCTGGGGAGAGCTGGCCAGTCCCCAATCCCAAGCAGTTAAACAGGACTTCATATCATCACTGGAAAATTTTGTGTCTGTGTTGGCGGGGGCACAGGAGAGTCTACAGGAAAAGGTCGGCTTCATGCACAATCGAGCCCAATTTATTGATAATATAACATGAAATACAAAGAGGCTGTTGGATAATGCGAAGAACTCCCTTGAGTGAATCACAATTATCAATTTGGCTATTGCCAGGTTAATCACTGTCCAAATCTTTGTTTTTATTTTAATTGCGACACGTCTTTATTTTAGTATTCAGTACATTACAGACAATATCATGGTCTACTTTATGTTCAGGTTACTTTGAAAGAGTGTGATACATTTGACGTGCGGGTCCTGAAAGGCCCGTCGGACTACATGGCGGCAGCCAACAACACAGAGACCATAGAAAAGATAGAAGGCTGCATGAAAGTCTGGATTAAGCAGATCGAACAGGTAAGATCCCACAGTTGAGCAATGTCTTATAATGCCATACCTTGATGTTATATTTCCGAGAATCTTGTAGGATTTGTTTTTTTAAACTGCTTATAATAATAATAATAATAATAATAATAATAATAATAATAATAATAAATACCTTGATGTTATATTTCCAAGAATCTTGTAGGATTGGTTTTTTAAACTGCTGCATGTAGTACTCACGGCAGCATTTACTGTATTTTTCCAGTTCACAATTTGACTCCACATGTACAAGATTGTGATTGCATCCTTAAATTTAACCTCCAACAAACATTAACATTTCAAAGAAGCGCTATCTTTCTTAAGTTGCAAACAAATGATGTTGTCCTTTAGGTTTTAGCTGAGAGTGACCAGCTGAGAAAAGAAGCCGAAGACCTTGGCCCACGGTCCGAACTGGACCACTGGAAGAAACGAATGTCTCGTTTCAACTACCTTCTGGATCAGCTGAAGAGCCCTGATGTAAAAGCGGTATTGGGTGTGCTCTTGATGGCAAAATCCAAAATCATCAAGGTAAGGAAACAAGCCCACACAAATTGCACTATCATACCTTTGTAAGGTCAGCGATGATTTGCTCTGCCTAGTTGTGGCGGGAACTGGACACCAGGATCACCGAGTCAGCCAATGAGGCCAAAGATAATGTCAAGTATCTCTACAGTTTGGAGAAGTTTTGCGATCCTCTTTACAACAGTGACCCTGTACGGCAAATTGTTGATTTAATTCCAACACACATATTGCATCTTATTCAGTTTTTCATGTATTGGCATAATTACGCCAATATTATGTATTTCTGCTTGGAACCAGGTTTCAATGGTGGATGCTATACCAGGTTTTATTAACGCCATCAGGATGATTCACAAAATCTCTCGCTACTACAATACATCTGAAAAGATTACATCACTTTTTGTCAAGGTAACAATGTACATTTCATACTGCATATATTTTCATGTTGTGATTATTTTAACTTGATATTATCAGACCAGATGAGCATGTGTATAATGGCTGACTTATAAACTCATAAAAGAACACATGAGTATATTAACAAATACACTGATCTTAAATACAGTTGTATATGCATGTTTTAGCATTGTAGCTCGATAATATGATTCATTCATAAACATTTTTAAATAGGTAACAAACCAGATGATAACAGCCTGTAAAGGCTACATCACTAACAATGGTGAGAATTCCATTTGGGATCAACCGCAACGGATTGTAGAGGAGAAAATCAGAGCATCTATCCACCTAAATGAGGTAGTGAGCTCAATCTTTTTTCTTTTTTTTTCATTCAAAGAGAAGTTTCTGCGAGCAAAGTGTTTGGTGCTGCCCAACTCATTTGTTGCATGTCTTCAGGAGTACCAGCGTTGTTTCCATAAGACCAAGGCAAAGCTGGAACAGACTCCCACAGAAAGACAGTTTGACTTCAGTGAGATGTACATTTTTGGAAAGTTTGACACATTCCAGCGACGCCTCAACAAGATCCTGGAAATGTTGGCCACTATTTCTACCTACTCGGCCCTTCAAGATGCAAAGATAGAGGGACTTGAGACGCTGGCGACCCGGTTTCAAGTAAGATCAGATTGCTATATGACTGTGTAGCCTAGAGCATATGCAATTGTGTGGTTTTGCAAGCATGCAGATGTATTTTAAGTGTATATGAAGTATGTAAAACACAACCCTTGGGTTCATGAACGAAGCTGTGCCCCTCATGAATGTGCGTGTGACATGAATCCAGTGGCGTGCACAGAGATTTGGGGATTTTTTTCCCGAGATGACGTCACAAGTCAAGATGGCCGTCAATTTGGTGGACGAAATCTATCTGCTCATTGAAAAGCCTTGGACTTTGGATTGTTGTAATTTGATTTGTGAGGATTATTTTGATTTCAAAATGTGATGAGATGTCGTTTGTATGATAATCACAGGAAAAAAGCATTACAATCTGCCGCTTGTTTTCACCGTATAAAGGAAGCATTTGTATTGTGTCGCATTGGGGACATATCAGAAATGCCGGGATGTTTGCAAATGTCAATAGAAGTTTTTAAATAAACATTACACACACATAATAATAATTAATAATACCCCACAGCTAGTTTTAATAACAGCCTATTAGGGCAACATGATTGCAAGACTTGTAACATAGAATTAACTTGCGGGGGGGGAAATAAACTTCCACATATGACTTTTCATTTGTGTCATGTATATCTGATACATCCGGTCACAATGCTTTAAATTTGTACATTTATAACTGTCAAAAATATAATAATAATAATAATAAACAGACATATCAAACATATTTGTATTTCAAAAAATCTGAAAGAACATTTCCCGCTATTAATAGGTATCTCCTTTCTCAATTGGGGCGATCTTGCAAGGTCGCTGGAAAAGCCATCAGCTGGGTAATGCTGCCCTCTAATGGATTATCCGTGCAACACGTGTCAGATCGTATACGTCAGGGTTTTAATGGGGGGAACAATTATTATACTCATGAAATAGTAATGATACAATTGGTGTTATAGGGTTAATAATCTACTGATAATTTTAACATATACAGTAATGACCTTTAATGTACGGCGTGAGAGGAGAGAGACGAGGTCACTAATCTCCCGACAACAACAAAATGTCATATGTGATGAGTGATCTAATATTTTTCTCAAAATATCAACATCTGATCAGTATAATAAAGATGTGTAGTGATTTCTGTCAACTTTCATCAAAATAATGTCTCAAGTCTCAAGGTCACTTGACTGCCTTTATGGTTAGAAGTGACCTTTTTTTGGTGAATTTCAGGGGCTGTATTTTAACGAAATCCCTCTCGGGAATCCACTACTACTATACTATACTATTATAAAGATGAGCAATGTTATTTTGTGAAGCATTTTAGCCTATGCCACTGGATGTTGGCAGAGCATTTGATGATTGTCATCACATATCTCTAACGAGGATACAACAAGGTCGGAGAGCTTGATCAAATCTGTTGTGTAAACGAGTGGTCCCCAACCACAGAGATCGAAGTACAGTATATTGTTCTGAGCAGGTATATCTGATATCCAGTGGTTGCCGGTGTAATGGCTGTCACTCGGCCAGGAATGTTCATCAGGACACTTTCACATGTCCATATTTGTAAAAGTGAATTCGTTCTCAAACGTTTTTACCTGGTTAAATAAAATACAAATAAATAAACATTCATACTTATTTGATGGGTTAGGTCAGATGTCATGAAAAAAAATGAAAAAATAACAACAACAAAAACACAAGGGGTTTTCATAATTGTTCCAGCACTTACTAACATGCAGCTCGATGTCATACACTGCCTTTCACCAAGATGTGTTTACAATAATATACTGGATTTATTGGGTTCCTAAGGAAGCATATTGCATTCACTTGAAAAAAAAAAAACCTCCTGTTTTTTTGACAAATTTTTGCGGGGAGCTTTGTTTTTTTGAGTATTTTTTTCTGAAAAACAGGCTGAAAAAAATTATTTAGAAAAACAGGAGGAACAATTACTCAGAAAAACAGATTTAAAAAAAAGATATATGATTATTATTATTATTTTTTTTTTTTTAACTCCAAGTGACTTGTTGCAGATTTGCTAATAGAGGAAGCGGACACTTTCCCGCACACCCACATACGCAATAAGATGGTCATATTTACTTACTGGCTCTCAATTAAGGAATGAATGTGTATAATGTATTGTGGTTTGTTTTCTAATCTTTGAGGGAAAACACTTTTTTATTTTTATTTTGAAAAACAGGGGGAAAAAATCTGAAAAATAATTATTTTATAAAACAGGGAAAAATACTCAGAAAAACAGAAGAATATATATATTTTTAAACAGAAAAAAATACCCCCCAAAAAATTTGTCAGAAAAACAGGACTTTTTTTTTTCCAGGTGAATGCAATACGCTTCTGTACATTCCATATGTTATACATTTTCTCCATAATAATCTGAACTTCTTGTTTTTGTTCTTGCCTTTGCTATCATGGATGAACAAGACTTCAGAAATGCAGGCAAAATGGGAGGTAATGCACAATTTGCAATGTCAAATGACACTAATTCAAGATTAAACAAGTTACAGCTCCATTATGATTGCAGCAGAACAATAACATTGATTTTCAGAGGCCTGTAAACTTAATTATTGATGTGGCAGGCAATAACGCTGAACATGAAGACAAAACATTACAGTTTCCTTGACCAGAGAAGAACTGACTTTGATGTGGACTATGAGGAATTCTGCAAAAGCACTTCTGAACTTCATGTATGTATTTGCCACACAGTTATTTTGAGTACTTAGTTATAACTTGAAATTGCAACACTTTTATTGTTTTCTGGTTCATTTAGGAGCAGCTGACAAAATTTATGGATTGCACTTTTGACAAAATCCAAAACACAGAACAAGCTCTTGATGTGCTTAAAAGATTTGAAAGGTAGTCCACTGTTTACGATTTAGTTTTCCCCTTGTTGTTCCCTGTTGTTATTTAAATAAATAAATAAATACTTAACCACGTAACTAATGGCGTCTTCTCATTTAACTGACTTAATGATTTACTATGAATACAATAGACTGGGAATCCCCAACCTCGGCATTGATGAGAAGTACCAGCATATTCTCAAGAGCTATGGCCGGGACATTGAAATGGTGTCCAATCTCTACATGAAGCAAAAACTAGACCCTCCGATTGGTCGAGACTTGCCCCCAATCTCTGGCCGGATCATGTGGGCTCGTCAGCTGTACAGCAGAATTCAGGGTCCCATGAATCTGTTCCAACAGGTTTATCATCATCATCATCATCACTGTCTTTACACATTAACATGTATATATTTCAATATATTGACTTTTTCTTTTTTACATCTGTATAGCACACGGGTGTTCTTTCCACACCAGAGGCTAAGAAGATCATCAAGAACTACAACAGGGTAGCAGCAGTTGTGATTGAGTATGAGATACTTTACCATCAAAGCTGGATGAAAAAGGTAAGAATAGAGGAATAAGAAAAAAAATCCGGTTGTCGTTCGCCTTCCCATACTCCAACATACCGCCACCATTTGTATCCAGGTCGAGGATGCCAGGCCTGGTCTACAGGCATCTCTGCTGGTCCGGTCAACAGAGACAGGAGAGCTGTTTGTGAACTTTGACCCCGAGATTATGAAGCAGATCAGAGAAGCAAACTGCATGAAGAGAAACAATTTGGAGGTCCCACTCTTTGCTGCTCTGCTGCAGCGAAAACAGGACACCCTCAAAAAGAACTTTAACAATTTACAGGTCACTATCAGCTCACACTTATTCACACTGAAAACGACGTTTTAAGACTATACAATGTTTAATGCTTTTGCTATTTATTTCAGTTCATGTTGAGTGAGAATGCCAGAGTTCGCGGGAAGATTCAGAGTGCCTTTGAACAACTGGCCATGCCACATGTAACTAAGGTATGGAGCGTGCATGTGTTTAGTGGTTTTTACAGTGTGTCCTCACCAGAAATAGGAATTTGTATTAAGTCACATACAGCATATTTTGAACACAAGGCAATTCATGACCCTTGTCACAACGCCTTCTTTGGCTCTACCCTCCCCCGACATCCCACTCCCACTAGGGATGTAACGATATCCAAACATCACAATACAATAATTATCACAATATTGTGGGGAGGTTGGCGGCATAAAAAGGTCACAATATTGTAAAAAAAAAGAAGAAGAAAAAAAAAGATCATACTTAAAAAAAAAAGCACAATATTGTGCTTTTGTACATAACAGCAATGTAAATAAACCAACTACAATCTCTAATAACACTTAATATTACTTGCTAATGCATGCACACATTGTGTTCTTCCACATATTGACTCGCTTCACAAGCACATTATGTTCCCCTTCATCTGGCAATTAGCGTGGATTTTAAACATTGAAGGGCCAAAACATGCCTTGTGAGAATTAAACTGCATTAAAAAACTAGCCACCAGAGGGTGCTAGAACTGCACAAATGCAACGACGACATTGTGGCAGTTTTGATATCACGATATTGCCGTTATCGTTACATCCCTAACTCCCACATTCGCAATTCTTCCAGTTATCTTCTATCGTCTCTTATTTCGCTATGTAGTGAGATATTTTTTTCCATATCCCACACTGTGCCTGCCACACCCTCACCCCATAGGAGCGTAGTTTAGAAGTTATTTTTCCCACTTCCTCCTTCCCCTTGTTTTCCTTTCGGGGCACTGCCAGCCTTCCCGTTAAGTCTCTCCTCTTTGGCATCTTAGTTTTATTTATTTATTTATTTAAGTGTTTCTTGTTTGGCATTTGAAACTGTGAATTGAATTTCACTTACAATGACAATAAAATTACATTTCTATTCCTATAAATAATGCACGAAAACATTGTATTTTGCTACATAAACTGTTTTTAGGACTGCGTCATTAATGTGCTAAAAAGAAAGCCATTTTAAGTAAATCGTTGTCAGAATTTCATTACAAGTACAGTATATGACACAACGACAGTGTGTAAAATAATCTGTCATTAACTTTACAGGTAGATGAGGTAATACAGCCAGGATTGACCTCCCTCAACTGGACATCAATGAACATAGACAAGTACCTCAGTACCATTCACAAATCCTTGGGTAAGTTAACAAAAACCCAATAAGATCAATTTGTCACTTTGTAATGAACAAGTTATTTTATAACTCAGCATATGCTGCGTCTGATGAAATTAAGTTAACTTTCCACTATGTGCATTTGTATACTGTGTGTGGTCATTCATAATTAATATACAACCTCATCACCTTGCTTCACTAGGTGCTATATTCTCATTATTTTCTTTGTATCTGGTTGTTTCTCCTCCTGGCTCTCCACACTCTTTCCATCACCTCATTTTCCTGTCCATTTCTGATTGCTTCTTGCTGCAGAGAATCTGGAGCTGTTGATGGACAGAGTGAATGACCTGGCCGAGTTCAGGATAGAAGCAGTGTTGCAGGAGATGAGCACATGCGCACTGTGCATTCTCCCAGAAGATGAGCCTGTTACCTGTGAGGACTTTGCTAAGACCACCAGGGTAAATGCATACATGGTGGTCAATAAAATAAACAGGAGGGAGTTGGCTGCATAATGTAAGATCCAATCAATTCACCGTATCATTAAGATGGGTGATTGGCTGGCGACCAGCTCAGGGTGTGCCCGCCTTTCACCCAAAGATGGGTGGGATAAGCTCCAGCATGTTTGTGAGCCTAAATTGTTGAATATATATCATATAATCTAGCACATCTGCAGTGTAGCATATTTAAAATAATCACTGGAAACTAGCTATTGATACACTGAAAGTGTGCACTTTTATTACCGTTCTTTTTTGCTGAATGAAATAATGAGCCAAAGAACCTCACTGAATCCATCATAGCCTTCAGGAGCTATCGTTGGGCCACAATTTCCTGTGACCTTGTGCATTTACTGTTTGTGTGTATAGGACTTGTGTATTAAGCAAGCCCAGAGTCTGCACACTAAGAGCCTCCAGGTGGAGGAAGCCGCTAATGAACTGATCAACATGCTGCTGGAGTTTGACCACAATCAAAGAGAGGAGGGTGAAAAAACGGAAGAAATCTGCCCTCAGAAGAAAACAGAAGAAAGTGCAGACAGGGAAGGTATTACCACTCCATTTTGTGAAAAATCAGATCTGATTTGATGAAAAAAAAAGTGTGACTTTTTATTGAGTTTAGTCAGACATCAATAACCTTATAATGGTGCTAACAGAGTCATTGAGCTCCTACGTTGTCATGACGACAATGAAAATAGTTCATAAGAATTTAATGTAAGTGCTGCTATCTCGCCAATTTACCCTTATTCTCTTCAGATTAACTGTTGTCAGCTAAAAACAGCAGTAACCATTTTTCTAATCAGACGTGTCAACACATGTCCATGTCGTTCAATAATGACTGCAGCACATTGTCAGATTTCAGATTTACAACAAGAATTACAAAGAATAAAACTAAGGCAAAAATTCTAAAGTACGGAGCGTGCAGTCAGTTGAGCACCCTCCTGTCCAATTTGCTACGTGCATGTCTTCCAGTGACGTGATCGCATCCTGTATACATCGGCCACAAAGTGCTCAACCGCTGCTCATCCTGACCAAACTTCAACCTCCATTGTCTTTTTATGCTTGATACAATTTGTATTCTGCAATAGAATGTTCATTGATCAATTTAACATGAGTTTCCCCAACTTGCATGATTCGATCATTCTACTCCTTCCTGCATGTGCAACTGAACATACTAGATGGATTAAATTCAACATTTTGCAAATCAGGTCCAAACAAGTAACCAAAAATTTCCGTTAATCCAAAAAAAATAAAAAATTACTTAAATTCTTACAGCAAAATCCATCCATCCATTATCTGAACGTCTTATCCTTCTATGCAAGGCTGGACTGGCCATCTGGCATACATGGCAGATGCCTGGTGGGCCAGCCTCCTTTACGGCCGATGTAATTCTTTTTAATTATTATTTTCCTACATTTTACCCCAAGAGACTGGCCCACAAATTAGAGGGACCAATCCGTTAATCCAATTTGAATATAGATAGCAAACTGAAACATCATCGATAAACGTCAGTAGCAAAACTACATGTTTGGCAGGAGTCGTGCTGGGTTGGTGGGCCTCAGTCAAAATGCCAGGGCCAATTTTTTTTTGCCAGTCCAGCCCTGCTCCTATGCATAAATGAATTCCGAGGTACTGCAGACGATTAAGCTCATATCCCACTGAGGGAACATTTGCGAAGGCAGCTTGTTAAAAATGTCCTTCCGACAAGAAACACCTTTAAAACTGAACACGTTCAAAATGACTTTGAGACAAGAAAAAAAATATTCAAACTGGCGAACATCTGGCAAACGTTAAGCAAACATTGCGTCCTTGAATGACTTACTTCCTTCGCAAACACTCACAAACGTTCGCCCCCTCAGTGGGATACAGCTTTATGCTTCCGCTGGAAGTAGAACCTGTAACATCATTTTGTGCATGTTTGTGCAAGTGGTGACCCTGTACAACAAATTTTGAGGGCCTCTCAGAAGCCCGCCTCCTCTCTAGAAACATCTTGCTACCTCCTGTGAGTGTTGGTCCGTCTTCCCCATTGGTGAGGAGGAGGAGGAAGAAGGATCTGATGAAAGTGATGGAGTTGGAGGCTCAGGAGCTGCTGTCACATTTCAACCACCGCAACGTTGATGCTTTGTTCAGACTGACACGCAACACTTTGGAGACACTCCGCAAGCGCATCCAGACCTCCCCACTTGCGCATTTCATGGGTGGGCCTTTGTTTTGAAAGTTTTTCCACATTGTAATAATCTATATTCATGAGGTCATGAGCAACTTTCATATATTCTTTATCTGTGTAATGAGTTCAAAAATGTCAAATTCTTTCCTTCAGGTGAGAATGACTCACCCAGGCGAGGGAAGAGCAACGGCCAGCAGGCAATCTTCATAGTCAATGTTAACCTCTCCATCCCAAACATTGCCATCATCCCGACTCTGGAGGATGTACAGCAGGCACTGAATAAGGCCGTAGAGTGCGTGGTCAGTGTTAGCAAGGGCGTTGGCCAGTGGAACAAAGAAAGGATCTCAAAGGTGTGTCTCTTGTGGCAGGTCAACTTATATCCTACACAGTAAATTCTGTAGAGTAAATTTGACTCCATTTAGAGTGGAACCAAATAGACTCAGTTTTAGAGTAATATTTACACTTGGAAGAGAGTGAAATAAAGATTTTTTTTTTTAAATCAATAAAAGTCACTCAAGGGTTGAGGAACAAACTCACGACCTTCAGCTTGGGAGACAGCTGATCTATTCTCTGCTATGTGTTAGTATATCCCTCGTCAGCTGGAAAATGTGTAACTCTTTTGGTCTTGGATATAAGCAAGCAGGAGGAGGGGCATAGATCAGGTGGTAGTGTAGCGGTCTCCAAAGCTGAAGGTAGGGAGTTCGTTTCTCAACCCTTGAGTGACTTTTCCCCCCAATTCTTTATTTTACTCTTTTACAAGTGTAAATATTACTCTAAAACTGAGTCTATTTGGTCCCACTCTATAAAAAAATCACATTTCCTCTAAATGGAGTAAAATTAACAGAATTTACTGTGCATTTTCTTTAACTTTTCAGATGAAACAAATAATCAAGCACTCCACAACTTGACCAAGACTCGATAAAACATTGTGTTTGGTTCTTTTGCAGAGAAAAATGAATGAAAAGCGAATAGCAGCATTGAAACCGGACAGTTCTGAAAGTGAATCCGAAGATGGAACAACAACGTACCGGAGCCTTGCGGGTGCAGCAAATAAATCATGTCATTCATTGGTCTTTTATCAACTTAAAAACAAACAATACTCACGTATTAATATACAATTATGTCTTCAATATTTTTAGTAATATTATGACAAATTTGTACTCCATACCTTTTAGATGGCAGCGCCTCGGACATATCAGCGTATGCGAGCCAAGCCATTCCCATCCAAGCCAGAAACTACTATAAAAGTGTTTCTGAGAACAAGGAGATTGTCAAACTGGTTTCTGTCCTTGGCACATCTATCGTCTCCAATCGAAAGGTATTCTTCCTTTTACATCAACAGGAAGGGATAATAGAAAGATAGCTGTGTGAATACAGTATACAAAATAAAAAATACAGTACAGTACATCCATGTTTTTCCCATTCCTTGTCATTCTGACAATGTTTTGTCATTATCCCTATATATAAGTCTAATGCTTTATTATTATTATAAGACCTGAACCATGAAATATACAAGAGAACATTCTGATTATTTGTAAATAGAGCATTTATTAGTCCTTTTGAACAAACAAACAAACAAAACAAAAACAATTGAAAATCAACTTCCACATATGACTTTTGATTTGTGTCATATATGATACATCCGGTCACAATGCTTTAACGTTGTACATTTATTGCTGTCAAAAATATAATAATAACAGACATATCAAATATATTAGTATTTCTAAAAATCAGAAAGAACATTTCCCACTATTAACTCTTTTACTACCACACGTTATCCAAAAAACAATCCCGAGAGTGCAAGCTGATTTTGACTCATCTTTCAAGGCAAACAAAATATTGTGTGCTATGACTATATAAACATGATGGGTATGAAAATCGCGTTCCATTCTTTCATTAGAAAAAAAAGTATGTTTCTACGTTGTTCCGTTCTTTAGTAATCACCATTTGAAAATAGGTAATTTGAGTGACATTGAAGATAAGGAAAAAACAAGCTTTTTGTGAAAAGATAAATTTTCTGCACAACAGTGACTTTGACACTAATATTTTTGGTTTAGTGACGCTCTGTGAAAAAGGCTTTGATTATTCACGTCATCCTTGAAAACGTTCTATTTCATCAGATTCGTCATGTTTCATTGTAATTTCATACTACCGGTAGCCCATTGAAAAGAGATACAATGCTGCCATCTGCTGGCCATAGTTAGTGTTTTTATTTTATTTCACAAGCCCATTCGATTGAGAAAAAAACAACAACATAGAAAAAAACAACAACATAGTAAACGTCAATTAACTTTTTTGGCGGTATTCATACGGATTTTAGTATACGCCATTAAACGTTTTTGGCGGTAAAAGAGTTCATAAGTATAGGTGTCTCTCCTTTCTCAATTGGGGCAATCTTGCAAGGTCGCTGGAAAAGCCATCATCTGGGTGATACTGCCCTCTAATGGATTATCTGTGCAATGCATGTGTCAGATCATATACGTCAGGTGGGAAAAAAATATTATACCCATGAAATAGAGAGCTCAAAATGTCTTGTATTTAATATTATACGTTTGGCGTTATAATGTTAAAAAAGATAATAAAATAATTTGTATTTTTGTTATATGTAATGTTATATGCGTGATGTATCGTGCGTGTTTTAATGTGTGTGGTGTGGTAATGTACGTGTGCAACACAACTGAGTATACAGCAGTGTGTAAATTGAATTTCCTTTTTGAGGGATCATAAGGATAACGAGTAATTAAATCAATTATATTGTGCAAATTTCCTGCTTGGTTGTGCAGGAGGTGATGCAGGCGCTAGATCGTTTCAGCAATTATCATCACATTTGGAGAATGGACCGTGCTGACACCATGCAAAAGTATGACCATCGGAATCAACAATATCTATTGGCGACACAATCACTTTACTAATAGGCAGGTAAAGTACTCCATAATTATATCATAGGGTTTTGCTTTTTCTCCAGGTTCCTTCAGGGTAGTCCATTGCTGTCAGAGTTTGAGAGCCAGATTCTTTACTATCGAGACTTGCAGCTGGAAATCAACTCTGAGCCTGAATGCATCACTGTTGGGCCATTGGCTCTATTTACAGGTTACATTATGAAGAACTTTATATTGACTGTTAACCAATATAATGACCAGTTGTGTTTTCTATTCTACAAGTGGATCTGAAGCTGTCTCTCACTGCTGAAACTAAGAACTGGATGGTGGACTACGGCCTGTACTGTAACAGGAAATATCGTTCCGAGATGGACCAGATCTTCAATTTTGTTGATGAAGCAGGGAAGAAACTGAATCGGCAGATTAAAGACCTGGATGACATTCGCATTGCAATGGCGGCGTTCAAGGAGATCAGAGAAAGTCAGATAGCCATTGACTTTCAAGTTGGTCCCATTGAGGTAAAGCAGTTAACTCTCCATGCATATCGTTGGCAACGGGCCAAAACCTTTGTAAGTCACAATTTGGCGAAAAAGTCACCCCAAAATCGATACTTTTGGTCAGTCTACAGGTGTGGGGGTCTTTCTTTTTTTCTTTTTTATTATTCACTAATTTAAAGTGTTTAACTTATTTGCTCCCAAAAACGTATATACAAATGTTCTATTTTAAATATTGCCATGGGCACAAAACCGTATTTATACATTTATTACTTATGTGTTTTTTTTATGCTAGAGCATACAGAAGGCTTTGATGCAGCTTCTGAACTGAAGAGAACGCTTAAAACAAGGGTAGTTATTACAAAAAAACGGCCAGCACGTGGCAGCAAAGTATAAAAGATCAACCAGGGCCATGTTGCAAAAAGACTCTTTTCCCCCAGTGTTCTCAACACATTCGTGAATAATGATTAAACTTAGCTATATTCTAATGCTAATTGCTACAGAAGGGGAACAGATACAAATCTACTTTTTTAGACTTTAATCTTCCTTTTGGTAGGTTCCATGTTTTTATAGCAATAGAACACAATATTGTGGGCCTTGCAAAATCAATCAAAATCCAGTAAAACAGGCAGGAGCGAAGGGGGTTGCTTTAGTCAAAATGGCTGTGAGTGAATGAGTTAAAATGTCTTTGAAGATGCAATGTTAATGCTTGAACAAACATGGCGTTTTTGGGGTCTCCTGAACAGTGACAATTTTGGAGGTACAAGGTTTTGGACCGTCGACAACGATCTGCCAATCACCAAAGGAAGGAATTTTCAGTCTTTAAATGTTTCACATTTCTAGAAACTGACAAATGAATGTACTGTACACTAAATGGTAGAAAAGAAAATACACAGCCCAAGCAACTTTCACACTTCAGTAAAAACTTGAGCTTTGGTCTAACAACGCAGACGCTTCCACCAACAAAACGTATTACCTCTCTACTCCCCTAACTCCTCTACTTGTGTTTTGTAGGAGTCTTATGCCATGCTTCACAAGTATGACCTCTCAGTGGCTAAAGAAGAAGCAGACAAGGTGGACACGCTACGCTACATGTGGGAGAAGCTGTTGCTCCGGAGCACAGAGGTGCAGAACGAACTGATTGCCTTGCAGCCGAAATTCAGAGCTGAACTATCTACCAACGTGCAGATCTTCATGGAGGATTGTCAGCAGTTTTACATGGACTATGACAAGGTAGAGTAACATAAAATGCATGCAAATTCTTCTCAAAGATAATAATACTTAGACTTTTCCCCTACGCTAGGATGGTCCAATGGTGGTGGGGTTAGCTCCTCAGGATGCCAGTGATAGACTTATCATGTACCAGGTATGACATTTTCCATATAAATAACAGACAATGGTCAATGGCCGTTGATGATGACTAGATTACCATTCTGCTTCCTCCCTTTCCTTCAGAATCGATTTGATAACTTGTTCAGAAAGTACATCACCTACACAGGTGGCGAGGAGCTGTTTGGACTTCCTGTTACCCAGCATCCTGAGCTCTTAGAAATTCGAAAGCAGCTGTCTCTACTGCAAAAGTTGTATGGCCTTTACAACAACGTCATTGAGACTGTCAATGGGTACAATGACATCCTTTGGGCTGACTTGCACATTGAGAAAATCAATAATGATCTACTGGACTTTCAAACGAGGTGAGAAAACTAATTCTCAATGAGACTATCAGACTCGTAAGTTTTAAAACATTAAACCTTATCCCTCACCATATATCCTCATTATGTACACCTTCACAGCTGCAACGTATACAAAATGTGTTTACAAATATAATAATACTCACTGTCTGGGAAGTAGTCATTTAACAATGTGTGTTATTAAGGGTTTATCTTGCCTACACCGAGAGGGCAGAACCCAATAGCACATAGCACAGCGTGTTTGATTCCAAGCGAGATGTCTTTCCAAACACTGAATACAGCAGGCAACATTCTTCATTGAATTGCCACAAACTGATCTCAAACCAGGGTTTCACTTGCAGGATTGTTTCCTTTGAGTCACACAAGCCAATGGGTAGAAAGCCGATTTTCAGCAGGTCAGAGGCAATGAGAAGGGCAGGAACAACCCAGGTTGGAATCAGGTAGTCAATCTGGATGCGAACGCTGGAAAGTCAGACATCACATGAAGACAACCTGAGAAAGCTCAAAATGGCGCGAGGCTGCTTATAAGGTGGTTGGACAACAAGTGCCTCAGCTGGCCTCAGTTGGGTGCTGCATTTTACCACAGCAGTAGGGGCAGGTAGGACTGATTTTCACATCTTGCAGTGAAGATGTATTGGATCAGAATACAATGTTCGGGTGTACATCAGGCTTTTTGCCAGAAACATTTATTGACTCTTGATCTGGAATATGAAAAAAATAATGAAAAAATCTAATGAGATAAACTTCTCCCGGAACGTGAAAATGAAGGGTAAACAATTACCCTTTTTATAACCTCTATATAAATGTTTTTTTTATTTTATCAAATAGTGCATCACCACATGAAGGCCTGAATTATTTCAATATCCCATTAACACTTCGCAATAAGTCTCTGAGGGTTCGTTCATTGGGAATGTGAAGAATTATTAGTCTTTATTTTTGTTGCCATAAAGTTCTTAGTAAAGATTTTCTAAGGCTGTATGCTCTAATGCAGTTGTGTCATTTTTCAAGCGTGCGCACATACGCCCCAACGTAAAATGTGGGATTTATCAGTTTGGACTTATGCGTGGCGATGTGCGGAAACTTACGCAGTGAAACAGCAGGATACAGACATCGCCAGCAAGCTGAAATTAAGGACTTCCCAAACATTTTGAGTCATAAATTAATTGCAGCCACATTAAAAAAATTATATTAATCAATCCCACCCCCTCCAAGGACGATTGTGCTCCCCCCCCCCCCCAGGTGTTGGGGGGATATTTTCATAGGGGTTGGCTTAAAATCTTTGGATGGCACACCAAAACTAAAAGCTATCATTTCAGGATATCATAATGTTGTAGACAACCGGCCAGTAACAAGACTTAAATGCCTATTAATATACAGTAGTTTGGTTACTAATGATCTAACGTGCAAAGAGTATACCAGTAGGCTTACAGTTACAATTTTGAGTGCCATTTTGTAGGAGTGGCTCCATTGAGAACATGGTACTGGTATACAATGTCGTTCCGAAGCTTGGTAACTTTTTTTTTCTTCTTTTTTTTTCTTCTTTTTTTTTCTTCTTTTTTTTACTGCAGATGTCGCAAGCTGCCTCGGGCTCTCAAAGAATGGCAAGCTTTCCTGGAGCTGAAGAAAATAATTGATGAATTTAATGAGTGCTGCCCCCTATTGGAGCTAATGGCAAACAAGGCCATGATGATGCGACACTGGAAGAGAATTACAGAGGTCGGTAAAACAATGCAATGCCGTAAACACAGTACACTTGCTAACGTTCGCCATCTTTCTGCTGCTTTGAGCAGGTGACAGGACATACATTTGAGGTTGAGACTGATACTTTCAAGCTACGTAGTATTATGGAAGCTCCTCTACTCAAGTACAAAGAGGAGATTGAGGTAAAATGTGTAGTCTGGTCCAAGATTGTTCATACTTTTTTGAGTTAGCTTAGTAGACGAATATCAATTAACTATGGGCTGTGAGATTGAATGTGTCTGACTCTGTATCTGATTGTCTGATGCAGGATATTTGCATTAGTGCAGTGAAAGAGCGGGACATCGAGCAGAAGCTGAAGCAAGTTATTGCAGAGTGGGACAACAAGACTTTTACATTTGCCAACTTTAAAACCCGCGGGGAGCTCTTACTGAGAGGCGACAGCACCTCAGAAATCATCGCCAGTATGGAGGACAGCCTCATGATGTTAGGATCGCTTATTAGCAACAGGTGTGCTTCTATCACTATTAGGACGTACCAGAACATCCGACTTTGGTATTTATGACGTCAGTAGTAAATGTGGCAGTGAAAGGATGATGTTCCCTCGTGTGCAGGTACAACACCCCATTTAAAGCCCAGATACAGAAATGGGTTTTGAATCTGTCCAACACCACCGACATCATAGAAAACTGGATGACTGTCCAGAACCTATGGATCTACCTGGAGGCGGTGTTTGTCGGGGGTGATATCGCTAAACAGCTTCCAAAGGTAGTCCAAATTATTCCCAGTCCTTCAATAATCTTGTATAATAGCTGAAATGAAATGTCATTAAACTTAAGATATGGAGCTCAAATCCTTCCACTTGTAGCTCTTCTATGTCATTAGATAAAGAGGCCTACTTGATGTTTTGATTTGGAGTCAAGTGCCAGTACTACCCGAATTAAAAGGAAACAAAAACGATCTGTTTATAGGAAGCAAAGCGTTTCTCAAACATTGACAAATCTTGGGTGAAGATCATGACGCGGGCCCATGATATGCCCAATGTGATCCAGTCATGTGTTGGAGATGAGACAATGGGACAGCTGCTTCCTCACCTCTTGGAACAGCTTGAGATCTGCCAGAAATCTCTAACAGGGTGAGAACCTTATTAGCAAGTCCATGCTAAAAAAAAATATTGTTACTGTGTATGCGTGTTACATCGTTTCTCAACATGCTACAACAGCTATTTGGAGAAGAAGCGTCTGCTGTTTCCTCGATTCTTCTTTGTCTCTGACCCTGCCCTGCTTGAGATCCTGGGTCAGGCGTCGGACTCCCATACCATTCAAGCCCACCTCCTTAATGTCTTTGACAACATTAAATGTGTCAAATTCCATGACAAGGTAAACGTGTGAATCTTTTTTGAAGTGAAACGACATTGTTTTGTGTGTATACAGTCGACCCCCACTATTTGCAGGGTATAGGGGACTGGGCTGGCCTACCTAATTGAGGCCCATTGAACTGCATTGGGGAATTTATTTTTATTTTTATGAACCCATAAAATTATTTAGCTGATAAACATTCAATATACATTTTCCATGAATACCAGGGGAAAACTGGGGAACCACCTCTAAAAGCCACCTAAAAAATTTACAAAAAATTATTTTAAAAACTGTTGGAAAAAAAAGAAAAAAAACATGCGAGTCCATAAGTACACGGGAGTCAACAGTATATCAATTTAAAAGACATGGTAGATTATTTAAAGCAGGCATCAATTTCCCTTTTCTTAATATAACACCTGCTGCAGGTGTATGACCGCATCCTGGCTGTGTCCTCTCGGGAGGGCGAGACTATGGAGCTGGATCGACCAGTCATGGCAGAAGGGAATGTTGAGGTTTGGCTCAATGCCCTCCTGAAGGAATCCCAGAGGTCTTTACACATGATCATCCGGCAGGCTGTCCTGGCCATCCAGGAATCTGGCTTCCATCTTATCGACTTTCTCAACTCCTTCCCTGCTCAAGTGAGTCAAAGGCAGCCATACTTTCATGTATTCATTGTTGGACTAACTTTTAGTCAAAAAGTTGGGTCAAATGAATAACCCCCCAAAAAAATAACCCAAAAATTGGGTTGCTTTGTGGGTTATTAACTTAATTTTACCCAACTGAGTTGGTTCTGTTCATTTTTGACCCAATTCAATTGGGTTATTCAATTTACCCAAAAAGTTGGGTCAAATGGATAACCCACAATGTGGGTTATTTAATTGGACCCAACGTTTTGGATGTAATAGCTCAGAAGGTTGGGTCAGTTCATTTTTGACCCAATTCAATTGAGTTATTCAATTAACCCCAAAACTGGGTTCAAGCGAATAAACCACAAAACAACTCAAAAAAATTGGGTTGCTTCAGAAAGTTGGGTTATTTAATTTTTGACCTAATTCATTGGGTTATTCAGTTAACCCAACAAGTGGGGTCAAACAAATAAACCAAACAACCCAAAACATTTATTTGCTTTGTGGATTATTAGTTTAATTTGTTTAATAACTCAAAAAGTTGGGTTGTTTATTTTGGACACAATCTTTTTTTCTTTTTTTTGTGTCTATATTACGGACATGTAAAGAAAACAAAACAAATAAAAAGAAAGAAAATAAACAAACAGAAGTTTAAGATATAATAAAAGCATAATAGACACTTACACATGCTCGAAAGGGGGTAGGAGGAGGCTATATCTTTGAATTTAATTATAATCATGACCAGCTGTTAAAATGTCAGGGACGTCTGACAAATTGTACAGTTAGTTCGGGAATTTGGGGATTTTATTTTATTTTTTTACAACATCAAGGTATTGCCTAGGTTCTGGTGAACATCTAAACAATGTGATTTTTCTTTGCTTCCTTATTAAAGTTCACATGATTTTACAGTCTATACATTAAAATAGACAAGACAGAGAGTAGACAAATTAGGGCATGCAATGAATGACAAGAAGGAAAGATCAGTAAAGACAAAAAAAAAAAAGAAAGAAAAAATGCAAAAAATTGATCATGGCTTGTTGATGTTTTATTTAGGTGGGCCTGCTGGGCATCCAGATGATATGGACAAGAGATTCTGAAGATGCTCTCACTAATGCCAGATATGATCGTCGTATTATGGCTAAAACCAATCAAATATTTTTAGATCTGCTCAATACTCTGATCGATATGACCACAAGAGACCTGAGTGCTATTGAGCGGACCAAATATGAGACTCTCATCACGATCCATGTACATCAGAGGGACATATTTGATGACCTCGTAAGTATGCATATGAGAAATTAAACCAAAAAAATGCTATTTCTGCGACGTTATACTGAAGAGATGCCTGAACAGTATAACAACAATTCCTTTTGTTAAATCACTCAACAGGCAAGGCTTGAACTGTCAGAGTACTATTACAGTATCTGAAAAGAGTACAATCAAAGAGAAACACATTCAGTCTTTTTTTTTTTTTTTTTTTAGATGTTATGAAAGGCTGTTTTTTGGGCACAATAATTGCCTTGCTTGTCACCAAGGACAACAAAAGACACATTTATTTGATGTACTGTGTTTGATTTCCCTTTGTTATTTAATTTGACCCATGTTTTCAAAAATATTTTTTGTCTACCTCTTACCTTCACTTCAGCTTTTCTCTCTCTTTTCTTTTCCTTCCTTACTCAACATCATCCTTCTCAATGCTGCCAATTCAATACATAAATTAATTTCAGTAATAGCTCCTTGACTTGCATCTTCCCCACCATTTCTTTCTTATCTACAGATCACTGTCTTATTTTTTCACCTTTCACATTTGTAACCTCCATGTTTTCATTATTTTCTTACCTTCCACCCACCATCTCTTTGTAACACTGTCTCTTCATATCCTGACCCTTTATTTTTGACTCTCCGTCCTTATTTATCCTGTATCCTCCTTGTTCACTTTCGTTCCCAAGTGCCGACTGCATGTCAAAAGCCCCGGAGACTTTGAGTGGTTGAAGCAGTGTCGTTTCTACTTCAATGAAGACTCCGACAAAATGATGATCAACATCACAGATGTCGGCTTTGTCTACCAGAATGAATTTTTGGGCTGCACTGAAAGGCTTGTCATTACGCCTTTGACTGACAGGTAAGTTCCACGCGTGACGTTAAATAAAAAACACAGAAGGACAAACTGAACAACAAAACCAACAAACATAGTGTATTTATTTAATTAGTTCATAATCGTGCCATTTAACGGATTGGATCACTTGTTTGTCGTGTCAATCAATATTTGAGCACATTTGTTTTGGTCTGGATTGAGATTGACTAAAAGGTAGTTGAAATGATAGCAGATAAAATGTTTGGATTTATGTTATCAAAAAACAGGACAGCGTTTGTGTTAACCCCTTTAACACATTGATACAATTCAATATGGGGAGACTTGCACATCCCACTATTGGACTACAGCTAACCAGTCCATCATGCCTTGATGTGAACAATACTTCATTTACGCAACAGTCAGTCAATAAGAGTGACAGGGACTAATTTGTTGAGCGCAACACGGCTCACGGACAGACACAGTAATCAAGCTACAAGCGTGGTCTGACATACACACAGCAATGGGAAAGCAATGTGAAGCGACAGGAAGTAAGCCGCCGGCATCTGTCAGTAACATGCTGGCTTCATGCGCTCAGATACAAAAACAGCTTTGATTTCTTCTGCTTTATTGTTTTCCTTGCTGCTCTGTCACTAATTTTTTTCCTACTGCATTATGTCATTGTCTGCCCTTCATTATCCCTCAGCCGTCGCCTCGGGTTCAAAAAAGAGATACAACAGAAATGGACAACAGGAAGGACAGTGATCATTTCAGACCAAAAAAAAGTTTAAACTACTCTTTTCAAATTTGCTCTTAGTTAAAGGCCAGGCTTTCCCCATAGAAACTAAAGTTAGTTATTTATTGATGGTAACCTCCAACCTCATTCAGGGGCATCATCATCATATTCAATAAGCATTACAACTTAACATAAAGAGAGAATTGGTCTCTTATTTCAGGAAGCACTATAGAGAAGTTGTGACCTTATGAATGTGTGAATGTAAGTGTCTGTTCTATGTCCACATATATGGCGTAGGTGCTACATCACCCTTGCCCAGGCACTTTATATGAGTATGGGCGGAGCACCTGCAGGCCCTGCAGGAACAGGTAAGAGAGACACCCCAAATATATATTTTTTGATTGTCACAAACTACCTGAGATTTAACATTTCAAGAGTTCAGCAACTAAACAGCTTTTTCATTTGAGAGCCTCATACAGAATATTCGAAGGATGCCAGGGCCACTTTGGCATTCTCTGACTTTATTAAGCTAATAAGTCAATCATTTGTGTACTATAGTTTAGCTCCATATTCTCACTTGATTTCACCAACCTCAAACCTCCACGCTGCGTCCGCATTGCCGACACCGCGCACCCAGTGGACGGGGGCTCGCCGGAATAGGTGCTTCTGTTCTCGGTGCACGCCTTCCTTTGAATCTGGAGCTCATAATGTTCCAAGTTCTTCCCACGGCCCCGCTCCAAGTGGCTCGGGATGATAGTTTGTGCATAATTAAGCGGGGGAAGGTCTGGATTCCGCCAGGCGGCCCGGCCTCCACTGGAGCTCCAAGCGGGTTAGGAGCCGGGCGGTTGCCGGGGATACGCGGACGTAAAACAACAGTGTTTTCTACTTCCCGATTATTTTATTTTGTTACATGTATGTAGACCAAGTCGTTAGTTTATTGGAAAAAAAATACAATTGTATTCTACTTATAATGAGGTGAAGTGTTGTTCATATGCCGTAGGCGCTCTTCTCTGCCTCCTATAGCCTGGGAGAATATTGACCACAGCGGGGAAAAGCCGGGCTGAGTATGATGAAGGCAGCAAAACGTGTGCTCGCAGGCGTACACGCGTCAAGCAAACCCTTCGAAAGTAGAGGGCGCGGATCGTGGTCTTCATGAAATTGAGGGGGACCCGTCCCCTGTGCTATCTGCGCCTGTGCACTCCACTGTGTCCCACTAGAATAGATGCGCCCCAGGCCTCAGCCAATCTCCACATTCAGAATCAAAGGAAGAGTAATCGGTAATAAAATGACAATTTTGAAAACCGTGTACTTGATGATCTTAATATCTAAATATCTGACTTCATTAATTAAATTACAAAGAGAAATATTTCTATTTTAGTTGTAAATAGTTTCTCTGCATATTTAGAAAAGCAGGCTGTCAAAAGTTTTTTTTTGGATATGCTAAAGGCCGCTAGCGAGAAAATGTACGGCGGGCCGCAAATGCCCCCCGGGCCGTACTTTGGACACCTCTGCACTAACATTACAATGAAGGCAACAACCCCAACAAATCTATGAATCTCTGTTTTGATGCAACAACTCATTCTTTTGTTTTAGGTAAAACTGAGACCATTAAGGATATGTGTCGTTGTCTGGGGAAGTATGTGGTGGTCTTCAACTGTTCTGACCAGATGGACTTTAGAGGTCTGGGAAGAATATTCAAGGGTAAATAGAAACACGTATGCTAATGTCAACGGTGCTGACTACAGAAGATAAAGGATTGTGCCATCATCACTGTATTTAAAGCAACTGATCTGTGAGTAGCCTGTGTATGATTCGTAGGTCTTGCTCAGTCGGGCTCATGGGGATGTTTCGACGAATTCAACCGCATTGACCTTCCCGTCCTGTCGGTGGCAGCCCAGCAGATTTCAATAGTGCTTACCTGCAAGAAAGAACGACGAAAAAACTTTGTCTTTACTGATGGAGAAAACGTGGAGATGAATCCAGAATTTGGGATCTTTATAACAATGGTCAGTGTCATATTCATACATAACCCAGGTTATTTTCTGTATACTCTCATACATGGGAATAATGTCATTTAGAGGCGCTCCCAAAATGCCACACATGTGTCAGTATTTCTACTCCTCACAAAACGGTCTAGTCTATCCTGAGTAAGGCGCATCAAGCTAGTTTGCAGTTTTGTGTTGCTGGAAAAGTGAACGAAAAGCAACTTCTGCTTGAGTTACACAAGCTGTAACTGTTTATGATAGCGCTAGCGTCAGTGACGTGCAGTGAGCTCGAGGTTTGGGTAGGCAGGCAGTCGCAAATTGAGACGCACACACCAATTACAAATTTGTGTGTCGGCAGGCGAGTGTACAACGTATCCTAGGGTGACCATATTTTCATTTCCCAAAAAAGAGGCCACTCAGCCTGACCTCGAGATCTGTTTAATTATAAATAATAATAAATAAATAAATAATAATACATAAATAATAATAAACAATAAATAATAAATAATAAATAATAAATAATAAATAATAAATAATAAATAATAAATAATAAATAATAAATAATAAATAATAAATAATAAATAATAAATAATAAATAATAAATAAATAATAAATAACACATTCATTCAACTTATTTCTGTGTATCGGGTAAAATAATCTGGTCAATTTTCCGTTGCATTTTCCTTTTCTATCGCATCAGTTTAACAAGTTGTTCGTTACCGCTCTTGTTTTTTTCCCCCCTCCAGAAACAAAACACATTGTGCATTCGAACCAATCAGAGCGGATTGAGGGAGGGAATAAACTAATGACAAATTGTGTATGACTCCTGCAACAGTCACATTAATCACAATATTTCCATAATTGGCTCTTTGCACATAGCAAAGTAATATGTTGTGTTTGGTGACCTCTAGTCTCGAGTTATCATCTGAGTATGAGCCTCATAAAGATGTATTTATTTATTTTTATTCCAAAAGCAACACCAACATTAAACCATGAACACTGTTGTGTTCCAATGTGCCCATTGTCATCCAACCATGAAATTTTTCGTAGCGATGTTGAACTTACTCTTGATTACGTGCCAGAACCTGCATTCTTGGACACCACATTACACGAGAACATTATTTCAAACATTTAGACTACAAAAATTCGCAAGATATATTGATAACATTTGCTTCTATTAAAACTCATTTGCTCCCAAAAATTTATAAATATGTTCTATCTTAAATGTTTTAAGTGTCCCAAAGACTTATGTATAAGTTTTTTTGTTTTTGTTTTTTTAATGCTAGAGCATTTGATGCAGCCTCTGAATTGCAGAGAACGGGTGAAGCAATGGTAGTAATTACAAAAACGGCCAGCAGGTAGCAGCAGAGTATAAGAGCTCAACCAGGGCCGTGTTGCAGCAAAGCTCATCTACCCACAGTTTTAAACGGATTTGTGAATAATGATGAAACTTAGCTATATTCTAATGCTAATTGCTGCAAAACGGAAACATATAGAAATATACTTTTTTCCTGATGAAAGAAGAGACTCAAACCTTTCTTTTGGTAGGTTCCATGTTTTTATAGCAATAGAACACAATATTCTGTGGGCCTTGCAAAATCTGTCAAAATCCAGTAATTTAGCCGGGAAAATGACTGGGAGTGAATGAGTTAAGGTAAGATGGGGAAAAGTTGCCCATTTTTTTAAGAAGGCTTGCATTCACGTTTGTGAGTTTTCCTGTGCTGCTTCATGGATCGGAAGCAGAAAGCACTGCCACTAAGATGTAAACTTTTGCGGCAAAGTAGATAAATAGAGAAGACATAGTTGCTGTCCCTAAATTGCCTTGGCAATAACGAACCTTCTGTGTTGATGGAGACACTGATGGCTGTGTTGGGCTCTGCTGATCCCTCATTATTGTTAATACACATCTTCCTGCGTCAGCTTCCCGCACCGGTACACACCACACATGCCAGTTCCCCTCTCCCCTCAACAAAAGAGTAACATGCTATAACTAAATCACAATAGAGCATGTTTGGATTGACAGATATCACATAGTGTAAGGGATGTGGAATTATTAATCGTTAATCTAAAATGCTCTCCACAGTCACACTTTTGCTCTTTGGAAACCTTTGGAAACTTTAAACATTTCCAACAACATTAAACTGTGCTACACTGGCTTGATCTGCATTAGTTATGATGGATGAGAAACTGTCTCAGGTAATAGAAATGCTGGTGCCTACCGTTTAAGGAATGTCTGTAAATTCATGATTATGCAATCAACTCGATTCATCTCTCTTTCATTGGTTAACCTGGAAATACTATGGAGAATAAGGTTAATTAACTAAGGTGGCAAATTGCTGCTGCATATCTAAAGATGTTCCTGGATATCCCATTGGAATCTTTATCCGAACATGTTTTATAGAGGGTGAAAAACAAAAAAGTACTGTTTTTATGAGTGCAGTTTTTTTAATTGACCTGCACAATATCTTCTACTGAAATTACCATACTTTTCAGCTGCTGTCGTGGGTGGGTTGCGTCAGGAAGGGCATTTTATGCGAGTTACTTGCTGCGGCAACCCCTGAATGACATAGACTAAGGCAAAAGTCAAAACAAACTACAATTACCATACTCTTAGTTGAATCACAGATTATTGTTCTTCTTGGCACACCAATTATCTATAAAAAAAAGATAATTTATTATTTCCTATCCTGTGTATGCTCACTTGCATTTGCGTGTATGCTTGTTTCTGTGTGTGTGCTCACGTGTACAGAATAGTTCATTAAATGTTGGGTTTGGTGGCAAGCGCATTCTGTGGTGATTCCATATGGATTTTGTTCGCTGAACTCATGACATTTTTTCTTTAAATGCAGAGGTGGAAAATCCAGGTCCAGAAAGTAAAACCCTGCCACAGTTTTGCTTTAGCCCCAGGTGCTCGCTAGCGAGCTCCCTAGCTCCCTGGATGCTCGGTTACCTGCTAGGGACCTAGCTAGCTAGCACAAGGAGCTAAAGCCAAACTGTGACAGGGTTTTTACTTTCTGGACCTGGATTTGTCACCTATGCCATTATTACCTTTCTATATATTGTATATATACCTGAAGCAGATTTTGGCCAGATCTACCTAATTATAGATACGCTTACTTTTAGATATATGTTTATTTAATTCAAACTCACTCATATCAGCCTCTGCCACATTCATGTCTGTAACATACTTGTCTTACCTGACCACTCAGAACCCGGGTTATGCAGGGCGACAAGAACTCCCAGAGAACCTAAAGATCAACTTTCGCTCTGTGGCCATGATGGTTCCCGATCGTCAAATTATCATCAGAGTGAAGTTAGCCAGCTGTGGCTTCATAGACAATATGGAGCTGGCTCGCAAATTCTTCACACTCTACAAGCTCTGTGAAGAGCAGCTCTCCAAACAGGTAAACAAAGGCCAAGACTGAATTTTCCCGCAATTATTTGTTGTTTGATTGGTTAGTTATCTTAAATTTAATTACATCAGTCGGAGCTATTAATCACATTGATTGCATTAATATCTGTGAATAATCGAGATAATAACAAATAGAGCATCAGCCATGACTTCCTCTGCGGGAGCCTGGCAGTGCGATCACCTCACCACTGAATCTAATTTTAGTACTGTTAGTTTGTATGAAATGAGGCACTCAGGTTCTCAACATTTTCCAGAAAAAAAACAATTTTCAAGAGTAAAAAAGACAGACTGTAGTGATTAAGAAATAGCTGACTTGACAAATTGTTTGACTAAACCATCCAGGTTCACTATGATTTTGGCTTGCGGAACATCCTCTCCGTGTTACGGACTCTGGGAGCAGCCAAACGAGCCAATCCCAGCGACACTGAGTCTACCATCGTCATGCGGGTCCTAAGGGACATGAATCTCTCAAAGCTGGTCAGTTTGAATGATTAATTCAAATAAATAAATGATTATTGTTCAAATAAATCTACATGTGAATATATTTGATAGATCGACGAAGATGAGCCACTCTTCCTGAGCTTGATTGAGGACCTCTTCCCAGGCATTCAGCTTGATAAAGCAGGCTACCCTGAACTCGAGGCAGCCATAGACAAACAGGTAGAATATGTTTTCTGCATGGTGATGGTAATGTTATCATCCGGAGCTGCTCTACTGCTTCAGGACCTGGATGACTTGCTGTGTCGACCATCAGTTCAAGACCTTAAGCTGAAGCGCACTTGGGCTTGGCAGAAAGGCAACGATGCAAAACATAACAGCAAGTCAACTTCTTGAACTTCTTAAACAAAACCAAATGAAGGTTTTGGAGTGGTTGTAGTCAAAAGTCTGGACTTGGATTTGAGTGAAATGCTGTGGCATGACCTTGAAAAGGCAGTGGACAACCCTCAAATATCTCCACAGAGATGTGAAAGACTGATTGGCAATTATAGAAAACTCTTGAGTTCAGTTGTTGCTGCTGAGAGTGGCCCAATCACTTAATTACTTTTCACACACAGAGCCAGGTAGATTTTTCCCCCTTAGTAAATCAAAATCACCCATGTAACAATGGCATTTAATGTATACTTTGATTCTCTTTGATGTATCATTTGATTAATGATCTTAAACAAAAAAATTGTGAAAGAGAGAGAGAGAGAAACTCAGCTTTCTTTTACTCCATTTGACAAATTTAATAACACAAGTGTTTATCTTTGTCTCTGAGCTTAAATTTTACTCTTCGCATTAATAACATAGTGAAAACTGGATTTTCCCTCCCAATAAACATTGCCAGAATCTACCTCATTCTTTCCCCAGAAAACACAGAGGTATTAATGCACACATTTGTCTCCAGCTATATTTGATTATTGGAGCCCTCCTTATTCGGGTATTCATTAAAAAATAGTAATAATGTAACAATTTAAAAACCCTTCTGCTTAGGACCAAAGAGAGAAAGAGCACATTACACCCATTTTCCATGCCCTACATTGGCTCCTTGTATGTATCAGGACGAGCTTTAATGTTCTTTCATTCATTTATATAACCCTTCATGGTTGCCCTGCGATTGACTGGCAACCAGTTCAGGGTCTACTGCCCGAAGCCAGCTGGGATAGGCTCCAGCGCCACCCCCCTCGCGACCCTTGTGAGGACAAGCGGTTAAGAAAATGGATGGATGGGTGGAACCCTTCATGATCTTGGCCCCTCTTATCTGGCTGGTCTTGTTTTACCATATCCACCTTCACAAACCCTCAGGTGTTTCCGTATCCTTCTAGTAATAATACCCAGAGTGAGATGGAAGACCCATGGCAAGGTGTGGGGTGGATGGGAGGGATTTTACTGGACATCATGTGACATTTCTATAGCAGATTGTTTACAGAGATGCACTCACGGTTTTTAAGTTTGTTGTTGCACATGCAAAGACCGCTGTTTCAAGTAATCTTCCTCCTCAGGTTGAAGATGCAGGTCTGATCTGTCACCCACCCTGGAAACTGAAAGTCATCCAGTTATTTGAAACTCAGAGGGTCCGACATGGCATGATGGCTCTGGGGCCCAGTGGGGCAGGAAAGACCACTTGTATCCATACACTGATGAGGGCGATGACAGGTGGGACCATAACACTGTCAGATTTGCTTATACAGTTTAAAAGAAATGAAGAGCTGTTTTAAAAAAAACAAAAATATAACATGCTGTAAATCAAATTTGAAAAATCTGTGAGGGTAAACATTTACCCAGACCTGCAAATTTTACACATCTTGTTCCTGAAAAGATGTCTTCATGTTTATATGCAATACATGTCCTACTAGAGTGTGGTCAACCTCACAGAGAGATGCGCATGAACCCCAAAGCCATTACCGCACCTCAAATGTTTGGTCGACTTGATGTGGCTACAAATGACTGGACTGACGGCATCTTCTCAACACTCTGGAGGAAAACTCTTAAGGCAAAGAAAGGTCAGTTATTGTATACATTTATGCATGATAAAGCTCTTCTTCAAAATGGTTATCTCCTTAACAAACTGTTATTTGATATTATCTTTATATTATTAGCACAATTAACATTAGCATCCATTTTCTTTCGCTTATCTGGGTTCGGGTCGCGGGGGCAGCTGCTTTAGAAGGGAAGCCCAGACTTGCCTCTCCCCAGCCACTTCATGCAGCTCTTCCAGTGCAATCCCAAGGCATTCCCAGGCCAACCGGATTTCTCCAACGTGTCTTGGGGCATCCCCAGGGCCTCGTGCTAGTGGAACGTGCCCGGAAAACCTCACCAGGGAAGCGTCCAAAGAGTCAACCTAACCAGATGCCCGAGCCAACTCATCTGGCTCCACTCAATGCAGAGGCGTAGCAGCTCGACTCTGAGTTCCTCCCGGTTGGTGGAGCTTCTCACCCTATCTCGAAGGGAGAGCCCCAAACACCCTGTGGAGTGAACTAATTGTGGCTGCTTGTATCCTGGATCTTGTTCTTTCAGTCGTAAACCCACAACTTATGACCGGCAAATCTTCACTTTCCGGCTCAACTCCCACTTGACCGATACGGAGTCCGCATCACTGCAGACCTTGCACCGATCTGCTTGTCGATCTCCCGCTCCGTGCTTCCCTTGCTCGTGAACAAGACCACAAGATACTTGAACTCCTCCACTTGGGGCAGAATCTCATCCCTGACCTGGTGAGGGCACTCGACCCTTTTCCGACTGATTCTAACCCCAACCGTTTCACACTCGGCTTTGAACCGCTCCAATGAGAGTTGGAAATCAGAGCTCGATGAAGCCCGTTCCACACTATCACGCCCTTCCAGGTCTCATTTTCATTGCCCATGTGAGTATTAAAGTTCTCCAGCAAAAAAAATAAAAAAATGGAGTCAACTGCAGGAGTGGTCTCCAGCATCCTCTCCATGGACTACTAAAAGGGTGACAAAGTACAAAATGACCCCTTCAAAGTAATCCCCTTGTTGCCTAAAGCTTCTCTGCTACACTTTTGTGTACTTGGAAGGATTCTTGTGGGATTCTGCAGCCCAAATATCTTGAGGTTGCCCACTAAGTGTGGATCCCTTTGATGACCAGTTGAGTCTGGAAAAATCACACACACCCAGGTCCGGGTGAGTAGGGATATAGTTTCAACATCCAATGTTCTTCTCGCTTTTCGTTTTAAGTAGCCATGAGTTGCTCTGCCACCATTTTGGTCTCTTATCGCCCACTAATGAAGTCAATGCTGCAACTGTTGGTTAATCATCTGGCCCACATTGAAGTGAAAAAAAGTTCGTATCAAATCCCTTCTTTGTCTTTGACACCAGTTCTGAAACTTTTCTGACTTCATTCTATGTGAAGATAAGCAGCTCATGTTTGTTTTCAATGGAGTGCATAGACTCAGAACTGCATCTTCTCTGCTTAGTAGCATGAAGGAATTGAAGAAACATGAAAGGGAGTCCCTGGAGAGCTCAGAACTGATTCCTCATTGGGGTCCTTGCAGATGAAATGTCGTCTCTTTTTTTCTTGGGAATCTGTGTGAAAAGCAGTAATGTTCTATGCCACAGAAAAGTTTAATTGCCCAGGGACGTCCTTGCACTCGTAGCTCATCACGCTAGAGTTTGTTTTATCTTCCTATATTCCTTGGGAGTTCATTAAAGATGCTTACTGGTGTGAATTTACAGTATATGTGTTTGCTTTCATGCAAGCACTTTTTATGTGCTGCTTGCAGTTCACCTCACAAGAAGATGCGTGTGGGTCATTCGGGCATGTTATAAAAGCCGCTGCAGCTAGTGATTTTTTTATTGCAAACTTGTTTAAGGATTGTACTCCCTTTATTTCGATGCACTAAATGTGTCCGTCGCTGCTTATTCATTTTATTGTTATCTCAAGCTATCAAATTGAATTTTTCAAAAGTGAACATGATGCAAATTTTCAGGAGAACACATATGGATCGTCCTCGATGGACCGGTTGATGCCATCTGGATAGAGAACCTTAACTCAGTTTTGGATGACAACAGAACTCTTACTTTGGCAAACGGAGACCGTATACCCATGGCACCCAACTGTAAGGTGGTTTTTGAACCGCATAACATCGACAATGCCTCTCCGGCCACTGTATCGCGCAACGGCATGGTGTTCATGAGCTCCTCTGTGCTCAGCTGGAGCCCTATATTGGAGGTAAAGAAAAATGACCATTGTGTTGATGATGGTATGAAATGGAATGAAATTTAAATTCTTGATAACATTTACACATTGTCAGATCTCGCTTACCTTGCCGACTCTCCGTTCAATGGGTTAAAGCTCCCTTTTATCTCCACCCGCTGTAACACGGTCAAAGTTGAGGAGTTGAAGGGGAACTCTCCAAGCCGGCTGCGCGAAGGATTCGTTTAGGTTCTCACCGCGCCGGTTTTAGAGCGTCAGTCCGGTCTTACTTCAGATAAAACCCTTATTGAGTAATAGGGATGTAACCATATCTAAATGTCACAATACGATATTATCACGATATGAACCTCGCAATACGATAATTATCACGATAGTGTGGTGGTGTTGGCAATATAAAAAAAAAAAACTCATAATACTATATACTTTATATCAACCTCTGAGTTTTCGCTATATCCATGCCACTATGCTAGTATGGTCGCCGCCCTCCGCCATCTTGAATCTGTAAACAATGCACTCATGTTACTATTGGCTCAGCAGCATAAAGTATAATTGTCTATGTAGTTCATAATGCTGTGCTTGGCTGAAGCAGGTGAAAAGTAACATTTCTTGATGGAAATGTGGTGTTTTAAATATCATAGCATGACAATGGCAATATTGTGGCAATTTTATTATTTTTATTTATTTATATATAGTTATTGTTACATCCCCATTGAGTAACCAATTCGAAACAAGGATAAAATCTGAACACACTCTTCTTACAGCGGCTCCTTCTCTAAATGATCGGTTGCACTTGTTAAGACCTAAATAAGTTAGCTGGTTTTGTTAAAACCCCTCGGGCTCATTTCGTAATCTAAATTAAGATGAAGTAACTTTATAGGTTCAGGGAATATCAGTTACCGATTGTAAGATATAATAGTTTGTTCGCTAAAAGACCTAAGTAGTTGTTAGAAGTATGACTGAGATACATCTAAAAGTTAAAAAGGGGTAAAATGAGATGCTTCTTAAAGTTAAGAAGAAGTAAAGAACACTACAGAAACGGGATGCCTTGTTGCTTTTACTGCTTACTTAATTTGCATAAAACTAACATTCCTACTTGTGTCCAGGGGTGGTTGAAAAAACGCTGCCCCCAGGAGGTGGAGGTTCTGAGGGGGCTCTTCTCTTCCTCCTTCACCAAACTGTACCGCTTCTGTGTACAGTCACTTGAGTTCAAAATAGACCTGCTTGAGGCTTTTGTCATCATGCAGTGCATCAACATGCTGCAGGGACTCATACCAACGAAGGTGGGTTTGCTATTAGCAAGAGACAGGCTCTTATTATGCATGTATTCGTTTATACATAAAAAAAAAATAAAAAAAAGGAGTCATCTTTAAGTTGTTAATAATGCTACGGGGCTAATATGTTAGAAGTAAAGCCAGAAATAAAAAAAAAATAAAAAAAATTAAAAAAAGAGAGCAATGATGATGACATGTCAAATCGGTAAAATTACCGAATGAACAATACTGAGTTCTCCGGAAAAAAAATAAAATAAAACTGAAATCGCTTAGTCTGTATAAGCACGGTCTGTACTGTCTGCTACCTGAGCGGTCATTATAAGGGCTGCATGCAGTCTAAATTTGACCACCAAATTGACAGTCTAGGGTCGCCATGGCAATCAGAAATGCTATTCCCCTTATTATCAGCCAACGTACCATCGAGAAACATTTGCTATTTTAATATGCAACCAATGCACATTGTTGCTTTGATGATGGTAATTGCCCCCCCTGTTTTACTAATGATAAGTGTTACCTCACAGGAACAGTGTGCCGACTTATCTCGAGAGCACTTGGAGCGCCTGTATGCATTTGCCGTGATGTGGAGCGCAGGAGCCGTCCTTGAACTAGATAACCGGAAGAAAATGGAGATATGGCTACGAGGAAATGACAGCATTCATCTAAACTTGCCTGACATCCCTCCCGACAGCGAGGACACCATGTTCGACTACCATGTCACAACTGACGGTAGGCGTGAGCGTAGCAGAAGAAAGAGGCTGTCACTTGTGGTTGAGGAAAAAAAGTCCATCAATGCATTACCCATTAATAATTGCAAATATCTAAATAATGTAGGCTTTTATAAAATGCCTTATTTGCCTTATTACTGGTCATATGGTCCTAATTCATAAATGCACAACCACTACCCTCCCGTAGAATGTCTTATTTTTTGTTGTGTAGTTAAAATGACTCTTTGTTCCAGCAAAAATATACTCGAGTACTCGATAGAATTTTCTGTTGAGTATTCAAATACTAAAATACTTGATAGCTGCAGCCCTACAGCAACCATTCATACTGACATCATTCGCAACTTTCAACAATTTAGAGTATTCCAGACATGCGTGGGAGTACCTGGAGAAAACCCACATAATTATCAGTATCAGTGTGGGGCCATTGTGCTGTGTACCCTTAAAAATATACCCCCACCCTCCTCCCCACCCAACTGCCGTGTGGTAATGTAATGTATGTACATTCATTTTGTTTTAGGTCAGTGGGTCCACTGGCACACACGAGTGGAGGAATATGTGTATCCATCAGAAATAACCCCGGAATATAGCTCCATCTTGGTTCCCAATGTGGACAATGTTCGAACTGACTTCCTGATACAGACCATCGCCAAGCAGGGCAAGGTGATGTTCAAAAACCATAAATAATTCCATATTCTTTATGTCATTTTTGTTATTTCACTCAGAAGAACATTCGTGAGGTTCGATGTCTCTTATTGGTTGAAAAGGTCGGTTGCTGTTCTCTTTTACCCTTAAAGTTAGAGCAAGAGTTAGAGTGTGAACACTACGTTAACAAACAAACAAAAAACATGGACCACTTTTATTATTTGAATTTGAATCTACATTTTGGAAGGAACCATGACACTTTTGACCAACTCATCATGAAATTTGGACTCGTGTTTCAAATGGGCGTTAATACATCTGTGAAGGAGCATATTCAGTATACATCACTCTACACATCCCCATTAAGTGCCTTTTAATCCGACTCTACACCTATTTTTGAGCTTTGTTTCTTGCCTGTTCAATAGACCCATCTCATACACAGTTTCAATCGATAACATCACAGCATGACTCGTTGCTGGTACGCTTAAAATGCAAATTGAAAATAGCGCCGTCTTAAAAGCCCATTAAATTTGCCACAACATGCAATTCATTTCAAGTCCTCTTTGTGTGAGCATGCATGCATGAGTTTGGTCTCATTAATAATGCATGCACCTCATGTGTAGGACCACGATCTAACTGACAAGGTAAAATCTCGTGGTGGATAAAATGTACTAGTTACCTTTAGTTAATAACGAAATTCAAATATCGTAATATTAAAGTCATGTATTTAAAGCAATGTAACTTGTTTACTTTTAATTACTTTTGGATTTCTCTAATACAAAATGTGTTAATGAAGAAATAAATGAAATAACATTACAATGTATATATTTTGCTTTTATATTGGATTTTCTGAGCCCACATTGTACTTGAAAAATAATTGTTTTCCTATCCTAAATGTTTTATATTTGTTAAATTAAACTCCTTCAAACCCAATAATGTGTAAAAATGTTTTTTTTTCAATACTTTGTTGGTCACTCCCAAAAGCGTGTTTACATGTTTTTTTTTCATGTTTTTTTTTATTCAAGAGCATATAGAAAGCTTTGATGCAACTTCTGACATTAAGAGGTGGCTCAACGTAACTGCTGTTTTTAAAAAATATATATTTAAGTCCAGCAGGTGGCAGCAGAGTATAAGAGATCAGCCAGCTTTCTTTGTCATTGTTTTCGCCAGAATGGGAATATTGACAAAACTTAGCTATATTCTAATGCTAATTCTGATGCAGCCTCTGAACTGCAGAGAACGGGTGAAGCAATGGTAGTAATTACAAAAACGGCCAGCAGGTAGCAGCAGAGTATAAGAGCTCAACCAGGGCCATGTTGCAGCAAAGCTCATCTACCCACAATTTTAAACAGATTTGTGAATAATGATGAAACTTAGCTATATTCTAATGCTAATTGCTGAAAAACGGAAACAGATACAAATATACTTTTTTTTCCTGATGAAAGAAGAAATTCTAATCTTTCCATGTTTTTATAGTAATAAAACACAATATTCTGTGGGCCTTCAAAATCAGTCAAAATTCAGAAGCGGAGGGGATTGCTTCAGTGAAAATGGCTGGGAGTGAATGGGTTAAATGATCATCTTTGAACAACATGGTTTTTTTAAGCAAAAATAAAATGCAGAAGAGTTCAATGAAGGGATATAGTCTTATTACATTTTTGTATAATAATTTCTAAACAATATGCATACATTTTTTGGGCCACTAAGAACATTGTGAGTTGACAAATTTTAATTGTATATTTATTTAGCAATATAAAAAACATTGTCCTAATTATGTGCTGCTTTTAACAGTTAAATAGTAGAAAGACAAATGTCACAAAATCACTTTCAAGGTCATGGAAATTAATTGAGAAATGATGCATCTACCTTCATTTTTAAGTATCAATATTGGCGTTTACTTGGTATTGGATCGATACAAAAAATACTCAATATCACACACCATTAGGTACAATGAAACGCTTTATAAAACTCACAAAATTACTAACACTGCAACGTGTGTTTGTTTGTTTTTCAGGCTGTTTTACTGGTTGGAGAGCAAGGGACAGCCAAGACAGTCATGATTAAGGGCTACATGTCAAAGCTCCATCCTGAGACACACATGGGAAAGAGTCTAAATTTTTCCTCTGCCACCACACCACTCATATTCCAGGTGATGTACAGACATCCAGCTCCTTAGACTTGAATAATTTAGTCTTCTGCTGCATGTTGTGTGTCTTTAACTTCAACCTACCATGCACAATGCTTGAGGCTCCACATCTGTTATCCTTTAAAAAAAGAGAGCGCTAGATTTAAGATGATTTCATCTATTAGAGATGGGTATGCGAAGTAATATTGATTTGTGTGCCTGATGGACAGTGTGCAGGATGAAGGTGAGACCACAGTCTTGTCTCTGTCTCAGGCTTAGCAGTTTATTGATCAGGCTGTCATGATGGATTTGATCCCACAGCGGCTCTGTTTTGTTTCTTGTCGTCTTCTTCTTGGGAAATATGTCTCTAAATTGTGTCCTGTTCTTTCTTTTTAAGAGAACTGTTGAGAGTTATGTGGATAAGAGGATGGGGAGCACTTATGGACCCCCAGCCGGGAAAAAAATGTCAGTCTTCATCGATGATATCAACATGCCTGTCATCAATGAGTGGGGCGATCAGGTTTGGAATTAAAGTGACATTACCGTATTTTAAAAGAAAAAACACCACTATACATTTTTGTTTTGGACACAGGTTACAAATGAGATTGTCCGTCAACTAATGGACCAGAATGGGTTCTTCAATCTAGAAAAACCAGGAGAATTCACTGGCATTATTGACATCCAGTTCCTGGCCGCTATGATCCATCCAGGGGGGGGCCGTAATGACATCCCGCAGAGACTCAAAAGACAATTTTCCATCTTTAACTGTACACTGCCCTCCAATTCGTCAATTGACAAGATCTTTGGTAATCATAAAACCAGCCAAAGTAGAATCTCTATGCATTGAAACATTTAGTTATGCCACCATCAACTACGTGCAGGTGTGATTGGGGAAGGCTACTTCTGCGCACGCCGCAGTTTTGCTGATGATGTTCGAAGCACAGTACCCTTCCTGGTGTCCATGACTCGACATCTTTGGCAGCTGACTAAAGTTAAGATGCTTCCAACTCCTGCCAAGTTTCATTACGTCTTCAATCTTAGGGATCTCTCCAGGGTCTGGCAAGGCATGCTAAATACCACTGCAGAGGTGGTCAACTCTACCCAGGTGAGAGGACACGCATCAAAGCACAACTGAGCAATTTGACCTTTTGACTTTTCAGTAAGACAACTCTTAAACATAACTCCCTTTTGAAGTCTGGTGCCCAAATACTACAATTTTGCCGTTAGGGGGGGGGGCCAAAAATCGATTCTCATAAGAATCGCGATTCTCATTTAGTACGATTCAGAATAGATTTTAAATGTCCCAAAATCGATTTTATTTAAATTATTTGATACTGTCTTGTCTTTGTCTGTGTGTGCCTTTATTTGGAGCGCTGTTCATGTTGTACCCGGTTTGGCCACTGAGGGGGCAGTGTGGTTCCACGCGGTCTAATACACTGTTAAGTTGTAGCCACATTAGAGAGTAGAAGGAAGAAGTCACGATGAAGTTATTTCAATAAAAGTTAGGTTTTTTCAGCGTGGAACCGTTCTTTTGAGTGATAAAAGTGCCACCAGTAGCGCGCTAATTAGCATTAGCGAGTCAGACTGGAGTAGATCATTACAATTCCTTGCACATTTATAGATTGAAGCAAAAATCATTGTCAATCAAATAACTGTGAATAAAAAAATCGCCCTTAATCGAAAATCTATTCTGAATCGTATCGCAGACCCAAAAATCGGAATCGAATCATGAGACATTCAAAGATTGCCATAGGCGCCCAACTAACTTTGTTGATTGAACCTGCGTGTACACCACGTTTCTGGATTGGGAGCACATAATGCTAGCAGTGAGCTAAAATCCTTGGCTATGATTAGGAAATGAGATTTTACTGACGTACTTCAACAACAACTGTGTCAGATGAATGAATGGAATGACACATTGCTTGCATTATTATCATTGTGGTATTAAATATTATATTCATATTCCATCCCATTTGAGCAGCACTCACATATTGTAACAAAAAACGGGTTCTCTCCCACCACTCGTGTCGGCTCTGCCTCCCATTTGTCACGCAAAACGTTAGTAAAATTCAACACATGCTAATTGGTCCCATAAAAACTGACATATGCTTCATCTGCACGTCAGCCTCACAGTCTGCTTGTCTATGTTCAATTAAGTAGCAACTTTAATTTCTTGTTGACAGCCTGAGGCTTTATTTCCTTTTCCAGGTGCTGTTGTCGTTGTGGAAACATGAATGCAAACGAGTGATAGCTGACAGATTTATCATGCCTGAAGAAGTGGAGTGGTTTGAACAGGCTTTGGCAAAACTGGTAGGGGACACCCTTGGCGATAAAGACAAGAACTTTGTGGACCTCGGCGTGGACAGCTACTTTGTTGACTTTCTACGAGATACACCTGAAGCAACAGGTAGAATAACATCACATTACAGCTACACTATTTGAACTTCTAGAAGGCCATGGTCCTAATATGAAACATTTTCATCATAGGAGAGGAGGCCGAAGATTCTGATATGGATTTACCCAAAGTGTATGAGGCCATTGAGGCGTTTGAGAGCTTAAAGGGGAGACTGAACATGTTCCTGGGTCTTTACAATGAGAGTGTCAGGGGTACTGGCATGGACATGGTCTTCTTTCAGGATGCAATGATACATTTGGTCAAGGTAATGTAAGCCTCATGCTTAACTATACATTTATCGCAATTTTTTTTGTCTTTTTTTGTTGTCTTTTTAATTAATCATGTTTTGTGTGTGTTTGTATTTGTGTAAGGTCTCAAGGATAATCCGGACTCCTGGAGGTAATGCCTTGTTGGTTGGTGTTGGAGGTTCAGGAAAACAGAGCTTGACGAGACTGGCCTCATTCATCGCCGGGTACAAGATTTTCCAGATCACTCTTACACGGTAGGCTACTATTATTTTGCTATGCATTAAATGTACTGTACTTACAAAAGCGTCGTTCGGTAACTCTTGCTAGGGAAAAGCACAATTCTGTATAACAGAATAAAAGCCTTAATGCTAAAATAAGAGTGCCTAGACAAACTAGACTAAACAAGACTGACTAATAGGATAGCAACTGACAACATTATCATCACGGAAATAATAATAATAATAAACAATAATACTTCACATAGCAACCGTATAGCAACTACAAAATGAAAAAAAAATGACTGGACAAAAGAAGACTAATATTTCACATAGCAACTGTATAGCAACTACAAAATTAAAAAAAGACTAGACAAAATAAGACTAATACTTCTCATAGCAACTGTATAGTAACTACAAAGTAAAAAAAAACAGACAAAATAAGACTTAATACCTTACATAGCAACTGTATAACAACTAAAAAATACAAATGACTAGACAACATATAACTAATACCTCACATAGCAACTGCATCATCGTCACCATCATCATCATAAGGAACAACATAATACAAGAACATAACAATTCAATGACTCCATGATCCAACCCAAAACACAGTCATAAGAGGAGGTATGCGTTTAGAATAATGGGATTTTTCAAAACGAGAAAAGACTGAGCCACTTTTTGCCAGCACAAAGAGCCCATACTGTGAACCCCCATTTTATCATTGACTCCTCGCATTCACACCTACGGACACTTACAAAGCAAATTAGAGTAGTTCAACTCTCCGAAATGTGCAGTGACTTCTTTTTGTTTTGTGCGACAAAGCAATTTAAGTTGCATCATTCCAGAGCTGCTATGCAAGATTGGATTCAAATGCAGTCCTTCAAATTTAGAAGGAATTGAATGGAACTGCTTGAAAGTCTTCTTAACCTTGTTCTTGCGTTCTCTGTGAAAAAATTCCATTGTCACCTGTGAGCCTTTTTCATTTCATTGGGGTTTAGGTAAACATTTCATTTTCAACTGTCTTTTATCTCTGCTTTCTTCCTCTTGCCTCATTGTTCCTGCCTATTTTTTGCCTGAATATCTTTCTAACCCTGGTCTATGTGCATTTGTCACCGTTGGATTTCCTTTCTAGTTCCCCTTGCAGAGTGATGTTTGGCTGCTTAGTACTAATGAGTGATTCTTGTGTTCCTTCTTCGGCCCGTGTGGGGCAAGCCAGAAAGTCAATAACTTGTCTCCAAATCTTATTGTCTACTCTGCTTTCTCATCATTCCTGTCAGTCTCTCTCTTTTTCGCTGTCTGTGTCTTTGCAAAAACTTTTGTTCTCGTTATGCTTTGTATGCTTGCTTGTTTTGATGGTCTCTCGCCACCTCCCTCTCTCAGTTGATGTTTCAGCTCTGTCTCTGTAATTTGTCGGAATTCACACACAAACAAGTTGCACAAGCAGAAAATGAAACAGCCCCACATACTGCACATGGAAATGAAAATTTTATATTTCCAACACACTGAATATCTCTTGAAGACATTTAACATGAACAAACAAAACAAAGAACTAAGTAATGGCACCTTGTGTTTGTATCTGCACAGACACTTATTAATGTATATAACAGAATTTGAGGCAATCTTGACACTGTTAGAAAACGATCCTTAAGTTTTCCGCGTGTTCGGAATGTTGATTTTCTGAATACAGACTTGAGATCGGTGAACAGGTCCTTCGAAGGATTTATTTTACAGAAATTTCTGGACACAGACAAGTTACAGACAAGAGAGAAGTTCCCCTTGCCAGTGTGTCGATCCCTCCCAATTGTAGTCGTCTTATACTTTCAGCATAGCGGTTCCCCCAAACCCCTCCCCTCTTTCTCAGCCAAGACAGACAGCACTCAATACACATTGACAGATGGCCGATTGATGTGGAAATATAATATACATACCATAATATAAATATTAAATATAAACCAATGATGCAGAAATGAAAGTATGTTCATTTATATGCAATCAATATTTAATGAGCACTTGTTTTGCATGAATTGCTTCAGCAGTACAGAACGTTGTGGCATAAACATGATCAGCCTGTGACACGACTGAGGTGTTAGAAGCCCTGCTTACTTTGATAGATAACACAATTTTGGTCGTTTTTTGCAGTAGGGTCATCAAATAAGCATCTCCCTAATGCTTGCCAGCAGAAGGCAAGCATTACGTACTCTAACCTTTACTGGTTGACAGCTGCTTTGACTTTGGACTTCAGAAAACAGTCTGTCCTTGATTCACAAATGGAAAGCTAATTTTATTGTTACACTGTATGCTAATGGGACCATTGAGCAACACAGTACACTTATTGTATTTATCATTATTTATTTAAATTTTATAGTTGTTTTGTCCTTAGCAAAAGTAAGACACTTCTAAAGTTGTCTACGGTTCATGAGCGGCTCAATACCAGGAATACACCACTTCACCAAATTCCTTCAGATTATGTTTATCACAGTGCGGCTTTTGATACAGCCACTTCTGCCTCAGTCCATTCTTCACAAAGGTCCCCCAAATTGTAAACATTAACTTGCTTGGATACAGAACATTGAGAACAGCCTCTTCCTTAAGCAAGAATATTTTGCGGGTTTCAACTCTTGCGGAAGGTGACAATGATGATCATTTGAAGAACAATCAAGTCGCCATGATTGTGGAGACATGTCAGCTTCATTTCATTTAAAGGCTCAGGGAACTTTTTAAAGTGTTAAAGTAAATAGGTGTTTTTAATTAGGTGCTCTCAACTAATTAGGTAGATGTTTCTTAAACTATGTTGTTGGAGTTACTAAACAACACCAGTGTTTTATGCGCTTTCACCGAACCCTTCTTCATTGAAAAGTAATTGTTATTATATATATTTTTTCAAATTGAGGATGTGGGTATAGGGTTTACCGGTGAACAAAATGAACAGGCAAAGTAGTCTTTTCATCGAATCTCTTCACTTTGAATTCACTTTTGAATTGTGTTCTTCCATTTCCATGCATTTTAAAGGAAGTGCTCCTTTAGTTTTGCTAGATAGCTAGTTGTGCTGGAATAGAATTACTCAACTTGGCATTGAAAATCATGCAGTTAGGACACTGACATCCATCACTCCAAAACCGCAGTAAAAAAAATAAAAAATGGAACCCAGGGGCAGCATATACAATGAATACAGCAGAGGCCCCGGAATTAAACCCTGTGGAACACCATACATTCCGTTATTCATGTGAATTCATATTGCGCATATTCTTTCGACCACTTTCTTTCTTTGCTTGACATAATATGAAGGGATTAAAATAAAAAAGACGTAACATCACGACAGTCAGAAGTTGACTACTGAGCGCACCAAATTCCCTGCAGCACAGATAGGCCAATATAGCGTGATCACCTGCAGCCAATGATGGCCAAGTATCATCGCGAATCATTTGAGTCGGTGTGTGTGTGTCCTCCGCTGAACCCCTGAGACTGACTCACTGAACTACCGGGGTTTCGAACCACTGTTTTGAATGTAGTTTTTAAACTCTCTGTTTTGAGATTTCTTTGAAATCTAAAGTGCGTTGCAAATAAATTCTTATTAATATCGTGAGGTGGTTAACTTGCGACAATTCTTTTCCAGTTCCTACAACACCACCAACTTGATGGATGACCTGAAAGGTTTGTACAAGACAGCAGGTTTGCTCGGAAAAGGCCTCACCTTCCTCTTCACTGATAACGAAATCAAAGAAGAGTCCTTCCTTGAGTACATGAACAACGTTTTGTCATCTGGAGAGGTGAGGAGCACGCGCTTCAAAAACGTAGACATATGAATGGAACTTGTGATGACTCTTTCATTCAAATCATATCTAGGAAGCACAATGACACAACAATCTCTTTATTCTTCACAATTAAAATATTGAAGTGTGTATTGAGTGTTTTGGGCAAGGTTCCCCTGAACATGTTAGTATTAAATTGTGCAGCTCGAACGTACAATCATCTTTTACATTTAGCACAATTTTGAGAAAGGACCAAAGATCTGCAATAAGGATGTCAGTTGAAAGTGCCCAAATGCATGTTTTCCCCCTTCAGTAGTAAACGCAGCAGGTAGCTTCAAGGTCAAGTGCCTATGTTAACACATTTGTCTGATTCAGTGCCCGGCACTACTCTCTGTAATGCGTACAATCCTTTTCATGGGGTTAAAAGCAAAAAGAGCATTTCTAGAGTACTCCTCTGCTCTCCTCTGTGTTATCGTTATTGGTTTGTTCTTTCATCCATCGCTCACATATGTTTGTCTTCCTCCAAACGTCTATGATTCCCTACCTCTCTGTTATGGGTAATTTACCTTCCATTTACCTCTCATCATCTGGTTCTCCTTTCTCTTTGTTCTTTCACAAATTTTCTTTCATTACCCATCTTACTTTTGCTTCCTTGTCCATTTCCACCAACAAGTTCAACATTCTCTTCTTTCTTCTTTTCTCACATCTTTAGTTCCCTGTTGGTGCTTGAGTTATAATGGTGTTTATCCCAAAAATGTGAAATGTCTCTCTGTCTCTGTCTCTGTCTCTGTCTCTGTCTCTGTCTCTGTCTCTGTCTCTGTCTCTGTCTCTGTCTCTGTCTCTGTCTCTGTCTCTGTCTCTGTCTCTGTGTCTCTCTCTCCCTCTCCCCCCCTATCCCCCACCCCTCTCTGAAAGCCATTCAAGTATTACAGAATACCCATAATAAAATTTAATTATTCCCCAAGTTCAAACTATAACAAAATTATTTGATTATATGGTTCATAGGAGATAATAATGGAATTAATTATGGGTACTCACCAGTTGTCAAATTTTGCAAAGTATTCCAACACCATGCAGCTTATCCCTCATAAAGCGATAAGATGAGGCAAGTTCTACCTTATTTCTTAAAGCCACGTTGAATTGGATTATTATGCTCTGTAGTAACATACACGGCAATCATGGCGTATCACATTTACCGACGCATTTCATTGTGAATCTTCAAGGTTATGCACTGGAAGAAGCAAACCATTAATTAGCACAAATAATAGGAAAGTCAGACTGCATTTTGCCAAAATGCTCAAATTCAACCATCAAAAATCCAGGGAGAATGTGTTGTGGTCTGATGAGACAAACATTAACTTTGATTTAAGGCTACGTTTTGACCAAGATCTTCTCATCTGTCAAACCATAAATGATTATCTGTGAAACACTGTGTAGGTAATGTCGGCGCTTGGGCTTCTTCTCGGGTACACTTATAATATAGCAGCAGCAAAATTAACTCCAAAGTCTACAGAACTGGCAGATTGGTCTGCCAATTTAACGAAAGCTTGCAACCAAGCTGACAGAAGAGGCAGCAAGATACAGACACAAAACACACAGCTGAAACCACAAAGGAGTTCATCAGTGGAAAGAAGTGAAAGATCTGTCTTTTTTCCCAATACTTTTGCTCAAACTATAAATGTGTTGTTGTTTTGCAAATATGTTATGTTCCAGATCCAGAACCCAAAGTTTTCAGTCTACAGCCAAAAAAAAGTTCATAGATTAGTCCAATCATCATTTTTTTCATAACCCTCTTTGTGTCTGCTTCTTTCTCTACTCCTTGCTTACCTAACGGAGAGGGCGGAATTGAGATGGGAATCAGGGGGCACTGTATGTGTGTTTGCAGTGTTTTTTTTTTTTAATGGTGGCATGATAGAGATAGAGAGAATTTGATGGGGTATGTGTGAGAAAGGTGACTGAGATGGTGATGAGAAGCAAAAGGGAGGAGAGCAATTTTACTGAATGTAGGCTTGTTGTCATTGTTGGCTAGCAGATGGTATGCCGGGAGATGGTCTCACACACACACACAAACACAAACACAGACTGTCTCATTAGTGAGCATGTACCAGAGTGAAAAGGTGCAAAAAGCAAGGGCATCACCCCGGTAGTTAACTATGGACAAAGCCGACCTATTAGGAGGCAGCAGGTACTGTGTTTGAATCAAAGAATCACTGTTCAGGGATTTGCATTCAAAACAATTTTTTTAGATTTCACTTTTTAACACTGGTCATTTTTAACATGTTTTACTAGGATTTTAGGGTAGCAAAAGCAAGAGCTGCATTTTAATCTTAATCTTGCATGTAGTTTATAAAGCACACATTTTTGCACAATAAAGGATACGTATGACAAAATCAGTGGTGTGATTTTGTGCATTTCTGTCCTCAGGTGTCGAACCTGTTTGCTCGGGACGAAATAGACGAGATCCTCAGTGACCTCGTCCCGATCATGAAGCGAGAGTTTCCGAAACGGCCGCCCACCAACGAAAACTTGTATGACTACTTCATGTCACGAGTTCGACACAACCTTCACGTTGTCCTGTGCTTTTCACCCGTTGGGGAAAAGTTCCGCAACAGGGCTCTAAAATTCCCGGCACTGATATCTGGTTGTACAATGGACTGGTTCAGACGATGGCCGAAAGATGCGCTTGTTGCAGGTGCATGTGAATACTTGTGTACTTCCTAGCTAATGTTTTTTTAATTAGTTCAAAATAATGCTCTTTTTCTTTAGCTTTAACCCACAAATTGTGTAATAATAGTCACTTGGCCCTTTTGTTGGTTTGCTGTTGCTCAGGCGTTTAAATATTTCCATTAAGACTGAATGCATGCTAAAAAAATCTGTATGATTTATTTCAATGCACTTTCTGTAATTCTCGCTTTCTGTATTTTGTGTTTTTTCAGTTTCAGAGCACTTTGTGTCAGCGTTTGATATTGACTGCTCACCTCAAGTCAAGAGTGAGGTTGTCCAATGCATGGGCTCTTTCCAGGATGGAGTGGCTGAGAAGTGTGTGGATTACTTCCAGAGGTACAGTATTTTAAAGCCTCTGTGGATGTTAACAATAATAAAACACAACATCATATTAACACATTCAAACCCAACAACGTGTAAATAAGTTTTTGAATAATTTGTCCTTCACGCCCCAAAACGTACTTATACATTTTTTTGTGTGTGTTTTAATGCAAGAGCATACAGAAGGCTTTGATGCAGCTTCTGACATGAAGAAGTGGCTTAAAGCAATGGTCGTTATTACATAAAACTGCCAGCAGGTGGCAGAAGACTATAAGAGATCAGCCAGGGCCATGTTGTAACAAGCTCTTTTTGCCAGTGTTTTCAACAGGAATGTGAATAAAGATTAAACTTTGCTATATTCTAATGCTAATTGCTGCAAAACGGAAACAAATACAATTATAATTTTTTTCCTGATGAAAGAAGAGACTCTAATCTTTCTTTTTGTAGTAGTTTTTTTGTGTTTTTGTTTTTTAGCAACAGAACATAATATTCTGTGGGACTTGCAAAATCAGTCAAAATCCAGTAAAACAGCCGGGAGCGAAGAGGGATGCGTCAGTAAAAATAGCTGGGAATGAATCAGTTAAGCAGATGAAGGATGCTGTGGTTTACATGTTATGGACACCAAAATATAAGGAAATATATGAACAAAATGTAGTGAGTTGAACATCAAGTGATGTACAGTTTTTTTAGTTTTTTTTTATTTATTGCAGATATCGACGCTCCACCCATGTCACACCCAAGTCCTACCTGTCCTTCATTCAGGGCTACAAGAACATCTATGAGGAAAAGAGATCTGAAGTTAAGACACTGGCTAACAGGTACACCAACAACACAATCAAATACGGTTAATATTGAAATTGCTTTAAAGGTGCGTTGTTAAAGCTTTTTCTACATCATGCATGCTTCACCAATGCCCATTGCACCTATCAGCTTTATATTCCCTTTACAGTAGTGTGCAGACCCTGCACACTCCACAGCTTCTTTGGGGAGGGGAGGGGCGGAGTTTTTCTGACCTCATTTGAGGTAATGTCTTTTGTCAACTATGGCTGTCGCTCGTGCACGTACTCGCACGCGCACCATGAACGACCCTGACGCAGATGCTGCAGTTAAGCTTTAGGCCAGAGGTGGCAGTCGCGAGTAAAAAAGTGACAAACTGCACAAAGATCCTTTAAGATAAATATCTGAAGTATGAGGTAGCCAAAAAGGTTGTGATTATTGATTAGACAATATTGACTTTCTGATGCCAGCAAAATGATTGATATTGTCCTAGTAGCCTATTCAGCCAATCATGTGTCTGGTCTTCATGTATTTTTTGGTATACAACATGCTCTAAGACTGTGAAAATAAAGTCTGTATGGTTCGTGTTACGTTGTTTGACAATACTTCAATTTAGGATGAACACAGGCCTCCAGAAGCTAAAGGAAGCTTCAGAGTCAGTTGCAGCACTCAGCAAAGAACTGGAGGCAAAAGAGAAAGAGCTACAGGTGGCCAATGAAAAGGCTGATATGGTAAGTTTTAGAAACTGTTTGTGAGTTTGCGTAGTCACCCTTTTCCTTCCCTGATGACTAATTTCACATAAATGGATGTGTTTTTACTATGGCGTGTTCATTTTACACGAATCGTTTCATCAGTGTGAGAGAGTTTGTCACTTTCATTTCATTGAGTTCATACGCTTTTTTGCACAATATAACACTTGTCTCCCAAAGGTGCTGAAAGAGGTGACAGTCAAAGCCCAGGCAGCTGAGCGAGTAAAAGTTGAGGTTCAGAAAGTCAAGGACAAAGCAGAGGCCATTTTAGACCTGATCTCATCTGACAAGGCCATTGCTGAGAAGAAACTTAAAGCTGCTAAGCCTGCGTTGGAGGAAGCTGAGGCAGCGCTGCAGGTACGGTTTTGGACAAACAGAATATCCTCTCCCACTAAAATGTACCTTTAGGATAAAGGTCTAAAAAGTCAGTAAACTGCCTGTGTGAGATGTTTTATCGAACTCCCATCATAATACTTCCTATTCTTGCTGTGTCAGGTAAATGCAGTCAGACTAATCCTAAATGCTTGGCTATGCCTTAAACGACAGTTTAAAAAGGATCTTTGGGATAGAGTGCCATTTCGTGGCAGTGCAGGTTTTGCCTCCATTCCTGCTACCCTGGAGGGTTTTTGTGTGACAGCGGGTGCGTCTATAGTTAGTGCGGTGCATTTGGCTGAGAAGCTGTATAGTAATTAAAGCATGGCTCCTGGGTGGATGGTTGCATGCAAATCAGCAATGTCAGGTCCCTGATTATTTTTTTTTTATCTTGCTGCGGTGGATGGGAAACGACATCCTAATAGGACAGTGTGCGCCATTCTTTTCAAGTTTTGAAGATGAAAAATTGACTCGTGATTTGCCGTATTTGGCAAGGCTACAGCTGTTCTGCACCTGAGATAAGGCCAAATGTGACTTGTTATCTAACAGCAAAATACAGACACAATGGAAAGGAACTTCGTTTTCTTCTGGCAGTCTAAAGTGCGTAGTGCGTAAACACAGCAGCATAATGTCATCAGTCACTCAGTCTCATTCATTTATTGGATGAAATATTTCATTTCAATCACCCAGCGTTATAAAACGTGTCTAACTGCTACGTCAATATGCTTTCAGCTTGAAATAAATAAATAAATAAATAATTATGATGTTTTGTATTGTTTGGTAAGCTATGATTTGGAATGTACAAAACTTTTTTAAATTACCAGATACATGAAAAAAAAAATGTTTTAAGTATTGCTACTATTTTGAATATTATCGGTATCGGAACTGTCCAGCTGGCAGGAAAGATATTCAATTCTCTATAACACTCGTCATATGCATAAATGTGTTATTTATTAATTTGATATATGTTTTATTCACTGCATATGTCAGAAGTGCTCTATAAAGTCAAACATATTAACAGTTTGGAATTGTAAGAGAATTTTTAATGTACACTAGGGGCAAGGCAGCTTTATTTAGTGCATTTCAGTGCACTTCACATTAACAAAAGTACCACATTTAAAAACAAAAGAGTTAAAGACATTTAAAAACAAAAGAGTTAAAGACATTTAAAAACAAAGTAAAGAAATAAAAAGCATAGTTTTTAAGATGAATTTAAAAGCATTTACGCTTGGGGTTGACTTCACTTCTAATGAAGTATGGAAAAATAAAAAATAAACATGCTATTGGATAATTTGATATAATTTTGCATGTAAAATGAATAATAGCTTGCATAGGCATATTCAAATGTGTTTTTATCGTATGAAACTCTCAGGTGTCAATCAGAAATACTGTACATAACAGACGTCCCACTTAAGCATGGATATTTCCACATAATTCTGAGTTTGATCTATCTTTAGTATGATTAGTATGATAAACAAAAGCATATTTCACGAATAATGCTTAGTTAGCTATAAAACACCCATAATAGGAATAAATATGATTTTATGCATCATTTGGATAGGCTCACTTTTGTTTGATGTTTTGCACTGGAGATGATTACGATAAAACCTCAAACTGTGCAGTGAGCAGAAATCCGAAAAAAAAAGAAAGGCAGACAAGATGAGAAGGAAGGGTCTCGAAAGGTCGCTCTCAGTGGGTTGCTTTGATTTTTAGCTCCTTCTGTCTCGGTCTCTTAAAATAATTCTATGTCTCTCTTCATAGTTGTTGTCTTTACTTACATGCTGTGTATTGCCCTTTTTAGTCTTCTCTCTTTAGTGCTTATGCATTCTCGACTCTTAACACTGAAATGTAAAAAATGTGTGGGAATTTTACTCAAGAGAAAAAGGACATGGGAAGCAAATCTAACCTTGGCTCATTTGTTTGTCTGTCTGTAATTCGCCCCAAACAATTATTCATACACAGATAGCTTCCTCAATTTGTAGAATATGTATTCACTGTTCTGAGCTTCCTTTGGTTTGGGGAAGTCATTTTCTATTCCAGCTTGTTGTGCTCTAGTGTACACAGTCTCACGAGGACACAGTTTGGGATGGAGTAACAAGGAATATTTGGGATTAACATGAATGAATATTGGATATGGAAATGTATTGTAGAATTGACATCAATGAAATGGAATGTGCAAATCAAAAAAATTGATTTTTAAAAAATTATTATAACGTTCCAAAGAAAGCTCCCCTCATAAACTGTACTTTGATATTAGCCCAGACGAGTTAATATCTAGTTTTGATGCAACTCTTCTTTCAACTCAGACAATCAAGCCATCTGACATTGCCACCGTCCGCACGCTTGGGCGTCCCCCACACCTCATCATGAGGATTATGGACTGCGTGCTGCTGCTCTTCCAAAGGCGCGTTAACCCTGTAAAGCTCGACCCGGAGAAGAACTGCAACACTCCATCGTGGCAGGAGTCTCTCAAACTCATAACGGCTGGAAATTTTCTGGGCAGCCTACAGGTAACCGTTGCAAATATAGGCAGCCAAGTGAGTTCCTGGTAGCAGCAAGCAAGTTTGCTGAAAGGGATACTTGACTCCGAGCCATTCTCAGCAATAAGAAGATGATATTTTGTCTATAATTAATGTGATAACTTCATTCTTTTTCATGAACAATTAATCCCTTTAACTCATTCACTGCTATTGACGGCTGTAAACGTCAAAAATTCAAAAAAAAAAAATTCCACTTGTTAACAAGAGTATGAAAACCTAGAATTTTTTTTATTGTACATTGAGAACAGATATAAATGTTGTGATTAATGATGACTTAACTAGTGAAGTCATGCGATTAATTACGATAAAGATTTTAATCGCCTGAAGCCCCAAGTTTTTAATGATATTTTCTTTTTTTTAATTCATTCACTGCCATTGACGGCTATAAACGTCAAAAATTAATTTGATCTATTTCTATTTGTTTAACATTTTTTTCCACTTTTGTTAACAAGAGTATGAACACCTAGAATTTGTTATTGTACATTTAGAACAGATATAAAATTTGTGATTAATCGTGAGTTAACTGGTGAAGTCATGCGATTAATTACGATTAAAAGTTTTAATCGCCTGACACCCCGAATTTGTAATAATCTTCTTTTTTTTTTATTCATTGCCATTGACGGCTATAAACGTCAACAATTCATTTGAACTATTTCTATTAGTTTAACTTTTTTTTTTCCACTTTTGTTAACAAGAATATAAAACCCCCCCAAAAAAATCCATTGTACATTTAGGACAGATATAAAATTTGTGATTAATCGTGAGTTAACTAGTGAAGTCATGCAATTAATTACAATTTTAAAAAAATGATTGCCTGTCAGCCCTAATTTTTAATATATATATTTTTTTAACGAATTTATGGCAGTGAATGAGTTAAAAACCAATCGTTCCACTTGCTGTCGACTGAAAATGACATCACCTGTGCTGAGGAAATAGATAACAACCAATCACGGCTCAGTTTGCTGACCAAACCCAGAAAACAGGTGATTGGTTGTTACCTATTTCCTCAGCACAGGTGATGTCATCTTCAGTCGACAGCAAGTGGAAAATGTGTTTTTAAAGGTATTAATTGTACATGAAAAATAATGAAGTTATCAAATTAATTCTGGACAAAATATTAACTTTTTACTGCTGAAAATGGCTCAATGAGTCAAGTATGCCTCAGAAGGTCACAAGCCTCAGGAAGATGGATTTACAACATAACATAATAATATTTTTGTGAATGCATGTCCTTTACAGGGTTTCAGTGTGTGTTCTCAAGAATCTTGTAGGATTTTATACCAAGTTGCCAAGTGCTGCCACAATACTGTCAACAAAACATGAATAGAGTGGAACCCAATCGGCTCTTGGACTGTTTGATTTTGCTTTTGTTCAAATTTCAAAACATTTGTATTCAATTGTTCAATTGACATTGTGTACCACTTATGCTGAGTGAACTAAAGACGTTTACAATACACTACAACTATTCACACTCATATTCACTCCAACGGGCAATTTAGATTCTCTAGATCAGAGTTGCCCAAGCCCGGTCCTCCAGAGCTGCTATCCAGCCTGTTTTCCATGTTTCTCTTCACCAACACACCTGGTTTCGGATCAGGATCGTTATCAGGCTTCTGCCAAGCTTGCTGATGAGCTGATCATTGGATTCAGATGCGTTGGAGGAGGGAGACATGGAAAACAGGCTGGATAGGCGCTTTCGAGGACCGGACTTGGGCACCTCTGCTCGAGATTAGAGTACTTTGGAACATTTTAACTTGAATGGGATGGTCTTAATTCTTTGCATCTAAATAGCTGATATGTCTGACAGCAATCTATTTTGATTGTAACCCAAAGATCGGCAATTTTCAGCAATAGAAAACAAAATGAGGATCATTTGATACACAGGTTTGCTCTGTGTCCTCATTCTGTTTCCTCCTCCTATCTAGCTCTCCATCACTGTTGCATTGTTTCCATGATGTGCCAGCTCTACGGCGCTTACCTTCTCTCTCCTCATTAGCGCATGGGAGCTTGCAACCTCTGAGCCTCTATGTAAAGCCTCCTCTTTCTCTTGGGCTTGCTTTCTAACCCCACCTGCCGTATTTGTTCTTTATTTCCACATGTGCCTCCTCCTTATCCTTTCTCGTTCTGACCCGGCCCCTCCCTCTCCCTTGCAGCAATTCCCCAAAGACACTATTAATGAAGAGATGGTGGAGCTCCTGCAGCCCTATTTTGACATGCCTGACTACAACATTGAAACAGCTAAAAGAGTGTGTGGCAATGTAGCCGGCCTCGCGTCCTGGACCAAAGCCATGGCCACTTTCTTTTCCATCAACAAGGAAGTCTTGCCCTTAAAGGTAATGTATAGCACAGCATGATTGTTTGACAAATTAGAAATCACCTTGATGTGACGTTTATTACAAATATTGTAAGAAATACGTCAAGGACACACGTGCTTCGAAATCCCTTGTCTCCCTCCTCTCCTGCTAACTCATAAATACACATAACAAACTTTAGCGGAAAGCAAAGCCACAGGCTACAACGCAGCCCCGCTTTCATATGAAAAAACTCATTCATATCCCCAACATCTTGGCTGCTTTGTTGCAGATTATGCGTCCCTGAAACAGAAAGCAAGAATGAAGCCATTCTCAATGCAACTTTCCATCTCCCATTTGAATTGAATCCATTTAGCGCAGACCTGAAAATGCGATCTCCCCAGGCGAAACTCTGAATAACATTATAGTCACACACGTTTCACCAGAAACCTGCTGAAACATTTTCACACAGTACATGAGGTACAAGCTGTGAGTTCAGTACTGATCCCACAATTAAATGCTATTTTTTTTAATTTAGTATCGCCTGGTGACCACCAAGGTGCACCCTGTCGCTCATCCAAAGTCAGCCGGTATAGGCTTCAAACCAGCCATACTTCTTTGATTATGAATTACTCAAAAATTGAACACAGAACATTCATCAAAATGAATGTTAGACTTTATTAGTGGGTCATCATCAGATTAGTATCTGTAAATATACTTTACATCACACAAAATGGTCTCTGTAGGATTTACAGTACACTGTTTAACACAGTGCCTCTTAACCTTGTTGGAGTTACTGAACTCTTCTTTATTTATCAATAAAATAGAATTATTTTTTATTTTTTTCAAATTCAAGACAGGTATAGGGTTTACTGGTAAACAAAAAGAACAGAGAGAGAGAGCCATAGATGCAATATGGCACTCTTCACCTTAAATTCAGAAAGTGTTGTATTCTTGTATTGAAAAACAAAACAAAAAACAGCAGAGGCTCCAGAATTGAACCCTGTGGAACACCATACAGTGTGTTCCATTATACATGTGAATTCACATTACACATTTTCGTCCGAGCACTTTCTTTTTTTGCTCGACATGGCTAGTATGAAGGGATTACAATAATTGAGAAATCCCACGATGTACCATCACAACAGCCACAAGTCGACTACTGAGCACCCCAAATTCCCTGCAGCACAGCTAGGCCAAGTAATGTAGCGAGATCACCTGCAGCCATCGATGGCAAAACAGGGCGTATCATCACAAAATGGAATAATTCATCTCTATTGCAAATTTTGTAAACTATTGGATTTGGATTTTTTTTTTTACAAATTTGGCTCACCTTGCCAAATGTCACATGACCTAACTCAGAAAACAGGTGAGCCACGATTGGTTGTTACCTGATCGCTGAGCGACTATGATGTCATTTTCAGTCGACAGTCTTGACAGTGCGTAAAGATATTTTATCATCCTGAATACACTTTCACTTTTGTGCAAGTTACAATGACATTACGAGGGATCATTTGTGTCCGTTCGAGATTTATCGGGAGTAGATGACCAGTTCTGCGCTCAATCTGTTTTTGTTTTGTTCTCATATGCTGTTTCTTTCACACTCCATCTACCTTTTCAACGTTTTGTGTGGAATAAAGTCAGTACAAATCATTTTTTATTTTCCTCTCTTTTTAAAGGCTAACTTGGCAGTGCAGGAGAATCGTCTGGCCATCGCTCACACTGACTTTCAGAAAGCTCAGGCTGAGCTGGACGCCAAGCAGGCGGAGCTGGATGTGGTACAGAGCGAGTATGAGAAGGCCATGATGGAGAAACAGGTCAGCGGCTTCATTTGAATCCTCAGAATAGGGACACGATTGGTCCGACCCAATTTGGCGCCCTTGGTGAGATGTTTGATGCAGCGTGTGAGTGGTGAAGATGTGTGGCAGTATCTGTGTGTCTACACTAAGTAGAAGGGGGAAAGGGGAGGCTAAGTGAGGACACAAAATGGATTGATGGCTTTTTTTTTTCTTTTTTTTTTATAATTACAGGAAAGAACACATTTGTTATTTTCTTTTTTACAACTGAGCTTCACGGTCATTTACTCATTTGCTACCAAAAATGTATACATGCGTTCTATTTTAAATGTTTTAAGTATCCCAAAGACATATTTATACGTTTTTTATGTTTGTTTGTGTCTTTTTGCTAGAGCATACAGAATGCTTTGATGCAGACTTGAATGGCAGAGCACGGGGGAAGCAATGGCAGTAATTACAAAAACAGCCAGCAGGTGGCAGCAGAGTATACGAGATCAAACAGGGCCATGTTGCAAAAAGCTCTTTTTAAACAGATTTGTGAACAGTGATGAAACTTTTAAGCTATATTCCAATGCTAACTGCTGCAAAACGGAAAACAGATAGAAATATACTTTTTTTTTCCTGATGAAAGAAGGGACTCTAATCTTTCTTTTGGTAGGTTCCATGTTTTTATAGCAATAGAACACAATATTCTGTGGGCCTTGCATAATCAGTCAAAATCCAGGAGCGAAGGGGGTTGCTTCTGTGAAAATGGCTTGGAGTGAATGAGTTAAGAACCGGTGAATACATCCTGTAGTCCTGGAATTAAGGATCATCAGTTTCAATGATGTTATGAACTTGTGATTTTTGCCAATTGTTTAAATGTACAGCACTTGGACTGTTTGATTTGAGTGTTCTTCCAAACAGATCTACTGACCTGTGTCTGTGCCCTAACTCCATTTCAGACACTACTTGAGGATGCGGAGCGCTGCAGGTACAAGATGCAGACCGCCTCCAGTCTGATCAGTGGCTTAGCCGGCGAAAAGGAGAGATGGACAGAACAGAGCAAAGAGTTTGCTGCTCAGACCAAACGTCTCGTTGGTTGGTTTCACAGTGAATGTATTTTTTTTTTCAAGCTATATTGACTGATGCACGAGACGATTTATCAACGTTATCGTTCACGAGCAATAAATAGTACTGTGCACTAGACGTCAGCTTCCCTGTGACCCTGAAAATGTATATATGCATTTAACGTCTGTGTCTTTTTGCTCCAGGTGACATATTGCTTGCAACGGCGTTCTTGTCTTACTCGGGTCCGTTCAACCAGGAGTTCCGTAACCTCCTACTCAGCGATTGGCAAAATGAACTGAAGCAGCGTCAAATCCCGTTTGGCAGCAATCTTAATCTGACCGAACTGCTGATTGATGCGCCCACTGTCAGTGAGTGGAATCTACAGGTCAGTAGTCCAACTCAACTCAACAAATGTATGTAACATTTCATTCTTTGCGTGATTACAAAGTATTAAAATGTGTTTGTCACTGATCCTATCTTTGTACAGGGACTCCCTAATGATGACCTGTCTATTCAGAATGGCATCATTGTCACCAAAGCTGCACGCTTCCCTCTCCTTGTTGATCCTCAAACACAAGGAAAAATCTGGATTAAGAACAAAGAGGCCAGGAATGAGCTGCAGGTTTGTTTGTGGAATCTGAATCTTAACAAAAGACAAAACAATTTGTTTGGCAAAATCGGACAGGATCCGGTGAAATCGGGACATCTGGTCACCCTAAGAAAAGAGCAACAACAATTTGCTACCTATTTTTAGTGGGAGTTCATTCATTGTTTTGCGGGGGTGTTGAATTGCGTGGCCATGGTAACAAACATCTTTTAAAAACTTTGTCTCAGTAATTGCAGTGCTTGGCCCGCAGTAGAGGCTTGATTAAAAATGGTGTAGAGCAGCATTCACACAATAATGGCATTGTGCTCTTAGTTTTTGCCTTCTTGCATTTGAAAATGCTTTTGTTCAGCCTTCAGCATAATACTTTACTGCTTCAGACTTCAGCAGCGGTACAATTAGCTGTTCTTTCCTGCTTGGCCCGGTCTCTGGGCTGAATTAAGGCCGTGTTGATTTAAGTTTGAAACGCAATTTATTGTAGACAGTGCGGCATCATTAAATTAATACTGATCCCTGTTCTGATGTTTCTAAAAAGTGACACATCCCAAAAAGGGATGCTTTGTTTGTGCAGACCGTGGTTGGCTGTTTTATTTTTTTTAACAAAGGTTGATACTCATGTCAAATAATAATGATTTATTACAAAATATTAGGGCTTAGTTTTAAAAAAATCGAATAATCGATATCGAATCGATTTTCCTTTTCAAGCCCTGTATCGATTCATAAAACCATGAATGCATTATTTTAATATTTTTCCTATAAAGTCATTAGAAAATAGAATTTTAAAGGCAATTTTTTTTTTATCTTACCATTTTCTTGACATTTACTGGTCACATGGATTTACAAATTTAAAATCATTACCTTACAATTATGAAAGACGTGACTTATTGCACTTTAAAACAATCTGAATCTTTTTAACTCATATTTACAATTATTGAATTTGAATTATGAAAGTATTTTCATCTCATCCTTGCTGCTGACAATATTTGGGTAACATTGTAATTATTATATCAAGTGTTACTTTCATTAACAAACTAAATCATTTGACCAGTTACTGCCTCCGCAAAATTGACATTGGGATTTGGATTGGATTGAACTGAAGCAAATCGAATCTGATTTTTTTTAAAAATCAAATCGAACTAAACTCTTGTGAATCAAAATCGAATCAATTGAGGGAATTAGAATCGATACCCAGCCCTACTAAATATATTCTCATTTTCTCAGATCACCTCCCTGAATCATAAATACTTCAAGAACCACCTAGAAGACAGTTTGTCTCTTGGGCGGCCCCTCTTGATTGAGGACATCGGGGAGGAGTTGGACCCTGCCCTCGATAACATTCTTGAGAAAAACTTCATCAAGACCGGATCCACTTACAAGGTAATAACTGGAATCGACCACTTAGACATTGAGCTTCCTGGTTTTGCTGGCCCTTGTATGTTCCTGCAAACTTGAGTCAGAATACACAAGTAAGCCTGCTTATGGTGTGAAAGAATTTGCACAGAATCCTTACCCCCCCCTTCTGTCTTATTTCCCAGGTCAAAATTGGAGACAAGGAGGTGGATGTTATGAAGGGCTTCAGGCTGTATGTAACCACCAAGCTGCCTAACCCAGCATACACCCCTGAGATCAGTGCTCGTACCTCCATCATTGACTTCACCGTTACAATGAGAGGACTGGAGGACCAGCTTCTAGGCCGAGTCATCCTCAAAGAAAAGCAGGTGAAATTCCTTTAAATACGCTTGCACAGACGGTTCTAATTGTTGGTTATCGGGCAGCGCTTCCATAGGGTTTATTAAGTGCTGACTCCAGTCATTCAGTACCTCCCACAGGGTTAAGAACCACTGCTTTAATGAAACCTCAAAAAAATGGCTTTTGTCAAGTGCACAGACTTCTTAAAGCCATTAAGTATGAAGATAACAATGTTTGATGCCATCAGGAACTGGAGAAGGAGAGGACAGACCTCTTAGAGGATGTTACATCTAACAAGCGGAAGATGAAGGAGCTTGAAGACAGCCTCCTCTGCCGACTGACTAGTACGCAAGTAAGGGAATACGCTCCATGTTTACTGGGAAACCACTAAAAAGCCAATGAACATAAATGAGAGCATGAAACTAAAACATGATTCCATTTAGTCATTACCATTGCAATTTATGTGTATTTTTATGTGTGTGTGCTTATAATTAGGGGTTACAAATTTTAATCGTAATTAATCGCACAAGTTCAATAGTTAACTCGCGATTAATCGCAAATTTTATGCCTGTTCTAAATGTACAATGAAGTGTACAATTTGTCAAAGTTTTCACACTCTTGTTCTCAATTAATTTCCATGACCTTGAAAGTGTTTTTGTGACATTTGTCTTTCTACAAATGACACAGTTAAAAGTAGCACAAAATTAGGACAAAGTTCATTATATTGGTGAATATTAGGGGTGTCAATTAATTACATGACTTCAATAGTTAACTAATATATACAGTTTTATATCTGTTCTAAATGTACAATGAAATATTTATATATTATATATTTTTCCAAGTTTTCATACTCTTGTTAACATTAAAGTAAAAAAAAAAAAACGTAAAAAAATTCATAGAAATATGACTGCATCTTTTTGTCAGTGGTACAGTAATTTCATAATTCATCAAATTGAATCAAATTTAAAAGATATGATAGTGATTTGTGTTGAGGTCATTTTTCTGCCACTAGATGGCATAACTGCATTTTTATTTTCATATTAAGAGCTATCTAATCTTTAATATGAAGTAACTTGTGAAATTCTGCACATTTTTAAAATTGTAAAATACAACTTGACCCCAGTCTCCACAAATATATGTATTATTATTACATTTAATACTGCTAAATTTTGACGTGGACGTGTCTCGTGTGTTGCGACTGCTTTCCATGTAAGGGGTGGTCATTAATGGCGCGTTAAAACAATGAGTGGCGTTAAAATACATTTAAATTCATTTCAAATGAATGCACTCATTTTGACACCCCTACTTATAATAGATCAATAGATCATTGTTTGCATACCCCTTTTTGCAAGGTTAACGATGTCGCTCAGTGAAAATGTAAATATTCCTTTTACATTTCCAGTACTGGTGTGCTACGATAGCAATTCCATGTTTACGCTTTCATTTTCTGACTTCCTCTCATGAATACTGTATTTCTATTTGTAGGGCTCACTAGTGGATGATGAAAGTCTGATTGCTGTTCTTGCCAACACCAAGTGCACAGCTGAAGAGGTCAATCAGAAACTACAGATTGCAGCTGACACCGAGGTTCAAATCAATGCTGCCAGGGAGGAGTATCGACCTGGTAGGTCATAGCAGAGTTTACGTCCTTTGGGGCAATGTTTCCCCTGTCACTGAATGTGTTACAGCCCGTTTTTGTCCATCCATTCTCTATACCCTCAAGGCCGGGAAGATCAGGGAAGGGTCAAATGGGGGGCTCGAGCCTATCCCAGCTGACTTAAGGCAAGAGGCAGGGTGCGCCCTGGACTGACCACCAGCCAATCAAGGGATGGCACTAGAGACATACAATACTATACAACCATTCACACCTACAGCCAATTGTACATCTTCAATTACTCTAAGATAATGTTAATGTGGGATGCAGTGGTCTGTCAGAAGCCTTGATAATGTCCTCACAACCCAGAAGCCACAATGTATTTTGTAATGATTACTCGTCTCTCTGCTTTCAGTGGCCACCAGGGGCAGCATTTTGTATTTCCTTATCACAGAAATGAGCATGGTGAATGTAATGTATCAGACTTCCCTGAGACAGTTCCTGGGACTTTTTGACCTTTCTCTGGCGAGGTGAGAACCCGACACATTTCTGGGTAATACCCTCTCGTTAACTGATTTAGTATTTATCACGGGTGTCAATCGTAATTAATCGCATGACTTCAATAGTTAACTCACAATGAATCGCACATTTTATATCTTTTCTAAATGTACAATAAAATATTTTTCATACTCTTGTTAACATAAAAGTGGAAAAAAATGTTAACTAAAAGATAATAATAAAATATGGCTGCATATTTTAGTCATTGATGCACTAATTTTATAATAATTCATAACATTGAGTTAAAATGTAAAAGATGTGCTGTACTGTAAAAAAAACGAGTGTGATATTGATTTGTGTTGAGGTCATTTTTGCATTTTAAAGACGTTGGTGACAGCTCACTGCATTTTTCTTTTTATATTAAGAGCTATCTAAAATAAATTAACTTGTGAAATTCTGCACATTTTTAAAACTGTAAAATACAACTTGACCCCAGTATCCACGAATATATGCATTATTATTCAATTTAATACTTGTTGTGACTCGAATTCTTCTAGTACAGGCTTTCCAAGTAAGAGGCGGTCATTAATCACCTCTTTTTTTTTATTAGTGCCGTTAAAGGAACTTTAAATTAACTAAAAATGAACACACTAATTATGACACCCCTAGTATTTACTATTCCCTTCTTCAATTTAAAAAGTATTCATCATTTAGCAGTTATAGAGTTTCTGTTTTTATGTTATGGATCCGATCCAACTTTTGTTAGCCCAGACGCTAGTTTGTTTTGCAAACTCAATCAAGGATTTGTTTTCTATATTGCCACTGGCATTTTTGCACTATTTCCAAGGTGCAGTAGCAGTGATGTATCAGCCTATTGAAAATGTGAATTCCAAAAATAGCACAGGCAGCTCATTCGTTTTTATTCAAGTCTCTTCTAAAATGACAATTCTAATCTGGGACTAGACTAAAGGAAAGAAAGAGTTCTTTCCATTTATGTGCACGATGGCCATTGTCGGGCCCCTTCTGAAGAGAAATAATTTAGACACTGCACAGCTGACAACAGACCGACCAATCAGCCTTTTTAAAGTTACATTTTTGTTTTTAACCAGTTCAATAATTTCTTGAATACCTGTGGTTTGCATAAAGTATTTCATTCAGGGTTTTGGAGAAAATCGCAGTACTGACACAGGACTGATCAGAGTTTTAAATATTAGATTTGGACATGAGAAAACTCTCTGTCCTGGTCTTAGTGGATCTGAGTGCAGCCTTTGATACAGTAGACCACAATATTATTTTAAACAGGCTGCACAAAATGATCGGACTCACAAGTATGGTTTTTAATTACCTCACTGGCAGGGATTTTTCTTGTCACCATTGGTGAAGTCTCCTTGTGAGGAGCTCATAAGGTGGCTTGTGGTGTTCCCCAAGGTTCAATTTTAGGTCCAACACTTTTTAATTTATACATGTCCAAAACCTAATTTCTAACAATAAACACAAACACCGAACATCAATTAAAGAAAGTTTAGAAGTAATTCAGACTCACCAGGCGATCTTGATATTCATATTGTACTATGAATGTGGAGTTTGTTTATGAATTCATCAGCATGATCATATTGAATATTACAACAATGTTACCTATTGTATGTTTCCATGTACGTTACAGGTCCTTCAAAAGTCCCATCACCAGCAAGCGCATCGCCAACATTATCGAGTTCATGACCTTCAAGGTGTACAAGTATGCAGCGCGGGGCTTGTACGAGAAACACAAGTTTCTCTTTACTCTGCTCTTGACGCTGAAGATCGACATGCAATGCAGTAAGGTCAAGCACGAGGAATTTCTCACGCTTATCAAAGGTGAAAGTCAGATATGTGAGCAAATCACTTGTATTTAAATGTGCACTTTGTATGTATGTATGCTATGTTAATTGGACATAGTTAAGAATGTCTATTTATTGTTTTTAAATGAAAATATCCAAAAAGCCATGCGCTTTCAGATGCATTCAGATTTGCACCAATTAAACTCCAGTTAAATGTAGGAGTGACAAATGCACAAGAGGCTTTACCGGTTCACCCCTGGACTAGTTAATGCAAAAATCAGTTATTCCAAAGTGTTGACATAGTTTTTCTTGCAATTGTATGCAAAGAGTCTGTATGATCTTTATTAACTGATTCAAACCCCAAAACATGTAAATACGTTTTTAATACTCTGTCATTCACTCCAAAAAACGTATTTATACGTGTATTTTTATTTTTATTTTTATTTTTTAACGCAAGAGCATACATAAGGCTTTGATGCAGCTTCTGACATGCAGAGGTGGCTTAAAGCAATTGTAGTTATTACAAAAAAAAACGGCCAGCAGGTGGCGGCACAGTATAAAAGATCAGCCAGGGCCATGTTGCAACAAGCTCTTTTTGACAGTGTTTTTAACAGGAATGTGAATTATGATGAAACTTAGCTATAATGCTAATGTTAATTGCTGCACAACGGAAACAGACACAAATGAAAGAAGAGACTCTAATCTTTCTTTTTGGTAGATTTCATGAGTTTATAGTAATAGAACACAATATTGTTTTTTTGTGTGTTTTTTTATTATTATTATTATTTTTAATTATTATTATTTTTTATTCTTAAAAAAAAAGAACACAATATTGTGTGGGCCTTGCAAAATCAGTCAAAATCCAGTATAACAACCGGGCGCGAAGGGGGTTGCTTCAGTGAAAATGGCTGGGAGTGAATGAGTTAAGAGCAACTCTTAACAGAGCGAAAATGTGGATTTTATTCCAATCATATTTAGTCCCCTAATAAAAGTACATTGAGTTGAATTTGACGTGACCTCGCAACTGCAAATCCCAGTAGATGCCAGCCCTACAGAAAAAAACATGTATTCATGGTGCCAGCTTGCAACAGATAAAAGCAACAACTGTGAAAAGATCCTAAAGGCTCCTTGACAAGGTTAAACTAAAATGAGAAATTATATTTATTTAAATGTTACATTTAGTGGCTACCCATAAATGTTTAAAACATATTGGGACCAAAGCCAATTGCTTCTCAATGCAAAAAAACGAAAGAAATCAGGCGTGGACTATTTAAAAGGCCAAAGCTTACACAGTCGACATGCATGCAGATCCACCATCTGCCAGTTCAGACCTGTTGAACGGTGACTCAGTATGAATTCATTTTTACAATAAGGTATAATTTGATCCATTTGATCTCATTAGACAAAACAGTGGCATGACTAAAAAACACACTGGCAGGCAGTTGGATGTTTAGCGAAATCCACTGGTTAGTTCCAACCGCTTTTTGGTTGCTCCTTTGACAATAAGCAAGTGAATGTTTCATGACGGAATACATTTTTGTGACTTTGTGTAACATTCAGGAGGTGCATCCCTGGACCTAAAGGCGTGCCCTCCCAAACCTGCAAAATGGATACTTGACATGACCTGGCTCAATCTTGTGGCCCTCAGCAAACACTGGGAGTTCTCTGATGTACTGGATCAGGTACAACACACGCGTTTATGGTTCCTATGGATATTTTTCCAAAACGTTATTTGCTCCTAGAAGCAAGTCAAACGTCTGTTTATGCACAAACACATACACACACATGGGTGACTGACAGCCAGGTAGCTCCCATATGGCGTGAGAAAGTCAGTGCTCTGTAAAATGAGCTTAGTTCGGAGAAACTTCAATTAGTTTTTGAAAAGCATGTGAGCACACTCACTCAATTCCACGTGCGTACTCCTGACTTGATGATTAACATGAAGCGGTGGATTAACAGTTCTTTGTTTAATGAAATTAGCCTCCAAGATTGTGCTGTCTGTCATTTCCTGAGTGAAAGAGAAAGTCCAAACCATCTGAGGCCTTGTCTAGCTCAAACTTCGAACAAAATCAGTTCTAAACACACTACGCCAACTGTAAAGCTGCGCTTTACTGTAGAACTGGCACCAAAAAAAAAATACAAGTGTGGATTATGAAGTTATTTTTAATTCACAAAAGCTGGGAAAACATATCAAGAACATTGATAGTGTGCTTAAATACATACGAAGTAAAATAGTAAAAGTTAAATACACAAGCAACTACCGGCCCACAAATTCATCCACATCAACAAATATCTTCTCTTACGCTGAGCGTTTTTAGATAACTTGTTGATCGAATGCTTCACACATTTTGCTTTGTTAGAGAAAGTCCAGATTCAGCTGGGAAAAAAACTGTAATGGAAAGTCTCATGTTTGACATATTATAACAACTTGTTCAACCATTTTGTATGTAAAGGCATGCAATGATCAAATAATAATGATAATAATAATAATAATAATAATAATAATAATAATAATAATAATAATAATAATAATAATAATAATGATAAATTCAATTTGTAATGCACTTTTCATCAATATAATCTCAAAGTGCTACAGAGAGAGAGAAACAATTAAAATTGTGTTCATTATTAAATGTTATAGGCCTTTCTAAATAAAAAAGGTTTTCAGGCCTGATTTAAAAGAGTCCAGGCTCTGGGTGGCCCTCTGGCCTCTGGGCTGGGAGCCTGTTCCAGAGTCGAGGTGCGGCTGCGCACTTACCTAATACGTAAATGCTGTGAGGGGTGAGACTATTCAACAGAAACCCAGTTTAATACTTTTGGATCAAGATGGCAACAGCAATTGATAATCTCGGAAACAACTTTTGGGATGGATATGCCAAAGCATTTGTAACCCGTTCATTTTTAATGTGTATAAGTGGCACCATGATGTGATTGTGAATACTGAACACGTGGTTCTGACAATTTCAATTGTGATCTGAGAAATGTGCCAAAGCGACTGAGAAACATAATTAATTAATTAATTAATTAATGGTGTTTCCATTTATTTCAATAGGGAAACCCTTGGGATAAAAACAGTTTTCAGAATCTGAAAATTGATTTGATATGCGAGTAAATTGAGTAATGAGCTTAGTCACTGAACAAATTAAACTTGTAAGTCAAGGTACCTCTGGACATAGATCTGTGTAATTAGTATTTATTGTGGGGCGGCATGGCTCAGTGGTAGAGTGGTCGTCTCACATCCATGAGGTTGTGGGTTCGATCCGCACCCCTGGCGACCATGTCCTTGAGCAAGACTCTGAACCTTGATTTGCTCCTAGTGGATCTGACCGCGCCCTGCAGGGCAGCAACCGACCGCTGGTGTGTGAATGGGTAAAATGTGAGCCGTTGTGAAGCACTTTGGACACAATATGGTGTAGTTAAAGCACGATACACATATATATTTTTTTTAACTGTCAATTTATCATATTCAAAGAAAGATTTTTACTGGAAAAGCAGAATGATCAGTAGCAAAACCTGCTGAGGATTGGTGCAGAAAGGCTCATGTTCATTATGTTCCCAAAACACATTAGAGCAATTTGGACAATTAGTGACGTGTTAGTGACGCGAGGTGTGCACAAGGAATATATATCATCATTTAATAGAAACTTCCGATGGCTCCTCTCTTTATTTGAATGCTAATTCTGATCATTTGAGCTTGATTAACCAAAACTGAAATGGCTTTTTGATTCATTCACTCCCAGCCATTTTCACTGAAGCAACCCCCTTTGCTCCCGGCTGTTTTACTGGATTTTGACAGATTTTGCAAGACCCACAGAATATTGTATTCTATTGCTAAAAAAAACATGGAACCAACCAAAAGATTAGTCTCTTCTTTCATCGGACAAAAAAGTATATTTGTATCTGTTTCTGTTTTGCAGCAATTAGTATTAGAATATAGATAAGTTTCATCATTATTCACAAATCTGTTTGAAACTGTGGGGAAAAGAGCTTTTTGAAACGTGGCCCTGGCTGATCTCTTATACTCTACTGCTACCTGCTGGCTTTTTATATAACTACCATTTCCTCAACCGTTCTCTTCAGTTCAGAGGCTGCATCAAAGCCTTCTGTATGCTCTAGCATAAAAAAAAGCATTGTTGGAACCCTGATATTTAAAATAGAACGTATTTATATGTTTTTGGGAGCAAATGAGTTAATATTAAAATATATGTCAAATATTTGCTATTTTTTATTTGTCTCGCTTTTAATCTTTTCCTCACAGATAAATCACAATGAGAAGCAGTGGAAGGTGTGGTTTGATAAGGAAGCACCAGAGGAGGAAAAGGTCCCAAATTCCTACGATCAGGCACTGGACTGTTTTAGGCGCCTGCTTCTTATTCGCTGCTGGTGTCCCGACCGAACTATTGCACAGGTTAGAAATGACGTGATATTTTGACTAAAATTGTATTTTATAGGGCTGTACCCTAAAAACAATTGTTGCAATCTGGGCCCTGGATTTTTTTTGTTTTGTTTTTTGCTCGGACCAGCCCTTCGTAATTAACAGAGCACAACAGACTAGTAAAGCAGATACAAGACCCAAATGGCAGATGGTTAATTTAAACACAGCCCAGAGCTGGAAACTGAATAAAAAATTGTTTTTCTGGTTTAACTTGCATTTTAAAAAGCTCATAATTGACATTAATATGTCCCCAGGTCAACGCAAAATTAAGAGCGGCATATACAATATCTGATGAAGCATCTGCCTTTCACAGTCTTTTTGAGCTCGAGTCGCTGTACTGGCTAATGGACATTTACTTTTCTCCTGATAGACAGTTGAGTTGCGTTATGCTTTTAAGCCTGAAGTGGAGTTTTTGTTACACTTACAGACAGTAGCGCAGCTGTCCTTTTCTAATCTCTTAAGCAAGGTTTACTCCTGACTCAAAAGGAAGGAAACAAATACCTCGAACCTTTCATTCAGTAGACAGCCTTGCAGAAAATACAGAGGGAGTGGGGAAGGGGGGGTAGAAATCTGTCCAAAATTGCTCGTCTGAATTATCATTGCTTCATTTATCTCACATCACTCTGATCATCTCCCGCAGGCCCGTAAATACATAATGGATGCAATGGGGGAGAAGTACACCGAAGGGGCCATTCTTGACTTGGAACAGACATGGGAGGAATCCGACTCGCGAACGCCTCTGATCTGTTTCTTGTCAATGGGTTCTGACCCAACAGACTCCATCATTGCTTTGGGAAAACGACTGAAGATTGAGACCCGATATGTCTCCATGGGACAAGGACAAGAGGTCCATGCCCGTAAACTTCTGCAGCAGAACATAGCTAATGTAAGTGTCCAAAAATGTATTCCTTTTTACGCTCTGTAACATGTTCTGGCAAAGCATGTCTTTTGGACTCTTGGTTACCTCTTATTATACATTCTCAGAGGTTTAAAAATGACAATATTCATTGTCTTCAGGGTGGCTGGGCCTTACTCCAGAACTGCCACCTTGGTCTGGATTTCATGGATGAGCTAATGGACATAATAGCAGAGACAGACTTTGTCCATGACAGTTTCCGCCTGTGGATGACCACTGAGGTTCACAGACTCTTCCCTATCACCCTTCTCCAAATGTCCATCAAGTTTACAAATGAGCCCCCACAGGGCTTGAAGGCGGGGCTTAAAAGGACCTATGGAGGTACAGTAGTGTTCCTAGTCAGAAACATTGTAGGATGACTCATTATAACCTTTATAACCATATGTAACGCCCGATACATATTGAATAAATTTTTGGTGTCCATAATACAATTAGGGTCCAACCAGTTAATCGGACGGCTGATTAAATCGGCTGATTATGGTCAAAATAATCGGGCAAATGTTGTGAATGAACCCAGAATTCACCATGTGTCTTGCTTAGCAAGCGGTTAGCGTATGCTATTCTGCCATCTCTAAGTGTCCTTTAAGCTGTTTAATGACAACCATTTGGAATTCACTAGAAAACAAAACATACAAGAAGAAGAATTGCACACATTGTATATTTAAATACAAAACATGCTTCGTTTTTAAACCATCGCTAGCGCTAAAGTGCTAATGTTGACATGCTAATTTGAAATTAGCATTGTCTTTAAGAGTGGTATTTCTTCAAATAAGGAATATTAACACACAAACTCTGTGGAAACACAAACACACAGGTAAGATAATGCTAGAAAATTAATAAATAAACACACATATGATAAGGATTAAGGTCCTTCTAACTTCATTAATTAAATGCATTGTACCACGCAATACATTTTGGGAACTGAAAAGGAAAGTTATTTCCATGACCAATATATTTACAACTGGCACCTGCCGGTCTGCGAATAGCGACAATCGGCGAATAATTGACACCCACTAAAATGCATTGGGGGATTTTATTTTATTTTATGCATTATATATATATTTTTTTTAAATTAATCGGCCGATCAATCAGGATTTTTTTCCTGCCATCGGCCTAAAAAAAAATCCATATTGGTCCGGCCCTAATTACAATCATATAAAGAGGTTGCTGATACAGATCCAACACCTTTCAGATGAGACGGCAAGACCAGTTCTTTGCTTAGGTTAATTTTAAAGGAAAATAATCAGGATTTTCAAAGCAAGGCAGCCGAATTGTGCTTGTGCTAAGAAAAAAGATTCACACATCCTGACCTCAGTCAATTCTCTACTTGGGTCCAAGATCGTTGCCAAGCATAAATATGGCAGAAATGAATACAAATGTAAACAGATCGATCTGTTCATCACAGAGGCGCCTGATAGATGATTGAAAAGTAAGTCAGTTATTAACAGACCCCCCCCCCCCCCCCCCGTTTCTCAAAACATATCTAATTTGTGTGGCTCAGAAGAAACTGCGCAGAAAAAATAAGCATATCAATTCATTAAGATGGTTGCGCTGACACTAACAGCATGCAAGGTTCTTGAAATTTTAAATAAGCAAGTGACTGTTTTGTTTGGAGCAAGCGGGATAAAATTAATAATTTAATTAATATGTATAAACCAGCTGTGTGTGCCTGCATCAAGCTGGAAGGGATACATGAGATTCCCAAGGGACAATTGAAAAGTGCGGCGTGCACTTACTTTCAGCACTTAGTTCTCCTTCAGTGGATCATTTCAATTCTGTATGAGATCAGAAACAAACACATGTAGAATATATATATACATATTTTCCCCTTAATCCGCAAAAGAGTTGTTTTGCGACTTTTTGTTAGCCGAAGTACTAAATAAACCACTTTTGTTTTCCAGAGGATTTTATGATGACATACTGTTTCAAATCATTTCACCACACTTGTATCCACTTGGAGCGGCGTGGGTGATATCTTTGAGATTTATAAACCCCTTTGAGTTGCCGGCTAAATCAGCCAAAGTAACACATAAGCTTTCTGCTTCAGGAAGACTTTGTGTCATAACTCCAATTTTACACCTGTCGCTAATGCATACATCCATGTTTCCCTCACCAGGCATTAACCAGGACCTTTTGGATGTCAGCAACATGGCCCAGTGGAAGCCGATTCTGTATGGCGTTGCATTTCTTCATAGCACTGTTCAGGAAAGGAGAAAGTATGGCCCCCTGGGATGGAACATTCCCTATGAGTTTAACCAGGCTGACTTTAATGCCACCGTGCAGTTTGTTCAGAACCACCTTGATGACATGGACGTCAAGAAGGTAAGAAAACTGTGACAAATGAAGAGAATATTTTGAAGAGCAGAGATTTTCTGTGTTGGTTTGTCAATTCCCTCAAATAGTGGCCTCCGACGTTCAGTAAATAACTGGGTGCATCGTCTGCGAGTTACAATAGGTTGCAATAATTCAGGTTAACAATAACACTGAATAATTGAATTTAACTGAACTGAACTGAATTGAACAGTTTAAGAGCATCTTAACTCATTTGCTCCCAACACGTTCTTTTTTAAATAACGCCATGGTCCCAAAAACGTATTTGTACGTTTTTTTTGTTTTTTGTTTGTTTTTGATGCTAAAGCGTACAGAAGGCTTTGATTCAGCTTCTGACCTGAAGAGGTCACTTCAAACAATGGTAGTTTTTACAAAAAATGGACAGCAGGTGGCAGCAGATTATAAGAGATCAGCCAGGGCCATGATACAACAAGCTCTTTTCCGCAGTGTTTTCATCAGCTTTGTGAATAATAATGAATAATAATAATAATAATAATAATGAAACTTATCTATATTCTAATGCTGAGAGGTTCCATAGCAATAGAACACAATATTCTGTGGGCCTTGCAAAATCAGTCAAAATCTAGTAAAACAGCCGGGAGCAAACGGGTTTGCTCCAGTGTAAATGGCTGGGAGTGAATAAGTTAAGCCGTGGGCAGTATTTTATTTTTAAATGGCTTGGTCAGAACCACCAAAAAGCCCAAAATGGGTCGCAATACCGCCTAGGGGTAGACATTCCCCTTTGTACAGAACGTCATGATGTTCTCCATCACCTGCTGGTTTCGCTCACTCCATCATTGCAAGTGAAAGCGGCAGCAGAGAACTGAAATATACACACTTAATAGTCAGGACGCTTTCTTCCACGTGTGCGCAGCAGCACATCGGCGCCAATTGCCCGTGCAGCAGGACTCAGAGGAGAAAGCAACCTTTGTGCCCACGACCGTTCAGCTCCTCAACTCCAAACCCTCACAGCCCCTTCCTGCTCCTACAATGGATCGCTCACCCACTTTGCACTTAACTGTAACCTTTACCAAAAAAAAATCCCTAAATGGAAGAGAATTTTAAGTGCCCACATGCCATGTACAAAGGTGTTTGGGCATGGATGAGTGCAGCGCAGTGTGCGAGTGCAGGCCAAAGGGGGAAACAAGTGGTAGGGAAAACGTTCAAGATGCCAATATGAGGGGTTTGACGCCTTGCTTAAGGGCACCTGGGAGTTTGAGGGTTTTGCGCAGGATCTTAGCTGTTCCAAGTATTGCACTCTTCTGCACGGATATGGTACTTCATTTATACAGTATAGCGCTTTTCCATCAAATGCGGAGAACAAATTTCACTCCACTTAAGTGGGTGTGACAATCAATGGTACTTTAACTTTAATCATTCACCGAATGATGACGCAGTATCAAGCAAATGGCGGTTCAGTATCTTACTCAAGGATGTTTCGACATGGTCACAATGGCAAGGGATCGAACCCACGACCTCTGGGTTGCAAGATAACCGCCCTACCGCTGATCCACGCTGCCCGCGATATGTCGGATGTTGTTCCTGGTTTCTGCTGGAGCCATCCACTGGGGGGTTACTTTCCCCAATGCCCCGATCACTACTGGCACCGCTGTTGCCTTTACCCTTAACATTTTTCTATAGTTCTTCCTTCAGTCCGTGGTATTTCTCCAGCTTTATGTGTTCCGTTTTCCGGCTGCTGTTATCATTCGAGATTGCTACACCTATTACGACTGCTGTCTTTTAACGTTTATCCACCACCACTATGGCAGGTTGGTTAGATACAGATGTTTCTGTACTATTCCTGCTACCTGGTTGTGCCGTTCCATGTATGTCTTGCATGCCAGCATCTTCCACCCTGCTGTGACATGTTGCCTCTGGGGCTTCTTTGCACAGACTTCACCTGGCGTCCTATTTGATGTAGTAGAACCCAGCCTCTATTGATTTTGTGTTTAGGGCCTGTTCTTATGCTGCCATGATTAGTGCCTCCGTGCTGTCTTTCAGTCCAGCCAAAGATATGTTTTCTCGATTTCAGCCACTTTTTCAAATTGTATGGGATACATGAAAGCTTGTCATTCCATGACTGCCCATCTGGCTCCTTCTCCTTACTGGGCTACTGCTGCCTGAGGCATTCACTAAGCATGTTGTCACAGGGGATCCAGCATTTTGATGTATTCTTGGAGGCCTGTGTTTCCTTCTGGATTGTGTCCATGGCCACTGTTGCCTTTTCCCATAGTTTCTAGCTCTTTCTATTTCAAGACATTGATCTTTTCCTCTTGATTTTTGATGGATGTTGCTTGGAATAAATCTCAACAGCATTCTTATGCTGTTTATTCTTGAGTTCCATTGCTGTTGCTTTGGTTAGCAGCAGAGATGGCTCAGCAGTTACCTATTTAATGTGTAAAAATAATAGCACCTGAGATGATTTTTCCTGATAGGAAAAGGGAGGCGTATACTTACATTTATTTCTTCAAGTGGTCAACCCAACTGGTAACAAATGGTGTTAATTAAGAGTATGTGTATTATATACATATACATATCCACATACAGTACAGAATGTGTGCATGTGTGTGCCTACTGTTATTCTAAAAAGTAACATCAGCGTGGTTTCTGTTCCACAGGGTGTGTCCTGGACTACAGTGCGATATATGATTGGAGAAATTCAGTATGGGGGCCGTGTCACCGATGACTATGACAAGCGCCTTCTCAACACCTTTGCCAAAGTTTGGTTTAGTGAGGAAATGTTTGGAACTACGTTTAACTTCTATAAAGGCTATAACATCCCGAAATGTTCCAGTGTGGACCAGTATTTTTCATATATCCAGGTAAGATTATTTCAGTCAATGTATTTGCTTTAAAACGTGCACAACGTTTTTTTGTGCACAAGGAATATACCTTACTGACAATTCCGAGATGGCCGTCAATTTGGTGAACGAAATCTGCTCATTGAAATTTTTTGAACTTTACATTGTTGTTATTCTATTTGTGAGGATTATTATGATTTCAAAATGTGATGAGATGTCGTTTGTATGATAGTCACAGGAAAAAGCATTACAATCTGCCGTTTGTTTTCACCGTATAAAGGAAGCATTTGCATTGTGTCGCATTGGGGACATATCAGAAATGCTGGGATGTTTAGAAATGTCAATAGAAGTTTTTCAATAAATATTACACACACATAATAATAATAATTAATAATACCCCACAGCTATTAGGGCAACCTGACTGTAAGACTTGTAGTCAGTTATGGTTTGTACTAAATAATAGCTAATCATTTCGATAATAATCACTTCATGCCTGCTGATTTAGTACAAACTACTTAAAAAAAAAACTTTTCAATACAAATAACCTTAAGGAGCAAATCAATATTAAAATGGGATCTTTAAAAGGTGCTAAACTCTAGTTAACATGACTCTTTCTGGCCTTGACCCTAAGTCTGACCTTTCATCTTCATGCGTCTTCGATTTCATCCAAGAGAGCAGAGAGATGCTTCCTTTGACTGCTTGCTGTAGCTCCTTTTCTTTTCCCCTTTTCAGCCTCTCCTTTCTAGGCATTATGCTACAATTACTAAATAAATAGACCAATTGTAACCAAACCGACCAATGGCATGAGAATGAATAAGACTGTCTGTTGTCATTACAAGAAGGCAAAAGGGTATTTTTCACAGGCAATTGACAATTCCAAACATCCGGGCATTTCTGATATTTCCACAATGCAACTCAATGCAACTCAATGCAAATGCTTCGATCACCAATGACATATTGGATTGTTTTTGCCTGTGACTACTAGCATAATACAAACCAGACACAAACAACAGTTCGTCACATATTGAAGTCAAAATTATCCCCACAAATCAAATTACAATGATCCAAAGTCCAATGCTTTTCAATTCACAGATCACAGAGAGCTTCCTTTCATCGTCATTAGTCTTACTATGTGGTGGTTATCGCGTTATCTATTATTGAATTAGCATATAGCATTTTAAACTAGGTGGCTAATATCGGCTAACTTATGCTGAGTTGTTTCTGCTGTATGAGACATGCTACTTCACAGCTAAATGTTTATAGGTAGGGAATAGAGGGCAAACAAACAATACAATTTCACTGGATTCATAACACTGTGTCTGTCCCACACCGCGACCGTGGGTAATTAGCATTCACGTGACAAAGGAAGCGAGCGAGCGAGAGAGCTAAGTCGGTTGCGCGCGTAGGGCGCAAGCATATTGGGGGGGTTTTCACACGCGATTAATCATGCAGCTTTTCTAAAAGATTGTGTCAGCATTGACCTGTCGTCAGTAAAGTGTTTATTGAAAAAAAAAAAAGGACTTTCCAAAGGGCCCTTTTTTTGAGAGAGGGCAGAGGGGCAAGGGTGTGAGCACCACTAGGGGTCTACCTGTGCACGCCAGTAGTTCAGCTCGACAGATACGATCTCAATATTCTCCTATACATGAATTTGAAATGAACGTGAAATTAAATAATCACTGCACGAAAGACCTCAGGGTTTCTTCTACTCTACATTCATTTGTTTGGGATTTGATGCTCGGTCTCCTGTGATGGCTTCATGGCTTGTCAATTTTACTGTTGCAGAAGGATTGCCTCATGCATGCAAAATAAGAAGATTGCAGAAACTACTACTATTGGAGGAAAAACTACCCAATGTAATATTAAAGCCTGTAGGGATAGCGCTCAAACATTTTCCAGGAATAAACGTGGTCAGAAGAAAATTGTTTGTGCCGTGCCGTGGCCGAGTGCACTATGGCTGGCCACTGTGGCCAACCTCTTAGAAATGTGCCAAACGCAGCACAATTCTGATTCCGTAACGCTTTGGTGTTTCTTCAAATTAATTGAAACACTTTATTCCTCAACTCCGCTGCAATTGTGCATGTACTCTACTTGAATAATGACTCATGAGCCTATAGATAGTATTCACTGACGTCAAAGGATCGCGAGCCTGCCCCTCATGTTGGGGCAACTTCCCAGCGGACGCAGTTGTGTTTTTATTGTGTTTACACTGAATGTTCTTTTGTTATTGACAAATGTCACCCCCAGCTTCCTCTAACGTTACTTGTGTAAGCAAGATGTATAAGGAAGATTTAGCGCAACACTTTTTGCAGCAATACACGTAGAAATGTTTGATTAGTTGAATCGATTGGATTACAAACATTTGCCGGACAACATGGCAACGTATGCTCTGATGTAGGATGGCTCACAAAACACGGACATTCTTGCGTCTTCTGTACTTTCGGCTTTTATTGGTTGCTATGTGCATTTAATAAATTGTGAATTTGAGGCGAAGAATCCCCAGCAAGTTAGCCAGTTCCCTGACCGCGCTAGGTATGCTAGCTGCGCTAGGATGTTACAACAACCTTGTTAATTTATCACTTATTTTTGTACACTTTAACAAAAACTTTTAGGCTGTTGGGAAAGGAAAATAAGAGATCTTAAGGAGGGTATTTGGAGAGATCTCGAACACGTTGACAACCAGATCTACTTTTAGCCAGAGCTAGCCACGGGTAGCAGCTCACATATATCAAGCATTTTTACCATCTTACAATGACACTTACCTTAATCCAAATGGTCAGAACACACTTTGGTAGACTTTGTCGGTTGGAAATCCTTTCGATTTATCTTTGCAATTCCGGACACCTATTTGTCCGTTCCCATTTGACATTCCATGGACCCGTGAACGGCATACAGTACAATGTGAGACAAATGACGTCATGTGAATACTATCTAGAAGTTTCGCCATATTTTTGCACCATTGTGAAACGGTTCGTGAAAATCCGGAATGAATAAACAAGTGAATGAATCAAAGTAACTTGCAGTAAGCAACACAAGCGCTCCTCGCCATTTTCTTGCTTGTCTCGCTGTATACATCACAATGGGACCAAATTCAAATTCAACTGTTTTGTAAGCCTTTTATCTGCATCCAATCCACCAACCGCATATATGTCACACTTAAATAGACCACAGACTCATTTTCACATATTTGACAAAAAAGTGGGATCTAATCAGGGCACCATTATGTAATAACTTGATTTTTTATTTATTTTTTCTTCAGGGTCTTCCAGCCTATGACACTCCAGAGGTGTTTGGTCTGCACCCGAATGCAGACATCACCTTCCAAAGTAAATTGGCAAAGGACGTATTGGACACAATTCTCAGTATTCAGCCTAAAGATAGCTCATCAGGGGAAGGGGAGACCAGAGAGGCTGTGGTGTCCAGGTTGGCTGACGACATGCTGGAGAAACTGCCCGCGGACTATGTACCCTTTGAAGTAAGTCGGCTTGTGTGTGTGTGTGTGTTCGTGCGTTTGACTGAGTGTTGTTGGGTGCATGTGAAAACCCTGAGGGGAGTGTTTCAGTACAGCAAAATATTCTTCACCTTTCACTGTTAACGTGCTAAGTGGCAGGATTGTAAAGGTAGATAGAGGGGCGGAGTGTGCATTAGTGCGCGTCGAAGACAGTAATAGAGAACACAGGGCTCTGAAAACAAAGAAGGATAGCTGATGAAAGCAATAGAGTGTTTATCAATTAACACCAATGTACTATATAGTACCAGAGAACCAGTGGAAGAGAAGATGCAAAAGTATCACATTAGGAATTTTCCAAGAAATGCTGTTAACTTGAAAAAGCTGCAAATAATGAATTACGAATAATCACTGTTATTGTAGTAGCTATAGAAACCTCACATCCTGAACATGTTTTTCAGTGTTCATAATGTGCCATAAATTCACACTACACAAGATCCATTTCTATGACATAAATAGTAAATACATTAGTGCAAATTTGAACAACCAAATTAATGAAGGCAAGTTCATCAGGTGCGAGAATTGTTTACAAGGTTTGTCACCTGTCACTCCCTGAAAAAAAAATGGTGTGTTGAATTTACTTTTTTTTTTTTTATCAAATAGCAAAATAAAATAATCTGGATCCAAATAAAAATTGTAAGTACAGTAGTAGTGTGGAGATGCGGTTAATGATGAGATGAGTAGAGGAAGGCGAGTCATGCCACTTTACTCTCAGAAACTAACTGTTAAAAGTGTATTCAAGGATCTTCTCAAAAAGTAGAAGACCCATTTGTCACTTTTTTTTAACTCATTCACTGCCATTGACAGCTATAGACGTCAAAAATTAATTAGAACTATTTCTATTAGTTTAGTTTTTTCCATTTTTTGTCAACAAGAGTATGAAAACCTAGATTTTTTTTGTACATTTAGAACAGATATAAAATTTGTGATTAATCGTGAGTTAACTAGTGAAGTCATGCAAATAATTACGATTAACAATTTTAATCGCCTGATGCCCCTAATTTTTTAATAATCTTTTTATTTTTATTTTTAAAATAATCTTTTTTTTTTTTTTAAAGAAAAGATTATTAGAAAATTTGGGGCATCAGGCGATTAAAATTTGCTATCCTAATTATTCGCATGACTTCACTAGTTAACTCACGATTGATTAATCACAAATTTTATATCTGTTCTATTACAATATAAAAAAACACTAGGTTTTCATACTCTTGTTAAAAAATGTGGGGAAAAAATGTTAAACTAATAGAAATAGTTAAAATTATTTTTTGACATCTTTAGCCGTCAATGGCAGTGAATGAGTTAATCACAATTTTTTTATCTGTTCTGAATATACAATAAAAAAAATCTAGGTTTTCATACTCTTGTTAAAAAATGTGGGGAAAAAATAACTAATAGAAAAAAGTTAAAATGGATTTTTGACATCTATAGTCGTCAATGGCAGTGAATGAGTTCAAATGCGTATGCGGGAAGACCATCCTACCAGCTCTCCTGCTCGTCCGGGGGAAACGCCTATCAAATGTCGGGAACGTGCGGGCTCATCTTCATCATCATCTTCATCAGTCTCTGCAGCTGGCCTCACTTCATAGACGGATTTCCTCTCGCAGCTACAATGATGAATGAGTCCGAAGCTCAGCGACTACATGCTACAAACACTCGAAGTGCGCACGTGCAGCTAGGAACAAGCACGCACGACGTCTAGGGATGTTCAATACCAAATGTTTTCAGACCGATACCGATACTCAACTCTTGAGTAGTCACCGATACAGATACCGATACCACTAGTACATAAAATCCCCCCCAAAATACTGACAGATAATTTTAAAGAATGACCTATATATCCCAATATAGTATTTTCCCTTAAGTTTGCATGAAATGAATGGACATTTTCTAATCTAACTTCTAGTTCCTGATTGCAAAACGGCCACTATCTTCTGAAAACACATATCATATGAACTACAACCATGAAAAAAATGAATGCTAGATATGATATAGGGATGTTAGATTTTTTTTTAATAGGATTTGATACCCGAAAAAATGTTTGCAACCATTAAAACTTTTTGCAAAGGTTTGCAACTTTTAACGAACCCTGACAAAAGCCAACATTCGCTACGTTCGCAAACACCCGCAAGCCTTTGCTGCTCTTTAATGTACCGCCCTTAATGATCACGTCAGAGCTGACCAAGACTTTTTTCCGCTTAAACGTAATTGACGACAATTTCCGTTGCTGGCGCTTCCTGTTAGAGATCCCACTGACAGCATTTCACGTCTACGGTGTCAACAAGGATGATTCCACCCATTATTGTTGGCAGGCAAATCCCTCTCTTCAATCATTTTAATGACTATCATTTGGCATCCCAGCACCTACGCAGTACTAAATAAATCCACTGTCCATTTTTTTACGCACAAAACAAACTCCCCAGGTGAGAGAACGTCTTCAGAAGATGGGCCCTTTCCAGCCGATGAACATCTTCCTGCGCCAGGAGATAGACCGCATGCAGAGGATCATAGTTCTGGTGCGGAACACCCTAACTGATCTCAAGTTGGCGATCGACGGCACCATCATCATGAGCGAGAACCTGCGAGACGCCCTAGACTGCATGTATGACGCACGCATTCCTGAGCGCTGGAAGAAGGTCAGCTTATACCATATCATGGCATGACAAATGGATTGTCAATGTACAAGCAAAATTGAAAACAATGTTAGTATTACAGATTTTGAGTAACACAATTCAGTAGGAAGCTTTTTCGGGACAAGCTAGAGCTTGTTTCTGGATCAGGAACTGACCTCGAAAGTGGTTCAGAAATAGGACGGGTGGACACGATTTTTTATCTTGGCGAGTTGAAATGTATTTTGGAACTTTTAACACAGATGCCTCGCCGATATCAACAGGTGGTCAGTCAGCACAGCAAATTAGCCACGGTGCCTCCAGCGTGTGGAAATATATTGGATTGATAGCACGCTCACTTGGCAAAGGTTACAAGTCTTCCTGAAAAGACATCCACTTAACACAAGATGTCGAGCAATTCACCAAAGGGAAAATACAATGTATTGTATTGATTCCTTTTCACTGTTTCTCATGTCTCCCTTTTGCCCTCTCTGAACCGCGTAGCCGGCCGTTTACGTCGTAACATTGTGGTGTCATCTTCTGAAGGAATCATGGGCCTCCAGCACTCTGGGATTTTGGTTCACGGAGTTACTTGAGCGTAACCGGCAGTTTCAGGCTTGGATCTTTGAGGGGCGACCAAATTGCTTCTGGATGACTGGCTTCTTCAACCCGCAGGGATTTCTGACAGCTATGAGACAGGTACACACAGCATCGGGCTTCCTGCCCACCAATGAGGCGGGGTACCAGATGGTAGGGTAGAGGGAGAGGCGGCCATTTGTACAAACACAAAGTCCCAGGTGATAGGAGAGCAGGTCCGATATTGAGCTTTTATGGCTGGTGATCCGGTAAGGACTGCTACAAGCCCCGTTTATTCATGATAAAATATGTTACGTTTGAATGATTATTTCATATTTCGTGTCTTTATCCTGTAAAATTGCATTTATGGCTATTGTCTGTATACTTACTAAAATCTAAATGTACTCAATCACCCAAGTGCTTCATTCCGGTGTTAAATGATACGTGTCAATCTTAGCTTAATTTAGCAATTAGCATGACTTCTACGACTTTCCTAGTAACTGATGATTACTGATTAATCAATGATTACTGACAATAGAGACTCCGCAACGTGTTCATTTGTACTATCTAGCCAGCCGAAGTTCGTTGTTAACTAACTGGTGCAGTGTGAGTAGCACCAAGCTTACCTTGACTTCCGACTACTCACCTCCATTCCGTGGTCCCGCTGTATGTGTGCCACTTGTATGTGTCATTAACTCATTTGCTCCCAAAAACATATAAATATGTTCTATTTTAAATATTACCATGCTCCCAAAGACATATTTACATGTTTTTTAAATGTTTTTTTTAATGCTAGAGCATACAGAAGGCTTTGATGCAGCATCTGAACTGAAGAGAATACTTGATATTACAAAAATGGCCAGCAGGTGGCAGCAGAGTATAAGAGATCAACCAGGGCCATGTTGCAAAAAGTTCTTTCCCCCACAGTTTTAAACAGATTTGTGAATAATGATTAAACTTAGCTATATTCTAATGCTAATTGCTGCTGCTAATTGCTGCAAGACGGAAACATATAAATATACTTTTTTTGGTAGTCTTTCTTTTGGTAGGTCCTATGTTTTTATAGCAATAGAACACAATATTCTGTGGGCCTTGCAAAATCCAGTAAAACAGCCATGAGCAAAGGGGGTTGCTTCAGTAAAAATGGCTGCGAGTGAATGAGTTAAGGCTAGCGGTGATTGGGCTGCCCTGCTATCCAGCCAAGAGTACACCGGTCATTTCCCCCAACCTCTAACTTTCTTTTCTTCCGTTTTTTTGGGGGTGATAAAAGCCTTTCAATCTGAACCAAAAATGTACCTTTGGGCCATTGTTAATGTCAAACCTTGAAGTGGCTCAAGCTAATGATACAATTGAGTAGGACACAAATACAAATATTGCACAGTACAAGAGAAAGCTTAAAGGCCATATTGGTCTATCAAACCCATCAATTAAGTGACTGAAGATATTCAACTGTCACATTCCTCTCTGTTCTTTTCAAGTCATATACGATTGATTTTCTTTCTGTTGGCACGTAAACAATTTGGTTGATGGACTGTACTTCTTTGCTTTACATTGTTTTCACTGAACCTCTATTACGGTTGTGTTATCAGCATTGATTCTCATGGTGAAGCACATCATATTTCACCGCTGACATTCTGCTCATAATGTAACAAGATTTTTTTGCCTGGGCTCACGCAGGAGATCACGCGGGCCAATAAAGGTTGGGCACTTGATCGCATGGTGCTTTGCAACGAGGTAACCAAGTGGATGAAGGACGACGTCACGCAGCCCCCTGCCGAGGGAGTGTACGTCTGCGGCCTGCATCTGGAGGGGGCCGGCTGGGATCGCCGCAACTGCAAACTCGTTGACTCCAAACCAAAAGTGCTTTTTGAAATGATGCCTGTAATCCGGATGTATGCAGAGAATAATGGTAAGATTGTCTGTGGGCACAGCGTGAATGTAAACAGTTTAGGGTCCTTACAGAGACACTATTTCCAGCCTGTCCAGTCAAGTTTTTGATAATGATAAGAAAAGACAGGCAGCAAGCACCATGACGCTTTTTTTGGGGGGCGGGGGGTCAACCTTAAACATTTTTTGACAATAATGTTATATGTGACCTCACTAGTCTACACATGACATTCCGATTAATATTACATTTGTCGAATATGAGTTATGATGCAAAATCTGAAGCTGAATTGCAATTGGTTGTGTGTTAGTGGAATATGAGTTAAGCTGCAAAATCCAGCCATTTTTTTCCATTTCAGGGGGCGGCCATTTTGCCACTTGCTGTCGACTGAACATGACATCAATGTTGCTTAGGTCTCAGGCAATGACCAATCACAGCTCACCTGTTTTCTGAAGCTGAGCTGTGATTGGTTGTTGCCTGAGACCTGAGCAACATTGATGTCATCTTCAGTCGACAGCAAGTGGCAAAATGGCCGCCCCCTGAAAAAACAAAACAAAAAAAACATGCTGGATTTTGCTGCTTAATTCATATTTCACTAACACAATATTAACCAGAATACCATATTTAGACTAGTGGGTCTGCATAGAACATATTATTGTCAATTTATTAAATTTTTTGATTTCCCATTTAATAAAACTCCCTGTTTTGCTTGCAATTCAAGCAGACTGGTAGGAGATGTTTGGACACATGGGCTTCTAAATCGATCATACATGTTCTTAACAGGACTGTGTCTCGTTTCACATCTCAAATGGACCAATCATATCAATAATGGCACTTTTCAGGTGTTAAATGTACCACAAAGTGCTTTTTACAATAAAAGTAAACCGAATGCCACCCACACAAATGTGCGGATTGTGTCATCATTTCATTCGGGTTAAATGCAATTTCATGTCCTGGGATTATTTTCACACAGATTTACATTGAATGGCTATGTGCAGTAGTAAAGAAGGAAAAATACGAGTCTTGAAACAACGTCTAAACATTCGTCTCCTAAACATGTGTCTCTTTCTGAAATGCAATAAAAATGTGCTATCATTCTATCTTTATTTCCATACTGCTTAGCGTGCTCATGGTCACTGGAGAGCTTTGATTTTGCTGCCAATTCAAACATACTGTACAGTAAAACGTTCATAAAAGTTTTCTTTTGCTCATATGTTGCAGGAATCAAGGACAGCCGCCTTTACTCTTGCCCAATCTACAAAAAGCCCATCAGGACAGACATGAACTACATTGCAGCAGTGGACCTCAAGACCTCACTTGCCCCAGAACACTGGATCCTACGGGGCGTGGCACTCCTCTGTGATGTCAAATAATCACTGAGCGCTTCACCTTAACTGTAGGGAGAATTAGAATTCAGATTTGATTTGTCTTTTCGCAAAATGAAATGATGATAATAAGCACACCATGACTGAAATACATGGAAATTTAATGACTTTTTTTATTTAGTTTATTTTTTTATAAAGAAAATTAACCATAGAATGACTAAAACATCCAAACAAATTTTAAATGGTATTTTCTTTTTTTCTTTTTTTTTTACAAAATACCACACCACTTATCTAAACAGTAGCTACCCTGTACACAGATCCAAGCAGATACCTGTAGATCTTGTTTAAATCATCTCCACATATGTTCTTATTTTCTAATGTGTGAAGTTAACCTGCTTGATTCAAGTGTGAAAACATGGCCCTACACGGATACATTCATTCATTCATAGACATTCAATGCTCCGTGCTTCTAAAAAGGTAGATATTGTTCTAGTAGTTTGTCTCTGTCTGAAATTGTTTTCATGCATTATTCCTCTCCTCTGTAATGTTTTGTGGCCTTCATTTGAATAAAAGAAGAACATCCTGGCTTGCATCATTCAATTAAAACTCAACTCAATCATGTCTTTCTCATTGGTCACACTGAGCTCAAGTTATTTTCCAAGCAGAACAAAAGCCTTTCTTGTTGTTTTTGCACATCAGCTATAATCCAACTTGTCATGTGTAAAGCGAAGGGAATACAGAGTGACTTTTTGATTGATAAACTACTGCAGCAAGGGGCTCTTTGAAGCCTGCCAGACTTGAGTCAGAGCATATTTTGGATTGTTTTTGGAGCTGAACTTGCTTGGCTGGCTCGATTCATGCCACTTTAACTTTCCTAATCCCGCAATCAAATTAGGATCGATTTCATGGTTTTGTTTCCTACTGGCTATACATGCTACACTTACAAAAGTGACAAACGTATACTACAGCTGTGGCAAGGCAACATTTTTTTTTCTTTTTTGGTCCTTTTTTCCATACCTACAAATGTTTTCACTTCCACTAAAAAGTCTCCAACCTGATAATCAGTGTTGGCTCTGCAGCCAAAATAATAATTTGACCAAAGTCTCATGGCATCATGTTCCCTTGAGACAGTGAGCGGGTCATTTCTGTGTGAACAAAGTAGGTTTTGAGCTCCCCTTTGCCCTTGACGTTAATGATGCCTCTACAGGAGCACATGTAGCCCAGCGTCAGAAGGATGCGGCTTGTCTCCTCCGTCACCTGCAGATGGAGGGGGGAGGGGGGAGTTAACATGCATTGAAATTGTGGGGTTTTTGACAGCTTGCGGTCATACATCACTGCCGTGGCTTAATAATATTTTTTTAAAGTGTGATATGATTGTTCATGTCTATTTATATGTGACTTCAGTCGTCTGAATGACCTGGGCAGCTGAAAAAAAAGAGCTTGTGAAGTACACAGCATATTAAATATGACTCAACCCTATAGTTGTGTGATTGCAAATGCATGATTTATGGAGGACTAAAAATTACAACATTTAAAATAAATAAATGAATAAATAGTGAGAATAAAAACGGATATAAAAATATAATGATAAATTTAAATTAAAAAACATAAATGAATAAAAGTAAAAATAACTAAATAAAAGTGAAAATAAAAACTTTAATTAAAAATGTATTAAAAATAATAATAAATACAAGTTTAAAAAAAACTGATTCCAAAAATATGTATAAAAATAGAATTAAATGATAAATAAAAACGCTCTGTCAACAACAACTTGCGACTTGAGTTGCTCGACAACAAGTCGTGGTGACAGTGGACAAGTTAGTCGTCCATTGTTGGAGCCCTCCATGCAAGTCGGCGAAACTTCCTTGTTTGCCAAACCGCTCACTCGACCATTGAAAGGCAGTTTGCAATGGCGGAATCCAACTCAAGACACACTTAAGACCACCCCCTCATTTGAATAACATTTCATCCTAACAGAGCAGCATGAAATAAATAAACGTGTGAGCAGAGCGTTTTTATTTATTGATTGATATTTAATTTTATATATTTATGTTTGTATTTATTTCCACATTTATTTTTACTTCATTTATTTATGGTATATTATTATTGTTGTTTTTTCCATTTATATATATTTTTTTGTATTTAAATTTTGAATTATATTTTTTATATCCGTTTTTATTTTCACTTTTATTAATTATGTATTTATTCAGTCATTTATTTATATTTAATTTTGGCAGTTTTGTCCTCCATACATGATAAGCTCAGTCCATTTACCAGCCACAAATATATTCAAAGGTTGTGCAGTTCCACTGTGTAGCATTCAAGTCTATAAGAAATGTGCAGGAGATGAAGTAGGACTGAATGGATGTCTTGCGTCACTTAGGTGGAAAACCATCAGAGTTTATCAGTGCTCAGGCAGGGAGCAAATAAGAGCGGACGACGTCACGTTGGATGTGATGTTCTTGCTGCCATGAATAGATTGTTGAGCAAGAATAATAGCTTTATCTTTGATGCATCTGTTCTGTCATTTAAAATGTCAACAGTGACAAATGAAAAGGTGGTGCTTGGGAGGAAACAAAGAATTGAGCCAATACAGTGCAAGAGAAGCACTCAATCTGATTTGTCCTTGAGAGCCACACAGATAAGAGTTTTTTCTTTTCAAAACATTTTATACCGGGGTTTTTTTTCACAGCCTTTTCTTCCAAGATGTTATCAATACCATATGTGAAAACATCTTACCTGTATTTTGCCCAGTATGCCCGTGCTGTCCATTCGGCTGGCTACATTCACTGTGTTCCCCCAGATATCATACTGTGGTTTCTGTGCGCCAATGACTCCAGCAATTACTGGACCATGGTTAATACCTGCGGGAAAACACATGCTCATTATTGGAATGAAATTGTCTTATGTAGTCCAACTATTGTCATTGCAGTACTCCCTCGCTACTTCGTGGCTCTGTTATTGTGGTTTATTTAATTTTGCATTGAGCACACAATGAAATTAATTTTAAAAACAAATAATCCAGTGGCCAGAAAAAAAGTCCCAATCAGAATATGTGTTTGTACAACATATTTTTAAGGAATACAGTGAAGTGCAAATAATTCAATTCAATACAATAGGGCTTCAAGTATTTTAGTAATATCTACCATGTTATGAATTCCTCAAGCTGTTTCTAATTACATCTTGTTTTGAAATCCATGCTTTTAATTTGAAAGGCTGCTCTGTATTTCCATTTTCTCTTTCACGTTCTCCATCATTACAAATATAATATAAACGGCACCGTTCTATTTTTTAGCACCGCAGCTTGATTACGTTAACGAGGCAATTAAGCGCACGCAAACGTAAACAAGGAAAATAAACACGGAGACGTTACGTGAACTACTAACATATATAACACACATTGAACCACAGATATAGGTGCTATTACTCACAACAAGAGTACATGCTTATTCTCAGTAACACACATCGAAATGGCGCTGCCGGAAGTAAAAAAATTTAATGAAGTATTATCAGGCTTGGGGAGTAACGGAATACATGTATCGCCGTTACGTAATCAGATTACAAACTGTATTCCGTTACAGTTAGAGGAAAAAACATGTAATCAGATTACAGGTACATTTATTAAAAATGGGGATTACTTTGAGGGATTACAATTTCTATGATGAGAAAGAGTGCGAGGGCGAGAGAGAGAGAGACAAAGAGAGAGAGGCAGTGAGAGACGTGCGGGCATGTTGTGGAGGGGGGAACGAACGAACTGACTGGTCGTGTCCTCCACACGCGGGCAGTTGGAAAAAGCTTCATGGACGGGAGGAGGAAATAGCAACCTGTATTCACTGGAATTTACTCAGAGCGAAAGTTTGAGCTAAGAGTCCGGCGGCATGCTATGCGCTGTAGCCTCTTGCTAGCTAGCCCGCTAGCCTACAACCATAATGTGAGTTACACATTCCAAACAAATCTTCCTCCCACCAATTCACGATTTAAACATCATACACAATATATACACGGTTAATCTTGTGACTGGGATACAAGTTCATTTTGCAGTTGATGTCACTCATTGTCATCCTCATTGGATGACTATCTATCTATCTATCTATCTATCTATCTATCTATCTATCTATCTATCTATCTATCTATCTATCTATCTATCTATCTATCTATCTATCTATCTATCTATCTATCTATCTATCTATCTATCTATCTATCTATCTATCTATCTATCTATCTATTTATTCTTATTTTGTCTTCATGAGCATAATCAATATTGGAGTAATCCAAAAGTAATCCAGTTACATTACTTTTATATTATGGTACTTGGATTATGTTACTAACTACATTTTTTAGCAGGTAACTTGTAACTGTAACAGATTACATTTTAAAAGTAACCCTCCCATCCCTGACTATTACTTTGTGTTAGACAGGAAATGAACGAGACGGAATAAAGCTTTCGTTCACCCCAGTCTTTCTGACAGTTCCTGACCGAAAAATGCCACAAGAGCGAGGGCTGATACCAGTATCGATAACCTGTATCGATACCATGAAATGTGGCCTGGTATTGGTACTCGCCCATCCCTAGTTTTAAGTGATTTCCTGTGGACAGGGATATTGCCACTATATGTCTCTGGACAGACAACTTTTCAACAGCTGAAAATGTAACAGTGCACAGTATGCAGCCTCACATGGGTCTGCCCAATGAGTTAATTTCCAGTGGAAGTTGATCACAGTGATATTCATTATCACAGTAGGTGGGGACTCCCACAACACTCTGTGTAAGTCTAGAAACAGCAGGGATGTACTGTCGCACACATGAACACTGCTGAGTTAATGGAGCATCACATGCTGTGATCTTTGGACAGGTTGAAGGTATTGAACTCTTGCTCTTACCACATGCCGTGAACTAGAACCTTTCTGCCGGCTTTCCTCTCGCCTGTTGTCTGGTTGCCACCAGTATACACACAGTATCAAATGGCACGCATGAAATGTTTGTTTTTTTCCTGATTGTTCACATTTGTATTGTTTCAGTTGAGCCCCTATTTTGACACGCAGCACAGTATGTGCTTCTAAACTCAAGTTTCACTATTTTAAGAATGCTCGCTCCCTCTTAAAAGGATGGTAAATCCAAAGCGCAGGGGAAGAAACATCCAAAATTAATGAATTATTAAGCGCATTTTCTTTCACCCACCAACTCTGAGTTTGAAGTCGTTGAAGGAGTGTCTGTTGATAACATCCAGCTTCCCCACTAAAGCAAATGCAAACTCCACCATGGTCCCAATGTGCATGTACTGTCTGTCATGTTCCTGGGAGCATAGAACACAACATAGAAGTAGTTAGAACATCCAAATAGATCAAGAAGTAGTGTGTATATTTATCTCAACCTGTGATGGGTATTCCGGTCCAGGCGAGGCATTGAGCCCTGTAGCAGCCATGTATGTGCTTCCAATAGTTTTAATCTTTTCCACACCACTGAATTTTGGCTTTGACAATAGCTAAACATAAAGAACACAAAACATATTGAATACGAATCATATATGTAGATGTAAATGTCTGAATTTATCCAGTGTAGCATTTTGATAAGAGGCATTTTGCTTGTCATACATCGGTGAATGACACCATAAAAACAAATTACCATTCACTATCCATCATACGAACCAGCATAAACCGACTTAAGTCAATATTCATTTACCTCGTCAAAATCGGCAATGATCTCATTGAGAAGCCGGAGACACTCTAATCCTTCCTTGTTGACATCCGATTCAGTGTAAAACTCCTTAAAGTCTGGGATTGAGGCGAACATGACGCACACCAGATCGTAAGACTGGTGGTAGAGATCCTGCAAAATAAAAAGCACAAGTAAAACTGGCTGTAAAAGCTATGAACATGAACCTGATACAGCCAAGACATAAAAGGCAATACATAAATAAACAATTGCAAATTTTTTGTTTTTTTTGTTTTTTTGTTTAGTTTACAAAAACTGAAACACTGCTTCAAGCAGACCCTTCGGGAACTCAGAATGTTCAAATGTGCCGTTCAGTTATTCACAGTGCCCCAAAAAAACAAAGCTCAGTGCAGGCAGTACAAGGAAAGTAAACAGTTGCAGTCAGAAATTGGAGCGGAGCGCGCTCTGTCTCCGACAGCACGCGAGAATGACGAAGCGTCCGCTTAATAACGGTGTTAAAAGTTGTTCTTTTTAGTTTAAAATGGCTTACCTTAACTCATTCACTGCCTGCCCAGTTAAAATTGATTTTTGATATCTATAGCCATCAATGGCACTAAATGAGTTAACAAAAATCCTGCATCTCATTATAGCCAAAGGTACAGTCCTGGTGGATTAATGCACTTTTTTTTTTTTTGCTTTCTTTATTAATTCAAACTTCAACATCCAATTCAAACTGAGCACACAAACCAGAAACGGTGCTGTCAAACAAGACACAAGAAAAACAAAACACAAAACAAGAAAAACAAAAAACTAAGCAAAACAAAAACAAAAAAACACGAAACGTCTAAATAGACAAGGCTTGCTACGTCTTAACCCTCCTCAATGACCTTCTAAACCCTTCAATTTCCTTACAACAAATCAAAAACAAAGGTCGACATTTAATAAAAGAAGAAGTAGTAGTAATAGTAGAAGAAGAAGAAGATGTTGTAGTAGTAGTAGTAGTAGTAGTAGTAGTAGTAGTAGTAGTAGAAGAAGAAGAAGAAGTAATAGTAATAGTAGAAGAAGAAGAATATGTAGTAGTAGTAGTAGAAGAAAAATAATATGTAGTAGTAGTAGTAGTAGTAGAATAAGAATAAGAAGTAATAGTAGTAGTAGAAGAAGTAGCAGTAGTAGCAGTGGTAGTAGTAGTAGGCCTAGTAGTACTTGTATTTTTGGCCACCATGCAATGTGAGATTCTGGTTAAATTATGCCATTTTAAACTAAAAAGAAAACCTTTAACGTATGTACAGGGATAATATGTTGATATAAACAGTTGTCAGATATTTGGACCTTTGTTGACTTGAGTTGTGAGGAGCAGAAAAAATGAACATTATTCATCTGTCTAACCTCATTCTTCCAGTTCCGCGCCAGAAAGTGCTCAGCGACATGCGCAGGCAGGACGTTCTCCAGCAAGACCCGGTTGAGGTTTTCCATCGTTTCGATCTCCTCGCACTCTTTCTTGAACTTGTTCTTCCACAGAAAGTCTAACCTACAGTAATATTCATTCTGTTACAAGAGGACACAGAGGTGAAGAGACTGAAGGTACACTTGTATAGCTTGTTGCCATCAAGAAACAGAGAGAAAATACAGAACTGAAAAAAAGCAGCAATAAGACATAGCAGAATCTCGAAAGTCGAACATTTTACAGTAAATGTTACCATACATACGTAAATCCAGTCCTGTCATGTGTCTTATCGTGAGAGACGTTATCATATCTCATTGAGGATTAATTTAATAAATTCCGTTCAGATGTTGACTAGTGTCCCAAAGCAGACTGTGTTCGACCTTAGAGGTTCCATCGCGTATGCAAGACATGTCTCTCATTCAGCTTGTTGAATCGCATGTACATCATTACTTCAGCTGCAGTGCAAGTGCCTCTCAGTAAATGTGAATATAACGGACAATTTTAGCACCGTAGTCCGATTCAAAAAGTCAAACTTGTACATTCTAGGGATTAATTAAACACACGGGTACATTTCAAGTCATTTTTACTGACAGAAGAGACTCTGGTCAACAGTAACATGCTTGAAATGCTTTCTTCAAAATAACCGTTGATGGTCTTTTTACAAAGTTGGACTTGTTTGCAGTCAAATGATGACATTGTAGTTTTGTCGAGTAACTGATGTACTTTTGCTTATATTGAAATTATTTACAAAAACTAAGAGATGTGGTGGCTTGATGGCTCAGTGGGTTGCACCGCTAACTAGTAGATAATAGGGAGGATCAAACTGCCAAAATAAAAAATAAATAAATGACAAAATAAATAAATAAATGAATAAAAGTTAAAATAAAAATGGATAGAAAAAATATAATTCAAAAATTTTATACAAAATAAATTATATAAATGGAAATAAAAACAACAAAAAATATATATCTCCCTAAAAGTAAAAATAAATAACGAGAAAAAATGAGATTATAAATAATAAATAAATACAAAAATAAATACATAAATATAATTGAATCAATCAATCAATAAAAAATGCTCTCCTCTCTCATTTATTCATTTCATGCTGCAGACGCACTGTCAGGTCGAAATGTTATTCAAATGAGGGGGTGGTCCTAAGCATGTCTTGGGTTGGACTCTGCCGTTGCAAACTACCTTTCAATGGTCGAGTGAGCGGGTTAGCGAACAAGGAAGTCTCGCCGACTTGCATGGAGAGCTCAAGCAATGGACGACTATCTTGTCCACTGTCACCACGACTTGTTGTCGAGCAACTCAAGTCGCAAGTTTGCAACAGACACGGTTAGGACCCCCAACTCATTTGAATTTATTTCCATTTATATTTATTATTTTGTATTTAATTTCTGAATTATATTTTTTACATCCGTTTTTATTTTCACTTTTATGCATTTATTTATTTAGTCATTTATTTATTTGGCAGTTTTGGTCCTCAATAGGATATATCATACTGGGGATCAAATCCTAGTCAGCGTAAACTTTTAAGGAGTCAAACTAACACTGACTAAAAGAGAAAACAGACGTGTCTGAGCAGACTGGCTTGTCTACTGCTGTAGTGTTAATTTAACTCTGTTTAGTGAGTTAAAATGTACTCTCTCTCTCTCTCTCTCTCTCTGTCTCTCTCTCTCTCTCTCTCTCTCTCTCTCTTTCATTGTTACATATTTAACTATTTTAAAATTGTTGATTTAACTCTGGAAAGTGTGGAGTGCTATAAACTCTGGAAAAGTGTTAAAATTAACTCTGTGGGAGTCAATTCAGCACTGGACTTTTTGTTGTTGTGTAATACGAGTTTCACTTTTTGAACTGAACGAATAAATTCAGTTTCCCGTGAGGACAACGGTTAAGAAAATGGATGGATGGATGGGATGATAATCGAATCTGTATGTCAATACAAAAAAGGAGATAATGACAATAACAAAGAGACAACACTAGGCGGACTCTTTACAGCTCACATGTTTGTAAATTGATTGTTTTTAAATTTTCCCCAGGGTTTTACATGAGCCTATTTAATAAAGGAGAAAGGCATCATTGAAAGTTGTACGAGCTGATGGATAAAAAAACAAACATTTTTCTATAGTGGAATCAGATAATTCAATAAAATCAAAATTACTTGATACAAAGGGAAAAAGAGGACATGAGACATGAGACCGTATACACATATTCAGTATAAATTACACATTACATTTTTTTTCCATAAAAATGTCAGAATTTTCATTGAGCTGGGAAGAAGGTAATTGGTATCCTGCAAAAACATTCATCATCCACCCAAAGGCTCTCATCTTGATGTGAATGGTTACAGCTCCATATCAGCAGCACTTTTAGCACTTTGCTTGATTTCACCTTTGTCTCTCACCATTCAAACTACTTGAGCGTGGACTCACCTGCCGAGCAAGCACAAGGAGAGTGATGAAAAAAATGAAGAGTGAGATAGAACCCATAGTCTTCAGGTCTTTGAGGACTCCTGGTCTTGAAGCGCAGAGAAAAAGACAAAAATGTGTTTTAAAAAAGTTTAGAGAGGCATTAAGGTTTAATTAAGACATGACAAATGGTGGCATGGGAGAGGAGCAGGTGTCAAAGTAAATGACCGCAATGTGTCATTTGCAGTGCTGATAGTAATCAGCCTGTCACATGATTGGGTAACAGACTGTTTCATTCCAAGCTGTTACTCAATGAAAACGGTCTCGTCTGTTTTGCTGCGACAAGAGCTTGTTTACAATTTGCATTCCTCGATCTGAGCTTGTCCGCTACGCTGCGTTTTCCCCGTGACAGATGATAAAAGAATACACGGAGATTCAGGACTTGTAATTCACTGCAAGCTCTAATTACTGTCACATGCAAACGTTTTAGGGACAGAGTTGGTTTCCGTGCTCATGAATCAAGACTGTAGGATTCATGTAATCTAATTCAGTAGGAAGGTAATGCACTGTAATTAGACATCTAAAATCTTCAATTAAACTGATTATTTAATGGAAGTTCTAAATGTGCATACCACTCAAGCAAGCGCAATCATTTTTGCAAAGCACATTTTGCATATTAATGAACTTTCAGTCTTATCAAGAGCTGAGTTCTGCACACAAGTGCATAGTTCATTATCGTATTAGTTCTTGGCACAGAAAGAGTGGGTCGGGGAGGCTTTCAAAAGAAGACTGGAGATGTTTGTGTCTGCGGCGGAGAAGACAAAAACCACAAGGCACTTTGTCTGATCGTTGTTGGCCTGTTAAGTTTGACACGTCGCTTATTTGTTACTTGAATTTCAGCCTAATTGGGTGACTAAAAATCCTGCTCCCATTGACATTAAATTAATTTTTTTTTTTTTTTTTTTGGGTTTACCTCTTTGGATGTACTAATTGTATGATTTCATCCTCTGTAAATAAAGCCGGGTTGTGATGCGAATGTTACAAAATTCATCACTTTTGAGCCAGAAGGTTGAGATAGTGACATATCTCTTTGCGGTGCTATTGTTGCGAGCTGTCACGTGACAGATCATTTTAGAGCATGATTCCGAAAAATGGATGGAAACACACCCCTGATTTGACCTCTCCATGCAAAGAAATTAAAGTGAGAAAGATATTTTCAGTAAGCAGCAACTCGTACATTCTCAAGCACTGCATACTATCACCCGGAGCCTGAGTCCGTTCTGATTCTTTCAAATGAGAATGGCCATTCAGGAGTTATTTTCCACTTAAGACATACTTATTTTGTTTGGATATTTGTTCTATGCGCTCTGTGCTATTTTTACTCATACTGGATGTAAGATCCTCAGAAGACTGGGGAAGAATATTTCGCTGAAAATACTTAGATTTATGTACCAAATGTCTGAAACAGGGGCTGACAATTTTTGGGGGAACCCACAGAATGAGAGTTAGCTTTACTTTTAATCACAGGATTGGTCCGGAACAGTATAAAAAATTCACGGGAGCAGACGACCGCGGGATTATTCAGTGGGAGGGGGGAACAAGAAACTCTGACTCGATGCATTTTTTTTTAATGGAGCTGACCTCCAAAATTGGAGCGGTACCAAAGTGAGAGTCATTCTGAACATGAGTAAGACGGCACAGGAGTCAATTTCACCGGGAGCAGGACAGGGAAGGATTTATTTTTTTTATATCTTCCGGGACTGGGATGATGGGAGTGAAAAGCCACTCCCGTCTCACCCTCTAGCGTGAAAGCCATGTAACATAATTGTTTATTTTACTCTTAAGTGAGTTAAAAGCGCTTACCATTGAATACTTGAATTAGGACCTACAGTGTGTACCAGTTGCAAAAGTTAAAGTGACCGATTTAGTGCCATCTAGTGGTGAACTAATAAAATGCAACGATTTTGAAGCTAGCGCACTACGGTGCCAAAGAGACACTTCACAAGCCTACCACCAATTACTTCCAATTTTGTATTTGGAATGAGCGAGAGCGCGAGCAACCCGGCGAACAGGAGCTAGCAGCAGGGGCGAGCAAGAGTGTATACTACTATTTTGTTTAGCTTCTATATCCTTTTATCCTCCCTGGCGTGTTCTGTGTTGTTTGTATTGTATACAATGTTTGTATTCCATTTTCTCACACATTTTGTATGTTGTTTATTGCTTGGATAAAGTAAAAAAAAAAAAAAAGCAAGCCCTAGAGTGTCTAGCAACAATTCACTAGGGCGGCTAACAAGAACTAGCTGGAGAAGCTAACGAGAGCGGGAGAAGCTAGTGATGAGTTATTAACATTGTTTTTTAGTTTTAAATCATATTTTAGCCGTTTATAATTCAGTTAACTCAGTATGGCTGTATGAATAGACCTGTATTCTTATCTGTGTTACTTTCATGAGAAAGAGCAACGGGTCTGTCTATTCATTCTGTAATCTAAAAGGGAGGTTTCCGGGGCTATGTCACCAAGGGAGTCAGGCTCATTATTTCTGTATTCTTTTAATCTGATTTATACCCATGGGAACGGATTTTTTTGTAACCAGGTGGGTTGTGGGCTGACTTTTTTTTTTGAACCCTTTTTGTGAATAAATAACGATGTGAGCCAAGAGGAAGGAGCCACATTTGAGGAGACATCGCTTGGATGAATTTGTCAATGTGGACCAGAAGCTTCTGGTAATTAAATCTTTGCAAAGGAACTCCTTCAACAGAATCTCACCATTCAGTTAATTGAACACGCAAAGAGTACAATACTTAATATTGTCTACTCTAACAAATGGTGACCGCCGACGCTGAATTATAACGAATGGTCTCCTCCGTTGAACCAAACGGATGGTGTTGTTGACGATTGAGCAGGCTGCGGCGTTCCCTGACGGGCGGAATTTCTGGCGCCATATTAATTCCGGTAAGTGGAGATCTTTATCCACGTAGAAGAAATTTTGTCTGTCTGGTCCGCTGCAGCTGGTTTTTTCGTCTTGCAAATTATCTAAATTTTAAAAGAGATCTGTGTGAACGAGTTGTAGTTTGATGTTGTGAGTTGTGATAATTCCGACGATATTGAACTACACACGTCGTGAGGCGGTGCATTGAAGTGCAGCCTGTAGATTATAGTATTGCGCTTCTGCTTTGGCAGTTTTTGGCCGATTTGAGGACTAAGTAACATAATTGTTCATGGCTCTTGGTGTGAAACGTCCTAAACACGTAATATTTTTTTTGTTTGAAAAAGCGCCTGTTTGAAATTGAACAGTATTGAGGGTCCAGGTTGATTACAGTAATAATTGGATTTGTGTTACTGTATTTGCAATCGAGAGATTACGTGTAACTTTTATTTTTTTTGGCGCTTTTATTGTGGTTTGAGGTCAGGATTCCCGTTTGAATTTCTTTTGTTCCACGGTTGAGTTCGTTAGCACGTGATAAATTTCATTATTTAATAAAGCGCCTTGCAGAAATTTTGCAATAAAGGGAGAACAGTTTAGCTCAGCGGGATTGGGTAACCGCTGTGTATAAACGAGAGGTCACGTGATTCTTATGTGTGTCTGTGTGTGGCCATATGTGTTAACATATTGAACTATTAATATTGAAAGTGAGACGTCACTGTATTGAATCCGGAACTAAACATAAAAACTACAAACAAAAATGGAGGCGATTTCGACCCGGATACAGAATGGTTTGTCCTGAATGCGCTTCCGGTTCAGCAAAAAATAAAAGCGTCGATGAACAATGAAAAAACGAACTATGGATCGATTGTATACAAAGCTTTTGCTGGACAAAATGGTATGTCAGACTTTTGTATTTTCTTTGTTGGTAATGTAAAAAGGCTGAATCTGATGCTAAAATGACTCCAGCATTTGTGGAGCAGTTTACGGATGGGTTGTTCAAAGTTACCAGTTTACTGAAATCACCGTATAAAACTGCAGTTTAAATGCTATAAGATTTGTAGACAACGAATTGAAGGAATAACACCGTTTATTTTATTTTTTTATACTGACTGAAGAGTGTGCGTATGCATTTGAGTGTGTGACCTAGCTTCTAAAAAAGGTGGGGGTTTGTAAGTGAGAAGTGTGCATATGGGGATTTTGTTTGTTTTTCTTTAATATTTTAACTAAGTTTGGTGTTGTTTTGTGTGAGATGATACTGTTGTGATAGTGGCGTTTGTTTTATTAATGGGAATATGATAAAATAGGTTTTGCGATTTATAATGTTAAGATTCCTCCCCCCCCCCCTTTCCCCCGTTTCTAGGTTAGAAAAAAAGGTGGGGGCTGAGCTGTGCGCTGTGAGCATAATGTGTCCTCGTAATGGGACTCTTTTTTTGTCAAAATGGTAAGAGAGGAATGATAAACAATATAAAATAAGTTATAGTATTTGACTGAGCTAATAAATCTTTACACTTTAATGATTGATGACGATGGTTAATTTGTTAACTTTCCCTTTTTGGGACAAATGAATAAAGAGTAATGATAAAATAATGGTATTTTGTTTGAGAGTTGATATAATTATGCCTACATCTTTATAGCTGTGGCTGGAAATAAGATAGTTGAATAAAGAGTTATGAATGTTTTTGAAATTGACATGTTGATAATGATTTTTAATATTTGTTTTTTTTTCTGAGTGTGTCATTTCAGAAACTGATGTTTGAGTTCCAAGGCAGATGAGGGTTTGATGGCCTTCACTGATTACAAACTGCGAACGGGATGCGCCCCAGCTGCTGATACGTTGTATGGCTAGTAGCTATTTGAAGGGGTATTGAAAAAAAAAAAGAGAAATGAATAAAGAGGCTGTGTTTTTTACGAAACATTTTTGAGAAAGCAGGGAGTGAACTGTCTTGCTATGATCCCATATCCTCAGTCTGGCATTTTTAAAGCATTGTATCAACGAATGTGCATTTTTTGATCAGGTGAGCTCTCAGAAAGACTGTGTGTCATCGGATCCACATTGCAGACTGCGTCTGAATGGATGTGGCAGAGATCAAAGGTCAAAAGCCGCAGAGCAACAGTCTTCTCGTCCTGTGCCTAAGAAAAACATGATGTTCAAATTCCTCAATGCCCAGTGACTGTGTATACGCCTCATTCTAGTGACTTCTCCCCTATGGCTGTTTTGCATCCAGAGGAAATCTAAATGCCTGCTCTGAACATTGCTGCCACAACAGCCGCCATGCTGGCCAGGACTGAACATTGACAACAGCTGCCGTCCTGCCTTTTGCTGGGGGTCTGGACTGAGAAAGTTGGTGGTCGGAATGAGATGTGATCCATTCAGTAAAATGCTACATGGTGATATGCAAGGCATTCTTAATGTGTTGAGTGAGGAACTGTGATCTATAGCAAGATATTTCAGGAAATTGAAAACGACATATGTAAATTTGAAATGAGGGATTGAGAAAATTTATTTCAATCTATAGCCTATTAAATTTTTGCCTATATTTTTGGGAGAATCAGTTTCTGAATTGGTACAATGGGAATTTTATTAATATGTTATGATATGATATATTTTTATTTTCCCCGTGAGGAACTTTTTTGGACTTCGTCCAGCTGCAGCTATAGTATAAAATAAATAATAGAATAAAATGAGTAGTAACAAGTAAAAGACTAACTAAGAGTTTGATGGCTAAGTTTGATTTTTTTAAAAGCACTGTGATTTATAAATCCCAGAAATATTTTGTGTGCTGTGTTTTTTATGAGCCCCGCTAATATGTGAAAGATTAGCAGTTTGAAGATGATTTTATCCTCAGCCCCACTAAATCTGTAAAAGAGGTGAGGTTGATTAGCAGTTTAAATAATTTTTGGGACTCTAGGAGAATTAGAGTAATATGGTTATCTCTATTTTTTATGGCCCCAAAGTCATCATATATTAGTGTCTTAAGTTGTATCTGCTTATGCTCAGTTTTATAGTGTTTTGTAGCTCTTTTGTTTATTTTATAGCCTGATTTAGAGGGTTGACTTATTTATGACGTCTTTTGAGTCATGAGGTTTTTATTTTGTCCTCCCTTTTATCTTGACGTGTTTGAAAAAATCAGTGGATCTTTGTCAAATGAGGGAGTTTATGTTTAAGAATTTAACCAATGTAGACGAGTTAGAAAATTAAAATCAAACTTAAAAACGAAATTAAAAAGGTTGTGGGGTATCGGCCTACACTCCAATTGACAGGATGAGTTTGAAAATGATCATTCACAGTTTGAATATGAAGAAATCTATCAGAGGAAATCGATCGCAAAGTAAGTCTGAAGCAAGCAAGGACAATAATGCATATTCGCCGAATGAAGGTAATTATATTATATTATATCTTTTATCTCAGAATTACATTTGAAAAATGTAATGTTTGGAGCCCAGTGTTTGCAAAAGAGTATAGATAATATGAATATATGTGAGTTTTTCCCAGCATGCCAGGATTCGGCCGGTCATGGGATTCTGGGAAGAGAATAAGAGATATGAAAGGCACAGTTATGCAAATTTAGAACAAATTTAGTCATGGTAAAAAATTACCTATTATTGAACAAAACCTATTTGAAAGATAAATATTTACAAGCTCTGTCTTATATTAATGAATGAGCGAATGTCATTCAACTCAATCAAGGGCTGGGCTCTAATTTAATGTCACAAAAATAGATCTTTTCCTGTTCCAACAGCACAGGACCTACGGATCTTAATCAAATAACATTTACTAATCCCAACTAACAAAAACTATCAGGGTTTTTTCCTCCAAATAAAATTTATGTGAGTTTATGAGAAACTAAAAATGAAAAGTTTTTGCACTCAGGAGAACGGCCCCAGGGGGTTGGTGAGGAAATCTTGTGCAGTTCTCTGCACAGAGAAAATGCCACATCTGGTCTACAAGGCTTCCGGAGACGTGCCAGGCTCGGCCATCTCATCAACTGATGCTCTCAGGTTGAAAGGAGAGACGAAATTCCACAACTGGAGCATCAATCTTATCACCTCCGACCTGGAGCCACGTCAGCTGAATCCGTGCCCGGTTCCGGAGCTGCCGTTTGAGGACATCAGTCAACGGATCAAGAGCAAGTGCCTTTTCTTGGGCAATCATTCCTTTGATCAGTCACATTTTGGGCAGAATAATCCCAGGTGACAAATCGAAGAATTTGGGTAGTCTACCCCAAATTCTTAAAGAAGAGACGAACTATTGCGACACTCTTTTCATTAAAAAAAAAAAAAAAAAAAAGACCTTCAAAGAACTTCATCACAAGATGGCTTCAAAGAACACATATTCGTCTGCCGATACATTGCGACACTTTTCAATGAACAACATTTTATGTTAAGCCTCACATATGCTATGCTTATTCCACTAAAAATCTTTTAAATGTATCAAATTGTTTTTTAATGTCATATGATTGCTAAATTACCTCCTCTTCTGCTAAAGGGATGTTTTAAGGATAATTATTTTTACCACACAACCATTGAAAAAAAAAAAATGTTTTAATGTGTTGAGCTCTCAAGAGCTCAAATGAGGGAATGATGAGTTATTAACATTGTTTTTTAGTTTTAAATCATATTTTAGCCGTTTATAATTCAGTTAACTCAGTATGGCTGTATGAATAGACCTGTATTCTTATCTGTGTTACTTTCATGAGAAAGAGCAACGGGTCTGTCTATTCATTCTGTAATCTAAAAGGGAGGTTTCCGGGGCTATGTCACCAAGGGAGTCAGGCTCATTATTTCTGTATTCTTTTAATCTGATTTATACCCATGGGAACGGATTTTTTTGTAACCAGGTGGGTTGTGGGCTGACTTTTTTTTTTGAACCCTTTTTGTGAATAAATAACGATGTGAGCCAAGAGGAAGGAGCCACATTTGAGGAGACATCGCTTGGATGAATTTGTCAATGTGGACCAGAAGCTTCTGGTAATTAAATCTTTGCAAAGGAACTCCTTCAACAGAATCTCACCATTCAGTTAATTGAACACGCAAAGAGTACAATACTTAATATTGTCTACTCTAACACTAGCAAAAGCTAGCAAGAGGTGGGAGAAGGAGACTCACAATCGAATCACAGGACTCAGCAACGATCACCTGCATGTCGTAGCTGTGGAAGGTACAACACTAGCCGATAGCGCCACCTGAAGCTAACTACGTTCGCGACCTTCTTCTCCTTCGAATATCTGTAGCAGAAAGATGGCGGCAAAACATATCATCCTCCTGCAAGGCGCAGCGACCTATGTAATATAATTATTATTAGACCTACGATTATGTAAAAAGAAATATATGATGACGATAGAACATATTTTTTGCATATTATTGAAATTAATAGTGGGTTTTAAAATTAATTAATAGTTAATTGCTAGATGGCACTAAATCCTACACAATGTGTCTTTAAAGTCCACTAAATATCAAGTGAGATTAAGTACCATGGTTTAGTACTATGATGTTGTACTCTATGTAGTTGGTTAAATCAACTGAAAAATCTAAACATTGATTATTTTTAAGTAACAATATTTACTCTCCCTGGTAACTAATTACATTTATGAAGAGTAATTCAGTTACTAATTCAATTACTTTTTTGGGAGCGTAATTAGCAACCATAAAATTAGCTTTTCTTCAGGAATTTCTCCCACACTAATGATTCTTTTTGTGCAGATGAAGTCATGAACTAACTTAATCTGGGAGTAGCAGAGAAAGAAGTGAGAGGAAATGTTGACAGTAAGAGGAGAACTGTTTACGTGCCTCTGGCACGAACTGAAGATAAAGGTTGCCTTTTTTTTTTTCAAGCTATTTCGACTTGATGGACCAGAAAGAGACTTTAAAGTCCTTCTACTGCTTTCTTCTTACTCACCTTCACAGAGTTCACATGAATGCAAACATCTGCCTTCCTTCACAAATTCTCTCACTCATTCTGAACAATAAAATGTTTTTGTCATCACACACATACCTGTCTAGGCTTTCGGATTTGTACAGGAATTTGCTATATTCATCCAACAGGGAAGCGTGTGTTTGGAGAATGATGATGTTGTAAACCACCACAGCTGTCAACATGGTTATCATTTTCAGTTCATAGTTTATCCTCAGGAACACAGAGCAAGAGATCAGGCCCAGGATGCAGCTGTAAATTAAATACTAGACAGATAGACAAGAACATTTGAAGAGGTATTCAAAATAAATGTGGTTGAAAAGCAACAACTATCTAATTTAACTTTTCTCTTACAGGAAGGTAGAAGTTGTTTTTGCCTGTAAAGTCAGCTGGTTGTCTGTCTGGGTAAAGCTGTGTTTCATTGGACGAACTGTTGACAGCAACTGGAGGCAACACATTGTCGTCCAAAAAGAACTAGAGCAATAGGCAAAGAAAAGAACAGAAGAACAATACCATTCACTTGACCTGATGAATACATTGTTTAAACGGTTCTTAAAAACATTTGAGACCGGTGTTGGCCTCAAGACCACATTCTGAAGGCCTTGGTCTCAGACTCGACTCCCGAAAGTCTTGTTTTGTGATCAGACTTACATACTAGGTATGTTCGATACCCCCCTTTTTTTTTTTTTATTCCAGATACCAGTACGAGCACTCAACTCTTGAGTAGTCACAGATACAAAGTGGATTACTAACAACCTGGATAAAACACAGGAAGTGTGTTAAGCCATAACTTGCAGTAAACTGCACTAACATTATAAATGAAATACAATGACTTGCTCCACACATATCAGCGGAGCGCAAAATCTATCTGCTTGTGCTTTGATCAAAACCATCAAAATCATGTTGCACCACAACTTAGACATGGTAGGGCTGGGCAAACTCAGTCCTCGAGGGCCGGAGTCCAGCAGGTTTTGGAGATTTCCCTCTTCCAACACAAGCTGATTCCAATCAACAGGATTCTTATCAGACTTATGCAGAGCTTGCTGATGAGCTGATCATATACCCGCTGTGTTGGTGAAGGGAAACATCCAAAACCTGCAGGATTCCGGCACTCGAGGACCGAGTTTGCTCACCACTGGTCTAAGGCCTAGTCTACTTTCTGCCACCAAATTGCCAGGTGGAATTGAAAACACCCTCGGAGGCAGGAATGCCGAGCATGGCATAGCGCAGTCTACACCTGTCTACAAAAATAGTACATTTAGTCTTGTCTTGGTCTAAGTAACTTCTGGTCTTGGGCAAGTCTTGGTCTCGTACAGTGTGGTCTTGAGCACAACACTACAAACAGTAACTGTGTAAAAACATACATACAAGTGTACATTAACACACTGAATCGTTTTTTTTAGCCATCCATACATTTTCTAAATGGCTGTTCAAAGTCACAGAGGGGCTGCAAGCTATCCCAGCTGATTTGACGAGCGATGGGCTTGAACAAGGAGAAAAATAAGAATTGGCTGCACAAGCAAACAAAGCCAAGTTAATTTCGTTCAACTGCCCTGAGCGACTGACCCATGACAGGCACAAAACAAGATTACGATCTTCCGGAAACAATTTGTGGAAAGGTCTAATTCACGCTGCCAATATTGTGCTTTATCACACTATTGCAACCACAGGCTAATATTTCATTTTTTATCAACCACCATCTTAATTGTCCTACTCTGGTCTTTTTACAGGGAAAAAAATTAAAAATAATCTAGATTAAGTACTATGCTTCTCTCATTTTTCAGAGATTGTAAAATTACAATATTTTGCTTCAAAATACAGGCAAAAGGACAGCCACAAGTGTTGGAAGTGGTAATAATTTGCATGATGCCCGGTTTGCATACTTTGTCCCATTTTATTTGTTATAGTTGGTCAGAATTAGGACCTGGCCTTTATATCTTCATTGGTTCCAGGTCTTGAACTGAAGCATGACAAGATAAGACCACTTTATCACAACAGGACAGAGGTGACAAATCCAAGTCCAGAAAGTAAAAACCCTGCCACAGTTTGGCTTTAGCCCAGTGTGCTAGCTAGCGAGCTCCCTAGCTAGCTCCCCGGGTGTTCATTTACCTGCTAGGGAGATAGCTAGCTAGCACAAGGGGCTAAAGCCAACCTGTGGCAGGGTTTTTAATTTCTGGACCTGGATTTGACACTTTTGCTTTCATTTTTTAATGTCTTAGGACGCACTCACACTAGGGCCATTGTACCATGCTCAAGCACGCTTGCTGCTAGAGTCCGGTAGTGTGAACGCAATCGATCCGCGCCTGAGTACGGTTCGGATCCTCAGTTTAGCACGATTGGGAGAGGTGGGCCAGAGAACGGTACGGTTGTTGGCAGCACATGCGCACAGCCGCGGCAAGTAGTCGCCGCACGAAACGTAACCATGACGTCACATACGTACGTGCGACGTATATAGCGAGCAATCAGGTTTCAGTACAGTATGGAAGAAATGGCCCTAGTGTGAGTACGCCCTTAATTTATTTTACTGCCCTTTTTTCTGTCCCAATTAGTAAAGGTTAAAACTTTAACGCTAACCATAACTAAAAGATTAAAGTTATCAATGTATTGTTGTGTTAAATAAACCCTGACAGTGCAAAATGTAACACTGGATAAGTGTGCCTTTTTTACACTGAATGTGTGTTACCCCAACACTGTATTATGTTAGAATAGTAATGTTAATAGTACTCTACACTAGAGTCAGTGTTAAAATGTTAACTCTGCTAAACTACCGGTACACTTAACGCTGGTGTTTGATCACTTTTGAGTGTATTGCAATTAACTCCACTGGGTGTAAAATGTTGAGTATACCACCCCCAAAAACTTAATAACAAGAAACAAGATGTGCAAGTTTCACAACTGATCATTCATCAGGCACATCACAGATCATTTCAGCATGTTTTCAAACAAAGTAACAGATGATGATGTCAGTTGGTCATCACTGTATTTTGTACAAATATAATAATATCATAAATCCATAATAAATCAAATCATCAGTACAAATCAAAATGAACACATCTGAGGCAGAATGCCACTATAGACAACCTTAAAACATGTCATAAATTGAAGCCTGTGACCTATGAATTACACTGTAACTAGTTTGGGGTGTGTGATCTGCAGGCTTGTCATACTGTACATCATTCCCGAAACGAATTAGTTTCCATTCTATCACAGCAGTCCACTTACCATGTTGAAGACTGCCATAGTGAGTATGAGCGCTGTCGTTGTCAAGGTGAGTGTGATTCGGGGCCATGGTTTGTTGGCAATAATGACGGAGGACCTTAGCAGCCACATCCACGAAGTGGGGGCGCTTTTGCTGCAGTGCTGCAGGAATACGAGTACGTACATTATGAGCATATCATATTTAAACATACATGTATTCATGTTGCATTGATCTTGGATGATTATGTATTGATATAACTCATTCAGTTCAGTTTTAAATTTATTTTGAAATCCTTCGCGACGACAACAGTGCAATCGATTCATTCATATTATTAAAAATCCCCTTGCATTATTTGTGCTTTGTATTTGATTTACTTTTTTTTGTAATCATGTGAAACGACGAAAGAGAAAAGAGCATACAGTGTTTCCCGTATTTATAGCACTGCTTTAAAGGTGAATGGCTTTCATGATAACCCAATGTCACTCAGTGCTCAAATCGCTCTCAAAGCAACATCTGAGCACTCCAGCAACTCAGGCATTTCAAAAGCTCAGGGATGTACATTCCGTATGAATAAGAATTGCAGACTGAATGACGCAACCAAGGAATTCTTTGTTGTTGTTATTGTTCTGATTACAAGGCTTTTTTCATATAAAGCATACCTTCAAATTGGCATGAATTGAATATGCATATGCAAGAAAGGGATAGATCCATGAATGATCATTAGTATACATAGTCAAAATGCCAGTGCTGCTTTAAGGGGATTTGAAGTCATTTAAATTTAAATTACTCTCTTGACCTTTCTATATACACTAGCAGTATCTACCACAAAACACCCCCCATTTTTTTTATGGCTAGTATGCTCTACATTGTTTACTTCATAATCCATTCAGCCCATCTACCTCCATTTTAATCCTGTACATACACAAACAAGTATGTCGAATCACAATACAGTTGTACTTTGAGAGACTTCAAGATAGGAGCTATCATTTGACTTTTTTTTTTCTTTTTTGCTTGTGAGCAATAACTCAAGATACAAGCTGTGCATGGAATGAACTCAATTTAGATCACATCACAACAAGCAGCAGTTAGGCATAATGAAAAAAAGTATTTCAAAAAGAAGTTTCAAGCTATTTAAAGCCATTCACAGGGAATGTTTACCATCAAACTAAACATAAAACGACGATAAATACAAAATATGTATTTAAAACAAAACTTTGCTTTAAGGTCGGCTAGCTTAATGCTAACGCATAATGAAAAATGCTACAGACAGGCTAACAAATTAAATCGTTATTATTATTATCATTATTATTATTATTATATGTTCTTGTAAAGTATGATAGAGATTGCTATTTTCCTTATTAAATAGACATTATAAAAAAAAATTGGGGGGGAGGCTGGAACGAATTAATAGCATTTCCATTCATTTCATGGAGGAAACATGATTCCTGATAAAGGCACCACCATATTTAAAATATGAAATACTGAAAATATTACAGCAATGTTTATAAATCAGTTTTCTACTCTGATCCTCATTAGGGTCTCTGGGTGCTTCCTGGACTTTTCGCCAACCAAACATAAAACAAATATAGTAAAGCAAGCATTATTCACATCACATTTACACGCCTATGGACAATTTTAGAGTCTACCATACATGCATGTTTTTTAAATATGCGAGGTAGCCAGAGTAGCCAAATAACCTCAGAATTGTGCTTCAGACCTGCTAACCACTATTTTCACAGGGCTGCCCACTACACCACTTACAAATTGCTACAATGGGGATCATGTTGGGCAAAAAATAATACATGAAAAAACACACACAAAGCATCTGTGCTCGTAAGGTACATTATGTGGCATCAAGCAGCCAATTAAATACAAAAGAGTCCCATTATAGGATAAACAAGGGAGAGACTAAAATTGACGCCGTTGCAAGAATTGATTTTCACAGAATAACGTGTCACTCACCAGGAAGTGTCCAATGAAACAAATGAAGACAATCAAGGAGAGGAAAACGAATGCCATCCCAAAAGATATCCCTAAGACTGCTGTCCTGAAAAGATAACATGTAAATTGGGATCATTTGTTACCAAATGAATTTTCACACTGCTGTTTAGTTACCGTTATAACCAAATGCACGTACTTTGGTAAGACGAGTATCTGCACGATGAAAATGCAGGAAAAGATGAGACAGGCGCAGGTGACGTAGTATTTGAAGGCTGGTAAGATCGTTGTTCTGTACTAAAAATATAAAAAGGGAGAGTTTTAACAAAAGGACCTTGAATACTCATGTGTATGTTTCCCCCCCCAAAAGGTTGATTACAAATACATTATTACATTATTAGACAGTATGTTGCAACATTACTACTTCTTACCTCCTTTTCCAGGGATTTATTATGAAAGAACAACGATATTCTTTGGATGTCCTCGGACTTGAGCCACTGCCTAGAAGCACACAAGCCAGTCAATTTGGACATAACTTGCATAAGTTTCACATTCAGGAATATTAAAATACATGCTGCAGTCATACAATTACCCTTACTTTTGTGAAGTTATGCCATCAAAGGTCTTGATCATTCTCTCATTAAATTCCTCCTCAAACCGCTTCTTCTGAGACTTTGTCCTTTTAACAAGAGCGAGAGAAGACCGAACATTTTAATTTGGCACACGATTAGTCATGCGCGTCAAAGCCTTCAGCACAAGTCAAGAGTTATTCAAAATCTTGTCGTCTGTCACTGTACTGTCAAGGGACGGCGATAATCCTCCCAAAGTAAATGATCCCGGAATAGCGAAACAAGTAGCTTGCCTTACAGATCTCCTCGGGAAATGATACTGTCCCATCGGCACGTCCTAGACGGAAGATGGAATTGAAGAGATTACAAACCCATCACTTCAAATGACAGCAAATAAATAGTAAACGTGGGGAAAGTTACACACAGCTGTGTTGATCTTGCCGTTCTCATTGCTCATGCTGTCCCTGTGGTGCAGGTTGGCGAAAGGCTTGGCTGCCCCCCAAGACTCCAGGTAGCGGGTCATCCGAACAGAGGCTCTCATCTTGGCTCCGTCCAGAGTGTGTCTTGGCCTGTAGTGATGCTGCGGGCTGCGGCGCTCCACCTGAACAAAGAAAGACGCTGTGGAACTTTTTCTGCATTTTATTTCATCCTTAAATGCTTCATTACCTTTGGGTTAATCACCAAATATGTGACGACTCCATGCTCCTTGAGGTAAGGGTCTCTCTCCTGCCCATCCCCATCTTCTACTTTATAGGCTGCATTTAGATGCTCGAGTGTCTCTGATGTGATGTGGACTCGCCTGGAATTACCAATTGAAGCAGTTATATGGGAATACTAATGAATAGGGGTGGGAATCTTTGAATGTCTCTCGATTCGATTCCAATTTTTGGGTCTGCGATTCGATTCAGAATCAATTTTCGATTTGAAATGATTTGATTGACAATGATTTTTATTTCGATCTATAGATGTACAAGGTATTGTCACGATCTACTCCAGTCTGACTCCCTAATGCTAATTAGCGCGGTACTCGCGGCACTTTTATCACTCAAAAGAACGGCTCCACACTGCAAAAAAACAACTTTTATTTGAATAACTTGATCGGGACTTTTTCCTTCTACTCTCTAATGTGGCTACAACTTAACAGTGTATCAGACCGCGTGGAACCACACTGCCCCTAAGTGGCCAAATCGGGTACAACATGAACAGCGCTCCAAATAAAGGCACACAGACAAAGGCAAGACAGTATAAAATAATTTAAATAAAATCGATTTGGGGACATTTAAAATAGATTCTGAATCGTAGTAAATGAGAATCGCGATTCTTATGAGAATTTATTTTTTGGCACACCCCTACTAATGAATATTGTTATCCTTTCCTGCAAACACTTTTACATCAAGAATGAGATGAAGTGGAATTCCTTCTCATCGCCGTAACAAATTAGGCATTAACAAAACAGCAAATTTCAAATTCTAAATCTCTTTAGAATTACATGTCCTATCTGTCACTAGTCTAAACATGATAAATTCTGATTAATATTGCGTTTGTTGAATATGAAATAATTGGCAAAATCCACACGTTTTTATCCATCTCAAGGGGCGGCCATTTTGCCACTTGCTCTTGACTGAAAATGACATCACAGTGCCTAGGGGCTCAGGTAACGAGCAATCACTGCTCACCTGTTTTCTTATTCATGAACGCTCTGTGATGTCCCTTCAGACCAATAGATGATTGCATCCATCCATTTTCTGTACCGCTTGTCCTCACAAGGGTCGCGGGGGTTGCTGGAGCCTATCCCAGCTGGCTTCGGGCAGTAGGCGGGGTACACCCTGTACTGGTTGCCAGCCAATCGCAGGGCACACAGAGACAAACAACCATACTCACAATCACACCTATGGACAATTTGGAGTGTCCAATTCACCTGCCATGCATGTTTTTGGAATGTGGGAGGAAACCGGAGTACCCGGAGAAAACCCACGCAAGCACGGGGAGAACATGCAAACTCCACCCAGGAAGGCCGAAGCCCGGACTTGATCTCACAACCTTTGCACTGGGAGGCCGACGTGCTAACCAGTCAGCCACCGTGCCACCTAGATGATTGCAGTTACACATATTTGCATGTCTAAACCAATAAAACCGGTAATTTGGATGATGTTAACACTTCTGGTTCATGATTGTATCCTAGCTATTCAATCACAATAAAGTTGATTTGCATGATGTTCATGTCAAGCTTGGTAAATTTACAACACATTACAGCCAAATTATCCTGGCATCCACTATAACAAATAAAAACATGAGATAACCCCCCCCCCCAAAAAAAATTCCCATGTTCTTATGTGGGAAAAGAGTCAAAATTAGTAAAAAAATAAAAAAAAGTTTAAAAAAATGCCCAGCAGAAAAAAATGTGAGTCTGAAGGGGTTAAGTCAATAGCAAGTGGCAAAATGACCGCCACCTAAGCTGCTTATGCTGCATTCGAGGATGATCGTAAGTCGAATTTATCCGAGTTGTTTTCTTCCAGTTCCGACCTGAAAGAGTTTGAGGCGAAAGTAAGCAACCAAAATAAATTGTTTTTTATTTTGGTCCTCAAAACTCATTTTGACCTCTAGCAAACTTGCATTCTCGCAATTTTGATTAATTTATTGTTTTTATCTTATTTTTTGTATGTGAATGAGGCCCTTTGTATTACTTTTTTTTTTTTTTAATGCTTTTGAGGTTCCAAAACCACAACTATCATTGATAATTGTTAGCATGTCAGTGGTGTTTTCCACTGTATGCTAGCATTAAGCTAGCAGGGCCTTTTTAGCTCTTTGGTGTTATAAATACACAAAGTGATGAACTGAAACTTCCTGTGTTTGTGCCTATTTTCACTCACCCTGGCACACCTCCTGCTTCCATGTGGTTGGCCAGCGTGACATCATGTGACCAAACATCATACTGCCATTTCTGAAGTCCGATGACCCCGCACAGAACGTTCCCTGAATGCACGCCAACACGCATATTGATGTCAACCCCTGTGGCATCACGCACTTTCCTGTCATGCATCAAAACCACACTTATAACTGTGGAGGAGGGAACAAAATCAACATCCAAACGATCCATTGTGTTTAAAAAAATATATAAGCCATGTAGAGGCAACCAAGACTAAGTGCACGACTTATTTGCACACCATGTAGATATAATTACGACTGATTATCAGGATTGTGTGAGGGATCTTTTAATGAAGACAACACATCTTGTAATGAAGCAATTGTTAAGCTGCTATCAATCATTAGTGGTTGACTAAGATTCTTAATTTAAATACTCATGAATAATGGGAGTACTTCTCGTCAGACATGTGACTTACTTGATGGCCTCACACATGTCCAGGCCCATTTTGACACAATTCTTGGCGTGATTTGGTAGAGATTCCGGTAGGCCAGATACACAATAGTAACAGTCACCAAGGATTTTTATCCGCATACATTCATTTTCCTGCGTACAAAAGATGAAGCACAGGGTAAGAAAATCCCCACACTGAGCCTTGTAAAATGTACTAATTTGCTCCCCAAAACGTATATAACGTTCTATTTTAAATATTACAATAGTCCCAAAAATGTGTTTCTTTATGCTAGAGCATACAGAAAGCTTTGATGCAGCCTCTGACCTGAAGAGGTTGCTCACAGCAATGGTAGTTATTACAAAAAACGGTCAGCAGTGTATAAGAGAACAACCAGGGGCATGTTGCAAAAAGCTTTACAGTATTCCCCAGTGTTTTCAACAGGTTTGTGAATAATGAAACTTAGCTATATTCTAATGCTAATTGCTGCAAAACAGAAACAGATACAAATATATATATTTTTTTTTTCCTAATCTTTCTTTTGGTAGGTTCCATGTTTTTATAGCAAAGGGAGGGAGCAAAGGGGGTTGCTTCAGTGAAAATGGCTGAGAGTGAATGATATGCCTTAATATGCCTCGTAAACACAAATACGCATGTCTAAATAAAAAAGGATGGTAACAAAAAAATAACAATGTAGCCTACTTTGCTAAATGTATTCACCAATTACATTAACTTTGTTATTCAATCATAGTGAGAGTTAAATGATGAATTATTACCTTGGCAATTTGGTCAAATTTGCCAAACAATTCATTTAGCATGTGCACCAGCTCGCCAGGTGAGCAGTCACTGGCAAGGCGTGTAAATCCAACAATATCAGCATACAGTATGCTACAAAAAGAAACATACAATAATTAATATATTTAAGAAATTACACTTCAGGAGACTGCATTAAATTAATTAATAACACGTGCCTGACATTAGTATGTCTCTGAACATAGAGGTTGTGAAAATTGTTAGTGTTCTCGATCTGACCAAAATTTGGTCCTTTTAGTCTCTGGATGATCTCTGCTTTCATCACACGGGCAATGTGTGCTGGCAGCAGGGACAACAGCAGACGCTCCTGATGAGACAACAAAAAGTCAAACTCTGTTAATGACTGTGGTGAAATATTGTGATTAAAACAATGAATTATTTCCTATGAAGACAAATTTAATGACAATTTTCTCACATATTGTGCACAGTTTGTTAGCAATTAAACCAAACACAAATTTCATGACATCAGTTAATCCATCCATTCATTTTCTTAACCACTTAATCCTCACAGGGGTCGCAGGGGTGCTGGATCCTATCCCAGCCGGCTGAACTGGTTGCCAGGACATCCGTTAATAAAAAACAAAATAAAAGCAAGATGACTGACTTTATTACTATATTGATTCGAGGTGAGGGATTCAATTGTGCTGACTCAACTGCTCAATACAAAGGACTTAAAAAAAAATAAAAACTTGTTGCAGTGCAGAATTATTGGGACAATATTTTATGTCAGCTTGGCGTCCAAATCAACAATGTGATTAATGATAGAAAATCTGGCAATGGTCATCATTTCATTGCTCACTGCAGTAAAAGTGTAAGCCAATGTCACACTCCCCAGTGTTATTGCCACTACCTGCTGCATGAAGGAGAGCCCCATGGAGGCTGTTCAACAAACGTAACTGAATTTAATGATGACTCACATAGTCCCCCTTGGACTACTGATTCCAAAAGCACACTCTCACTATTTGACACTTTGGATGGAAGCACGACGCAAACAGCATCTATTATGAGTCCACCGAGCACAAAAGAGCATGTGTGTGTCTGCACTCTGCATTGTGGTTATTGCTAAACACCGCTTGCAGGCAGCCATAACCCACCCAGGCCAAGTTGAAGCTTTAAATGTAACAGCACAAACTGGATTGACCAGGCAAGAAGAAGAAAAAAAGCTCAACTTTGTAAGACCCTAGCAGTGGCCCAAAGAAAAAAGAAACATCAAATATTTACTGCTCCACACAGAAACAGTCCACATTGTGCATAGAAGATGGTATATTTGTAAATGGCAAATATCCAGCAAGAAAATTGTTTATCAATGCAAAAAAGTATTTTGGTAAACACCATAAATGTATACAACGGCATATTAGGGCCACGCATGAATATTTTTTTTAGAGGGCGGGGGCAATATTCCGAGAAAAATAACTCATAAATCTGCGAGTTTATGAAGTGGGGAGAGAAAAAAAACTCGTAAATTTGCGAGTTTATAAAGTGGCAAATTTGCGCGAAAAAAACTTACGAGAAATACACAAAGCGCAGCTATAGTCTAATAAGAGGATTTGTTGGTGGTTAATGGGACACTGTTTATAAAAATAAAAAGACAGGATAGAGACTGATTCTTTCTTAATTTAAACTTTACTCGTCATACACGGCAGCTAGAGCGACAACACTTCCTGATCCCCTATCAGCTGCCTAACACTAACCAATCAGAAGTTAGCATACTTTAGGTAAATGCAAGTGAACGACGGAGATCAAATAATAATAATTCTGGAAACATAAATGTACAAGTAAAAATACATGCTTGATTGTTCGGGTGTGGACTTTCGCAAAGCGAGGCGTCTTTGTCGTTGTCAGTATCCAATGATTTGAATTCAAAGTGCAAATACTTACATGCTACATGCTAACATGATATGGTTAAAGACATTTCTATCTCCTTATTTGAAAACCCGACCGAAAAGTATTAGCACAAACATCCGAGTAGTACGCTACGTGTGTTTCTCGTAAGTTTTTTTCTCACAAATTTTCCACTTTATAAGCTCACAAATTTGTCACTTTCTAAACTCGAAAATTTGCCACTTTATAAAGTCGCAAATTTGTGAGGTTTTTTTTCCACTGAATACATATTGACTCTGTTACCTGCTGTCTCTTTTCAAATTCCAGTTTAATGGGGGATTTGATGCAGTTGCAGGTGTCCTGATAAGTCTGTTTGAGCGCCAACTCCATCAGGTGCTTGTGGTACGCCCCTGCCATGTTGCCACACATGAAAATGATGATGTTGGCCAAAATCTGAAAAATCAGGACAAAAACAAATGTCAGGGTTTTTGAACAGCTTGTGTGTTATCAACAGTTTTCTTATTGGCACTGTCAGGTGAAAAACACTTATGTCCATTTAAAAAAAAAAAAACTAAATACAGACATCCAAAAAAACATAAAAAGGACATAAATGGACATAAGTGCTTTTCACAGGACAGCAACGTTATGCCACAATTTAACAGATAATGACAGGAAGCCATTTTCCCTCTCACTACAAATATGCTACTTAAAAAATAGTTTCTCATCTTTAATGATTCAGAGTTCCCAGAAAACATTCTGAGAACTCTGAATCATGAAACAGCACAAACTGTGACGTTGATATTTAAATCATGAGACAAGTGCAATAAAAGTAACTCAATGAATTCATCAAGCCATAGCAGGTGGGCATCTATTGTGATGAGGTAGTAACCATAGACAACATTGATGAATAACATCACAATGCATGACTATCTCGCCCCCTACTCTCTTATGGATGTTTATCCATAGCACAATGAAATCTTGATGCAGAAGAAATATTCTGTTTTCAAATAGGTCACCAGTGTCTTAGCAACAAAGTGTGTCATGGTCTCTCCTTGACACCTTTGTGTTGCGAAACCAGTCATGTCTAATTTATGTTGAGGTTGCTGTTGGAGCGAAAACAAAAGCCCAAACACCTTGACGACAACTTGCTTGCCTCGGAACCTTTGTTCCTTACAAATGTGAGCATAACACAAAGAACATGTTGTAACTTTTGATTATTCATTTCGAAGCATCTTTAGTTGGCCTTTAAAGTCAGGTGCTAAATTCATTTAAGAGCAGTCTGAATTTGAATTTCTTTCTATCGACATCAATATAATCAATGTACGCTTTAAAAATCTAAACCATTTAACAACATGCTTTGAGATTTTTTGCATATTATTCAGCTGTGTAGATCTAAAATCATTAAATGTGATTTCTTCTTTCAAGATTTAGTTTTAGGTTCAAACAATCGTCAGTTGGTAAGAGATCTCAACAAATTAGCAATACTAGGGATGTTTGATACCACTTTTTTTCAGACCAATACCAGAACGAGTACTTTTTTTTTTTTTTTTTTTTTTTTCTTTTTAAGAGCTCAGTATTGTTCATTCGGAAATGTCATCATCATTGCTCTTTTTTTTTTTTTTTTTTTTTTTTTTTTTAAATATATATATATATATATATATACACATATATACATACATATATACATATATACATACATACATACATACATTTTTTTGTGTGTGTGTGTGTGTGGGTGAGTATGTGTGTGTGCGTGCGTGCGTGCGTGCGTGTGTTTGTTAGCTCACCAGAAAACCTATTAGAAAAAAAAATCTCATACCGTTCACCTAAATCGAACACCAGGAGACCCGAGGGGACCGAAGAAAACCAAGGAAGGTGAAATCCAGCACCGACCAGACACCCCCCACCAGAACTCCTCCCCAGCCCAAGAAACATCCAGACCCCAACAAATCCAAAAAACATAAAATCAGGGAGGCCTCAAGAGACCAACGGAGAGACCGAGAAAAGGAAGGAAGGACAGACGAAGCCGCGTGAGATCCGAGATAATTTTAAAGAAAGACCTATATCCAATGTATAATTTTTCCATAAAATTTCATGAAAACGTTCTATTCTTTTAATTTCAAATTCTAGTTTTATGATCATAAATGGCGGGTGGGTGGCCGATACTGGTATCGGCTGCCGTCACGAGTATCGATGCCTTGCAATAAGGTTGGGTATTGGCCTGATACTGATACCTGGTATCTGTACTCGCCCATCCTCAAACAATACTATGAGATACGTCTCCTTTCAACTTTTTGAATTGCATCAAAACACTAAATTTGGTTAAATTGTGATATATATATATATATATATAAATAGTTGAGTTTCTTTTCGAAATTTCTTACTTTACAAAATATAATCTGTGCTGATCTCAATAGGGATCATTGAGGGATGAAAGGATCGAGATCCAAAGACTTTTGGAGAACGACCAAGGTCTTTATGCTGTTATCTTGCCAACCAAATCATACATGTGCAATTCCGAGCGGATTTGTGCATGTTGCACGGAGCTAACAGACACGCAGTCCAGTTTGAATTCAGCACATTGCTATAAATACATCTCTTAATTTGTCAGATTACCCATAAAATCTCAGTGATGGTTGTAAAAGGATGACACACGGCGTGCATTTACTGGCATTTACTGGACCCATAAAGGATTTTACTGCATCACCATTATGCACGAAAGCTGAATTATATTTTTCTAATTGCTAGTTGGTCGCATGTGTTTTTTTTATTTTATAAAATAAGATAAATCATAGTCTTAAATGGGCCATTTTGATCAAATTCAATGAGCTTTGCAAAGTTACGATGGCAGTCAATGTTGTCATTCATGTTCTCGTAAATCAACCTGGTGAGACTCAACAACGAACACAAATTTCAAGAACTTAATAGCCGACCTTTGTGAGACATCTTTGTTCATTCTGAACTGCTTCGCCCGATCTGAAAGATTTAAGTAATCCCGATTTCAAGTTAATTAACCCCCCCCCCACACACACACACACGGACCACTCTCTTTGGACTCAAAGTGTGAGTACCTGCAAGTGGGTCTGTGCCAGTAATTGTCAAGTCTATCACTAAGCTAAATCTATCTCTTTCATTTTGTATTTTTAGGACAAGCTGGAGTAAGCATTTGGCGTTATTGAGACAGTTCAAGATGATCTCAATCTGCTTAGTATAAATTCAATTGACCTGCAAAATGAAATTATTGTTATTCAACAACAGTCAGGAGAATAGCAGTACATAAATACATTTAAATTGTACCATCTACTATTTCCTCTTATGCCTCCAAGATTTGTATGAATTGTCTCTGACTTTAAGCCTCACCTGCCATACTACAGGTTCTACAGGTTCGGCTGTCGTGGACAGGCAGATACTCAGCACAGCAGTGTGCGAGGCAGAGGTGACAACACTGGCGATGATGGCATCCCGCATGGAGAATGGCAGCATCGTGTAAACCACAAAAACAATGAACAGAAAGAAGGACACCTGTGGAGAAAGAAATGAAATGTTTGCAAAAAAGTCAACCATCTTATATAAATCTTAAAGATATCAATGTGCTTGAAGAAATGTCAAGACAATCATAGGAAAAAACTTGAAAAAAATAATATAACATTAACTTAGTTACCCATTTTATATTTCTTACATCAATTGATACAATTACATTTTTATTTTTTTTGCAGGTGTAGCTCTCACACCTCTGACTCCCGTATGACATCTGTTCATTAAGTTTAGCATGTATGATAATTCTTATTCTGTTTCACTTAGGGCACTATTTTCATGCCCAGCACAAGTCTAGCCCAAAGCGCAGTCCAACTGTAAGCATGGGTAAAGTTCTCTTTCTTTCTTTTGGTATTTAGCCAGACTAGCGCAGGTAGAAGAGGGACTGTTGTGGGAGGGAACGCAGCTGACTGCCGGCCTATTGAAGCGGCTCCCCTCATTATTCCAATTAAAAGGGGAAAGCAAATTAGATTAATTTATAATAATAATAATAATAATAATATATTTTTTCTGGTGTATATTTTAGTACATTCACCAGGGCGGATTTTCTCTGTGTAATTTAATGACATCTAATTTATGTAATCCACTTTAAATCCTCCATTCTTAAGGAAACCACATCTGAATAAATGTATGCTTTTTTTTTTGCTGTGAGATTATCTCCCTATTTGTGAAGCATGTATTTATTTCGCCACTTATTTCTGAATAATATCGTTCCAACAGCAGCATTGCTTAGCACCGCTTAAAGCTCTATGTTTTCTCCATCTGTACCGTCCCGCAGCACCCGAGTTGCTATACTATTCTTGCTTCTTGTCCGTGACTCTGCTTCAACTAATGGTTTACCCTCAGGTGTTTCACAAGGTTTGTTGTAGCACTTCTACCTCAAACCTGGCACCTCTAATGTAACATGACGAGTGCTTAGCATTTTTACATTAGAGGACCTCCGAACACACACATTGCTCTGCTCTTTAATACTCCCTCCTGTAACTGGTGCACAGTTGAGGCAGATCATCTGCTGGCGTGCATGAGAGAAAGAGGTCAGTGTTTCTCTCGGGCTGCAGTGAGGTTGTCAGTTAACCTTTTTCTAGTTGGGGGCAGCCAGATTGAAAGCATTGCAGATGAACTGAAAATGAAACACCATATCACATTTTTAAATAACCTAAGAAGACTGTCATTTATTTTGTGTTGACCTTTTCTTTTTATTCTTTCGTGTGTGTTGATTAGAGGCAGATATCACAAGTTTTTCTTCTTTCTGTCCCCTTTCATTTATTTTTGTTTTAAAGAATGAAATACTTTTTTTATTTATTGCATTGACATTATTTCATCCAGTTTCCATATCATTTGACGTTATTAGGGCCACATGTGAGCTGGAGGCAACAACCAATCGTAGTTCACACTAAAAATTCAGAAATCAACAATAGTGGGAACTGAAGTGGAATATATATATATATATATAGAGAGAGAGAGAGAGAGAGAGAGAGAGAGAGAGAGAGAGAGAGAGAGAGAGAGAGAGACAGAGACAGAGACAGAGACAGAGACAGAGACAGAGACAGAGACAGAGACAGAGACAGAGACAGAGACAGATAGATAGATAGATAGATAGATAGACAGACAGATAGATAGAAAGCTGCTTTAGCTGCTTTAGCTTTAGGAGGGAAACACGGACTTCCCTCTCCCCAGCCACTTCAACCAGCTCCTCTGGCGGGATCCCAAGGTGCTCCAAGGCCAGCTGAGAGACACAGTCTTTCCAGCGTGTCCTAGGTCGTCCTCAGGGGACATGCCCAGAACACCTCTCCAGGGAGGCATCCAGGAGCCATCCGAACTAGATTCCAGAGCCACCTCAACTGGCTCCTCTCAATGTGGAGGAGTAGTAGTCCCCGACCCAGAGAGGGCATGCCACCATTTTCTGACTGAGGACCATGGTCCCGGATTTGGAGGTGCTGATCTTCATCCCAACCGCTTCACACTAGGCTGTGAACCGCTGCAGTGAGAGTTGGAGATCACGGCTTAATGAAGCCAACAGCACCACATCATCTGCAAAAAGCAGAGATGCTATACTGAGGCCACCAAACCGGACCCCCTCAACGCTTCGGCTGCGCCCAGAAATTCTGTCCATACAAGTTATGAACAGAATCTGTGATAAAGGGCAGTCTTGGCGGAGTCCAACCCTCACTGGAAATGAAATTCGAGTTACTGCAGGCAATGCGGACCAAACTGACATCGGTTGTACAGAGACCGAACAGCCCGTATCAGGGGACTCGGTACCCCGTACTCCAGAAGCACCCCCCACAGGACTCCTCGAGAGAAACGGTCAAACGCCTTCTCCAAGTCCACAAAGCACATGTGGACTGTTTGGGCGGAACTCCCATGCACCCTCGAGCACCCTGCCGAGGGTGTAGAGCTGCAGCACCCCTGAATAGACCTTACCAGGGAGGCTGAGGAGTGGGATCCCTCTATAGTTGGAGTACAACCTCCGGTTCCCCTTCTCAAAAATGGGGACCACCACACCGTTCTGCCAATCCAGAGTCACTGTCCCTGATGTCCACGCAATGTTATGAAGGCATGTCAACCACAACAGCCCCACAACATCCAGAGCCTTTAGGAACTCTGAGCGGATCTCATCCACCCCCGGGGCCTTGCCACCGAGGAGCTTTCCAACTACCTCAGTAACTTTGAACCCAGAGATAGGAGAGCCCGCCTCAGAGTCCTCAGACTCTGCTTCCTCAAAGGAAGGCGTGTCAGTGGAATTCCACATTCCGCTTGGCCGCATTCCGCTTGGCCAGCCGGTAGCTGTCAGCTGCCTCCGGAGTCCCACAGGCCAAAAGGCCCGATAGGACTCCTTCTTCAGCTTGACGGCAATTCTTACCTCTATTGTTCACCAGCGAGTTCGAGGATTGCCGCCAGAACAGGCACCGACCACCTTACGGTAGCAGCTCCAAACGGCCGCCACAACAATGGAGGCGCGGAACATGGCCCACTCAGACTCAATGTCCCCCGCCTCCCTCAGGACAAGAGAGAAGTTCTGCCGGAGATGGCCGTTAAAAATCTTTCTGACAAGGGATTCCGCTAGACGTTCCCAGCGGACCCTCACAATACGTTTGGGTCTGCCAGGTCTGACCGGCATCTTCCCCCACCATCGGAGCCAACACATCACAAGGTGGTGATCAGTTGACAGCTCCGCCCCTCTCTTCGCCCGAGTGTTCAAAACATGCGGCCGCAAATCCGATGACACGACTACAAAGTTGATCAGCGGATGATCGACTTTGTGGAAATAAATGTTAAACTAATAGAAATATGGTTGCATCTTTTAGTCATTGATACAGAATTTCATAATCATTTACAAAATGTAAAAGTTAAAATTAAAAAGATGTACTGTACTGTAAAAAAACGAGAGTGATATTTGTGTTGAGTTCATTTTTCTGCCACTCGATGGCATAATTTGTAAGCTCAGTGCATTTTTCTTTTCATATTAAGAGCTATCTAATCTTTAACATAGAGTAACTTTTGAAATTCTGCACATTTTTTAAATTGTAAAATACAACTTTGACCCCAGTCTCCACAAATATATGCATCATTATTATTATTACATTTAGTACTGCTAAATTTTGCAGTGGACGTGTCTGCTGCATTGTGACTGGAATTCCCCCAGTACAGGTTTCCCAAGTAAGGGGGCGGTCATTAATCGTTAAAAAAAATCAGTGGCATTAAACGAACTTTCAATTAACTCTCACAGCCAATAAATGCCCTTTTAATTACATTAGATAATTCGTGTTATATACCAGTGGGACCTTAATATTTTACCACCTTCCAACTGATACTCCGCCATATGGCAGCGATCATTTCCATTCTTACATCCACAATGTTTTTCTTCACCGCATAGAGAACAATGTCAAACTGCCTATTAAAAGAAATGACTGCAACCAAGGTAGCAAAGACTTTATAATTATAAATGGCTGGTTAAAGCCGCAGTAAATGATGTTAAGGTACTGCTCTCTTTTTTTTAAAATATACTTTTGACAATGAAACAGGATCTTAATTTGAAGTAGCTTTGACCTCTTCTTTTCTCAGACATGATCTCTGAGCAAGAATAATACCATTGCTTCTTTGCACAATATTTTTCATTTCATAGAGTAAGTGACCACTTATCTTGTTAGAATTGGTCAATTGTGGAGAAGAGAAGTAACTTCAAGGTAAAGGCAAGAAGTCATGTGTTTGGTAGGGGGAGGAGGAGGACACAGTACTTCTTTCTGTTGTCTTGATTCTAGGTCAACATTGCCCCTTAATTAGTTGAGTAACTGGTTGTGGTGTGTTTGCAGTAAAGCAAATGCTTTTCTTATATCATATAGGCAGAAAAGCCTATATGATATAAATCCTAGAGTGAAAAAAAAAAGTAAAGTCAAAGCAAAAATGAAGAATTGTACCGAATAATTACAATAAATTAAATGCTAATCAATAGCAATTGCGATGTTTGAGCTTCATGGGCAGTGTTTGTTATCCTTAATGTACCCTCTGATATCTAATGCCACTAACTGGATCAAGAAACTGATAGATAAGGAGGCTAAAGATACCTGTCTATCCCATCTCTCATACCAAGGTTCAATGTGGTAATGAAATTGTGAGAACATTCCTTCCATGTGGCAAAGGCAAGCAAATAAGGACCCACTCACTGACAATTATGTTGTTAAGACTTTTTCTTTTTTCAAGATGCAGGCAACAGTGCTGCTACCAGCCCATGAATCAAATCCTCCATAATACCACAGCGGGTTCATAAAACAAATTATGGAGATGGAGTGTCCGATTCCATCAAGCTTTTAGTCCACAGTGTCTGTATGCGGGATCCGCTTAAAGGCTTGATTTGCAATGCAAGCATGTACTATGAGTGTCAGTCTCTTATCCCCCCCCCCACACACACAAAGACAATTTAATTGCATACTAAACACATTACATTAAAAATACACATAATGAAGGTGTTTAGTTTGCACCTTCTCAAATCAGACTGGGCTATAGTGCTAAATGGGTTGAATTTATGCAGCTTGCACCTTCGTGGTGCTCAAGGCAGTTAAGCGTACGCGCACACACATATTCATGGCAAAGGCAACCATGTGCAGCGTAAATGAGCTCAAGACGAGATTCAAAGAAACATGATCCGCTTTATTACTGCACATTTCTTGATATCACCATAACTTGTAACACCCCACTTTGTTGTCCCCCACCCCTCCAATTTCATGCTTCCACACAACATATTCTCAGTTCCAAACTGTGATCTTTCAAAGTGCCGGTAGAGCTTGATCTCAAAGTCAATGAGTTGACTTATCTACACTGAACAAAAATATAAACACAACACTTTTGTTTTTGCTCCCATTTTTCGTAAACTCGACTCAAGTTCTAAAACTTTAGGCCCTTTCCCTCAAATATTGTCCAGAATCTGAATTTGTGAGCATTTCTCCTTTGTCAAGATAATCCATCCCACCTCACAGGTGTGGCATATCAAGTTACTGATTAGACAGCATGAATATTGCATAGGCGTGCCTTAGGCTGGCCACAATAAAAGACCACTCTGAAATGTGCAGTTTTGTTTTATCATGGAGGTCTGGGGGTTCAGAAAACGAATCAGTGTCTGGTGTGACCACAATTTGCCTCACTCACTGTCTGCCACCTGCCCCGAACAGTGAAAACCGGGAGTCATCCGTGAAGAGAACACCTCTCCAATGTGCCAGACGCCATCAAATGTGAGCATTCGCCCACTCAAATCGGTTACGTCGATGAGCTGCAATCAGGTTGAGACCCCGACGAGCATGCAGGTGAGCTTCCCTGAAATGGGTTTTGACAGTTTGTACAAACAAAAACAAACCGATTGTTGCGGAGAACAAAAGATAAATGCTCACTCACACAGATTTAGACAGATTTGTGAACAAACAATCCTTGACATTGCGGAAGCAAAAATTGACCCGCTGGGCTCTGTGCAGGAGATTGATGTGTGCAAAGTACACTTATAAACTGCAAGATCTCCTCCCCTTGTCTATGGTGTAGTCGGCCACACATGTCAAGTGGGCAATTGGAGACTACCTTGCACTACAATTGTGCGTTTGTGGGTGACAACCAAAAAAAATAAAAAATAATTCCCCAAAAATGTTTTCATTAACGAAATATAATAAAAATAAAAATAATAATAATAACATAATAGATATAAAAAATGCCTAAAAAATGAAAACTAACTGAAACTACATTTAATGTTTACACAACTAATTAAAACTAACTAACTAATTATAATAACTATTATTATAGTGAAATATCCTTCTTTTTAGTCTTTGGTAATTCATTTAACTCATTCACTCGCATTTTCAAATGTAGCCGCAACGGAGCACAAGCCAGTGTCTTGCTTACTGTAGTACACAGGTAGACTACATCTTGTGTAGACGGTGTAATCTGAAGGAGATCAGCGACTGCAAAGTAGGAGAAGTGTGCTGCTGCCCATTTTTAAGAACAAGGGAGACATGCAGAGTTGTGGCAACTACAGAGGAATAAAGCTGACGAGCCACACCATGAAGATATGTGAAAGAGTAGTTGAAGTTAGCCTGAGGGCAGAGGTGAACATTTGTGAGCAACGGTATGGTTTCATGCCAAAAAAAAAAAGTATCACAGATACAATTTTTGCTTTGAGGATGTTGATAGAGAAGGTCAGAAGGAGCTGCATTGTGTCTTTGTAGATCTGGAGAAAGATTACGACAGGGTGCTCAGAGAGGAACTGTGGTTTTGTATGAGGAAGTCTGGAGTAGTAGAGAAGTATGTTCAAGTGGTGCAGGACATGTATGAGGACTGTAAGACAGTGGAGAGGTGCGCTGTAGGTGTGACAAAGTGGAGGTGGGACTACATCAGGGATCAGCTCTGAGCCCCTTCTTGTTTGCTATGGTAATGAACAGGATGACAGATGAGGTTAGACGGGAATCTGCATGGACTATGATGTTTGCAGATGACATTGTGATCTGTAGTGAGAGCAGGGAACAGGTGGAGGAGAAGCTCGAGGCATGGAGGTTTGCCCTGGAAAGGAGGGGGATGAAGGTTAGCCGTAGCAAGACGGAGTATCTGTGTGTGAATAGGAGGGACCCAAGTGGAAGAGTGAGGTTACAGGGAGAAGAAAGTGGAGGAGTTTAAGTATTTAGGGTCAACAGTCCAGAGCAATGGAGAGTGTGGAAAATAAGTGAAGAAGCGTGTGCAGGCAGGCTGGAACGGGTGGAGAAAAGTGTCAGGTGTGATAGAAGAGTTTCAGCTCAAATGAAAGGAAAGGTTTATAAAACTGTGGTGAGACCAGTGATGTTGTTTGGTCTGGAGACAGTGCCACTGAGGAAAAGACAGGAGGCAGAGCTGGAGGGGGCAGAGATGAAGATGCTGAGGTTCTCTTTGGGAGTTACCAGGATGGATAGAATCAGGAATGAGTACATCTGAGGGACAGCACATGTTAGAGGCTTTGGAGATAAAGTCAGAGAGGCCAGACTGAGATGGTTTGGACATGTCCAGAGGAGAGATAGTAAGTATATTGGCAGAAGGATGCTGAGTTTCCAAACGCCAGGCAGGAGGTCTAGAGGAAGACCTAAGAGGAGGTTTATGGATATAGTTAAAGAGGACATGAAGGTAGTTGGTGTGAGAGCAGAGGATGCAGAGGACAGGGTTAGATTGAGGCATTTGATTTGCTGTGGCGACTCCTGAAGGGAAAAGCCGAAAGGAAAAGGAAGCCTTTTCGCAACATGGCCCTACTCTGCTGCCACCTGCTGGCCGTTTTTGTAATAACTACCATTGCTTCAAGCATTCTCTTTAGTTCAGAGGCTGCATCAAAGCCTTCTGTATGCTCTAGCTTAAAAAAATTATATTTGTGAGCATGGTAATATTTAAAATAGAACATATCTATATGTTTTGGGGGGCAAATAAGTTAATACATGAGCCTTTGGGGATTATTTAAAATGTGATTTTAAGTATATTTATTTCGATATTAACGAGAATAAAGACGTTTGAAAGCGAGTCGCACAGAAGTGATGTCATCTAGCAGCAGCCAATAGAAAAGCACCTTCAGATGACGTCGCTGCTAAGGGACAAATTTGCATGCTTGACTTTTGGCTCCAGTGGCTCTAAGTGAGTTTTATTTAAAACTCATAAAAACTAACAGAACCACCCTGAAAACGAATTAAAACTAACAAAAAAAACAAAAAAACTCAAAACGAAATAAAAACTAACTAAAATGAAAATTCCCAAAATAATAATATGACAACTTCAACCACCCACTCAATCCAATTCAAAAGACAAATTAGCTTATTCTGTTTCTTTTGTGGAACCAGAGGTGCGCGCATCAATGAATTTTGAGCGTCCATCATTCGGCAATCGTCAACAGTCTGGACAACCTTCCATCATCGTCAATCCGTCAACATTTCAAGCCGAATCGCATTGTAATCGTCAATCTGTCATTCGTTATTCCGCAGCGAAATGTACGTCCGTCAATGTTTCCGTCTTTCGGAAGCAAAATGGGCATTCCATCATTGACGGATTGACAGTGACGGACAAAAAACAACTTCCGGCAATGCTTAGTGCGTCAATTTTTCAAAGTTTCCCGTCAATCGTCAACAAAACGGGCGGCCGTCATTGAAGGACCTTCCGTCAATATTGATGGAAGGCCCACCTCTGGAACCGTCTGTCAAACAACTGTATGTGAAAACATTATCAATCTTGTAAAATGATCCTGCAAATATGGTACATTTGTTCACTGACTTTTTTTTTTTTTTGTAGGGGTGCATCTTTTTTTTAATATAAATATCATTTTTTTCTACACAAAGTTCAGATTTGTGCTGACAATGCTAAGAGAACACAAAATGAAAAGTTTGGTTGCAGCATGAGGGACAGGAAGGATGATAGATGGGAAGCAAATGAGGGAGGGCAGAGACATTTCTCAGCAAGGGGTAGAAGCTGGACCACACAGATAAGCCCTTCTCCCTAGCATTCACAAACAGAGGGCGCTTTGTGGGGAGTGGATAAGCCTTCAATTGATTTCAGGTTGGGAAATGGAGACCACAAACCAACCCTGGCATGCTGAGAATAGGAAATGTGACTTTAAGCCTCTACTACTGTATGTTTATCTGAACTGGCAGGTCACTGTACTGATAAAGCAGTTTGTTATCAACATAAATACAATTATTTTTTGACAGCAGACCATGTCTGCGATAAATTGTATTTTAAAAAATGTGGAAATGTCAGAAATACTGGTGCACGCCTTTTGGTGCGATGCAGGTGCATTTGTGCAAATTTCGGTGACTGAAAAATACATAATTTTGTAGCTGAACCTGAACCATAAATGAATTATTGTAAAAGGCGTAAATCCGTTCCCTTCTTTTAAGATGCTTGAAAGTAAGTGGAAAATGCATGTTATGACGGAGTAATGGATGTCAAGTCAGGAGTGTGAGTCAACAAGCCAATCTGGCCAAATAAATGTTAATTAACATGGATGCTGCCGTCGGAGTGCACTGATGGCATAATGGGCTGATATTTTCAATGAGTGGGAGAGGGATGAATAGAATGACGTGCGAATCGGTGCGCCTGAAAATGCTGCTTTGTGACAAATGAGTCCACATTAGACATCTGTATTCATAGGTTCTGGTGAATAACTCTTACTTGTACTGTAAGCAAACCATTCAATGTTCTCTGCAAGTTGCATCAATACAACAGCATATCTCTTATAGAAAGAGGCAGGGTTTCGATCCTGACACATCCAAATGCAATGTAGCCAATGAAGAAATACAATTATATCCCTTGAAAAGCTGTGATCGGAGCATGATACATTAACAGTATGTAAATGAGCTCATCTATATTTTTGACATATTGCCCTTTTAAGTAAAATGAAAATATGTAATATAAAATATAGGGGAGATTGGAGTTAGTTGTATCACCGTTTATACTTTTATATATTTCTTGGAATCAATACATCTTATATAAACTAAATGTAGACCAGATGAAAGACCAAAGGCTTAGGTATATTTTTTGTATTCATGTCATTTTCATACTTTGTGTCAGTGCATTTATAAGTTATAAGCTACCAAATAGAAGGAGTGAACATGTGGCATGTTGCCCCACTAATGGGTAAGTTGTCACACTATATGGAGTAAGATGTCACACATTTTGCAACTAATAAAACAAGGACAAAATTATCCTTGTTTTCCTGTTTTTTGTTGGTTTTTATCATTGATCTTGAAAATTTACACAGTCATTAAGCAAACATCAAATATTATTAAATAGATTAAAGTCCTTAAGAATTGCTGGCATGTAGGTCATGGCTCTCAGCTTCAAATACCTGTTTTGCTGGAAGTTTGCTGGAAATTTTAGATTAAATTGAATTTTACAAAAATAAAGCATTTTGGTTATTGGATGGATGGTTCATCGTGAAACTTATATAAATATATAAATACTGTAGTTCCAACAACTAAAAAATCTATTTTTAAAGAATGAAAATTAATTTCCTCACTATTCAGACTCTTCATCTGAAGAACAATTCTGTCATACGTAAACAGAGTTGCCAGAAGTGCATTTTTCATTGGCCCGTTCTTTGCATATGTGACAACAAACCCCAAAATGACAAGTTGCCCCAAACTGCCCTGTTGGCTCATACTTGCTCTAGTTTAAAGTTAGCTTAAAAAAGAGCAGTGACTGAGGCATGACAAAATGCCTGAATCTCTTCTATAACAAGTCCACATGATTTGCTGCTAGAATTTGTCCATGTACGACACCTGTTTCAAAATATATGAAGTTGAAATATTTTACTTTGGGTTGTGAAAAACAGATAACTGGCATTCATCTCAGCTCACAATGTGCTATTCTCTTCTCAAACAGTACACAGCCCCTGATCATTTATACAAAGAAAAATAGTTTTCCAGTTTTTTGTTGCGCCCCCTGGTGGAGAAGAAAATTACAATGTGACAACTTACCCGTGATACAACTAGCCTCGGTCTCCCTTTGATGGGTGTCAAATATTTGTCAGTTTCCCATTGGAGTTTTTGTTATCGTGCAAGTTGATGTCTTGTCACACTGGATGTTTTGTTCTGGTGCTTATTGATTGTTTGAATGGATAGGGGCAAGTATCAAAAGTTCAAGTGGTACCTCTGTCAATCTTCGGAGACTAATTGCTACACCACCCACAAAACTGAAACTGTGCTCATTAATCAGAGGTGGTTAAAGGATAAACCCTCAGTCTTGGGATATGACTTTGACAAACTTCGGAGTCCTCAACCTCAACATTGAAGGAATGTCTGCAGCAAATTTTTATTTTGACATCTTGTTGCACGCAGTTTGGCGGTGGGAGATGTTTCAATTGTGCAGGGATCTTACTTGGTCAATTCCACATTGTCATCGTGTCGTGTCTTAGCTGTAATCAATTTAGCACTTCGCTTGCATGTACTAAATATGATGTGGTCAGCTAACTCTGATGAATAGGCTCTCTCAGTCACAAGTCATGTGAAACTACTGTCAAACATCAAAGCATCAAATGTCAGCAAGCTACCCGACAGGATTCCAACCCAAAAATCTGATTGGTCGGACGATTGGCACGAAAGCACTGAGATGCTTAAGATGTAGTTTCTGTAGTTTAAGATAGTTCTATGTCAAACTAATAAAAGAGAAGAGCATTACAAATAATATAAGTTAGTATTGGAATATTGAGGTAAGAGATCAAGTGGGCTCACTTTTCTCAAATCTCTTCACAAGAGGGCTTTTGGGCAACCAAGAATTCTCCCTGCAGGGCATTCAAAAGAATTCAAGTTTAAGGCACTTCCACGTTGGCCTCATTTTCAAACCCGAAAGCTATGTTTAGTTATTTATACCATCTATGAATAAATCACAAAATGCCTCACATGCTTTTACATAAGAAATAAATTGACCACAAAATATCATTCTGGGGCTTACCTGGTCCCATGGACAGACGATCCCACCGGAAAACATAAAAAGGTAACCCATAGTAAGCAAGCAGGCCCAGATGACAAGGGAGAACACCCGGAGAAGCTTCTTGAAAATGGATTCAATGCAGACCAAAACAAATACAGCCAGGAAGATCGCCAACGCTGTGGGCACTGTGATTACAAAGGCCACATGGTCCTCAACGTTCTGGAACAGAAATGACAAGAATTTGAAAACGAGACCTTTGCTGACTCTTAGTGTCTTGAATCAATGGTGACGTTTTTATGAATTCATATAGAAAATAATTTAAATGGCAGAACCACTCATTTGGATCAAATGCAAAGTTTTTTTTAAGTAAACATAAAAGTAAAATAGTACAACAACATTTTATTATTGTAGTAAGCTGCTACTTGTGTCGATATGGCAGGATATGTTGCTTAATTAGGAAATACAAATATTAAACCAAAATTATAAGATGAAAGTCAACGCAATAAGCACTCATTAAAATTATATTTTAGTTCCACATGTGATTTTTACTTCAAAAAAAGACTATGGAGGGTTGTCAAAGACTGTCTCGACTGCCCGGATGTGGCTCGCGAGCTGTAATTCTGCCTTAACTCTTGTTGTAGAAAAGTTGTTTTAATTTACTTTATACTTTCTTAAAAAAAAAAAAAGTTGTGTCAAACAGGTTTCGGACCAACTTTTTGGGGTTATCTATTAAACCCCCGAATTTGGGTTATATATGACACAAAAGACATTTTTGGGATTGGGCTGGTTTGTACAAAAAAACACATTTTTGTGGGTTGTTTCGTGGGTTATTTATTTGACCCAACTTGTTGGATCAAATGGATAATCAAAAACGTAGTCAGCCTCCTTTTGACCCAATTTGGGGTATTTGACCTAAGTTGTTTTTAAAAACACAATGTTATCAATAAAATAAATAAATAAACAAACAAACAAATAAATAAAAAAGGCCTGTCTAGGTGTATATACACATTGTTTGTACAGTGTCTAAAATTCTAACAATCTTAATGATAATTAAATTTAGTTTGAGACAGGCATAAAGAAAACAGCATTTAAAAGTAGAAAATTGAAAGATCTTAAGGCCACATGAGACAGCCAGAGTGCAAAGCCTTCTAGGTCCTCTCTTCAATTTTCCGAGTACGTAAGCCGACAAGCAGGTGGGTGTGAGTCACCCTCCGAGGCACCAAATAGCCCTTCAATGAAATGTTTCAGTACTTTAATCTGATTTGCTAAATGCTATCTATGTCACCTAATGCCATGAAATAAAACACCTTTTACTTTGACCTCTGCAGACACAATCTTTACAAAATGTATGTACAAAATATTTTTACTTATGAAGGCAAAATGAGGCTAAATAAGTATTTACACTAACCTTACCTAAAATATATTGTATTAGGCATATTAAATTAATTACCTTTCAACAGACAGTATTATTTTATTTTTTTGGTACAATTTTGTCATGACTATGGATTTTTTTTCAAAATGTACATTACATTTTCACACAATTTGCTGAACATGGTTGTGGTCTCATGCAGTAGAATCAGATGCTTTACCTATATATTCATCTAATTTGGATGTATCAAACTTAGGGTGCAAAGACATCTTTAAAAAAAAGTTTATGAATAACAGAACTGTATTAATGCATATTGTAAATCAGCTATATATGGACTTTTTTGATCAAACTTTTTTAATGGAGGGATGTCACGTAAGAATATACAGTGCATCCATTATGGATTTGAAGCTGCATTTCTGTTTCTGAGATACACTTAGATATGAAAGTTCTTATAAAAATTGCAGGACTTTTTTTCCAAGGTGACTATAAAAGGACGTCATAGTGGAGTGAGAAGGCTTGGTGGTGGGAACCACATGTCCCACTCACAGCTCATTTTTTGCTTCTTCTTTGCTAGAGTGGCACTGGGTGACACTGACAACGACTTAAAGGGATATTGATCATTGCGGCCGCATTTATATGTAGAGACACACTAGTCGAAGAAACAATATTGGCTCCTTTAATCCAGGCTGGGTGTTGATCCTTACTTTACATTTTCTGTTTGGAAGGACATGCATTTTGCTGACATCTGAGAAGTCCGTAATCTCTAGAGAGCCTGTATACACCGTACATGAGGAAATGCTTGAGGTTATTTATTCTTCGTGAGGAAATCAAAACCTATTTGCAGGTTCAGTTAGGACTGCAAAACCTCTTATGTGAATGGCACTAGTGTAATATAATTCAGAATGGAACCAAACCAACATTTTGGGGAAAAGCCACCGCCATTCGTGATCTTGTGTGTTTGCCTTTTTTTACTTTTTTTGTGTCATGTATAAAGATCAATCCTCAACAAGGGGTGAAAAAGAATGCTAGAAGAGAAGAATTTGAACTTTGAACTTAAGATGCCTGCCTTAAAGCAACACTAAGGAACTTTCAGTTTACGCCATATGGACAAACGCGGTAAATTACCGTAAGAGGTTCCACTACAGAATTAATATTTTACATGTCATCGCATATACTTTCATCTCTTAGCTTTTCCATCTGTTACAAAGCATTTAGGGTTTTCCTCCACTCCCTCCGCCCCCATCTACCCTCCGTCTTTCCCCACGTAAGCAGGCAATGCAGTGGGACAGGAGAGGATGCGTGTGGTTACAGAGAGAGTCGGTCTCGCCCCAGAGCTGAGCTCCAAAACAGAACAGGATTTAGGTCAGCCAGCTCGCAGGAAGGGGAGGCGGCGTTAGGATACAAATGAAAGAGAGACAGAAATATGAGGAGGTTAAAGATGACAGAAGCACAGAATGGCCAGAAATAGAGGATGGAGAATGAAATGAGGGTGGAGCTAAAGGTCACGCCAATCTAGCACCGAGCCAGAGCAAAAAGGCAGGATGTAGGGCAGGAAGGCTCAAGATGCTTGTGCGCTCTCGGGCCAGAAATCCATTGTTCGCAGAATTTCTGTGCGTTGTATTTATTTAACAAATTTCAGTCGTGCAACTTCCTTGTTAGCATTAAAACTTCAGCCTCTACTTAATTTACAAAAGCAACAGCATTTTAACAGTAGATTCATATGCAATGCTAGCGTCGTCAGACACATTAGTCCACATACCAATTGTGGCTGAAGTGCTGAGTCAGACAATTCCCCCCATGGGCAAAACCACAAGCCTATTAATGACCATTTACAAACATCTGAAGAAATGTTGTTAAAAAGCATTCACCCATCATTCCCTATATTGTTTGTGTTTGATTGATTTTGCCGCTTATCAGTAGGCACTTTGCTGACTAATCACACATACGGTAATTGATGAGGTTGGTGTTATTTGCAGACCATCAGGAATGGAAATTGCTGATGTCAACATCTGCATTTGGCAAACCATGCAAATCATTTCCCCATACTTGATTTAGCGCTTGGATGATGTTTGGTATGTTTAGATATTATGCAAATCTGCAATTCTCAGTGGCAGTGCTATGAGGCCCTTTTACCGTATTAGAATAATCCCTCCATCAGTGCAGATCCATCAGGGATAGACTAGGAGAGGCTCTCAATTGGTAAAATATGTTAAATGATGAGATTAGGCTTCCTTTAAAAGCACTGTGGTGCATATAAACAATATGTTGCCCATTGGTCATTTGCTAAATGTCATTTTAAAGCGATTTGATGTCACTTAAGTGAAAGACAAAATGAGCAAAAATCCAAGAAACAAATCTACCTAAAGTTGTTTTATATTTTAAAGGGTTAGTCAAGTCAAACATTTTCTTTACAATGTTATATGAGCCCCCACTCGTCTAATAAGCATCAAAATGCACCCGTTTTTTTCCATCTCAGGTACAGACTTAAATATAAATGAACTGTCAATGCCGCTTATTTGCCATTGGGAGAAGTGAAGCCACTGGCGTCTGGCGGCCATTTTTTACGTTGCCATTTACTATTTATTATTATTATATATTATAATTATTATATTATTATTTTATTATTTTCTGCCTCTATGGCAGAAATTCCACTGTGTATGACATATAGTTGTACCATAAGTCTGGGAGAAGCACTACATGTATATTTCATTGCTAAAAAAATGACTTTTAATTTTCTCATTAAGTATATCGCCGGGTGCTACTCAAAGATTGGTCTGCATCATGTTGTCAGAGCCATCAACAATCAAGTGAAAGTAAAACCAATCGCAGCGAAATGTAAACCTAACCTCTGTCAGTCACAATTCACAATATTGAGATCATATACTCTGAATGGTCAATGCAAACTGAAGTTGTCTCTTTGCGAGGATCTCATTACTCCACACAGGGATCCTAGCATAAAACATACGCTGATACCAGCGTTTTCAGCAAAAAATAAATAAAAAATAACAGTAGTTGTCAGTAAAAGTGGCAATGCAAGATGGCTACCCTCTGGCTTCTTGCTTAGCACTCAGGCTGGCCAATCACGGCCAATCATGTGACATTCGCAAGCTGTTTCCTGAGGCCAGAGCAACTATGAAGCCATTTGTAATCCACAGCAAGTGGCAAAATGGCCACCACCTGAGATTGATTAAAAAGAGGTAGATTTTTATAATTATAATTATAATAATATTATTCAGACTGCTAAATTTAGACTACTGGGGACATATGTATGAGGACGTATTAGGGTGACCTATAATTTATTTATTATTTTCAGAGGGGGTAATATTCTGAAGTGGCGAATTTGTGAGAAAAAAAACTCAGAAACTTACGACAAATACACGTAGCATAGCTATAGCCTAACGTGAGGATTTGTTGGTGGTTAATGGAACACTGTTTATAAAATCAAAAGGCAGGATGGAGATGGGTTTTATTCATTCTTTACTCGTCATACACGGCAGCTAGAGCGACAACACTTCCTGATCCCAAATCAGCTGACTAACACTAACCAATCAGATGCTAGCATACTTTAGGTAAATGCAAGTAAATGACAGAGAGCAGCAGATTCGACACATCAACTTAGCTACTTGTATAAAATAAAAAATAAAATGTATGAATGTGTAAATAATAATTCTGGAAAAATAAATGTACAATATACATTTTAACAAATTAACTTAACTGCTCTATCCTCAGGTTGCGGACCTTCGCAAAGCAAGGTGTCTTCGTCGCTGGCAGTACCCAACACTTCAAAGTGTGAATCCTTAACATGAATTCTCTTTATTTGAAAACCCGACCGAAAAATATTGGCACAAACATCCGAGTAGTATGCTACATATATTTCTGGTAAGTTTCTGAGTTTTTTTTCTCGAAAATTTGCCACTTTATATTGTGGGGGGTTTTCTTGCAATATTAACCCCTCTCTAAAAAATATATATATTTATACGTGGCCCTAAAATGCCTAATCTAAAAAAATATATATATATATTTTTTAATCTTCCCCTTTAGTGGTTGTTTTTTGTGTTGATTCATGTTGTAGCAACTATCCTACGTATGATCAATGAGCCTGAATTTCATATTCCGTGAAAACAGACAAAATACTTGAAAGCTTTAGACTTTGTACAGTGTCCTTTTTTATTTCCCAGAGGGTCTTTGCTCCCTCGCTGCATTGAATTTGTCAGCCTTTCCGAGCAGAGATAACCGTGTCAAAATACTGAGGGCTCGAAATCACTTCTTCTTTCTGAAGTTCAGTCAACTGTGAGCTCAAACAATAACCAAACCCGTTATCCCCCCCCTCACTTTGATCTAACCCTTTCTTCACATTAGTGCTGCCATGTAGACTACATGCAGGGGATGTGCGTTTGTATAAGCTTTTTGGCATGTGTGTGCAGGCTGCGAGCAGCTGGGAGCTGATTTTGTGTTTTTGTGACGTGTGTTCTTTTTGCTAGCCTTTGCGTGTGAAGATTCTCCCATCAACATAGTTCAAACTTTGTAGGAATGCCCAAAATATACAACATATTTATACTGTTGTTAAGCCGAATTGAAAGTGATGACTTTACATATGTTTTATCTAGAGCTGTCAAACTATCACATTTTTAATCGGATTAATCACATATTAGTATTTTGATTAATCGCGATTAATTACTTAATAAAAAAGGTTTTTTTATCAATATTTTTCCCCCGCCAAATTTGAAGAGCACCGGCTATGTGTTAATTCTTTTGACATTTAATGTTATGAGGACGCCACTGCACACGCTCATCCTCCTCTTTTTCTCATCAATTAATTACTTGCATAATTTAAAATGAGGAAAAAAATGACCCCAATATTTTGACATGAACAAATATTCTAAATGTCATACGCAAACATATATTAAATGCTTTACTTGAATGCATGTAATTATGTTTATTGCTCAAACAACCTGTGCTACCTTAAACGTAGCCATCCGCTTGTCACACTAAAGGATAATCTATGGTCAAAGTGAGATTAATCTGCGTTAATTCATGATTAATGCCATGTTTTTTTTATGATTAATGAATCAATTAATGTTTTAACTTTGACAGCACTAGTTTGATTACATTTGCATAATATATGCGTAACTGTAGAACTTACCAGTCCTGATGCAAAGAACACAGTCAGCAGAGCCAGGCATGCTCCCATCACTATGAGCAGCAAGAACACAATCAGTGGATGCTGCTGGCTCATACAGTAGTACGACTCATACAACCAGTCCTGGGATCTGCTCCTCCTCCCCTGACCTCCCTTATCCTCCTCACCAGACTCCCCAGCCTGGTCCAGGAGGTACCGCTTCCTCCTTATTGCCTCCTGCCACATGGATCTTGGAGCCGAAAAGGGAGAAGTGTCAGAGAAACCGGAGGAGGCGTTGACGTCCGAGGTAATAGTTTCCACTACAGATGAGGGACAGTTGCCGTGTTCTACTTTCCTCCTGCTGCTGCTGCTGCTCCTCTTGGGGATCCTGTTGTGGGTGCTCCTGATGTCCTGTGGAACCTGGGGGACCTGACCACCCCCCTCCCTTCTTAATTCCTTCAGGCTGATACAAGTGAAAGGTGGCTCTGAGTCAGAGGTACCGTGCGCTGGCCGAAGAGGTGGCAAGAACGCGCCAAGGTTTGAGCGCAGCATCCTCCTCTGCCTCCTCCTGCCAACATGTTGGAGCGGGAAGTGAAGGGAGAGCCGAGACTGAGTGCTCTTTAGAGTCAGAGGGAGAAAGTGGGAGGGAAATGAAGGCTAAGGGGAGGGGGAGAGGAACTAATGGGGGAGGGAGGAAGTTGAATAAGGTACAGCAGCAGAAAGGAAAGCGAAAGAAAACATCATGATGACTACCTCTGTTAAAATTGTTAACTGACCATCGCAGTTATCAGATTTGGATTAAACTTTTCAAAGGGGTAAGGCCTGGCCCAGTTCTGATAAAGGTTGCAAGAATAAGATCTTGTACACATTTCCCTTTTTCATGAATGAATAGAGGAATAAGCGGTTAAGAAAATGGATGGAATGATATTATTGCACAAATCTAATGGTAAAAGTCAGATTAATGCAAGGGAGTATTTATGAAGTTGAAAAATTTGGTAAGGATTTTTCAATGTTCAAGGAGGTATGTGCTCTTAGAGAATATCTTTGCTGCTATGTGAAAAACACTTGTGTCCATTTTATTTTATTTTTTTACATTTTTACATTTTTGGGATGTCTGCATTCAGTTTCATCCCAAATCATAAAAATGGGGGAAAAAATTACAAAAATACACATAAGTGTTTTGGTGTCTGCATTCAGATTCATCCCAAAATATCAAAATGAAAAAAATGGACATAAGTGTTTTTCACATAGCGGCGACATAATGCAACAGAAAAAGACCATATTCCATTTTGCTAAAGGTGCACTTATAGCCATTTTTTCCTATTATTTATTTATTTATTTATTTAATTGTCCAACAATCCCAGCTTTGCAAGAAACCTGCGCTATTCCTCTCTATTATTTTTTTTTGTGCACTGGATAATTGAAAAAATACTTAACAGTGTACCAAAAATGACAAAGCTTCAGATATATTTATGTATTTTTTTATTTCAACATTGTGATCCAAATTACGAATGTTTAGACGAGGCCAATGCATCTCGATTATTTTTTACTTGTAACAACCCGCCAGAAAAAAGAGAACATTTTGTGTCACCGACACCCCCAACTCTCCGCTGTTAGTATCATTTGGCTATGAAATTATTGTAAGTACACCTGACAATGACAATGAGAGCGCCACTGCCACCTACTGTAGTGGATGTGCGATTACACTTTATTCTAGTAAGGCAACAAACAAACAAATAAATAAATACAACATGTTCCAACATGTCCCAATTTGAGAAGGACTGGGCTAGGCAGAAGTTGTGTTATTCATATAAATTCATATTGAAAATAAATGGATGTATACACCTTGTTAATTAAAAAAAAACTTCTCTGCAAAATAGTGAACATCCATTTAAAATTTACAGTGCCTTTTTGTTTTTAATAATCCACATGATCTCAAACCAGATGCCAAATTTATGAAGAGCGATGTTCCAACTGAACTCGAAGCAGACGGAAGATTAAATCTCTCACCAGTGGGAGAAACTGATCCAAAAGTATTGATGTAATTTCAGTGTCATAAACGAGCGCTCTCAAATAGAAGATTCAAGTTCAGAGACACAAGTACAACCAGTGGACGAATACTGCATACATTTGGTTATAAACACACCCACCCGCCCACACAAACAGCCGCCAGCCATGATTTGATAAAAGAGCTGTTGCCAAGTTCAACTTGTATAATGATGAATAAAGAGTGACTTGCAATTTTTTTTAATTCACTGAAAAATCAACCCTGTTTGACATTTGAGATTAAATCATAGCATCAGAGTAACTCAATGTAAAAAAAAAAAAAAAGGAGGGAAAAAAAGGTGTGCATATCTTAGCATGTTTTAATCAAGGTTTGGAAAGCCAAAAATATGTGATATCGAAGTAAACTCATTTCTTCTGTTACATTATCAAGCCACACGTCTTCTACACTGATTGTCGTCAATAGATTCACAGGTGAGCAAAGCTGACTTTCGAAAAGAGGAGGGATTGGTTACCAGCCAATTACAGGGCACATATGGACTCACAGTCACACCTACAGACACATCTTCAATTAACCTAATAAGCATGCTTGTAGAATGTGGGAGGAAGCTGAAGCACATGGAGAATAGCTGTGAATGATGTTTGTGGAAAAACAGTAAGGATTTGTGGCATGTCAGCAACACGACAAACCTTGCTAAACACCTCGGGTTCAACCACACCACTGAAGAGGCCTTTGCGATGAGGCGGAGTCACATACAAAAGAGGACAGCACAGTGTCATTCCTTCAGTGCTGCTGGCAGGCGCTATCATGTTGAGAAAATGCAGCCCCTTAAATCACATTAATCACTGTTGCTGTTGTCCAAATCAATAAATACTGTTATGAAATAAGTAATGAAATACAAAGTAAATGCATGCTATAACAAATCACCGCATGGGTTCAGTTTGTAGTCATATATATATCACTGGGATAATCTCACAATGGTAAAACATCATAAATTGATTCAGATTGAAAGTGCATTTGAAATAGAGGCATTTAAAAGACAATATATTAAATACATAATAATAAAATAAAACAAAAAAGGTTGTTTTATAAACAAATAGAAATAAAACCTCACTTGACATACATTTTTAATGTATGTATCACTATTAATGTTAAAATGGCAAAATTCAACATTTATACTGTACATGGTTTGTAAATATGATAATTACTTTTGGACATGCAGTCACACAATCTGGTGGGACTTTCTCTTGTTTGAATACTATGCTGTGATTCATGTTTTGTTTTTTTGACATTGTTATTGAAGCTAGAAAACACTGTCAACAGTATAGTGTGCAACAACCCTTAATATTTTTGTTTTTACCTGACAAAGGCTACTTTCTATGGAAGCCCATTCCCGGCAGTAAAAAAAGAAAAGAAAAAAACACCGTCAGAATCCACCAGTGGATTTTTTCCCCTCACTGTCAGAAGCACATTTCTACGACGGCGTATTAGGTCCAAAAATTGGAATTGAGCTGCAGTGTCAACATAGCCAAAATGTCAAAATAGTGACTATATTTCCATCTTGAAAACAAAAAATATCTTCCTTCCTCCATTGCTGTTAATTTACCGTAGTATGGTATGGACACGAGTCGTAAACGCACTGAATCAGTGACACGACACCTACATGATGCCACTCCCTCAGACGGCAATGTGAAGATGAAGTCTCCCACAATGCCTCTCTATGTTCAAGCTGCAAATAACAGTTGACCTTTCTTATGTGTTCCATAATGTGCAGTTATTTGCTGAGTGCCTTTACTGAGTACTGTGGTGCTAGGAATCAGGTCTCCTCCTGTATTTTCTTCTTTGTTAGCTATAACTTTTGTTGAATGCACACTAGGCCTACTTTTGTGTGAGGGAGGCATCGTGGTTGAGAAATATGTGCTGTTTATTTCAGCCTTGCCAATTATTTCTATGTGCCGCAAACTAGACGTGTATGGAACTATACCTGTGGTGGTGAAAAGGACTATTCTTTGAAAAATCTATGTCACCTTCAAGTTGAATTACGTACGTCTATAATGCTTTGTGGTAAAGGAGCACATAATTTAAATGTATGCAATTAATTCTTCTGATATTACATTTCCAAATTTAGTGACATACAACAAAATATAGGACTGTAAAGTGAGTTTTCAAACTGTTTTTAAAAGACATGATCTCGAGATTGATTTTGTAAGTTGTTGCTGGAGATGTGAGTGGCAATGCAAGTGCTATATGTGATATTCTTTCCCCATTAAAGCACATGCTGGTGTCCTCGTCATCCCTTCTCAGCTCCTTGTCGTGGCCCTTTTTCTCACCTTTTTTCCATCATCTTTCACTTCCGCCTTTGCCTTTTATTTCATTCGCACATTTTCCCATGGCTCTCAATTGCATCTCACCTAGACAACATCACGTTTTCTTTTTCTTTTTTAACAATCCCCTTCTCTCTAACCTGTTTTTGTCTTGTATCTTACTTTCTGTCCCCTATTTGGTGCATTAACATACAATACCACAGTATTGATTTATCAGGCACATCTGCACAACGTACACAATAAACTCTGTAAATTCTCTTGTACACAATAAAAATACTTTGAAGAATATTTTACTCTCTTCCAAGTGTAAATTTTACTCTGTTTAGAGTCAAATTTACTCTACTACACAATTTCCTGTATATAAGATCTGTATCGCCATTTAGTATCAGCATAAATTTAACTCTTCTACTGAGTATTGGATTGTAAAGGAAATTGGTGGTATCAAACATCACAACATGGAACATCGCGAGACGCAATCAGAGTGTGGAGTGGGACTGGAGTCTGACCAATCTGACAGTCTAGCAAAGAACTAAACTTGATTCTTGTTTTGTGGACAACGATATTGATTTCTCTAACCATGTTTGTGCACTGAAGCATGCTCTCCTAGTTTACTACTCAATAAAACTTTAATTCAAGAGCTGCACGGAGCACATTGATTCACTCAGATTAGCTGTCACATATGCGCTCTCTCTGAACTTCAAATAGGGAATTACTGTATTTGTCCAGCCTAAGCCGAGGTAAAGTTTCTAAAGCTCTGACTTGGTGTTACTCTGTCATGCGTTTATTGTATCGTTCCACTTGAGTTCATCAATGACAGGACAAAGACTCTTGTTTTATGAAATACAAATGAGCGACAATGAAGCAATCTACGGGCACTGTTATGTGGCGCTAAAATCAAATATTAAATTAACACTGCCAGCGGTTAATCATAGAAAAGTCTCACACTATGATTGTTGACTGCTGAGTTGAATTAATTTTTAAATTCGAAAGGGGTTCTTTCCTCTCCAATTCTCAGGTGACAGGAACAGTGACACAAATAGACTTCAAGGAAGGCAAAGAGCTCGCCTTCATTCACACATGAAGACAAGTGCTGATGAAGCGGCTGGAAGATATTGACCTGTCCGGGGTTGAGTAAAGGTCAAGAAAACAAACACAGCTTCTCTCAATTGGCCGTTTTAAGCACAGGTGTATACGAATCTGCACACCTTTGCAATGGCACTTGTATTGATTGATGAACTGCTGTGCTGCTTTAATTTGTTAAAAGCGTTGATCATCACAATCACTGCTTTTGAGTAAATTAACATGCTTTAGGTGTGTTCACGGTGGTTGTGTACAAAATATGGGCTCACGGTCCCACAAGATATAATGCAAGTCCAGCACTTTATGGAAATTGAATGCTGAAAAGAAAGAGCTACGTTGCATCACATTCTTCTAGTCAAACGTGAAACCAGAGGGCAATAGTGAACCTTAGCAAAGATCAAATTAGAGCCATTTCACAAACACTAAACTCAGTAGAACAATTTGGAATGAAATAAATGAAACAAACCACAGATGTAAAATGGGTACGCCAAAGAATAGAGCTGCAGTTGATGACTAAAAACCTTTTGAGAGCCGTAAGACCAAACAATCGTTCGTGACTTTAGCCACAACCTCCATATAGGGCACGGTGAACAAAGGAAGCCTACAGATGTTACACTATAGCGGATTTAAAGCACTCATGAGCAAGAAGAGCATGAAGGCAAGACTGACATTTGCTGAAAAAGAGCAGAGACAAGTCTAGTAAATTCTGGGACAAAGTTTTAGGAACTGGTGAGACAAAGCTTGACCTTTACCAAAGGAATGGAAAGGTTAAAGTTTTCACAATGCAAGGATCTTATCTGGCATAACATTCATCTCAACAAAACATCTTTTCACTCCACATAATCATCAAAAATTGTATAGCTAAAAGTGTAACCTTTATTGTTTAATAATTCAACTTACACTAACTGGTGTACGTCAATGAATTTTGATGGTCATTCGTCATCGGCAGTCACTCGTTAATCCGTCATTGGTATTTTAACTGAGCTTCGTCACTAAAATTCACTGGTCCATCAGTCAAATTCATTAAGTGACACAACCAGCTCAAAAAACCTATTCAGAATTAGATTTTCTAACATTTCACAGTTCTGGAGGAGTTTTTCATGGTGAAAGATGATAGAAACAGAGGTAACACACACACGATGGCTGAATTTAGCCGCAAGAGTCGATTAGTACTCCCAGTTTGTTGCAAAAGTATTTAGGCCAAGCGGTAAGATAGTAAAAAACTTTTTAGGAGAACACAGAAAAGATTACTGTCACCCGTAACCAAGCTAAGACAACAATCATGCTAACCGGCGGCGGTGCATTGCTTACAGTCTCCTCTCCTCTCACTTCACCCCTGAACTCAAACATTCATACTCTCGTTGCCTTTGTGGCCCCCCAGACCATAGGAAACTACAGAAATGATTAACTATATGCAAGGTTGTTACTCTATATACATCCGTGGTCTGCGTAAGTTACATATTCTCACATGTGCGCAGTGTGGAAAATATGGGCAATGCGGATGCATTTGTCTTTTTCTCTGACTTTGGCAGGAGAAAGACAAAGTACATTCATCCCACTGCCTTGGGAATTGTGCCGAGATGTCATTTTGTGCCATTCCTCTGCTTGGAGGAAGGTCAAGGCCTTGAAACCAACGAGGTAGAAGGTGTAATGCGCGACATCTATATATAAAATGTTTTGCTCTGTTTTCTGACTTGGTCTCATCAGAGGGATATATTATCTTATATTATATATATATATATATATATATATATATATATATATATATATATATATATATATATATATATATATATATATAGTGGAACCTCAGAGTTCGAACGTCTCGGAACTCGTACAAATCGGACTTCGACCAGAAAATCGGAGTAAAAAAATGCCTCGGAGTTTGACCTCATTTTCGGAGTTTGAACACCTAAGCAAACCAAGCAAAGCCAAACGTACCTTGATCGGGTAGCCGAGTGAAGCCGAGCGATGCCGAATGCTCACGTGCGGTAGTGGAGACGAAGCGCTGCTCATTTCCAGTCAGACCGGGTGACTACTCCCGGAGGTGCTCCGTACATTTGCAAGTGCATTTAGATTTTTCCACAAAAAAAATCTTCGACTTGGGCCCAAATAAAGACAGCAGTTCTAGTGGCAGAAAATAAAAACTTACAGTGCTATGAATCATAGTGGATTTAGGAAGGATATTATCGCGCCGTTATAACTACCGTAACTACTTCCATCAATAATGGCACAAGGACCCCTCTTAGCTGTGCCTGACGCTTAACAGCGCACAAGGACCCCTTAGTATTCTAAAAATATGCCCAATGTAAAATACACTAACTCAGCACTGAACTAAAGCATGCATTAACACAGCATTTTTCATCCACTTATGCCACCACAACAAAAAAGGTATGGTCTTTTTTATTGTTTAAAATACTGTACATATTGTACATGTTTTTTTTTACATGAATACAATTTAAAATAGGAATATTCTGTTTTCGGAGCTTGGGAACGGATTAATTGCATTTACATTGTTCCCTTTGGGAATTTTTTTTTGGAGGTTGAACAGTTTTGACTGTTAACACACAGGAACGAATTGTGTTCAAACTCAGAGGTACCACTGTATACATATGTATATATATATATATATATTGCCATTATTTTTATTCTCTCTTTGAAAACGACTTCAATGGATGATTCACTTTCATACCAAGATCAGAAGGAACAAAAACCTTGATGGATAATTCATAAATCATGCTTATCATGCATGATCCTCGCAGTCATTTACACTGTCATTCAAATTCAATGCTCCATATGGAAAATATTGCAATATTGTCTATAAATATGTATATAATTCAGTAAAATATGAATCAACTTTCCTTTTTCCCCCTCCATTAACGTACACTGACGAGTAGTAGGCAATCAGCCACTGTCTGCTACCAACAGTATTTTCCATCAAAACCACTTCACATATTGCGTGCGAATCCACTGTCATCCTTCTGCATGTCTGTGCGGTTCCAAAATTCTCACAGCAATGGCAGTCCAATGACCCTGAAACAAGCCTCCACAGTGCTTTATAAATAAAATTGAGTTGAGGTTAGTTAAGATTGTGGAACCTGAAAACAATCCACTGGTAAAATTCTTCTAGTTTCTAATTTATTTTCATAATAGGCAAAGTAAATTGAAATAATCAATTCCAGCATCGAACTTTCATCTTCATAAAACCTAAACAAGCCTGATGCAGCTAAATACATGAACCCGCCACATGACATCAAAAATCCCTTGCTTATACTATATCACTGCCCTGTGAGGCAAACAGATGCAGCAGGAATATGAAAGAAAACGGGAACACTGCTGCTTATTCTACAAAGGGGCGTATCCAGAAACATTTCAGGGTGACAGAACTCACTGAGGGGGAACATATGTGTGCCATGCACATTTCTGACTTAAGCACATGGGAGAATATGCTCGTACAGTGGAACCTCAGAGTTTGAACGTCTTGGAACTCGTACAGTTCGGACTTCAACCAAAAAAATGCCTCGGAGTTTGAACTCATTTTCGGAGTTTACATACCTTGAAAACGGGTAAACGAGTGAAGCCGAGCGAAGCCGAGCAATGCCGAATATTCACGTTGCGGTAGTTGATGATGACGATGAACTGCTCATTTCCAGTCAGATCGTGAATACTCCCGGAGGCGCTCCATACTCGCGAGTGCATTTTGATTTTTCCACGGCAATTTTCTTCGCCATGGGCCCAAAAAAAGACAACAGTGCCAATGGCAGCAAAGAAAAACATACAGTGCTACGAACCACAGTGGAATTAGGAAGGAGATTATCGTGCAGTTGTAACTCCCGAGACTACTTCTGCAAATACTGATACGAAGACCCCCGTTAGCTGTTCAACAACGTGCCTGACGTTAAACAACGCACGCAAGGACCGCTTAGTAGTCTAACAATATGCCCAATACATACAGGTAAGGTAAGGTATTTTTATTGTTTAAATACTGTACTGTAAATGTAAAAAAACATAAATAGAAATCAAAATAGGAATTTTCTGTTCTTGGGGCTTTGGAACGGATTAATTGTATTTACATTGTTTCCTATGGGAAAAAAATGTTTCGGAGGTTGAACAATTCGGACTTTGAACACTATATAAATAAAGATGACTTGACTCGACTCATGCACTTATTCGCCAGCTAACTTTGATCGATGACTGATTCATTTAAATATTATCTAAATAATAATATCTAAAGCAGTGACACAAAACTCTCTTAAATCTTCACAATTCTAAATATTGATTGTTACTTAAGTTTGTTCCTGCTTTTATTATGAGTTTGTTGGGCAAGAATGGAATGTGTGCATTTCACTTCATGAAACCGTGACCATGGATAGTATGATAAAAAGTAACTTCTGTGCCACATTGTTTGCTTGCAATGGTATGAAAGTAATTATTATCATATTGATTGATTGTGAGAGTCAAATGTTTTTCAATGAAGACAGTTTCTTTATTCTTCTTTTTTTTAAGTTTACATTCAGTTACATTCAAAAATGTGTTCTTTTAATCTGTAGTTCCTCTTGATGAATTGTGGGAGTATCGAGGGCTCTAAAAATACTGCTTCCATGTAAAAAAATGGCAGAAAATGTTTCCCCTAGATGTGGGGGTGGCCAGGTGGATAGAAAGAGAGTGACAAGGGGTGGCTTGGCCACTCCTGACCACAACATAGCTCCGCCCCTGCTTCTGTGGAGGACGTTGTACAAGCCCCATCTAAAAAATCTATAAAGGGGGATTTTGCATAGTGCTCGACTTCTTCTTTTTTTTTTTTTATCCGTTTGGTGTTGTTTTCTCTGGCCGTATGTCTATTTGTGGGGCCAAGTACAAGAAAGAAGACACATTTAAGTGCCAGCCAGCACTTTAATTTCTTAATCAGGGAAGCCCAATTGGCTGTTTATATGAGCCAAAGAGACAAATTGCGCTCTGGCACCAACTTGAACGCTCTGGCCTCGTGGAAATGTAACATGAAGGCAAGGGTGGGACCAGAGTTGGAGTTCCTTGTACCACAGGGAGCTGGAATCCTTTTATGCAGTGTCATCTAACCCGAGGAGTTGAAGTTGAGTGCTATTCAGGGCTAAGTTTGGCTGTCTTGGTGATTTTTGTGTTTGTGTGTCTTGGTTCCAGAAAAAGTCAAAAGTAAAAGCATTATGGTAGTTCAATTAAGGCATATTTAACCCCCAAATAATGGCTGGACTCCATATTTTACAATCTTTAAACTAGGGTTAAATTGTTTCCTACTAGGTTCTTCCACCAACACATTTTTTTGGGGGAACTGTTTGATGGAGTTCAACATCTCTTTTCTGATGACGAAACGATGATTGTTAGATGGTTGGATCCTCTTCATTAGCTGTATTACTGTGATATTCACGTCAAAGGTTGAGTAGACTAGTTTCCTTGGAAACATGTTTGTATCACTTAAGTCTCATAACCACCTACATGAACAGGAAATATGAGTCAGGTGCGGAAATAAAGAGTTCTTTGTCCCGAATCCCTAAGAAATGGGACAGAATACCTTCTTTCATGGAGTTCAAGACCAACAGTGTATTTACGTAACCTCTTAATTTCCAACCTGTATGCATGTATGTATCTTTGTTTATTCAGGCTTAACCTCAAAAGTGGCTATGGGTCCCATATAATGAACTTAAGTAGTATGTCGCTATTGTTTGTGGTTTTTCCTGCATTTGACATTTTCTCACTCATTTGCTTTGAAGCCCACACACATTCCAGGTAACAACAAACTTTCTCTAAATTCGATTATATGGAGACGATTATGTAGGTGGATCAGGGTTGGCGCTGGGTTATGAAACTTTTTAGCCAATGTAGCTAAACAGTATAAAAATCTCTTAGCCACATTTGAGTGTAGCTAGCCCCGACATTACATGTTTATGTGCCGGCAGTGCCGCTAACTGCACATTGTAGTGGTAGAAATGAGCAAAGTTATTTTAAATAAAAGTGGCGACTGCGCCAAATCGCCGCAGATGAAATAAATGAGGGCACATATACTGTTCCTTGGTTGCATCAGCTCGTTACCGTTTTAGCCCCACGCAAAAAAACAACAACAATTTGGACAATTGAGACGGTGAACAAGTTTCCCAAAATACCTCAGTAATTCTGCACTAAACTGATTTCAGTCTTTGCATGTTTTTTTCCTTCCAAAATATTTAATGTTTTTTTTACATTTTTAGAGTATGATTTTTATTCAATATTCTCAATACATTCGAATGTAATCATTACTTAAATACACTTTTATTTTCCTATATGCATGCTATGCATATGCTATACATGAAATAATGTAACACTAGATCTTCGGGAAGACGAGAGTGTATTGCGGATCACTTGAACGAAGGTAGTGGGAAAAATAACAGCATTATTTCGGGAAGGGAATAGCTCCGGCACAACTTTGTCACACTCTCCAGTCACAACACAACAACTGTCACAACAATCGCTTCCCCCGCCTATTCATGTATCCTTCCGCCAATGGCGCACATTTACAATCGTTCCGTTCCCCAAATCAGAAACAAAATAGATCCCCCAAAATACAATGTGAAAATAAATCCTCTTACAATAAAATGAAACGGGTTGCGAAACACAGTACCTGTGATGTTTTTCTAACTTAATGCACATTACCCGGTCTGCGATCCGGTCCGACGTCATCCTTTTCCCCCCAACATGTGAGCGAGCCCAGGAGGTAATTCAAAGTTGTTTTACGCGACTCGGGGGCAATATAGTTCCGTTTTGGGGCAGAAACAGGCACAATATTCGCGTTTGCATCCTTCCTCAGGTCGCTAATGCTCGGTAGCAGCATGGCTTGTTAGTGTTGCTAATACTCGCTAGCATCAGCAATGCATGCTGCTAGCAGCAAATGTAAACAATGCTGTCATTGGCCTTGGAGCGATGTTGTTGATTATACTGTAACCAATCGTGTGCGCCACTGGCCGCATAGACGATTGTGGGATAACTGTATGCAATTTCCATACTTCAATTATTATTATTATTTTTTTGCGCACAGATACAATTGGCCGCGCCAATGTGGCAAGCGTGGGGAATATTTACCTCGCCACTCCCCATTTCAACTCGTCATTGGGGACGTGGCGAATGGGGAGCGCGCACCCTGGTGGATGTAATTCACATTTATTTTGTGAGAATATAAACTAAAATACTGCATTTGCATTTGACATGACCATGTAATATTATGCGTGAGAAGCATTACCGTAAGTCAATGAGGTTAGACAGCCACTGTTGTTTATTACAACGATCCAACCTCTTTGGCTTCAAGAATGAGATTAAAGGCATGATAGTGTGAAATAAAGGCGGCTTGGGAACTGCATTTCAATTTGACAACTGGGCTAAACACAACCAGCAGCGGCGGGATACTAGAGGAGAGAGTGACAGGTAAATTGACGCTGGATGATTAATTTTCCCGGGCAAAGATTTAGATCCTCATCACACATCACTGCAAAGTTTTCATGACAACACTTTTAATTGTTTCATTTTCCAACTGCGCTTTGTTCACGACCGCAAAACAGATGTGAAGATAAAAGGATATGAAGCAGCATCAAAGAGATCCTTAATGCATAAAGAATCGTTGCGGAAGATTCATTAGTGACGTCAACAGCTGATGTCACAATGTGTTAGTTATGATGCAATGAGGACGACCTTGCATGTATTTTACAAGCAAGCGTATTGATGCTGTGTCAGTGGCGTAGCGCGGGTTCCCAGCAACTGGGGCGAGTCAAGTAACCGTGAACCATGAATGTGTATACAATACAGATCATGGAAATATGTTATTTATTGTCTACCAAATATTAGCAATAGATAGAAACCAGCTTTATGAAGACTGCCCTAATATCTGTAGAATCATCATCGCAGATGTTGCGCATGGAATCAAACTCTGAAGGCAAGGTTGCTAACCACTGTGTTCATTTCTAAGTTAGAGACTCGTAAACATTACACACTGTATTTGCTGCACGTTGGTCTTTTTGACCCCTCAAGGGTCACCATACCTCTTGCTTGTAATCAGCAATGCGGAAGGGAGCAGATTTGTTTTGATCGTGATTGTTGAATCGCCAATGACTGTCAATGTATTTGCAATTTTTTTTGTTTTACAGTTACTGTCTTTTATAAATGAATGGAATTAAATGAAGTTAGATACATCTATCCACCTCCATTTTTTGCCACTAACAGAGATGCAAAAAACTTCCCAACCGTTCCAATTGAATATTTATCAATGATTGCATTATTAAAATAGCTGATTAGTGCATTTTTCCTGTTCAAATACATGGGCAGGATGTCCGTGCCTGCAGTGACCACACACACAAGAGCTGCGACTCGGGCAGTTGATGAGAGCACTCATACAAGAGAAGTTCCTGTTTGTCTTCCATATCGACAACAAACATGTTGTTTCACACACGACACGTACTGCCAATGCTGACGTTCAACAGTCTCTAATATATGTAATAATGCGTGTGACATATTTAAAGTGCAACCTGGAGTAAAGGAATTACATTACCATATGTGTGGATGTTATTATTACAAATAACTGACCACTCTAAAGTGTTTAAAAAAAGCGTGCTCTCTTTCATGATGTATGGTTCAACAAACATGAAGTTTGAAAAGTGTCTGTTTTGGAGATAGGCTCCAAGGTTTTGTCGACGCCAGCGATATGCACTATGACAAAAAAAATAAAATAAATGCACGTGCGTTAGTACTCCATGGTGTTTCCACTATATGACTACTGTTGATTCTTTGTGCATTCCACCTTGGGAAATGGCCCATAGACAGCAGTAGCAGCTTTGCAAAACATTTTTTCTTAACCATTTTACTTCAAACCATTAAAGCTGAGTGGAGCAAACTTAGTTACATCTGTAATTGCTTCCATATTTGCTTTTTCCCCTCTGGTGGCTTGATGGACGGAAGCGCTTAAGCAAATCCATTTGCTCCTCGCAGATAATTAATTTAATAAGTGTGTTGACAAACACTGCATGGTGAAACACAGTTTTGAGGCATGGCCTTCAACGAGCAACACAATAAATCTGCTTGTTGCTGGATGATTACAGAGCATCTCATGAGGAATACACCATCTCATGGAGCCCTCTGCACCAGGACCAGACTGCAGACCACCAGCGTTGAGCCACAGTGCAGCAGCCGGGGACCGACACCAAAACTCAGGTCCGCTAGCATAGGATGCTAACAAACGCTAATGTCTTAATTCACTCGGTTTTAACACATTTTTAGCAACAGTTGCTTTCCTCAAAACATGTGAATTTACTTGCTAAAACTTTATAGCTTGCATAAAATATGCAATTGACCACAAATAATCCAACTGAAAGTCACCTTCAGCCTTACGGGAGCCAAAACTCCACCAGGTACGTACTGTTGTTCTTTGGGCATATTATGTAGCTACTAGCTAACAAATGTTCTATCCAGAACTTTCACTCATTTCACCACTGGAGGGTGCTCAAGGGCAACATAATTCAATGTAAATATCCAAATTGGTACAATTACCATTACAGCCCCCTAATTTGAGTGTAATGAAGCTTTATCCGCTAATCCAGTCAGCATTTCCCTAAAAATAACGTAATAAAAATTAAATGAGGCCTTATATTGTTTGATGCTGTTTTTTTTGTTTTTGTTTTTTAAATCATCAGACGTTAGATTTGAGTGAAGACGTCCACGTCAACATTTACCCTTACCTGTTCAGTACATTTTTACTAAATATTTTAATCAGATATGCAAGTACACTAGACCCCCACTCCATGGTCATAGCTATAAATTACAATACTTAATACCATAAAAATAAAATGCGGATGTGTAAAAATAAAAATGTAGACATTTTATTAATCAGCGTCAAAAACAAATTTATGGACACATAAAGCCATATGATTATAATATTCTCAATGGCCACGGCAAAGCGAAATTAAACAACAGTCTAGCAGTGCTCTCTTCTGTGTGCCACAGGAATTACAAGACATTGTAAAATACAGTGCTCATATTTGGGGATGTATACAGTAGACAGTATTTTATTTTTATCTCATCAGTTATGATACATTTTGACTGTGGGTTAATCTATCAAAATGTAACCGGCAGGATTATTTTTGAAATGCCATTTTAGAAAGAAAGTTTGGCAACAACTTTCATTACATAAAATTTTCAATAATTGAGAAGGATTAGAATTTTGCTGGGTGTTCAATGTTAGAATGTGTCACGTCATCGCAAATTTAACCAGATAAGATGCAGTCTGCATATTTGGCATGATTTTAAACTTGATACTGATGTCCAATTAGACATGTAAAGTACTTTTAATACTCGCTGCTGCTGAATAAAGACAGTTTACATCGCCTTTGCTTTATTTTATTTTCTTGCGTTATATAAGTAACATTTTCTTCCACTATATACTGTAGATTAGCACGCATATCAGTTTAGTCTTTGTTCACCAACATGCAAACGATATAATACACAATATCACAGACATGGCGTTTAAAATGTTTATTTAAAAAAATAGAAAAACTTAAGACTTGAAAAAATGGATACATCGATAGGTCAGTCACTTACACACCCTTAATTACACAGCTATAAGATGGGGATTGGTTTGGTGTATAAAGATGTAGTCACACACTGATTATCTTGGAATAGCTGAACGAAAAGCTGCACTGAAAACAAAAATGTTTTCAGTACCAGGCTGATTGCATCAGTTTGGTAACTCAGGATGCTGAAACAACTTGGCCAAACTTTGTTTAGTTTAGTTAAAGGCTCCACCAAACTCCTGCAACGTTGAACAAGTCACATTCCATACTATAGCTAACCTGCATACATATGGATTCCTTATATGTATGCAGGTTTGGACATTACACATATAGTTGAGACATAAAAAGTTAATGGGCCTTATACAATTTTTGATGCCGAGTTAATGTGTAGTTAATCTAGCAGTACATTAAACTAATGTGTTTGCTATGTATGGGGGAATTTGGTCTTCCAAGAAGGCAGTGGACAATTCGCTTTTACAGAATTAAAGCAGGTAAAGGCAGAAAACAAAAGCACTTCGCTGTTCAGAAGTAGCACCAAATAGTTTTGAAAAGACAAAAGGGAAACAAATGGTTAAAAAAAAAAAAATGTTTCCACAGCAACCCCTTCATGGGAAGTGATCAAATTAAAAATGATAACTACAAGTGGGAGGGACCATTTGGACAAACTGTTGGCAAAATTCCAAGTGATCGCGATGGGATGTAGATTAAACATTAAATGTGATGAGATTTTTTTTTGGCACATTTCATGTCGCTATACCAGCTCCCCCTTGAGTTGGAAGGCGAAACATTCAATCAAGGCCCTTAAAAATCCAGATATTGCACAGGTCAATGAGGACTTGAGGGGAAGAGAAAAAAAGTAAAGAAAAAAAAGTGGGGGCGTGGGAACAAAACAGTAAAAAGAAAAACTAAAACGTGAAATAAATTAAATAAAAGCAACCTTCTATTGCACATGAATGCAACAAAATTAAAGTGACAATGTGGACAACAAAAAATCCCTCCGTGACCCAACACGAGCAAACATAAGTTCCAACACACAAACACCACTCAGTACATTCAAACAAGTCATCACAGTTTAAGCACTTGAGAAGGTCTGGTTTTGTGCCATCACCCCGAAAACATTGAGTCAGCGTTGTGCTGCATAGCTAGAAAGGTAGTGTCACTTCAGTCGAAAGGACTGGAGTCCAAGCTGTAAGAGCATTGCAAAAGGAATGATGCGTTCAAGAGTATGACATTAGTCAGACGGGGGGGAAGGGGGGGAAATCTAAAAGGCCCAGTAGACGTTAAAACTGAGAGGGACCAAGGGTAAGGCTTGATGAACCCATTCACTACTAGTCTATGGCACATGACTTTGCTTTCTGAGAGGTTTAATGGAAGTGACACTGGTGATTGACCAAGTCTGGCTTGTCAACTCAACTCTGGTGCTGGTGTGCTTCCAATGTGGAGGGAGTGTTTCGAAAAGGCCAAACCTTTGAGGCTCTAACAAGTACAGTTAAGACCGCCGTCCTTCACCTGCCACAGTCAAGTAATTGCTTCGTGCTGGCAGAACAGAAGCACAAACTCGGTACTGGTCACTTGAAACGATTGGAGACAATCTGAATTGACTTCCAGGGCAAGTTCCAAAATGCAACAGACAGTTTGTGATGACCAGAGGAAGGTCTTTAAAAGCAGTAGATCATATCAGTGCTTCAATGCTTCATCTGCTCTGATTCAGAGCTGGGAGATTGTCCCTTCTCCTGCGTCGCCAGGTGTTGCAGTTATACTGCTGCTGGTTCCTCAAACCCGGTTCCGTGTTGTGGCCCTGAGGAACGAACCGCCGCTGGGGACTGAAACTACCTTGGGAGAGGCTTTGACCGCGGAGGCTACTGCTTTGGTTGTGCTTGAAGCCGAATTTGGGAGGCTCAAATGAGCCCTGGGACTCTGGCCGAACGGCAAACGTGTGCTGGTGCTGCCCTCCCATCCGGGCTTGGTGGAGTTGGTGGAGGGGGCTGGGCAAAGGGCTTGTGGAGTTGGAGTGCTGGGAGACCGCAGTCTGTGCCATATGCCGGTGCACCATGCTGATCGATGGCAGATTCTCTTGGTAGAACTGGCAATCAGAAAGAGTTTGAGAGGAAATGGATATGAGAATGTTTGCTTACACTTAACGAATAAAGTACTTATACTAGTCTAAGTTGTGGAATAGGGGTTAAAGTGGAAGTCACCCATAAACATTTCTTGACAATATGTTATATGTGACATCACAAGTCTGAACATGACATTCTGATTAATGTTACATTTGTGGAATATGAGTTATGAAGCAAAACCCAGCCATTTTTAATCCATCTCAGGGGCGGCCATTTTGCCACTTTGTTTTAATTGAAGATGTTGCCCAGGCAACGACCAATCGCAGCTCACGTGTTTTCTGAAGCTGAGCTGTGATTGGTTGTTACCTGAGACCTGAGCAAAATCGATGTCATCTTCAGTCGACAGCAAGTGGTAAAATGGCCGCCCCCCTGAGATGGATAAAAACTGCTGAATTTTGCTGCTTAGCTCATACAGTATTCCACTAACATAATATCAACCAGAATATGAATATTTAGACTAGTGGGGATGCATAGAACATATTATTGTCCGGGAAAAAAAATTGGTGGATGACTTTCTCTTTAAAGTGCAAAATCAAGCTGTTTTTAGCCATCACAGCGAGCGGCCATTTTGCGACTTGCTGTCGACTGAAAATGACATCATAGTTGGGGAAGGCTCAGGCAACAACCAATCTCGGCTCAGCTTCAGAAAACAGGTGAACACCTGAGCAACTAATGATGTCATTTTCAGTCGACAGCAAGTGGCAAAATGGCTGCCCCCTAAGGTGGATTTTGCTGCTTTATTCATATTCCACAATATCAATCCGAATGCCGTGTTAAGACTAGTTGTTACATATTGCAAAGAACATTTTCGGGTTGACTTCCACTTTAATCACAGTTTGAGAATTTTTACCAACACGATCTCGGTCTGGTGAAACCAACCTGCGGTGTGGTGTGGATAAAGCCCGCTGGATGTGCAGCCATTTGCATCAGAAAATGAACTGAGGCCAGGTTGAGGGACTGGGGATGGACTCCATTAGTGCTTAGAGGAGGATCTGACTCCTGAATGAAACACAGAAATGTTGACTTTCAAGAGTGGTGAGAGTTTAAAAAAAATTAAAATGGGTAACAACTACTGGACCTACTGTAATTGTGCTCTGACCAAATTCTGACATTTTCTTAACTCCTGTGATATAGTCAATGTTTTAAGACAAATCCTACTTTGGCCTTACAATGTCACTCCCGGAAGATGAGGAGGAGGAGCTTGAGCTGGGGGAGGAGGATGACGAATGGTGCTGGGGGCTGTTGAGGAAGACTGGAGAGGACGAGGAGGAGTCAGCGCTGAGCGGCGAGGCTGTGTCCCGCTGATCTTCCACAGAAACCAGCATCAGTCTGGCAAGGTCCTGCTCACAAGTGTCGACATCTGGAAGCCAACAAAACAGCAGTACTGGGATTATTTTTTTCCAAATGAAAAGTATCGGTGAGAATAACTAAGGGCGAGCATCACTGTGACCATACAACTCAGAACAGAAGCCAAATACAAATCTTTGCATTGCTCAAAACGTATTTCTTCCTTACAAGACAGTAATGAATTCTTTGAAATTAACAACACACCATGATTCTCCTGGTTGGCGTACTGCTTAGCTCCCCACGTCTTAATAGTCCAGTCCCGGTAGGCCAGAACCTCTGGGCAAACTTTGATAATACGACCCAAAGTACTGCAAAACAAAAATGGTGGTAGTATTAATCTTTAGGAAAACAGACTCTTTGACTTTGTTCTATGTATTGACACACACACACGGATTACTGATTTGAAGTTTATGGTGGTTTTAAAAAGTCAAGGTTTCAATAACGCTAAGAATGTCCATCACTGGTAATGAGATTTTTTTTTTTAGGCAGCTGGTTTAATTGGCTGCTTGACATATCAGTTGACGAGTTGCCTCCCTTAATAATAAGAAGCCACCCGCTCAATGACCCCCCCCCCCAACACAAATATTTGTTTCTTTACACACACACACAAGAAAAAATATATATGACATTTTAGAGCTGCAATTGTAGTTCCGTGGTATTATTGCTTACAGTTATCACACAGTCAGAAATAGGAACACACAAACAAAAGGGATGCCTACCTTTCATACTCTTTGTTGGGATATGCCCGAGCAAGAGGAGACACACCATGACTCAGTACCATGTAAGCAAAGTCAAACACTTGCTTGACTTGCAAGACTCCATATGAGCTTCGGCCTACGTCATTGCCTATTGACAGTAAATAATGACATTAACTTTTGACAAAGCTAAAGTAGCCTCATAATATACAAGAACAACATGTTACCGAAGTAAAGTACAAAAGATAAGAAGAGGATTTTTTTTTTTTTTCTGACCTGGTTGTATTGGATCCTCTATGCAGAGCATAGATGGCCTGTTCCCATTCCCCATAGCTTTGAGCATTTCCTCTTTGGATAGGTAGGCGCCGCCATTCACCCGGATGCCCATCTTCATATAGTTGAAGTCGCGCCCGTACAGCTCGAAGAATTCAATCAGCAGAATGCCCAGGTTGATGTTAGCGCGCCGCGTGTCAATGCGAGGGTGCAGCTGATCAACAAAACAGAGACGACTAAATGACGCAACAAAATACCGTACATCCCATGACAGGCAAATAATAGAAGAGTTGCTTGAACATTTTATACCATTAGCTGTTTCCCAGCTCATCACAAGGCACATACAAACACTTATTCCCTCCTAATGCAGTGTAATTTTTCTTTGTATTCTATAAAAACATACTCAAATTACTGCAAGCTAAGGTCATAAGTACTCATAAAAAAATTGTTTTTGCTAAAAACATTTGAGTCATTTGACCCTAATAGAGACGCACATACATGTTTAGGGAGGGCACATTGGGCTTTGTTGAATAGCCAATCATGTTTGGAGTACCCCTATAAACAGGTGTTTGACTAGTCACTCAAGCTGAAGGAACATTATAGCAGTATTTACATAGTCTGATCCTCTGCAAGAATCTGAGACCAACTGAGAATCCATGAATAAATAGTACTGTCTGGCGGTCTTATACTGCCCCCAAGTGGCCAAGGCAGCCACACCAGAGAACAGCATAATGATTATGTAATGGACGGTGCAATGCAATGTGGGACAAAAAAAAAAAGTTAAATTATACTCAGTTATGTCATTGTGGGTTTTAAAAGTACACATTTGTAGAGTGCTATTTTTTTTCCTCATTAAAAACATTGTCCTGTCCTGACTCTTGCCCCATTCTATGCTCTCCAGTCCTTTTTGCTATTTATGTCTATTCCTCACAGGGTGTATATATCCCTTTTCTTCAGAGATAAGAATGTTTATCAGTCTTCATCATCTCTCCCACCACAAACCTTGTTCTGCCCCGCTGCATTTTCAATAAATACCACAATACAAACAACCACAGGGTGAACATTTCAAATACCCCATTTGCACGGAAAACCTGTTCTAGCATAAATGCAATAAAGCCACCATTATGCATGACCATGCAGATGAACAGGGGGGGGGGGGGGGGTTCGGGTTGACAATGACAATTTAACTTGTTATATAAAGTAAACATATCTGTTGCTTCCAGCACACCTGCACCTTAAACAGGGCAAAAATGTGATGAGTAGCAACTAGCAGACGTCAAGCTCTAAACACCATTGAGGAGCAGAAAAGTCAACAAGTTGACTAGACTATACAACTCCTAGAAGTGGGCTACAGACCAAGTGTCCCCTAACTTAAAATTTGAGGGCCATGCACTGTAAATAGACACGAATGCAATACTGCATTTATATTTCCTCTCAGTATTAGCAGGCATTCTCAGTCGACAGCAAGTGGATGTACACGACAAAAAGGCTCCCCCCCTGAGATGCATAAAAACAGGTGGATTATTATTATTTTGTTTAATTCATAATTACACAACCACAAAAAATAATCGGAATACCATGTTTAGACTAGTGGAGGCGCATTAAAGAAATTTTTGACTTCCTTCCTTTAAAGACCATGCGCAAAGACTGACCACAATGAGCCATAGTACTGAATGGATGAATGTAGCGAAAACAAAGACGTGGGCTTTTTGGTATGATTTGGCCCTAACCCACTACATAGATAGTAGGGGTGTGCCCCAAAAAATTAATTCACATAAGAATCGAGATTCTCATTTAGTACGATTCTAGCCCTTCACTGGGTTCCACCTGTTTTTTGGTCCGCATCACTTGGGACAATTTGAAATGTGAAAGGAAGCCAGAGAAAATCAATGCAAGCACAGAGAGTATCCACATTTCACAATGATGTTTCAAATACCCTAGTGCATTTTTTAAAATTATTATTAATTCAGAATTTCAATGCTCATGAGGTATGATAGTCTACCTGCAGGAAACTGATAGCCATCAGTATGAGACTGTAAGAGCTGATGCCTCCAGTAAAGACTTCATTTAGATCCCTCTGGAGTAGGAACTGCTTCAGTACGAAGATCAGGGGCGGGAGAACAGTGTATTTCTGCAAGACCAACACAGTTCATTAAAAAACAAAAACAACATTTGACAAATTGGTGTGGACACTGCTCGGAGGTGTGAAATCTTACTTTTAGGTAGCTCTTAATGAAGTGTGCTGCTTTGACAGCAGTCTCCACATTAAAGCTAATATCAATTTTAACCTCTGTTTGATGGTCCGTGAGCTTGATGATTGGCACCTGTAGGGACAAAAAGACAGCTGGAATCCGTGTACAAACATTCACAGCAATGAACCGAATGCACTTGAAGACCAAACAAAATGCCACAGAGATCAGAGTGACTCACTGAAGCTTTGTCGAGAACTTTAATGGGATATGGGCCCGACACGTTGTGTCTCTTCAGTGCTTGCTCTAGTTCCTGCAGTGGGGGGTGGTCCCACTTTCCAAACACCACCAGGTCAATATCACTGACAACCCAAGAAAAAGGAATAGGAGCTCATTTAACGAAGTTACACAGCCGACACAAAATCCTTCACTTACGACTCTATAGTTTTTTTAAACAACGAAACAAAATATACACCGACTATGATTGAACATATTTTATATTCCACAGCATATTCTTAAAATAGTAACCGATTGGATGGCTTGTATTTGCTAAGATGAAGCCAAAACAGTTGGTTTAAAAAAAAAATTCAATATAAACAATGTCTTGCCAAACAGCAAGTTTGCTCTTTCAATCAACAATAACACAAAAATGGTTTCCTTACTTCCAAAATGCTAACATCATAGACGTAAAAAAAAAATGTACAAAAGTGAAAGCTACCTGGTTGGAAGATAGAGACCTGTGCTGAAGCTGCCAAATATCTCCACCTAGAGAACACGTTAAAGCCATCTTAATTTGAGTTGTACATAAAACAACCAGACAATGTTAATTGAAGAAAAAAAAGGGGGGGAGGGGCATTCCAAATATATCAATCTACACAGCCTACCCAGCAACCAACACACTGATAATAGCAAGCTAAAGAGACAGAAGATATTTCTATCAGCACTGACCGTGTAGGTTGCCTGAGCAGTGGCAAGAAGCCAACTAAACACAATCGGGCATTGCACCTATTGGGTACTGCAAACCATGCTGATGAGCATAAAAAGCATTTGAGTTGCACTGAAATTGGTATTTAACTTGAAAGTCGGAGATTGACCAGGTTGACAATGGTAGGAAAAGACTGAAGAGGTGCCCACTGCTCAAACTTTGTTAAGTAAATACACCATTAACTCATTTACTGCCATTGACGGCTATAGACGTCAAAATTTCATTTTAACTATTTATTAGTTTCACATTTTTTACCACTTTTGTTAACAAGAGTATAAAAACCGACAACATTTGTTACTGTACATTAAGAACAGATATAAAATTTGTGATTAATCGTGAGTTAACTAGTGAAGTCATGTGATTAATTACAATTTTAAAAAAATTATCGCCTGATGCCCCTAATACAAAAAGAAGAAGAAAAGATGATTAAAAATTAAGCGATCAGACGATTAAAATTGTAATTGTAATTAATCGCATGACTTTAATAGTTAACTCAGGATCAATCACAAATGTTACATCTGTTCTAAATGTACAACAAAATTTTTTTAGGTTTTCATACTCATGTTAACAAAAGTGGGGGGAAAATTAGAAACTAATAGAAATAATTAAAATGAATTTTTGACGTCTATAGCCGTCAATTGCAGAATGAGTTAAAAACAGTATGAAATGAAATGATATCTTAAATTGTGCCAGGCTCATTTCTGTTGACGAATATTTTTAATAGCGTCTCTGCCTATTCTAAAAGAATTTACTTTAAATGCCATTCTATCTTATCAAATCAAAAATAAATAGCTAAAATAGAATACACATTTGTAATCGCCATGATATGGAAGTCAAGTATCATTCAAGTGTAACAAAAAAAAAAAAAGTCATTTGGAAAGGTTTTTCATAGAATCATGGTGGGAAAAACAGTTAATCATCTTTCACTGCAAACTTAGCAGCTCAAATGCAGCCCTAAATTTGCATTTTTGTGCCCAAGTAACGTCTTCCAACACTCACCTGAGCCGTGGGCCACAGTTCCTTTATGACGTTCTCGATCCTGTTCACAACATCTCTTCTCATGGCCTCCTCCTCTGGTCGTGGTGACATGAAGTTGAAGAAATCAACTATCTCTTCATGTAGACTGTATGGTAGCAAAGAAACAGATTTATTATTCAGGCCATTTAAACAATTAAACATTGCTTGAATTTGTTCAAAACAACAACAAAAATACGGGAATAGTATAGAACTTATGCCAGAAAAAGGGATATTGAATGGTGTTTGCGAACTAGATGTGAAAAGTTGGAAATGTATATAAATATGTAAAAAAAAAAAAATAAAAAATAAAAAAGCAATAAAATTAAGCTTGGCTTAGCATAGATTGTTAGCTGGCCTGCAAATAAACAGACGTCTAAAATCAACACATCGCCAAACAGAAATGACGTGCGAGCGTAAGTGATGCAATTGTGGGAAAATGTGTACACAAAATAAATAAATAGCAGGCGAGCGCGACTGGCGTCCCCAGTTCCGGCGTGCCATTGGCTCACTCATGCCAAAGCCATCTATTACTCGATCATTCGATGGAATAATAGCCACAATAAATGAGTTTTGAGTGACAGCCCTAATGATTAGGCAAATAGTTTAGGATTTTTAGGGTGTTCCTGTATCACTCTAGAAGAGAGCCATCCCTGAACTGACATTCAGAACCTAAACAAGAGCATTTCGTAGTAACCTGACAATGTCAGCTGTGTTCATATCAAGGTCATCAATATCATAAATTCACAAATTACAGTAGTCAGTAGTCTTGTGTTCATGTTTACAAATGTTGTTCAATGTATATTTATTTAGTAATTTTGTGGTTTGTAAATGCTTTTAGGTGCCATTTCGAGTTGCCTCGTGTATGAAAAAAGCTGCCTCGCCTTGAAAAAGCAGAAAGTGGAGTCATTTTTAGGGCCCGGCCGATTAATCGGCCGCCGATTATAATCGGCCGATTATTGGCTTTCAAACATAGGCCAAAATTGTCCCCTTAAAACGTTATCAAAGACAGCCAAAGTTTCCGACGCTGTGAAAGTACCCCGAATGCACCATTTTGCTTGCATAGCATTAGCAACTAGCACGTGCGTAGCGCATCTTATGCTAGTTATTCTGTTGTCCCCAAGCGTCCTTTAAGCTGTTTAATGACATCCCAGTTGGAGTCAACTGCAAAACTAAATGCACGACGATGAGAATTACATCCACTGTATATTTAAATACAAAACATGCTTTGTTTTTAAAACATCACTAGCATAGCGCTAATGCTAAAAGTGAAGATCCCATTCAAATGCTAACAGGAAGTTAGCATCGACTTCGGGAATTGTTTTTCCTTAAAATAACGAATATTCACACACAAATGCTGTGGCAACACAATTTTATGCATTATATAATTGGCAGATTAATCTTTATTTTTTCTGCCAAAAAATCGTTATCGGCCTCAAAAAATGCATATCGGTCGGCCCCTAGTAATTTTCACCTCTGAAAAGTGAAGCTTAAATGTCTTTATTTACCATTCTTTATGAAGACAAATATTTTAGTTAAAAAAAAACTAGTTCTGTGCCATTTTGTGCATCTAGAAAATATCCATATAAAATACAATTTTAACAACCCCACAACACAAGTAAACACTGAACCTCCCAACTTTATTTCCTTTATAAATAGTGTGACGTTGACTACATACTACAGGCCACTAAAAAACTATTTGGTATGCACAAATGGTCCAAGGGCATAGTTTGGATTTCACAGTACCCTAATAAATATGAAATCCATACATTTGTCAGCTATAATTAAGTTAGAACATGTAGAGTAAGCCATTAAAGTTGAACTACTCTTTGATTTAAATGTAAGGCACGTGAAGCACCTAAAAACAAATCAAAACTGAATAGTTGAAGTCACTAAATGAATCCAGACGGCTGTACTTGTACGAGGGACCTTGTGACTGCTGTGACCTACTACTACGTACCCATTGACCCCAGGACTGTAGCGTCTCGTCTTCCAGATGCTGCAGGAAGAGTCTGCGTGCTGTCGACCGCAGCCGTGGGCCAGCAGCGGGTTGACGCCGTGGAACGAGTTGGCTCGGTTCAGATACCTTCTGCGGGCCGTCGTCTGATGATAATGGCGCTGCTTGTTCCCGTGTTGGTTCTTCATCCTGGCGGGGGTGTGGCCGCCAGATTGTTGCGTGCTGCGACAATGTTGGGGAGCAGCGTGGAGAGGCAGAAGAGGAGGAGGAGGAGGAGGAGGAGGAGGAGGAGGGGGGTGTTGCCGCCTCCCGTCGTTCTCGTCCTGCTCGCGTTCGCCGTAGTGTAAAAACCTGCTAGCCTCTTCGGCGATGTTTAAATTGTCTATTTGGAGAGACGAGCCGGAGGGAGACGAGCTCTCGGCCTCCGAGTCTAGAGAGGAGGAAGACGGTGACAAGGAGCCCTTCCTCCGGGCGCTCCCCCTCTCCACACCGCCGTCTCGCTTCGATAGTTTCCCGATTACAGCACCGAGCGGCGGCGGCGGCGGAGCCGGAGTAATACTTTTACCGTATTCGCCGTTGGAGTCCGTGGAGATTGCGTTTAACGGTACATTTTTACGTTGGTACTGAATGTGGTTGTCGGTGCCGGCATTTTTGGCGAATCCCTGAGACGTTTCCCAAATGTGCATCCATAACGAATTGGCAGGTCCCTTCTGCTCCGGCTGGATCCAAGCGGTCCTGGGATCCATTGGACTCGAGTTTGACCGACAACCTCTCAACGGGAAAATTGCAAGCAAGTGGGCAAATTGAACACTTTGCACTCAAGCAAACAAATGATTGCCTACCGCTGTGAGTTACTTGTTGTCCTTGAAGCGCTTCATGTCCCGAAACTGGTGTGGTTGTTAAAAATCGGCTTGCCCAACTCCGTTCCCCATGTAACCCAGCAAAAATGGCGCACCCAGCAGCACTCTCCCCCTTCTGCGCATGTGTGGGGATTTAAATCTTTGAACACACCTCTCAGCACCGCCAGATGCGTCAAGCTAATGGACATATTACCGGAAGTATGCGCCGTAATCGGGAAAAGTTTGCGCTGACCACACGTTTAAACTTTAGAAATATTTTTAATAAACAAATTACAACTCAATATTTTGCTGCATGAAAGATTTCTGCTATTATTGCTAAAACTAGCTATGTGGTATTGAATTTAAAAAAATCAGTCAACATAGCAAATGTATGCATTTTTTTTCAGGATTTCAACATAGCACTAAAATCAATTTTAAGACATTTAATAAATGTTATATACAACAGCTTGAATTCCTCCCACATATAAAATATTGTTGTAAACTTTTGGATAAAAAGTAGTATAACTACAAACCTACACTAAAATAATTACAATTCACAAAAAGGCAAGCAGAATATGTTCTAATGTATGCAAATATGAATATAGAACCCTTTATTCAATAACTTGACTTTTGACATTTCTAGATGTACAACTGAACATATCTTTCCATGCATATATATTTTTTTAAATAATGAAATGCCAGAGAAGATTGTGCAACACTTCTAAATCAAAATTTCAAATTATTCTATCAGGCAACACAATCAATGAATGCATCTAAACTGTATTGAAATTGCACAGCGTTTTTACCAAAGGAGCTAAATTAATGATGTAACAGTGGAACTTAAAAACATTCAATCGCATCCACTTTTCAAATCTAAAAACCCCTACTGGAAGTTATACATCTTAATTTGCATTATTCATACTGGACCGAGGGCATTTTCTTTTCCATGCTTCTGTTGGCTGCAAGTAGTAACTTTAAACCAGGTAGAAGCAGGTCTAAGTTGTGGCATGTGGTTTAACATGATTTTGGTGAATTTAATCAAGTTGTAGACATACAGATTCTGAGCTCCATGATATGTGTGGTAGCTGTCACCTTTTTTTCACATTTTTAAAATCACCCTCTTTGGCCGTGCGGCACAGATTTAGGGGGGTTCACACAAAGACAAACGATTGGTTTGGAAGGCAGCCTTCAAATGCCGACTTCACAGTGGTAATCACCCTGGTCAACTTTACATCATTCGTGGAGGTCTGCGTGCAGTGCCTTATAAACGTACTGTGTGTACTTCGATCTTCTGTATGGACTACTGAATGCAAGTCTATTTCTGCTTTTGTAGTAGACTGTGCACCTCTCGCATGCTGATTTTAAATGGAATGACCACTTCCATAGGCGGCGAAGCAAGTTGGCTATGTTCAAGCCCACAACGGGTGGGGACTGTACTCAGTGAAAACACCAAAGAGCCCTGAATGATAACCTTACACCACAAGTCTTAAGATGTCAAAACAGAGACTCTATTACATATGTAACTTTAATAGTAAAAAATATATAATCTCTGAAACTGTACAGAAATTTACTGTTGGTGCGCCTTTCATAGACACAACTTCTATTTACATGATACATTTCCAACCGCACCACAGTTAAACACACATCACCATTATTAACAATCTAAAATATTGTGAATGTGATGTGAATAGTTAAAATAATTAATCAGAAATAATACAAAATTCAACGTTTGTTTCACTAATGTTTCTTGTTCCTGTCTAAAAAGAGATGCACATTACACAGTACAATGTCCAGATGATTAGAGAGGGGAACGGCTGAACACTGTAAAGCATATACAGGTACTGGAATTTTGTAAGATAATTGCACTCCCTTTATAATTTGAAATAAATTACAGTATGTAGATTTTCAAATAAGCACAGCCATATGATGCAATCAACCAGAGGTCTTTGTGAAGCATACGTCACTCATTTCTTGATCTGTCTACAGATGGAGGCTATCTGGAAAATGTAGCTTGTGACGGCAGAGGGCACACTTTGTGATACGTCTGCTCGCCATGCTGCAAGTGCATCCAGGGCTTCTTTGGGGTTGCTTGGTGACAAATCGACTATGCAGTACATGGCTGATAACTGCACTTCCCACGGTACACCTGGCCATGACAAAACATTGTGAAATTAGAAGTCTTACGTCAATCATGGAAATCCACCTTATGCTTTATTTGGTTGTTGGGATATCAAATAATTAACTGGAAAACTTTGCTCTTATGTTTCATACCTTCACTCTTGCTGTGCCTACCAAAGGTATTGATGACACTTGCCACAGTTAACACTGAAGAAATGTTCTTCTCCTTGATTCCCACCTGACATAGGAGTCCTGTTTTTGTTTGTTTTTAATCATAAAGAAAATATGACACTTAATTGCAGCATTGTTGATGTTTGAAAAAATGGTGAATACCAAACAACTAACCAATTAGCCGGAGGACAGTTGCCACTGTCACATCAGAGACTGGCACTTGATGACCTCGGGGCTGCGACACCCAAGTGTTCATCAGTGGCCACAACTCTTTACTGTTGGAGCATAAACACATTATTTACAACACATGACTTTATTACAAAAAATGTATTAAAAAAAAAAGAAGAAGTAAAGTACAGTCACAGAATTGTGGATTTAAGTGTTTAGCACCTCAAGATATTGTCATAGCTCCACTTCCATGACCTTTGAGCACAAAGGAGATGCAAAGTGAAGACCCGTTCCCAAGTTTCTGTTCCCAGGTCGGTACCATATCGACTGTGTTTCAAGAATGACAGCCTTGTACCTGACCGCATCTGTGACAGTGCACTAGAAATCAGAAGGTCAATATCACAGGGTGGGCTCTGTAGAGACACAGAGAGATTCGGTTTTAGAAGGTCTTGTCAATTTCACCCAAAACAAAATGACTAACATGATGACAATCATGACTCGAGTGAGCATTACAGTATTGTGTTTGCATCATTTGTTAAAAAAAAAAATACAGGTTATTAAGGTTTTGTTGAATGCCTTCTTTTACCTTTTCCCATCCAAGGTATGCTGACAAGCACTTTGAGAGCTCTTGTGGTGCTTTAAGTTTTGTGACTGTGTGTACAGCTTGGCACAGAATGCTGCTGTGAGACAAAACAGTGGGCCATGTTGTCACCATAAACAAAATCATCTTGGCCGCATTGGGGAAATCTGCAACAGGAGAGACAGGATATTAAAATGCATGGACGCAATTGTTGAAGTGGTGCCAAACGTGATCAAATGTTGCTTGAAGAAAGCTTTGGTTATTTTTTTTTAATGTAATTGCAACATATTAAAATTGTGTACATACATGCAGTCCAACATAATACATGATGCTGAATTCTAAAAAATAATATGAATGAGAACCCCTAACCTTCAACTAGCAAGCTGTAAGCCAGGATATGAGCCTTTTCAAAGTCTCTCTCCTGTCGACAGATGGCTGTGTAGACTCTGCAGAGGGCCTGTGCATATTTCTCGCACATGTCCCTCTTTTCTGTTTGGAGTTTGTTCAAGATGGCGGACTTCAGATCATCTGCCTTCAGGTGAAGAAAAAAACAACAGCCACACAGAACGGTCATAATTTGTCTTCACACAGCACATAAAGTATTGTACTTCAAAGACAACATTGGCTTGTAAGAAACTAAGGATCAAAGGGAGAAGATTCATGAGTTTTTTGTTTAATTTGTTCTATCAAATACAATATAGAGATTGTTACTCGAGACAAACATATTCATCAAACTCTAAAAACATATATATAATTGCAAGGGTGAAATGGATGCCATATATTATATGAATATGATACTAAAGCCATAAATAATGAATAAACATACTACTAACCAAGTTACTCTGAGAAATCTCAGATATCACTTCTTTCTCCTCATCTCTCAGCACAGGTTTTGTGGGCAGGTTACCAACGTGTATGTGGCTCTGGATCACAGGCAACACATCAAAGGCCTGATGTTCGATCCTCTTCAAAAGGTGGACTATATCACTTTTCTCAACAGATTCTTCCAGCGCCGTTTCCTCACTTTTGATCGGCTTGAGCGTTGGGGTTTGAAGCGATGCTGAATCATTTGCCAACAAGGCGGGCAATACTTGGCTGCTTTCTGGAGAGCTGCCATCTAGCCTGAGAGATTTTCTGTTATTAAGCTGAGGCAATTCTGTGGCAGGTCGTTTTTCTCCTCTCATTTCAGTCTTGGTGAAGGCAGTCGCGGTGGAAGTGACTGATGTGAAACTGGACTGACTGTCAGTTGGTGGCGGCAGCGAGGCTACACTTTCTGAAGAATTAATGCTAAGGTTCCCTCTAAGAATGCTCAATGTGCGAGCACGTGCAGACAGGTCTGGGTACATGCTGTCCAGGATCCTCATTGAGTTTTCTTGAGGTTGACAAGGAGCTTTGGAAAGTGAAGAATTTAATGTAGCAGGCAGGCGACCTGGGACAGGGACTGCATGTTTTGGGGTAGCAGAGCCAAACTGAAGAGGTGATAAGGGGACTCCGTTTGGAGGAAGCGGACTGCTGAGAGTTGAAGATGAACACAGTGCCTGACTGGTGGGAGTCAGAGGGGTCTGGACCTGAGTGGAAGGAGAGGCTAATCTCTCCATTGGGGATGGAAAGGAAAGCTTTCCAATGGCATGCCTTGGATTGATTGGTCTGCCTGCTTTTGGAGGTGTCTTCAGAGGAGTGATGACAGAAGGGAGCGGCGGACCCATTTCACTGCGAACATCACATATGGACTCCAACAGTCTAATGGGTTCTGCTGTTTCACTTGTCCCCGGGACAGCTGTGGACGTACTATTTAAGATCATATCACGGTTTTCTTCATCAGAAGTCTCCGATTGATCTTCTCCATTGTGTGTGACTGTTTGTCCATCACAAGGTTCATCATGAGGCGAATCTTTGACAGCACCAGCTTCCATAAAACCTTTATTAAGAACACTTTTTGTTGGAAGGTGTTTGCTCTCCACTTCAGGATGATCTTCCACATTTTTGACGTGGTTTTCAGATCCATTTAGGTTCACACTGGGTAATAAACAAGACCGACTCAAATGATTGCACAGAAAATGCTCATTTCCTTTCAAAGGTTTACTTTCAAGGTTGACATTTGTGTTTGAAGGCGTTTTTTCTCTCATTGTGTCATTATGAAGATCAATCGGTGGATCTATTGCAACACAAGGTATCTGGTTGGCAATGTTTTCCTCTGCAATATTAATCGTTGACACAGGTGGCATAATGCTACTAGGGTCTGATGGAGGTGCTCCATCAGCTCTTACAGTTTCCTGGACTTCTTGCACTTGTTTGCCTGTAAGACAGAATCCCTCGTTTTCTTTGAGGTCTTCACTTTTTATGTTGGTGATGCTACAATTCATGTCACAGCTTGATGTACACGGGTCATCATCTTGATGCTCTGCATTCTTTTGCGGATTTAAGTCTACAACATCATGAGTTTCCGGCACCAAGTGACTTGGATCTTTCATGTCGTTTTCCTTTTCAGAGACGTGTTCTTTATTCAAATCATCTTTGGCCTGTACAGAGTTGATGCAAGTGGAGGTAATTGATTGTACATCCAATACTTCCACACTGACTACAGTGTTTGCTGTTGGGGATTCACCACAAAAAGTGGCGTGGATTTGGCCATCAGAGACTTTGTTCATATCTTTGACTGCAGTAGCAGACTTGTCTTTGTTTGGCTCTTCTTGATCTTTTTCCTGTGATTCTGTAGGATTACAGTGTTCCGTTTCATGAGGTGATGCAGAGCACAGCTCATTATTAGTAGTACTTGCTGGAGCATCCTCAGCTGAAACAACTGTATTTGGCGTAGAAAATGATACTAACTGCTCCACAGTGTTCTCCTCAATCTGCATTTCCTCACCATTCGTACTGGAACTTCCATCCTTCATTTCTGTGGTGACACTTGATTCGTGTACATTGGAGGTGCATTCCGTTTCATGTGTTGTGACAATAGACAAACCAGCACTTTCCTCAGGAGTTGTTGAATGTGCTTTTGGAGAAAGGTGTGTCTTTACTGTAGTGTGCTGAAACTCCTTTTCATTAAGACAGTGACCAGGTCGTTTTGTTTCTCTTTTCTCTGTCCTCATTAACTCTGTTCCATTCTCCTGAAAGGAAAATGAAAAACATTTAAACAATCAATGACCAAGAAAAGCATAACTTTAGTTTTTTGTGTGTGCGCAAAACTGCAAGAAACTTAAAAGTATCTTACAGGTAATGGCGATAGACAGGGAGGCAGAGGCTTGAACCATTCTAATATCTCATCTGTGTTGGGCATGTCAGAAGCCTCCCTTGGTTTGACTTGTTTGGACAGGTGATTGTTGTTTGTTGGAAAGGGTTCTTGCTCTTGCTTTGTGCTCTTTGTTAGCGGAGATGTTTGTTTCTTGGTTTTCTGTACACGTGGAGATGTTTTCAACTGTGTGTTGGTGGATTTTTTCTGGGTGGGTGATCTTAGGTTATCACTAATATTGTGGAACGGTGTCTGGGATTGAACACACTGAGGAATAATTTTGCTTTGTGGAGAGGTGGGCTCTGAAATGACAAAAAAAGTGAGGATGTATATGAAGAAGAGGAACACAATGATTCTGATTATTATAACAAGTGGAAGCTGCAGAGGTGAGTGTACTCATGAGACCTTACCATGTAAATGCAAAAAGTTGGCTGATTGCAGGTGTTGCGGTTCCACACAGGCCCACAGATGCTCGAGAAGTAGTCGAACCTTTTCTGTAAAAATGGCATCCGCAATAAATACTTAAAACATTTGACATGTTATTGAAGTTCAGACGTTTTGTAAAGTAAATAATATTCACAACAAACCTGTGTCAACTTTATGTTCTGGAGGTGTTCTTACTTGAGTCGATATACTCCTATATTCTGGGTAGAGAAAATTCAGACTAGTTTGTAACTAGTGCACATTGTTCAACTGTTACAAGTGCAAGTCAATTACATTATTAAACATTTCAAATGAATTTGCTTACCTTTGTTTCTTTCTCGCTCCAATTTAATCAGTCTTCCCTGTAAAAACAATGTGACATTTTAATTAATTAGGTTAAATTCTGCCCGTTTTCCTTTCAAACAATCACAAATGTTACTTCATATACTGCACCTGTAGGTCAAAAATGTTTCTCTCCAGCAAGACCTTTTCCTTATTCAGCAGTGATATTTGAGTATTCCTTTGGGAAACGGATTCTAAAAGTAGGGGGAATCATGAATTGATGCACCAAATTCAATGCATATTTATAATTTTGCTTTTACATGTAGAAATGTAGAAAATGTTTAAATACCTTCAAGAAGTGTAACGCTATTTACAAGTTTTTCTTTTCTGTTGATGGACAAAACAGTGTGTTAGGAACTCAAGCAGTTTAAAGGCACATACATGAGAATAATAATATTTTTTAAAAAAGTCCTTACATGCTTGTAATCCTGTCTTGATCCGCTATCATTTTTTCAACTTTATCTGCAATTTCTTCAGATTTTTTCAAAGATGTCTGCAGAGATATGCCAATGTTACATTTCACATGCAGGTTGACATCAGAGAAAAGCAAACATGCGCACTTTTACTTACTTGTACATTCAGCAAATCATTTTTTAAAATGTCCTTTTCCTGCTTCAGTTGTGCATTCTCAAGTGACTGACTTTCCATGTGTTCTAAATGTTTTAAAGAGACAATAAATAATTACAAGCTGCTACCATAATCACAACAGTACTTCAATGTGTGATTCAAAGTACCTTTAATGGCCTTTAATTGGTTTTCAAGCTTCCCATTCCTAAGGTAGAGGGGAAAAAAAGTGAAAAATAACCATTAAAACCACAATCATTAAACAAGCAAGTAGCAAGGTTGTTGTTGGTATGATAACTTACTCAGCCAATGTAATACTTTTTTCTTTTTTCAACTTGTCAACCTCTTCAGACATCTGACCATAGTCCAGAAGAATCCTCTAGAAAAATTTGGAGTGAAAGGTTTGAAGCAAGAATACAAAAATCTAACTGAATTGTACTTAATAGAGCAAAGTGCATTTGTTGAGAAACTTTTTTTTAAGGACACGGGGATGTTACTGAAAACTCACAACGCTTCTGCAGTTGGTCAAATAGACCAGCGTTTCCCAAATTCTATTGAGATCAGGCACCATTTAGATTTACAAAAATCTCCACGAACACCACCAAACAAACATCTCACAAAAAGCATTAATACTGCAATAATGTTGATCACATTTTATTTTACTAAAACATTTACCTGGTGTTTTTTTTTATTTTTTTTTTTACACTAAGCTGATATACACAGCAAACCATGATGATTTAAGATTTTGGAAGAATAACAAGAAGTGGATACACAGGTTTACTATCCAATCTGCTACAGGGGCATATTGCAGTCCATAGTGTTGTCACCAAGGTCATGAAGGGACACTAAGCGATAAGGCGGACATTACCAGAAGGCCAAGGTTTACCACCCTACCCACAGTTAGGGTTTCATGAAATGGACCCATTTGCTGTTTGTAAACAAACATGATATAATCAGGATGTGCACGCATTGTTGGAGCAGAAAGGATGGCGGGGTTTGTAAACATGATTGTACACAAGCTGACTATAAACTATCACAAAAATTGTTAAGAAAAAAATCTACATTGTCGGATGGAAAACAACTTTCCGATCCTTATGGGATTACCGAGTGTGAGGAAGATGTTACAAAGTGCCTCGATTTCCAGTGGCCAAGATTATACATCTTTATTTAGTGGAGACACCTGGTGTTTATACTCGAGAGAAACGGCAAACATATGAGTCTATGGATGCTTACAAATATGTGATGTGTGGCCACGAACAAGACCATACAACATCGTAATTTAGATTTGTTTGTGTTTTACATGTGAAAGTTTTGCCAAGACAAGGAGGACACAAAACAGCAATTTATGATGCTTGGGCCATCGTCAACATAAAGGAGAACTACATCCTCACGGCTAACTCTACTTGCATGGCAGGGTGAGCGACGTAGTCTGCTCGTCTGTATGTTGTGTTGCTTGTTTTATAAAAGGGAACTGAGAATTGCGTCACATTGTTGTGACGGTGATCTTGGTGGGACAGATATGACATATTATATGTCATTGACAGACGACAGATATGAAATGAGCAAATGAGCGGGCATTCCTGATTATGTCCTCGGTTCAGCCTGTGCATTTAATAGCATTGTTAATGAAATAGCCTGTTTTCTTTTGGAATTGAGAAAAATAAACTCCTTTCTACTCTGCTAGGCATGTTTACATTGTTTGAAACTATTCAAAAAGTATAAACAATTTCATGCTTAAACAAACAAAAAACCTTTATAAAAAAACACAGCTACACACACGTATGTCTCCCGTTGTTGAGTCAATGATGCATGTGCAACCTCTGTTGGCGTAGATACGAACAGGGTCTTTAAAACACACATTAAGGGTGCACATTCATAACAACATGGTCAAGACAAATATTAGTTAAGCGAAAGGTTTAGCTTGATTTCGTATACAACTTTTTTACAAAAAGCGCCTACTGGGAGTTAGTAACGCAACGGTGAAGCCGTGCAGTTCCCAGCAAGCATTGTGCCATGCAATTCTGAATATGAACTGTTGCTGCAACTGTTGTTCTCCATAGTTCCATGAATGCGTGTCCTGTTACATTTGTGATGTACTTTATTTTCAGAAACCCTGACTTTTTGTTGTGTGCTCCCAGTACCCCCTCGTTCCGGCATCCCTGACATCAACATATTACTTGCTATAGGAATATCGAAAAATATATTTTTCTGTAAATGCATACCTTTTTGTCTTCCAACTCAGCTTGCACGGATTCATAATCTTCCGTCTTTTTCTCCAAAGCAACCACTCTGCCCTGAAGTTCTTCGTGCTGCTGTCGTAGAGTGATGGTGTCACTGAAAAAGGCATACCCAAATTAAAATGTAGAAGATGTACAATTTACATAAAACAGCTCGTTGTGTTGATCTGTGATCAAAATTTGATTTCAATCCAATTTATGTTTATGTTATGTCGGTAAATTGTAATAAAATTGCGTTAAAATGCGAATAGCGCTACCCTTCGTGTACCGGTAGTTTTGTGTTGTGTACAAGTATCACGATGTCAATGAGTACAAGTCATTACTCACTCAGAAACCACAATCTTCTGTTTCAGTGACAAAAATGATGACACATATTCCGTTAGACTCTGAAAAAAAGTTACATAAATAAAACAACACACATAATGTGAGAAAACCGCTTGGGGGAAAAGTCAAAACTATGAAGAAGTGGCTTTGATGTGTGTCAGACCTGGTGCAACACGGAGCAATTTTGACAGTTCCCTGGTGTCGCATCCGACGCTATTGCAACGGTTTTGGGCTGGTTGTCTCCTGGCATCATGATACTAACAAACAAAATAATATCTTACAAATCAAAGCTTATTCTATTCTACATAGAGTGGCCACACAGGTTCAAAACAAACACATTTCTCGCGTCTTCAACGTTGCCAAGGACCCAACTCAGGACCCAGCTGGGGAAACTTCCGGAAATGCCAGGCTAATAAAATTACACTTTTCGTTTAGATATAATGCTGGACTAAGTTTACATCAAAGTCACATAAATTGATCAATTAATTGATTTGGTATGTGTAACTTTCATATTCTTTTTGTATTGTTATTTTTTCAAACCAGAAATAATTTAGTTCAGGCAGTCCTTTAAGACCTATAACAAGTTCCTAACCCTACACGCACGTGCCTAGCTACTAATTCACAGCCATTGATAACAATAATAGTAGCAAAATATTACGATTAGATTAAAATGTGTAAAATGCTGTTAATTTACATGAACCATGGTATAAGTGGCAAAAATATGTATAAACCCTTTGGGGCTGGGTGTCAACAGCGTGCCCTACTGGTGATGATTTGGCGTTTTCATTTGCTTCCGAACCGGTGCAGAAATGTAAGCAGTTCAGAAAATAAAACCATTCACTACTAAACAATTAATTGACATTGCCGAACGAAAATTATGTGCGTACTGCACGCCATCCAAAACGCACAACTGTTTGAGCAACATAAATTCCATTCTTTTTTTCTTTTTTCTTTTTTAACACCTTTGCATTAAGAAATATCACCAGTAGATGGTAATGTTGTACCTATTATGAATATTATGTATCACTTTGTTTCACAAGGTAAACCATCGTCCGCTAGGGTGCTGTGCTGTCAGCCTGGCTGTCACACTTGACCCATTACCGCGTACACAGATACTTTCGGGGCAGGTGCTCAAGCCAAAAATGAGGGCACGTACTTATCATCAAGAAAAGAAAGAAAGAAGAAGAAATAGCAGTATATATTTACATTTAATTATGCGTTAATTTCTCTTAACACAATCAATCCAGTCAATATTAACAACAATGACAACAGTGGAGAAGATAATTAGACACTTGATATTAAAAGTCCAGTCTATCCAACCCTGTCAAAATGTCAGGGTTTTGTCGGGAGGCAGTAGGTCTACAGTATAACACAGACACAACCGAAGAAAAATCTTCTCCGTCTACTAGTAACATTCTAGTACAATTCTGTCATTTTTCATAGAGGACAAAGATGATATGGCTGTCCTGTGAATATTGTTATATGTTCTGTCAAAACTCGACCATTTGTGTTGAAATGTCCACTTCCTAAAGGGTTGTAAAAATAGCCACCACCAATGCTAACAGCTAGCATGTACATTGCGTTTCCCTATATGTTAGCATAAAGCTAAACGTAATGGTGGTCAATTTGGTCACGTTTGAACATCAAACATCTTGTTTGTGGTGTTTTCAAACAAATATAAGTTCAAGTTATAAGTGATTTACAAATCATTGTAGTCTGTTTTTTTTTTTACACACAACGTCCAAACTTCATTGAAATTGGGGTTTGTATTCCTATGTAAGAGTGCTGGCGTTGGGTGGCCTCCTTGTTCGTACAGACAGTACTTCCAAAATCATCACGAGACCCCAAATACATTGTGTTTGTTTAATCAGTGACATTGCATCTTGCAAGAGAGCCAACCATTTTTAGCACTAGTCGGTCTATTAGTTTGTAGGCTACTTGATAAGGCTGTTTAATGCATTTTTAAAATCAAAATTTTCAAAATCTGCTACTTGCACTGTAGGTTTACACTCTTTTAGTAATTTCAGTAGGACAATTTTAATTTCTTTACTTGGCTTTTAAATGTCTTTAAGTTTGTTAGTAAAGGCTTTTAAAATGTATATTTAAAAAATATATATATTATGGTGCACATTGAGTTAATGTCAGTAGGATACTTTTAATTCCTTTACTTGGCTTTTAAATGTCTTTAAGTTTGTTAGTAAAGGCTTTTAAAATGTATATTTTAAAAAATATATATTATGGTGCACATTGAGTTACTGTGTATGAAATGCCCTATATGTAATGAAAGCTGCCTTGCCATCTATCTGTGACAAGAAGGAACAAAGAACAGCCACGAATCACAACAATGTATTTATTTATTCTCTGTTTAACTAGGTAGCCAAGGTAATTGAATTACTCCTTTAGTGCCAACCTGGAGAACATTTAGGGTTCAATGGCTTGCCCTAGGACACTTCAACAGATTCAAACTGCTGGTCACAGGCTAACCCGCTCTACTTGAGCCTGAGTGAGTACGCTTGGAATTTTTATTATGTGAACACAAATCAAACCAGGGGGCCGGCTAGCATTGTATACCCACCAACGGATTCAGACAACAGAAAGTGAAAAACATTTGAGCAGTCATCTTAAAAATGCATAATTGTCACTGTTGCATTTGTTGTTGATAGTTCTGTAGCAATGCTATAGTATGAGTACCCTTTCCCACCCTCACCATCTGTTGGGCTAATTTGAGATCATGGTACTAAACTTGTTGTGTGCCTGAATTAAAATGTACGCTGTGATTCTATGTTATGGGAATTTAATCCGCCTGCATCTTTCGTTGTCGATACAACCAAGTAAACATGACTCATGAGAACAAATTAAGTACATTTAAACCTACTTGTTAGCAATCAGGTTTTTTCTTTGATACCTTCTCTAGCTGGTTTTGTGACATGAAACGAGCAATGCTCCAGTGCTTTCACCAGCGTGGGAGGTTGTTTTCAGTTGGTGCAAAGTTGCTGTGATTGATGTGGTTGCATCCTGATGGAAAGATAACTGTGTCTTTAAGTGGACTACCTGAGTGTCTCTCAGGCAAAAGGGCTAATCTTTCTAAACAGATGAAGTCAGAGATAGCAAAGTTTAGAACAGGGCTAACTAAGTAAGACCTGTAGCCTAATGCTTTGCCTTTTACCAGATTTATCTCGATCACATCAGAATGTTTACAGGAAGTTGCCATTGTTGCATAAACAAAAACACTTTATCAATTGAATCAAGTTTTGACTTGACAAGGGTGCAGGCAGAAAATTCCACAAACTTCAGTTTGACAATGTCTGTGGCTCATTTCTCATAAGATGGAATGAATTAATTAAGCTTTACATTGTCTCTGAACATCATAAAATATATTACACAGAACTCACAGATGTTTGACTATAGATCAATGGTTAATTAGAAGGAAACGTCTCCCATTGTAAAACCATGCCAACTAAAAATTAACTCATTGAGGACAAGATGTAGGTCATGCATGTGAGAACTCATTTTAAACAAAACAGACATGCATTTTGACTTTTCACAATTTCTGTCCGAATGAGTGTGAACTGTAAATAAGATATGCACTTTAAGAACAAAAGAAACATGGACACGACACACATTTAAATGTTATTTTATTGATGTTGTAAACATTGCTGCAACATTGCACAAGCCATTACCTGTCAGTTCTTCTTTAGCAACAAATATAGCACAGTATTGAATCTGTATGAACGCATTTACGCAGACTCACACCGAGTCACACTCTCTCATTTATTGTGGAATTGGAAGTAAAAATTGTCAGTAAAAACTAAAAAGGTTATCATCACTCTTAAAACTTCCACATGACATCTGTTGTTGATCATTTGTCATATGATGAAGACTAGAGAAAAATCATTTTATCACACTGAAGTATAATTTATTTTTAAAGAGACAGTGTGCAGCATTTAGTGTATATATATATATATATATATATATATATATATATATATATATATATATATATATATATAATGCACTGAACTATGGCTTAGGTTTACATTTGACAAGCCATTCAAAACTATTTGCTTAAAAAATAAAACAGATCTGTTTGCTTCGATTCTTGAGATGGTTAGAACAAATTCTTTGAGTATTTATTTCCTCCAGGTTTGCACAAACTACAGTTAACTTAAAATTTAAAACGTGAGTTATCGGTTATCAGTGTTGAGAAACAGGAATGCATCTGTGAGAAGAAAAAAAAAAGCGCCTCCCCAATATCAATTGAGCAGTTCATCAGTCTCTTATGAAGCAGGACACATAATATGAATAGTCTAAGGGTAGAGTAATAAAAGGTCACAGTTATATTGCTTTTTTAATACAGTTCTCCAGCAATGATGTATTATAAAGCCAATAAATAACAAACATACTGTACATGGGTCATGTTCATTCATGAAACTTGAGGATGTCACATTGTAGTGGTGACAAAAAACAACATAGTAGCACCACTGAGTATACTATACACCTAGTATAATTAGCACCTCAATTATTCAAGGTTTCTTTTTCCACCTTGTGAATATGGAAAACCATATTTTTTATCCAGCTAATACAAAATCCACTTTGGCCGTTTTCTTCAAGTTTTATGATTTAGCTATGTCCCTTTTCATTAGCTCTTATTCATCAAGCATTGTAGTGCCAACAAGGACGCAACGGATGTTTGAACTTTTCTTCTTCAGATGGGGAACATGACAAGAACATTTTCTGGGATTCAATTTTTTGGCGGGGAGTTTACTAGTTTGCTTCTCCAAAGAGCTTCGTTCTTTTAGCACTGTCCCAATCACATTCCTTTGTAGCACTCTCAGCAAGAAGTTCTTGTATTCAGATGTCCAGCATCGCAAGGAAAGACTCAGTCATTGCAACTCGCTGGGATTTCCACAGAAATGTCTTCAGTGTTTTGGTGCGTTGCATGAGCACACATCAACACAGCTTGGGGTGCGTAGAATAGTCTTTTGACTATCTTAACTACCTTCCTGTCTGCATGACGAAGTCACTCTTCCGTGATTATAGGTTCGAATTTGAACAGGACAGGCAGCACTGCTTGCCATAAAACTTGTGGTTGCACACGCCATGCTGTGGCACCAGATAACACCAGTGGAAGTAATCCTGACATGCCAGATCTGTGGAGAAGAAATGGGAAATTATTTAGCTGTAACGATGTATTAGCAATGTCATCAATGATTTTGATTTTATACGTACAACAACCAAACACTTTATTCTTTATTTATCACAACCAACACAAGAGTAAATTAATTTGACACTGTGCTTTTTACAATATGTGGTAAAGCGTTGGTATGTTGAATGATTGGAGCAATGTTGATGCATTCACTTAGATATTCGTAAAGCATTTGGTAGTGTGTCTCATGTTAAGCTCCTGTACACGCTTGCATCACGTGGCATTGCGGCCAAAATACTTGAATGGCTTCTCTTTGGGCCGAAACAATTTGTGATAGTTGGACATTCAAATTCAGAATTAATTGAGGTCACATCTGGTGTGTCTCAAGGGTCCGTACTTGGCCCTAAGCTTTTCCTTACTTTTATGAACGATTTAGATGAGGTATTTCAATGTCTTTGTGTTAAGATCTTTGAGGATGATGTTAAACTTGACGACTAATTCAGTTGTTATGATGATGTCATGTCAGTGACTTTATCCAGTCTTAGAGTTAGAAATAGCAGCCTCCAAAAAAATTGTTTTGCATTGTGGCTACGATAATCCAAAATGGGACTTTCAGGTAGGTGGCATTATAATCACTGGTAATAATGTAGTTCATGAAAATGTAAAGTTTTCTCACTATTACTTGACTATAGCCAGGAACATGTTGGGAACAAAATTTGGCTTATCGTGTACACTAGATCAGAGAGTAAAGTGTTTTTTGTTGTTGTTTTTTTTAAGTTGTTTTTTTAAACGTTATTTACCTATATAATGGTGTCAAAATGCTCCAAAAGAACTCTTTATAGTGTTGCAGAGAGCACATTTACAATTATACGACATATTGTTACATTAATACATCTCTGACTGTATAAATCAAAACTGAACATTATAAAATGAATATGACGGCGTATTAAGGCCACATATAAATATATATTTTTTAGAGGGTGGGGGCAATATTCCAAGAAAAAAACGTGTAAATTTGCGAGTCTGTAAAGTGGCAAATGTGTGAGTTTATAAAGTGGTAGATTTGTGAGAAAAAAACTCAGAAACTTAATATACGTCAAATACTACTCGGATGTTTGTGCCGATACTTCTCGGTCGGGTTTTCAAATAAGGAGATAGTAAAAAAAAGAAAAAGGCTTTAACCATATCATGTTAAGCATTCACACTTTGAAGCGTTGGGTACTGACAGCGACAAAGACGCCTCGCTTTGCGAAGGCCCACACCCTGAGGATCAAGGATTTAAGGTAATTTATTAAAATAAATATTTACTTGTACATTTATGTTTCCAGAATTCTTATTTACACATTCATACATTTTGGTATTTTTTTTGTACAAGTAGCTAAGTTGATGTGTCGAATCCGCTGCTCTCCGTCATTCACTTGCATTTACCTAAAGTATGCTAGCTTCTGATTGGTCAGTGTTAGTCAGCTGATAGGGGATCAGGAAGTGTTGTCGCTCTCGCTGCCGTGTATGAGGACTAAAGTTTAAATTAAGAATGAATTTGTCTCCATCCTGCCTTTTCATTTTAAAAACAGTGGTCCATTAACCACCAATGAATCCACACATTAGACTATAGCTACGCTACGTGTATTTCTTGTAAGTTTCAGAATTTTTTTCTTGCAAATCTACCACTTTATAAAGTGGCAAATTTGCGAGTTTTTTTCTTGGAATATTGCCCCCAACCCTTTAAAAATAAATATATATATATATATATATATGTGGCCCTAATACGCCGTCATAAATGCACAATCCATCATGCACATTTTATTTTGAACGTCATCAGATTGTGCTGGAGTACCAAATTGTGTTGCTAGTGAGTATATATATACATTATAATGAAATAGTTGGTTTCATACCCTTTTTATCAGGTTGCGGGCAAAAGTTGGTATTGCAAGCTTGGGATGTTGATGGTTTTAGATGAAGGGCACAGCCAGAAAAGGGTTTCCCTTGAGCCAGGCATTGGACTGTCCTAGCCTGCACTCCACCTCCGCATGTCACCGTACACTGTTAGCACAAAGGCAAATGGTTATATGAATGAGATCAATCTGATTTCAATTTAGTATGGCATATTCATGTTGTGAAGAGAATAAAAGGACTCAGATTCAACATTTTGTTCCTTACCTCAGACCAAGGAGATGCGTGCCATTCAGGTCTTGGGAGAGGTAAAGGTGGATGATGATGTGCGTTCCACCGCTGGATTGATGGTGTTGTACGCACTCGACACTCAGCTAAAATGCAGGGACGATGGAGTGCTACCTTGGGCCTGGGCATGTGGTGGCACTTTTTGGCTGCGAGCTCTCTGTATTTACCGGCAGCATCCTTTAGTTAGGGAACCAGAAATTAGGAAATTAACTAGAAGCTGTCGCTTTGTAATAAGCCTTGAAGAAAATCTCTATCCAGTGTTTTGAGTCGAGTTTATTATTCAGTTTGTATCATGAACACAAAGTGCATACCTTTTCAGCGCACTTGATGAAGCGTGCTTGATACCCGTGGTCACATGTTGCTGAACACTGAAAATCCAAAATAAAGAACAGGGAGGGGGGGGGGGCAAACTTGTAAATACAGTTCTAGAGCATTTTCATATTAGGGCCAACAACCCCCCTAAAATGTTACCTCTTGCCACGTTGAGACAAACCACTGGACTTTGCGTTGTTTCTGGCAGCGTTTGATGAAGCACGATTCCTGACTAGCGGGTTTCGGCAAGCCTGCGCACAAACTGTCTTGCAGCGTCTCAGACTGTGTACCTATGTTGAGTCTTGTACACAACACTGTCCTGTCCCTCAAGCCATTACCACACTTACGAGAACACTGTAAAAGAAAACAACATGGTGCCATCACTTGGCGCAGACAGTGAGATAACAAAACTTCACAACATTGGGACGGACAGTCAACCAATAAGAACATCTTGTGCTTCAGTAAGGTAAATGTCCTGTAAAAACGTCTCTAACCCGATTCTGTGAGGAGCAAGGCCAAAAACAATTTCCTCAAAATATTCTTTGAAATAGTCCTGCAATCCTCTCACTATACTTTACTGAGTGGTGGCGTGGCTCAGTGGTAGAGTGGCCGTCTTCCATCCGTGAGGTTGTGGGTTCGATCCTCACCCCTGGTGACTGTGTCACAGTGTCCTTGAGCAAGACACTAAACCCTAAATTTGCTCCCATTGTACCAGGCAGTTGACCATTGGTGTGTGAATGTGAATATGCATCATGCTTTGGGCACTATAGCTAAAAAGCGCTATATAAATAGCAGTCTCTTCCATTATGATGCCAAGTACATGTTAAGTGACACAGCCTTTCTTAACATCTTGAACTAATTTTGCCATATCCAAGTGAATGAGTCACCGTAGTGGCACAGGGTGTCAGAGCGGAAGAACACCACTTGTGCTAAGTACTGCCGATACTTGGGGTTACGAAACTTGGTATAGGGTTTGGACAGAGGCTGAATTAGGGTGGATCTCAATGGGCTCATTGAGAGTTGAAAGCTGTTGAGATCATAGTCATTAAACACAGTGAAATCCCAATATGTTGGAGCTTTAAGTCCTAAATGTGCACAGCTACCGCGGAACCAGTTGTTTTATCCTATCTTTGTTTTTTGTTTTTCTTGTCTCATATCCGATAAGAACACTTGTGTGACAAGGAGGCTTTCATATATTACTGCCACATGCTCACCTGTGACCACGGGTTCGTGGTCCAAGTTGGTGGACAACTGTGGATGCTGCAGGCCTGCCTCCTGGCTGGGGTCATTTGAGAACAATGAGAGTCAGCAAGGGTGTCATCTTTGGTCTGACTTCTTTGGACACACTGGACCTGCCGTGTCTGCTCCCCTCCTCCACAACTCCGACTGCATGCTCCCCATGCCCCCACAGACCAGCTGGGAAAACACAACATTGCCTGCTGAGTCAACACCCCCAGCCTTCCAATCCCTTATTCTCATGGCTGGTATTCACAAATGACGGTGTGATAACTTAACTACACAATTTTGTCTCAGTGATGAAGGCACCCCCTTTCAAACACAGGTCAAAACAGAACATACTATTCCTCATAAAATGATACATTTGTTTGATAAGAAAGTTATTGTCATCTGGGGGGTATGAGTTAAAACTTGTGGGGAGGGGGGGCATTTGTACAATCAGCTACCTTGGTCAACTTGTGTCCATGATAATCCATCCATTTTGTATAACGCTTAACAAAACACAGAAAGGCCAGAGCCAAGATTCTTACCCGAAGCTTGTTACCACAACAATGAAGGAAAATCCCGTGAGAGTTCAAAGAAAACTGGTAGAGCACTGACAAAGAAAATACACTACTTTAATCATGACATTTTTTTGTTATGTGACACATTGCATGCAATATGGCCCACAGGCTTAACTCGCTACGGTGTTTGACATTTGTTCATGGCTGACTGGCTTCAGAGCAAGTCATAACAATTCAAACTCAAAGATTTTTGACTGGAATTGAAAGCCACGTGTTTTAAACCCTACTCTTCTTATATCTGCACTCATCCCTGCTAGAAGTAAACCACATGTGTTATTGCTCATTTGTAGTTAAGCCTACTTAGCAAATGTGCTGCAAAGCTTACACTCTTAGACTTATAACTATTTAAACCCGATGTTCGCATATTGTGAAACAACTATGTGCATCATTTGTACTTTTTACCGTCAAACTACTTCATCTTTGTTCAGGGACTAATTAAAAGCAGGATGGCAGTACACCTCGTGACCTCAATTTAAAGTGCAAGTGTCTTAATCCTTCATCACAGGGTTTGTCATTTTTCCCCACACCCCACCCTCGTTAGTCCCCATCACCCTCTCAAAATCCACCAAACATGTTGCCATCACTACATGTTATCATTAGGTATGCTGGCAAAACCTACAATGTCAAATAGAAGAGCTTTTTCAAAACATGAAATCTAATATGGCACATCTTGGTGGAACCTGTAAGAGAGATATGAACTTATTATTTGATTGTTGTGGTTAGGGCTGCACAATATATCCCAAAAATATCGATATTGTGATATTGGCCCATGCAATAAGTTTCATTTGGTATGCTTGGGGTTCCTTGTCTAAATAGAGTAGTAAAATATTTAGATAATACTCAGTACGGTTAAGTTCAGTTCTACATCTCAACAAACATCATTGGTAGAGCTACACAGCAGCCAGGGATGGTCAGGACTGCCAGGAATCATGTCTAAAATGACATTTTTAAAAAGTCTGTCTTTAGCACAGAATGTTTGATTCTACAGTCAATGTCATTCAAATTCATTATTTTCACACCGTATAAGCAAACATGGCTGAGAAGTCATTGTTTATCATATCATCTACAGTCATGGTTTCATGAAATAAACTGCACACATAACCAGAACCTTGCTCGACATATTCGTATTGCAAGCAAGAAAACTAAGTAAAAAGCATAATTTAGAATTGTGAAGAATAAAGAAATGTTTGTCTCAGTCATTGTGCTTTTTAGATACAATTTGAATGAATGGGCCATTTATCCGCAGTATGCAAAACGATGTCGGCTCTAATTGGCTGGGATTGTTTTAGTGAAAATAGCTGGGAGTGAATGAGTTCAAATCAGCAAAATGTTGCTTTTTACTTAGACTTGATCCTTGCATTTATTATGAGTGGGTTGAGCAAGATTCTGGATATGTGTGAATATTATTTATTGTAGCCCTGACTGTGGATGGTATGACAAATAATGACTTATGAGGTGCAGACGGGTTGCGTGTGGAGTTGAGTGTGCATACATGAGTGGGTGCTGGATGGCTGGATGGCAAAAGTTCTCATACACTCAGCCAAAAACACAGTAACATACAATATGTACATACGCTATGGGTGCATAAACAGGGATATGATTCTGTTTAGCTCCCTTGCCAGAATTATGATGTCTGATTGTGATGCAATTAACCTCAAGTTAAAAGGAGTCTGGGCACATAAAGTGCAGCAAACTGAAATATCTGTATTATATTGTCAATAAGTACAAATGACAAAATTAGTAGCCAAATCAAAAGATTTTAGAGCCCCTTTTGCATACGGAACAGCATGTTGCCGTTTGCATGTCAATACAATGGAAATATTAGTACCGGTTTAAAGTACAGTATTATTATCCGTTCTTCATTTTCATAAAATATTTTATCAAATTCTCACGAGAAGATCTTCCTGCACACTGACTGGCCACATCAGAGGCCAATTGTTTGGTCTTGGTCATGTTCTTGATCAATTTTTTAATGCAATATCTTGGTCAGAACATGGCCAAAAACACTCTATCAATTCTTTTCAGACACCCACAGGCAATATGAGGTCAGTGTCTCAGTTAAAGCCTCACACGTATAAAGGCACACGTTTTGCAAGTATTTGGCTAACATTTCAGACCACAGCTAACAGACTACGTGGGAGTACTTAGAGAAGAGCCCCAAAGGAATTGAAGTGTCAACAGCTGCTGTCAGACATAGATAAATTGTGTTGTTATTCTTTAGAGATGGAGGTCTAATATATCAGTGTTGGATTCTCTCATTAGAGCGGACAGCTATAGGTTGGCGTGTCTTAGTGTTATTATGCTCAAGACCAGCCTTGATCTTGAGACCAGTCGCGGCACGACATTTTGAAGGTCTTGGCTTGTCTTGGACTTTACTCCTAAAAGTCTTGGTCTTGCCGTGTCTCGCCTTATCTCGGTCTTGTCTCGTTTATTTGGTCTTGACTCCCAAAAGCCTTTGTCTTGTGTTGGTCTTTGTGATTGTGGTCAAGTGTGTGGTCTTGAGCAAAACAGCAAAACTCTTTTTATAGAATAACCTCATGAGTTACACATGCACTACTTTTGCACCAATATTTCGACAATACTAAGCTAAAAACGAATCACGACTTTTACTGAAATATTTTACAGTACCGTATTTGCCTACAGTATTTCAATGTCTCGTACATCTGGAAAGAAAAATATTTTCCTGACAAACCCGATGTTACTTGCTCATTAGAAATGGTATCATCCCAAGTGTGTCATCCATCGCTTTTCTTTCTACTCTGCACTGAGCCTTTCACGACACTGTGCAGACCATAGCTAATAGATGAGGGAGGTTTTCCAGTGATGGCGTGTTTTGATGTGAATGTGTGTTGCACATATCTCAAATCAACCCCTTTGAAATGCAACTCTACCAGATTATACAGAAATTCACTGTTTTTTGTCTTTCTTTTGGTTTCATAACAAATAAAAAGAATGTGTTAATTGCAAATTGTTATGCAAAATAATTTGGAATTTGACTGCCTTTTTTTTCATGAAACATGCCTCTAAATCATTAATTTCATTCGTCTTTAAAATTAAGACTGTTTCATAATTTCTACGTAGTAATACAAATAGGGGCTCACTTAATTTTATAGTTGTGTGACTGTTAACAATTGTAAACTGTTACCTAAATTTCAAATTAAATGTAACATCTGCCTGTACAGTTAAGAAGGTTTTATGACGACAACAGTTTGACCGTGCAATGGAATTGATGACTACTACTGGGAAAAGTAATTTATGATGCAAAAACATCAGAGGTCAACCAGTGTATCGCAATAGATAATGTTAAACTTTTTTTTGTCTTAACTAATAAAGCTATCACACAAGTAACATTCAAAAGGAATGTCTCTTGGGATCTTGATCTTGGTTAATGCTTTGTTATCAGCAAGGGTCCACATGTGAAATAGTCATAACTCTGTTCCAAACAAACACAGAAGCTAACCAGTACTGACAGTTTGTGAATCATAAAAAATTGGATTAAGGCATAAACATAACATCTAACTGGAACTTCCCTTCACTCGATGTGCCTCACACGCAGGTCTTAGCCAAAATACAAATCATTTCTGCATTATATGAAAGGAAAAAAGGCGTCATTACACAACAGGTGTTTTACCGGATTGGGACAGGGCGGGAAAAGCAGTCTCTGCTTAACGTCTCTTTATTATTTTATTATTATTGGAGCAGATGTGTGGCAATTGTAGAGGCCAAATACATAATGCAGTGAGGAGATGTGGGGGAGAAGGAAGGGGAAATTGGCCAGAAGGTTAGTAGACCTGTAAAAATGTCTTAAGGCCTTTTCACACTGCACTTAGCAGCGTGCCATTGCCTGACCCAGTATGTAAGTGCTGCTCAACAGCAACAAGTGGTGGTGCGTGCACAAGGGGGTTACCTGCCACCTTGGCTGGTGCACCTGTATTAATTTTTTTTAATTTGGGCGACAGCACACAAGTGACAAGAGCAAGAGATTTTGGCAGTACTCCTGAATAAAAGGATTTTCATGGTAACCACATTATGTGCAAATGAGTGAGAAAAAGTACCAGGCTTCTTCCTGCTCGGTAGCTTAGCAACCAGAGCTAAATATGAGCACACTTGTGCCGTGTCGTTGTCATCCTTGCGCTGTCCTGAGTCCTACCCTACAGTGGGCATCGCAAAAACCAAGTGTAAGGACATTAGAAGTACAATTAAGAGTTTTTAAGACTGATGTTAGAAAGGGAGAAAGTCTTAGATCTTCAGACTTAGGCTACGTTCACACTGCAGGCATATGCGACACAAATCAGATTTTTTTGTCCAAATGTGACCTGTATCTGACTTTTTTATGTCAGTCTGAACGTCTCAATTCCGATTTTTTCATATCCGACCTGGGTCACTTTCATATGTGGTCCTAGATCAGATACGTATTCCGAATTTTTGCAATATATCCGACATTTGACTTTAATTGAATCCCACTTGAAGCATGAAGTATAAAGATGACATTTGTGGTGGTGATATTAGTAATTTAGCCACGCAGACGACTTATTTTTTACGCGCGGCAACGACATGATGTCATCGTTAGGGAGGGAAAAAAAAGTAGCGGTCGAGAGATGCCGTGAGACGAGGCGCTCTTTCACAAAATATTATATCTACTTCCTCCCGTATCACTCCTCTGTAGATATGAGATGGGAAAAATATGAGCCCCGACGACGAACTTAAAAGTCCGTGGCCCTGACACGCTAGACTCTGGTATTTACTTATGTAAACACATCGTTGTGAGTGACGTTGTATCTTCTTCTGCGCATGCGGGTCACTTTGGGGATGCATTACATCCACACAGCAGACAGACTGAGGTTGCAATTAATAGATAATGTGAACACTTACATTAAAAAAAAAATCGTCCCAAAAATGTTCCACATTTTGTAACGGAAATCACTGAAGGCTCTCTCGTTTTACGCATATATATAAAAAAAAAGGGTTGCATTGCTCAAACAGGTTGAAAATAAGCAAAAAAAACCATTGTAGATAATTACAGTGTGTTTAACAACAGTTTTCTGCTGGTGGTGGCATTAGTAAACTCATTGCTCACTCATGGGCAGTGGACGCTAGCAGACGAGGCCAATGTTAGCTGAAGGCTAATGACTTGAGGCTAACCCTGGTCACCGCGAGCCTTAATAGATTTATATTAATAACATAACATAACAAGGGCAGCGCCACAAAGTGAAGCTTAATCACATGATTATTATGTCCAATAATGACAACAACCGTGTGGTAACGACAATGTTATCCATCATAGAATAACAAATGCCATGGCATTGCACTGTGTCGTTACTGTCCAAATACTTGCTGGAATACCCCAAATGGCCATGGCTTGTTGAAGCGTAGCTAATGGTGAATGGCGTTATTTGTTTTTAGTTTGGTCCTTAGAAATATATCTTCACATTAAAATGGCAAGGGGCATTAAAGATTCAGGAACTGTGGCCTTTGTTTAAAAATAAAAATGTGTATGTATATATGTGTGCAATGTGGATTGTTGAAATGACACTGCAAAGTACACATTTAAATAATTTTTGTGTGCCATACGATAGTATTATCTCATTATCCGATTTCCTAGCTGATGCTCCATTTTACCGCCACCACACATGTCTGCTCAGAACTTACCTGGCAGGGCATGGTTGGGTGTTGCAAGGCATCATTCCGGTAGTTGGCCTTGATCTGGGATTACAGTATGATGTATTCACTTGCACTCGCATGTCTTTGTAACATGCTGGCTTGGTGTGCATTCGACCTGCGTGGGAAAATGTTGCCATAATCATCACTCAAAGTACCATAGAAGAATACAAAACAAATAGACATTGACCCACTTAAGTAAAAAATAAAATAAAATAAACCTGCTTGGACGTTATCAAATTAATTACATTTCATTAAACATGCAGCACAACAATAAAGCCTCGTTTTGCACGTAGCATTCAAACATAATTAATTGGCTTCTAGCATTCATTAAAAAAGCAAATAACCTGCTACTCTAACCACAGTTCTGCCAGTATTGAAGTTGATTGATTTGATTTTGTCTGTAATTACCCTTGTTTGTTTTTGGCCCGAGGTCAACACTTAAAAGTTGCCTACACTCTTTAATAAGGCAAAGGCCCCAACCTTGTGGTCTACCATCAGGACACAAAGAGGAGGAGGTGGATACGATGGACTCTAACAGACCAGAGTGAGGAAGTTCAATTTACAGGATCAATTAGTAGAACATCTACACTTTGTTTACATTCATCAAAGCCAGCAAGCTTTTACATAAGAGCCATCTAGAATGAGGAAATGCACAGCAGCACACGTAGGCAACTTTGCACACTGTGACCTCCAACCTCAAATCATCAGGCTACCTCCGTGATTACAGAAGACGCGCACATGTGTGTAGGTGTGGCATGTTATCAGTGGACCACAGTGGGGCAAAAGCCATTGGTCAGAGCCATGCATGTGTCAGCTTGCTGGTCGGCATTTGTGTGTATGTGTTTGTGTAAATGGAACCACAGTGTCCCATCAAGAGAAGCTAATGTCCTCTAAGTAATAACGGGAACGGTGACTTCTCCAATTAACCTGCAAGGGCTTATTAGAGATCACAAGGGGTGTCAGCCTTGTGAGTTTGTTCCTTCATCTACAAACTGTGCTTTTCCTCTTTAGTTTGGCACACATTACTTGCTACAATTGGAAGATAAAAAATGGTACATTCTATTTCATAAATGCAATTGGCAGATTTTATCGCAATTGTTTTATGCTAGATCTCGTATGTTAACATTTGTGTAGAACGTTAATTTTTTTTCTTCCTAGTACGAGTGAGATGTTGGTCGCCAATGTAATGTTAAACAGAGTGAATTTATACCTCCGGCACATGATGCTGAGCACTTGGAACGTATGATGGCCCACGTGTAATTGTGTATGATTTGATTCCTTGCTTTCATCAGAGTGTATTCCCAATGTATACCTGGGTTCAAACCTTGCAACAATATCTGAAAGAATGTAACACATGAAAAGTGAAATGTAAGTGCGGAATTAAGTAAAAAAAAAGAAAAAAAGAAGGGGGATAAGAACCTAACTGAAATTTGCTGTACAAAAATCATAGACGTATTGGACCAATTCATTACCTCAATAACCAGTGTCTCATTCGTGGGTCCAGTTGATATGAGGCTCTCTGGTCTGTTGTAAGGTCTTTTGTATTCAAAAATGGCTGCCGCGATGGGATGTCTACCTGGCCAGTCCACCGTCCAATGTCCATTCAAGTAGTAACGCCTCTGAGTGTCCCTGATTGCCAAGTAGGAGCTTGATGTATTGAGTTCTACAACACGAATAGTCCGAGCCCCTGCTGGAATGGTGATCACACCGTAGTACTCTGTGAGAAAGCACAGTAAAAATATGTCAGGATGGTGCAGACAAAGATGGAAAATCAAGATTGACTGTCAGTCACAATGAAAAGGCATTCGAGGATAAAAACAAAAAAAGAGAGAGAAAAAAACAGTATATAAAAACTAGAGATATAATGGCCTAAAATGACAAACATAGTTAAGGGTTAATTTCTGTTTTACAAGATTAAAAAAACTACTGTTTCCTTTTTTTTTTTTTTTTGTCTTTTTTTAAAGAGCTCAGTATTGTTCATTCGGTAATGTCATCATCATTGCTCCTTTTTTTTTTTTTTGTATGGTATCTGGTCGGTGCTGGATTTCACTTTCCTTTGTTTTCTTTGGTCCTTCCTCGGGTCTCCTGACGGCGGTGTTCGGTTTAAGTGAACGGTATGGGATTTTTTTTAATAGGTTTTTGGTGAACTAACGAATACACACACACTCGCACGCACACACGCACATACACATACTCACCCACATACAAAAACAAAACAAAAAACAAAAAAAACCTACTGTTTCCTATTTTAATGTTATGTTATATTTTTACAAATATGCTGAAATGCTGATATAAATTCGGATGATGTAATGGCACGGACAAAAGTGGTAGTGTTTTGCCTGAAGGAAGACCACATTTGACGTATGCTGTAAAGCAGTTAACACAATTGTAGTTTTTTGTGTGCACCCTGTCTGGTCTAAACACAGCATCATGATTTGAATTAAGCATCAAAATCCACCCGTTTTTACCCATCTCACGGAGCGGCCATTTTTACCCTTTGCTGTCAATTAAAAGTGACATCACAGTGCCAAAGGCACGGACTTATATATGACTGGACTGTCAATAGGACGGACCCTCGCGGCAGAAACCAGAGGGCAGCCATCTTACGTTGCTACTTTTACTGTCTTCTTTTTTTTTTCTTCATTGTCAGTATTGTGAATTGTGACTCACAGATGTTAGGTTAAATTTCGCAGATTTTTTTTTTCCTGATGGTCTTCACTTTCATTTCATTGTTGATGGTTCTTACAACACGATGCAGACAAATCTTTGAGTAGCACCTGGAAATAATGTTATTTTTATTTATTTATTTTATGCAAATATAAATCTAGCAACATTGTATAATATATTAAACCCACTAGAAATGAACCACTACCCAATTGGCTCATACAACTAAAAGGTCCCAAACTGTTAAAAAAAAAATTTTTTTTGTGTATTCAATACAAAATAATAAAAATGATGGCAGATTACATTTGAATATGAACATTTTAAAAAAGTTTACATCATAAAAATAAATAAAATCAAACCATTTGATACAAAAAAATGACCTACGGTTAGTCTGATGTTGCTTTGTGTACTGCCCCTTGTAGGTCTTACAGCTGGAGTTGTCTCCTTTACATACTCCGCAAACATCAAGCGATGCCGAGGACCCCAACACACGGTCACAGCCCGCTCTCTGTTGAGAAAAACCTTTTTCGTTATATTCATCCCTCATTATTTATTTTTCTTATTCAGTGCATTTAAATCAATTGCAAAACAAGAAAACCGTCTTGAGTTCAATTCCCTTCCATTGTTGTATTCAAAACACGGATGATTATATTTGATTTGATATTTGAAACCAGCCCTACTGTTTGTACCTCACACAGGCCATCAATGCAGACGTTAGAGCTGTCCTGTGAGCAAAGTGTACCATCCTTGACTTTGCTGGCCAGGGCAAAGAAGAAGTCATAACCTTCAGCAAAGCAGTAAAGCTTGCATACATCTTGATCTGTGTGGAGAAGATAAATTCAACTTTTCACTTTTCACTGCAGTTTCACGGAACAAGCTCCATTGTCAGGTCAAAACTTTTCTTTCAAGAAATTGTCCAACACGTCTTGGTCACGTGAAGATTATGGGGACACTAAGACGAAAAAGCCAAATTGATTCTTGACATTTGTACGACGACGTATTAGGGCCACGTACAAATATATTTATTTTAGAGGGTGAGGCCAATATTCTGAGAAAAAAAATCGTAAATTTGCGAAATTTGCCACTTTATAAAGTGACAGATTTGCGAGAAAAAACCCCTGAGAAACTTATGATACACGTAGCGTACAACTCGGATGTTTGTGTCAATACTTTTCGGACGGGTTTTCAAACAAGAAAATAGTAATTGGTTTAGCAAAGATTAACCATATTGTTAAGCATAGGTGATAGGGGATCAGGGAGTGTTGTCGCTCTAGCTGCCGTGTATGACGAGTAAAGTTTAAATTAAGAATGAATCTGTCTCAATCTTGCCTTTTCATTTTATAAACAGTGTCCCATTAACCACCAACGAATTATCACATTAGATTGTCGCTACGCTATGTGTATTTCTCGTAAGTTTCAGATTTTTTTTTTCTCACAAATCTGCCACTTTATAAAGTGGCATATTTGCGAGGGGAATATTGCCCCCACCCTCTAAAGCAGAGGTGGGCATCAAGGGCCGGAGTCCTGCAGGTTTTGCATGTTGCCCTTCACCAACACAGTTGATATATGATCAGCTCTTCAGTAAGCGCTGCGGAAGCCTGATAACGATCCTGTTGATTGGAATCAGCTTGTGTCGGAAATGAGAAACCTCCAAAACCTGCAGGTCCAAGATTGCCCACCTCTGCTCTAATGCGTAAAACTGAAATATAATCTTACCATCCACTCTTGTGTATGGTCTCCAGGTGTAGTGCCATCCTCTGAACTGTTTGCTGTCGAACTCAGCACATTGCTGTGCTCTGTAATCAATGGCGTTTTGGGGGCAGTCTTGAGTGTTGCACAGCTTGTACGACCGAGAGGAGCCTTCGCAGAACTTTCCTCCGTAGGCCGGTCTGCAGCAGGAATCCAAATTCAGATCATGAACAGTGCTCCAGTACTTGAATAGCATCTGATGAACAGTTTCAATGTCTGAATCAGTACCAGTATTCTGGCTCGCAGGTGTGTAGCCTCGGGCAAATGATCTTTCAGTTGCATACTATATAAGCCAACTGTCACTTGTCTGTCTTCTTTACTCCCCCCCTCGTATGTGTCCTGCATTGGATCGCCTAAAACATTAATCTGTCACCATTTTCTCGCCCACTAAGACCCTCTATCGTTGCCTATATCTGTCTTCTCTCCAACACCACATTCCCCTCCTTTTACTGTCTACTTAAACCCATCATTTGTCAGAATCTTGGCAAGACCCGATAAAGAGGAGGCCTCGGATTTTGATAGAAGGCTCCATGGCTGAGTAGCTATGCAAATATTCCCAAGTGATTTATGAGCAAGGGGGTAAGTGAACAGATAAGAGCACAATGCGACAAACTGTGTGACCCACACAGTAGCGAATAGTATAGACGAGGCCTGGGCGATTAACCGAAAATGTACCGTTACAGAAATTTACTGCAATAACCGACGTCATTTTGCCCATGTCAGTAAATGATGTGTTTTAATAAAAAATAAAATAGTCTTTTTGTCTGTTTTGACTGTCTGTGTGCTTGGTAGGCTATGTTCATTCCCCTTTAAGACTGTGTTAAGTGTGTGTTTAGTCACGTGACTCCACCCATCCAGTCTGAACAAGAAGGTAAACAGACGGTGAGGAGATGGCGGGTGGTTCATATGAAGAAGCGGCTGACACAGCGGAAGTAACGTTGATCCTGTTGTGCTTGTCCCGCAAAGAAATTTGTCATCTGTCGTTTGTAAATATTTTGGGTTCTCTAAAGATGATTTTGAGCAAAAGAACAAAAAATGCAAAGTGTGTCTGAAAAGTGAAAACCATCGTAACCATCCCAAGCAACACAACCAAGTTTTTTCACCGCCTACGACACAACTTGTTGAGTTCGACAATGTGCGAAAAGCTCAAAGTGTGAAGCAAGGTTCGAAAAGAGCCACCCCCGGACAGCAGCCCATAAAGGAGGCATTTGCAGGGGCGACAGAGAATGAGGTGGGTAGAAATAACCAATGTGATAGCCACGTAGCTAACGATATAGCTCCCATGCTACAGTGGAGCTCACGGGGTTTAAACACCTCGTGAAAGTAGCCGACAAGAGGTACACCGTACCATCGCGAAAATATTTTTCGCAAACCGTGCTTCCCAATATATGTACAACACTGAGAGGGAGAATGTTAGACATGTCATGCATTTTGCAGCCAAATCCGACCTGTGGTCAAGTCACACCATGGGCGCGGAGCCCCAAATGAGCATGACTTTGCTGCTCCTTTCTGAAATGCACTGTTCAGGGCCCTCTTGGCTTTAATCATCAGTGGGAAATTTATCGTGTATTTATCGTTATCGAGGTAAAACTGCCCAATTTATCGTGATATTGATTTGAGGTCATATCGCCCAGCCCTAGTATAGACTGCAACTTTCAACTGATCTTAACTCATTCACTCTCATTGACGGCTATAAACGTCAAAAATTCATTTGAACTATTTCTATTAGTTTAATATTTTTTCCCCCACTTTTGTTAACAAGAGTATGAAAACCTAGAATTATTTTTGTACATTTAGAACAGATATGAAATGTGTAATCAATCGCGAGTTAACTACTGAAGTCATGCGATTAATTACAATTAAAACTTTAATCGCCTGATGCCTCGAATTTTTTACAATATTTTCTTTCCTTCTTTTTTTAATTCATTCATTGCCGTTGACGGTTATAAACGTCAAAAATTAATTTTAGGTAATTCTATTAGTTTACATTTTTTTCCACTTTTGTTTACAAGAGTATGAAACCCTAGAATTTGTTTATTGTACATTTAGAACAGATTTCAAATGTGTGATTAATCGTGAGTTAACTAGTGAAGTCATGCGATTAATTACAATTTAAAAAAATTAATCGCCTCTTGCCCCTAATTTTCAATCATCTTTTCTTTTTTTTTTAATGAATTTATGGCAGTGAATGAGTTAAAAAGCCAGACAGGTGAAAACGCTGGACACTAATTATAAAGAGAAACTGCATATTAGCATGATTAGCTGCAATTCACAAATGATCCTATTGGTTGACTAATCGAGATTACAATCGGTGACAAGTAGACTGCTGTCACACAAGATCTATTTCAAATGCATACTACAGTACAAACTATAAATTTTCTTCTTTGATGTAATACCCTTGGAGTCAAATGTACTTTCCCAGTTTTCTCTGCCACACCTTCATGCACCTGGCTGTCGTAACAGCCATCTTGATATCGTCCACGTCTTTAAAACGGGTCCCCTTAATGACTCCCTTGAGCTTGGGAAAGAAAAAAAATCCACTGATCCAGGTCAGGTGAGTAGGGAGAAAAAGGCACTAGCTGTCCTGCCACATTTCGTCTCTTATCGTTCAATACTTTTTGTGATGTTCTTGTTCACTGTTGTGCATGAGAGCAAAAGTGCGTTGTGTATTGTTCCATCACTACCTGGGGTTATTGCACTGCCTGTCCCGATAGATGACACCACTTTGGCAGGTTCGCGAGCAGACAGACCAAGCCGACCACTCTGACCAATGGCCGTGCTGGGGCCTTGGGCCTTCATCACCGTGTTTTACACACTGACCTCTTCGACACCACTAGAAAAGAGGATTCATGCATTATGAGGATGCATTAGGTTGTCAAAGCACCATACACAGCTTTAAAAGTGGTTCATAAACTTGGAAGCAACAAAAAGGTCAAAACATGGTTTAAAAGATGTAAAAAGGATCAAGGCGCTGTTTAGAATTAAACAAGAGGAACGTGTTGTGTTACTTATTCACTGTCTTTACCAGCAGTCAAATTAACTCATAAAAAAATATGGGAAAATACCAGACAAGATATTCTTCATATGTAATTTCCCATTATAATTTATTTCAATTGATAAAGATTATTTTAAAACAGCAAGATTATGCTGGACACTATGCATTAATCAGTCAAAGCATGCTTTACCATTTCCTTTTAGAATAAACATGCAACATTGAGTGCTACTTTGGGAGTGTTTTGTCTCCGAAACTGAAAAACCAGAACCCTGTTTTATTTCAACACTTGTCACGGAGGCATTTAGTCTTGAGCTTAAAATGATCAAGCAGACAAGAGGTCAGGTCTGTCTCACTGAGGTTCACAATTACCACCACTCTCTGCTTTGTCACATGCGATCCATCCAATCAGTTCTGTTTTGATGTTTTACAGTGCTGTTATCAAATTTTTTTAGACTCGATTAATCTATCGGTTATTCAATGAATTGGATTCATTTTAATTTTGCATTAAACTGTATTACAAAACCATTTTTCCCTGATTACTGTTTATTAACCGGTGAATAGTGTTTATTTCGTACTTTGTATTTGTATAGTGATTAAAAAAAAGGGGGGATTGATGTTGTTCTATGTTACCAGTTCAGTTATTGTTTTCCAAAGTAAAAACAGATGTTTGCAAATGTCTTATTTTGATTAAACACAGAAGATAATCAATCTTACTGTCTTACTGTTGATATGCTAAAATCAGAGGATTTGGACCATTTTGAATTAAAAAATGGCTCGAAACGATTACTTTGATAATCGATTACTTGTCGATTAATTGACCAATTTTGACAGCTCGAATGTTTTATGTCCCACCTTCACTGGAAATGAGGTTTGTACATTGACAGCTTGAGTTGACTGATTTTATAAGAATATTGTATCACCCATGCCATTTCAAATGTCACAAGCACACTAAAACCAATGTTAAGTCACCATATCAGGCCCACAGGCAGAGCCTTCTGCCGCTGGCATGAACTTGGTCTCACACTTCCTCCCAATGCGGTGACACCAAAGAGCTTTGCAGATATCCTGAAAGAAAGAAAGAAAGAAAGTTTTGTTAAAAGCATGATGACTACCATTCCTAGTTAATAACTTACATGAGCAATGGGGAGGGCAACACCGTTTGCAACACCTTTATCATCATCATCATCATCAATCAGCAGGCATCAGATGTGCTAAAAATGGTCAAAAGAGCCTTTGCTGCCCGCTTTGAAGACTCCAACAACAACAAGCCGCCAATGTTAGACACACAACACCACCCGATGACAAGTCCCTCAGCTTATCCCCTGCAGACGTGAGGAACCCTGCAAAGCATTAACCCTCCCTCAGATGCAGGCCCTGATAATATTCCATGGCGGGTACTGGAGGACTGTCTACCAGCTGACCGAGGTGCTAACAGACAGTTTCAAATGGTAAATGGTACTTCGTTTATATAACGCTTTTCCACCTTACAAGATCCTCAAAGCACTTTACATTCAACTACTGATAACACAGCCTTAGGAGCAACTGGGGGTTCAGTATTTTGCTCAAGGATACTTCGGCATGGGATCGAACCTGCAACCTCTATGATTGGGAGACGACCACCATACCACTGAACACCTCACTCCAACACCAAGATCTCCACAGTGACAGATCTGAATGACGATTGGCCAGTAGCCATCACTCTGTTAGTCATGAAGTGTGTTGAAAAACTGATCAAAAACTACATCAACCCGTGGACCTTAACCAGTATACATCCAACCAACCCACTCCACACACACCCTGTTCAATCTTCTTCCCTCAGGCATGAGGCTAAGTACCACCTGGAGCAGGACCAGGGGGCTGAGGAACAGCTTCTTTCTGGACGATTTTAGGGCCGAATCCAGAAAGAATGGACTGCCTCCGCTGATAGCGTCAAGTTGATATCAGCTTTTTATGGACGTACTTTGCGTCATTCAAACAGTGCGCCGCAATTAGCGCTGGTGTTATGGAATTACCAGTTTATCAATGAGGTCTCATGGAAAACTAAACTGACCTGTACAGCTTTGTGGAACTGTAGCGTTGCCCCCCCCCCACCAGCTCTTCACTTATCATCGTCCACTAACCTGTAAGTAGTCTGCTAACTGGAAAATGGATGCACAAATACAAATACAACACCAGTCTTGATAACAGTTTGGCGGAAGTCTGCACTCGACTAAGGAGTGACATTTGAGTCATTTAATAAGGTTGAAATTCCTTTCGCACATCATTGTATATGATTTGGCGAGAACAGAACAACACTGAAGTAAGAGAGTCACTTTCAATGTATTTTCATTTGAACTGACGGTTACAGATACAGAGAGAGAAAAAAAAGAAATAATAATGCGCAATCACAAGAACAATAGGGCACAACTGCCAAACTCAATTCGCATGATCTAGCGGTTGTGTTTCTCAGCAGTGGTCTTAAAGAGTCGGATGGGAGCACTGTGTGCTTTCCCAGATCATGTTGCCAGAAAAACATAGCCTGCTACTTTTCAGCAATTCCATTCTCTTGCTATCTGAATGACTGCATCCGAGTTTGACAAGGCAGTGCAGATGCTGACAGGCACCTTGGAGTCCATCATAAGGGCTATTTGTCCAGCTGTTTTGCTTGTTTAAGACTAGAATTTTCTTTTTTTTTAAACAGCAAAGATAGGAAGTGAGCATAGTGGGAGTGAACAAATGTGAATGGCAGCTAAGCTAAGCTAGCGTTTTAGCAGCACATGTGAGTATGCCCTTCCTGGTAATTATGTGATGAATCCACTTTGGGTATTGTGTTTTCTACCATATGTGTAAATGTGTCTTGGTCTAACAATAAAATTCACTAAGTTAGTTAAGTCCACCATTTTTTAGCTTCACACTCTTAGTGTTTTTATTTGCTTTGCAAAAATGGTAATACATTATCTCACAGGGCAATAGACCAGCCCAGTGGACTAGTGGTAGAGTGTCCGCCCGTTTAGTCCCCGGCCGGGTCTTACCGAAGATTATAAAAATGGGACCTGTTTACCCCCCTGCTTGACACTCTGGGTTGGAAGTCGGGGGTTAGATCACCAAAATTATCCCTGAGCATGGCCCCTGCTGCTGCTCACCATTCCCACAGTGGTCAAATGCGGAGACTGATGGGTGTGACGATCAGTGAGAGGCTGATTCTTGTCGTGTTTTATGACGGACAGACCAAGACTACAAGTTTTGCTTCGAAGAGACTTTGGGCTCGAGCATCTCAATGCTACCGGGTGAAAGTGAAATCAGGCACAACTGAAGATAGAATGTTGTAATGTTTAGGTGTTTAGACAAGCATGTTCAGAAGGATGACATGTTTATGCAAAGAGGAAGTCCGGAACCTCGTTCCAAACTTTTTCAACATGCTGTCCAAATTCTGTATGCTAAACTTCATTTAAGTAGGTTGCTGTGAGATTTAACTCTTTGTAGGGAAAGGGTTGGAAATTAAAAATAATAACCACAGAGGGAATATTACTTAAGTGAAAAAATAACATAACACAAACTAATCTAACCCTTCTCTCTTATTTCCTGTTTATATCTGGCTCGGTAATAAAAAAATAAACATTTTTAAAAATAGCTATGAAAAAAAATAAAGAAATATTTTTGTTTCAGAGTTGATTGTAAACACTGGCAAAAGTTTGTCGTCATTATTGGCATAGCTACTTTTTCATTTTAACTATGCTATTTACAATGAAGCTCAAGTAGCATTAGGTACACCTGCAAAATAAAAGAAGTCAATTTAGTTAACTTCCAAATACAAATATAATCCCTGACAGACTGTCAAACAGCGACATCAGCAGTAATTTGACAACGGGAGAGTAACAAGGAGCAATTCTCACTGGCAGTATGCCAATGTGTATTTTGTCAGAGAGCCAAGAGTATTTTATGGACAGCATTGTAAAACTCTTTGGTTTGTGTGCGCGTGTGTGTGTGATGTGCAAAAAAGAGAATGCATGTGCATGACAAGTGCAAGCAAGCCTGAGATTCCCAATCAGTTTCACATGTTTTTTCCTCCACCCTTTGTTTTTTTTTTCTCTTTGACCTCATTCTCTAAATCGACGCCATGGTCTGGTCTCTAGTCAAACCCAAGGTAGACATACAGTAGACAAACAAGCGTTCACATTGACATTCACACATATGGTCAGTTTAGTATCCAAATGGGATTTACAAGGAGTTCTCAACAGATGAAGCCTGCTCAGATGAGAGACGTAACGCGGCGTAACTCAAGGAAAACATAAAAACTCCACAGAGCACGGCCGGAGCTGAGACTTGAACCCAGAACATCTCAAATGTAGGAATGATGCGCAACTGCTAACCACTCCATCAAGGTGATGCTCAGATTTTATGGTGCTTAAAAAGACAAATGTACCTTTTTAAAATCCAAGGTGCAGAGCTTGGCCTTCTCACCAAACTGCCATTTGCACTGTGTGTCTGCATCATACAGCTCGCCTGGCAGCTTCTCAGGGTAACGATACTCCTTCACTCCGCTGGGTTCATCTGATAGGCACAAAGCCTGGGCCGAGCTGGTGAAAAGTAGAGGGCGAAATGGATCAGTGTCGGTTCTTGTTCTTTCCTGCCGGTATTTTACATTTCAAGATACTATATTATAATTTTTTATGTTATGTGAACTACCTAATTTTAGTTTAGTGTCTGATCCAGGTAAATTGTTTGTTTTTTTTAAACATAAAATCATCAGCAGCAGGAACATGGAATAAAACAACTTTTATACAAATACAAATTTGTGTGGCAAAAAACATACTGTCCTTGTTCCCCACTTTAGATCACAACTGTTAAGCCCTTTTCACGCTGCACTTAAAAGGGCACAGAGTGCCGTCAATTCAACCTATTGAGTACATGGTGAGGCCAGGGCACCACTGAATGGAACGTTGCTGGGGCGGCAAGAGGACTCCTGCAATGACGGGAAGGCACCTCAAATTGATTATTCGATTCGGCGGGTTGGTGCTGTGACACCGACCTGTTACTGGACTGAGGCCCCATTACAGCATTTTGTGCACAGTGCGACTGTTTATCACTCTACCAATTTGTGAGGATGGACAACCACCAGATCAACAGATATGGGGTCTAAACTTGCTTCAAAACCCCAACAATCTTTGATTTGCACTCGTATGAAAATAAATAAATAAATTAATTAATTTAAAAAAAAAACTTTATTCAGACCAGTGGGGGATTTCCAGTTTTAAGTGATATCACTGATTCTCATGTGGAAAACTTAAACACAGCAGTCAGGGGAATTCAGTTTAGAAGTAGGGTTCAAAGAGCATGAAAATACAAAATATTTTAGAAAGGATTATTGCAGTGGCCATATCGCTTTCGCATGAAAAACGAGTTTGTGTGTGTGTGTGGGGGTGGTGGGTGGGAGGGGGTTCACATTTCTACTGTGTTTTGCTATCCTTCATTGTTCACATAACAAAGTTTCTGAAAAAGACACCACAGCATATGTATATATATATATATATATATATATATATATATATATATTACACACATTATTTATGCTCTTGTATTCAATGTCAATAGATTGTACATTGTGTTTCTAAGTGTCCAGTGAGTGTATATGTCAACAGGTGAGTTGAGATAAGAATGCATGCAACTTTTATGAATGACTGGGTTTCTGATGGGCTGAAAAGCTGTTTTCATGCCAACAAAAACATTTGTAGGTTTCCTTTACGTAGACTCTGTCTATCATGTAAGCTGCCCGTCATTTCAATGCATGACTAACTATTGGCACGGATTTCTTTCGGTCATAGGTGACTGAGGGTAATAAGGGTCTTAGACAGTGGAGGCTGACTTGTACAAAGCTTCTTTGATCTGACATTAGTGGAGCCATTCAAGAGGCTGCGTTAATACAAAATATCAAGGCAAAAGAAACATGCAGTGCAAGAACGCTTGAAAATGACATAGATTGCTGCATAAATTGGTCCAATAATGTCTAATCTTTATCTTAGCCACACACACACACAAATCTGAAATACAGCTCAAACAACTAGATGTCACCCCGTTTTTACTGACGACAACATGTAAATGTAAAAGTATGTGGAAAACGTATGTGAACCTTTGAGTTGAGCCTTCTTTAAGAGCTGCTGGTTACACCTACAGAATAGGAAGCATTTTGGACCATTTCTCCCTCTTTCTAAAAAGCAATATTCTTGAGATGCTTGTTGTCAATTGTTCCCTTGAGGTTATGCCTCAGGAGAGCAATCTCAATCAGGTTGAGGTCAGGACTCTGACTTGCCCACTCTGGTAAGGCATATTTTTCTGTTGTTAATTTACCTCTGCCCTATATGGGTTGTTGTCCTGTTGGCTTTGGTTCACATCTAGTGCTTCTTGAGAATAGAACACTTAAAACTAGTGTGTGTGTGTGTTTTTTATATAGTGGGGCACCTCTTACCAACAATCTTGTCACATAGGTTGGACACTAGGTTGACTGACTCCTGACTCTGATTAGCTTTGAGCTAGCTAGTCATTAGCCAATGGGTTCACATACGTTTTCCACTATGCATTGTGAAAGTTTACATGGTTTGTCCATTAAAAACATGAAAACATATATTACATGGTATTAATTGTTGTTGCCATTTGTTGTGACATAGATAGAGAGCAGATCAAATAGTATGAATAGCTATAGTATTTATTATTATAATTATTTTTTAATGAATTTATGGCAGTGAATGCTTGTAGGTGTTGTGTCTATTAAGTGCCTTGTGTGTATGAAATGTGCTATAGAAATCAAATTGTCTTGCCTTGCCTTCAGTTAACACATTGATAAATTTAGTGTAGGAACACAAGCTCTGCCGCTATCGAGTTACAAACACATTTTCTCTCTCTCTTTCTCTCTCTCTCTCTCTCTTCTCTCTCTCTCTCTCTCTCTCTCTCTCTCTCTCTCTCTCTCTCTCTCTCTCTCTCTCTCTCGAACTGGCACAGAAAGACACATTTACACAGGCGCACGCACGTGCGATGAATACTTGCTTGCTTGGCTGAGCAGGCTGCATGCGTGAAAAAGTGACTGCACAAACATACACTGCACACGCAACTATAGCCTTTGTGGACATCCACTCTCATGATAAGCATCAATTTAGTTGCAATATCAGCCATAAGCTGATTATACAAGAAGCATTTTTTAATTTTTTTATCATTGCTTTAGCAAATTAAAGTGATGTGTTATTTTTACTTTTTGAACATTGTAATTTAATCATTTTTCAAGCCCTTGTATAGCTGATATGCTCATATTATATGACTTCCATGCACTATTATTTACACTAAAATATATATAGCATAGCAGTAATCGTAATATGTTTTTCTTACTTGAGAAAGTGGCTGAGGTACTGACGGCTGCATGCAGACCACGAGAAGATACCGTTGTGACCCGCTAATGTGGGAGACATGATGTTTCCTTCAGACTTCTTACAAATGTTTCCTTCACCATCATGGACCATTCCAAAACTGAAGAATTCAAACAAAGCATATTTGTATAATAGAAGAAAACAATCATATTTGTCATCATGGCAGAGTTGGAAATCCTTACTTATGTCCAGATTCATGGGCAATGGTGAATGCCAATCCTAGACCTGTGTCCTCATTAATGGTGCAGCTCCGGTACTTGCTGCACATTCCACTTATTGGGGCAAAACCTGCAATAAAAGTGTAATGGTTTTTGGTTTCAAATTGCAGTTTGCGCATGAATGCTGAAATAGGCTGCCATATAATCAAAAAAGAAAGGAAATAATAGAATTATTGCAGAATAATTGACCAGACCTTGACTGTGTTTTTTCAAATAATATGAAGGACAATATTGTGGTCAAATTTGTCATTACAGCAAACAAGCTGTTTTGTTAGACATCACTCACTCAAGACTTAATGTGTTACATTGTGTGTGTGCGTGTGTGTTCGTGTGTGGCTGTGTGTACCTCATATAAAAATTTTAATACAGCAAAGAATGTTCTGTGGTCTAGGTAAAAACAACAATAACCGTAATGAATGTAAAACTATTGATTGATGAACGAATAGGTTTTATTATTCAAAGGTCTGGCCTTAATTATGTTTCTAAAGTTCTTAGTTTGGATTATTGTTTTTTTTGTTGTGTATTTTTATTTTCATTGAATTACAAAACAGTAAATATTTTCCACATCTGTTTTTGTGTGTCACACTGTGTGACAGAGGGCAGGGACATCTTCCCAGGCAGAGAGAATAATAATGGATGAAAGCTTGTGGCTTGAGAGCGTGCAATAAATGATGAGGAGAATGACATCATCGCTGTGACATGAAAACAACTTGCCCTGATACATTTTCAGTTTCACTCTATGATATGTAATTTACATTTGGTCTTCTTTTGCGTTTGTAAAGAATTATTTTTAACTCACAGTTTAAATGCATAGTTTTAAGGAGTACAATGACAGTGTCTTAGATGTACCCAGAGTGTCACATGGTTCATTCTTCCATGAGCAGATGTCAAGTCCTGTAAGTAGAATGGCGTGGTCATGGCGTTGACCCTCTAGGCCTCCAAGAGTGGACTGCCACTGGCAGAAACTGTTCAGTGTATGGTCTGCATGGTGACTGATCACCAACCCATCCTGGGACAGATGGATAATCATGAGCGGGATGCAAATACAGTACATAAAGATATGAAGAGAAATATTTTGAATAGTAGAAGTTATGACTGAATCGAAATACTTATATCAGACTCCATTATGTAGACCCGCATGCAGCATCTTCAGAGATACGATGATTATAGAAGTATTTATGTCCCGTTTAGCTTGACAAGGTTTCAGTCAAGTTTTATTACTAAAATATTGGACAGTGGACCCGAAACTATTTGTGGTGGATCGGGATTTGGCCGGCCCGTAGTAGTAGCAAAAATCAGCGTATAGTTGGAAATCCATAGGAAATGTTTATTTATTTATTTTTAAAAGTGTTTTCCATGAAAAAAAATGGGGATAAATGAAAAACAAAAAGAAAATCTAAAAAATATTTTCATTTATTGATATATATATATATATATATATATATATTATATATATTTTTTTTTAATCCACGAATATGCAATGATTATCCGGGGGTCCACTGTACTGAATATCCCTTAGTACTAGGTAGTGCACTTCTATGACACTACAGCCATACCAATACAAAAACAAATCGTAAACGAATAACAGATACAGACAGCGTTAATGAGAACTTTGCACTACACTGGCAAACAATTCAATTATTTATTTATTTTTGGTATCCCAAAAGATATTTGAATGGTTTCTGGGTAATTTTGGGCTGATGAGCCCAAAAATGAATCTTTGAATTAGCTTTAGTTGTTGAGATATCAATATTTTTGACAATTAATTGATTGAATGTGACAGTTTACAAAATGTTCTTTGATTGCTGTAGTGTTTGTACTTTAACATCACCTGTTTTGCATTTGTTTACTACTAATATTTTTCAGTTTTCCGAATTTTTGCTTGAATTTCACTTGAGACATAATTTGCTTATAGAAGGCTCTCTACGGTAACGATTAGCAACTTTCACAATATCAAAAATTAAAGAATACTATATGAGCATGCTTGAAATAACTCATCAAAGTTGTAGCGCAAAGAGAATACCAATGTCATAACCTTGGTATTAATAATACTTAAAAAAAGAAGAAAGGAATATCTCAAAAACTAAGCCAATTCAGAAAAAACTATATCATTATTGGATTCAGCAATATTAAAATACACATAAAACCACTGAAAGTTTCTAGGCACCAAAATGTTTGTGACCAGTGTGATCTTTGTTTTTTTGTTTTTAAATCTAATTACATTCATAATTAGGAACCTAATGTTTTGGGCAGTATGTGTATATTGTAAGGTTTATGTGCATTTGCATTTTTTAAAGACACAGTATGTAGTCCATAGCGCCATCTGGTGGTCAAAAATAGAATTATAAGCACTCAGGAGCATGCAGTACGGTGGCTCAGAGAGACCAAATTTTGCAAGCCTACTACCAATTCTTATTTTGCATGAGCAAACGAGCATCTCAGCGAGCGACGGCGACTTGGCAGCCGTTGTGAAGCCCGGCGAGCGACGCCGAAAGACCGAGCAAGCCGGAATTAGCCAGCTAACAAGAGTGGCTAGCGGGAGTTAATCGGAGCCATACGCTGGAGTGGCTAACAAGAGCGGCTAGCGGGAGGAGGAGCTAGTAAAGCTTGCGAGCAGAAAGTGGCAAGCGAATCACGGGAGTTAGTGACGACAATCTGCAGGCCCCAGCTGTGCAAGGTAAGCGTCCGTCGACCCATTGGGTCCGACACTCGATGCAAGCACCCCCAGGGCTAACTACATTTACATTTACTTTGGGTATCCGTAGCAGGAAGATGCGAAACATGGCAGCTCGAGTAAGGTGAGACTACAGCCATGTAATATAATTAGTGATTATATGTAGAATGTTTATACGATACAACATATTTTTTTGCATACTATTGATATAAACAGTCGGTTTTTAAAATGATTAATTATTAGTTCATCATTAGGTAGCGCTAGGGATCACTGAATGTCCCTTTAAATACCAGAGCATAGTCGGCTCTTTAAAGAAGACAACACTTAAACATGAATGGAAACCAAAATCTGATTACTTGAAACAAACAAACAAAAACAACTCTTAAACGTGACTGGTGAGAAGGTGAAACCAACACATACAACAAATATTTCCTCAACATATTCTCACCTGCTCTTCATCAAGTAGCACAAGTCCCACTATAACGATATTGATGCTCCCTCCTATGGTACCATCTTTGAAGAGGCTTGACACCTGCACACGACACAGGATACCGTAAGCAGAGACTTTGGCACCTCCTTATCAATTGTAAGGATAGCGTAAACATTCATTAAATCAAAAAGCAACCGAAAGACAGTTCATAGATGTCAATTAGTAAATAGTAATAATAAGAATTTAGGTGTTCCTAATGTTATGACCTTAATGTTAAAGCTTGAATGGTCTCTTGATGTTGGGCCCTCACTCACCCTTGCCATTTAATCAGGTTAAGTAAATACTGTAGGTACATGTCACTCTGCGTTTATGTAATCTTGAAACTCACATTCCTTCCTTATGTTCCTGATGTTTGGTTTTTTTTCCTGCACTGACACATGTCTTGACTCAGAGCTGTGTTTTGATACCAAATTAAAGCGAAAACTCTAGAGGTCAAAGAGACAATCAAAACCACTTACTTAAAGTGTAGCCATTGTCAAATTCCAGAACCACCACAGTGAATCGCTTTGTTTTCATGTTCACGTAATAGTTGAAGTGTATTTTGAGACTAATTACATGTATGTAAATGCATGCAAAGATGATTACAAAAACATGTTTACGTGAAATCATATTTTGACTTGCTCCACAGCCAAAAGTACGGGATATTATGGACAATATTCTGTATGTACGTCCAACAAATGGAGGTTGAGTATGTAGCTGTACACTCTTTGATTTTTTTAGAAACCCATGGGAGCTGGTTTATTTAATTTTATTTATTTTTATTTATTTTTACTTCGTACTGCATTTCAATTGACATGGATTGACATGATATAGATAGATTGCCTTTGGATTTGTCCGTCGGCCATTAAGAAACAGCAGGAATGAGCGTGACACAGTAACACAGAGATGTGTAGCTATGAGCTCACCTCAATATCAGTGTCATGTTTTCAGATGGGTTCTACCTGATAAGTCAGAATGGCATTCACTTAACCCCAAATTAAAGACCGCAAAAGAGAAAGTGTCACCTTGCCCCAAGCAGTCAAGCAAGTGTGAGACTTTTTCTTCATTTTATGTATGTATTATATACCATTTTTGATATTGCAGCTCTAGTTCTATTATGGGTCATATTAGCAATGTGGATATGTGAATATCAATTTTACTATTGAGCCAGTGTGTGACACAACGGGATAACAAAGTCTCGTCTCACCATATTGAGCACAGTAAGAACATATGTAGTAATGTTCTCGTGGCCATGGTTGTCCATCATCTTTCTGTCTACTACCACCAGTGTCTCAACATTGAGCTTTTGATTGTTTTGGTTCTTGACGATAATTGCCCTCTTTTTCCTGGGAATGAACTTGTACTCATCTGGAAGCGGGGAGAGATGCTCTGTTGGAGGTTTTGGCATGTCTGGGCAGAAGAAATATTGAGACAATACAAAAAAATATATATTAGGCAATTAAAGCAATTGGAACTTCATCGTTAACAAAAAGCAACTGCAAAGGAAGTTGTCAAAGGAATGCTATAGGTTGTGAGCTGTACAAATGGCTTCAGTATAATTTGCTACAAAATTCCGTACACCTACACAGTTGAATGGGTTACGAGATCTTGGGATGATTCACATCATGAATACAATTGCATCAACTATTACAGTATCTTCAAACCGTAGCATTTTTTACATTCAGCCCTAAAATCTTTTCCCTGATTCCATTGTATTGTAATTATCAATGAACACTTTCTGGCTTGACTGTTTGCTTTTGTAGACGGTAGGCAGGTAATCCGCCAATGTGGATTTGCGGCTAAAACGCAGCGCAGGTGTTCACTGAAGTCGATCCTCAGGGAATGAAAACACGCAGTGTGTTTTCACTATAGGGACAGCCAGCTGGAGCTCTGCAGGAAATGGTGGTGGTACTAGTTCAGACCTCTATGACACGGATAATGTTTAATAGGGTTAGGGTCAGGGTTCTTGAAGTCATTAGTCAAACCTAAACATGTATCATGGTGTAAAGTGAATATACTGTTTATGTGTATGTGTTCCACAGGTCATGTCAACCAAAGTCTAAATGTAGTCCATAATTTAGTTATCATCACATGCAAGCTCGGTGATCATTTTCCCATGAATTACCTCGAGCATAGTAAGATAACACACTCACACTTTTGAAGAAGAATGTGGCATTGATCAATGTATGTTTTCTTAAGAACGCTTCACAGGTACGCACATAGACACATTTAAACGTCATGGCTGATTGATCTGTGAGGCTTCTCTTCTCTCTTTCTACCTGACGCAGAGAAACTGGTTGACGCCTTCATCACCTCCAGGCTAGACTATTGCAACTCGCTTCTTTTTGGGGGTCTCAAGCAGGATCCTGCAAAAACTCCAGCACATACAAATTGCGCTGCCAGGATCCTGACAAGGAGTTGTAAATACGACCATATCACACCAATTCTCGAGACTCTTTATTGGCTACATATTCACCACTGAATCCACAACAAACTGTCTTCTTAGTCAGCAGTGTCTCCATGAAATGCACCCTTATACCTCGGTGAGCTTCTCAGCCCACAAACCTCCACAAGAAGTCAGTCCTCACCACTCCCTCCACCAGCCCATGACTAAGCTCCACCATGGGAGAGAGGATCTTCCAGTCAGTGGCTCTGCGACTCTGGAACGCACTCCCTGAGTCCCTGAAGGCACTTCACAGTTTGGATACCTTTGAAAAGGAATTAAAAGCTTTCCTTTTCCGGCGTACTAGCAATTTGGTGATAAATAGTAGACTATATTTTAGACTCAGTGAAACCAGGTGTGTGTTGTGTAAGGTGATTTTGGTGGAATTGACGACTCCGCAGACGTGTGTGTTGGATGTCATTGTATTCCTTCATAAATATAACAACAGTGTGGGATAATCTGTCTGAAACATTGTAGAACTATAAATCAATTCATTTAATGCATTATGATTACTAGTCAGCTTTCCATCCAATTGTTTCAAAATCTTTAAGTGAATTTATTGAAAATACGTAAAACGGACATGTGACTTATGCCCGTTTCCATCTCTTTTGCAAATATTGAGAGAGGACTCCGCCGCTGTAGCTGGCGGTATATACCATTGAGGTGTGACCCACCAGTACTTTAAAAGACGAAGAAGAAGAACAGGAAGTGACTGCGCCGTGCGATGATGTCGTATGAGTTAGCTTTTGTAATTCTTGATAAACCGTAGCGTTTTTCTTTGCTGTTTTACATTTAAATGCATTAATATTCGCTTCTTTAATTCCAAAAAGATTTCTGTTTTGTCGTCCACCCAAACATACCTTTACTTTTTCGTCCGCCATTGCTTTGTGACTACAAACGTATGTGTGACGTAATATCTGGTCAAAACGTGTGACGTGTATCCGGTCTTATCAGCATTTATTCGCAAAAAAATTCCATAGCCAAATTTTGCATTTTCCTTTTTTCGATACGCTTCAAAATCCACCCCCTCCAAGCATAAATTTTGGGCCTTTTTTCAAATTTCTAGTGTTTCCATTCGAATAAAAACTACTACTGTCGTCTTTAAAATATTTTAATAGGAGCCCCCTGACCGCACACATAGCCGCACAATTGAGGATGCGAGGTGGTCTCCAGTTGCCTGCAGCCGACTACATCATCCACAAGGGGAGATCTTGTAGTTTATGGGGAGATCTTGCCTTTGCATTTCAGTATAAACGCACTAATCTTATGCACGGACCCAATTTCTTCTTCCGCAAGAAAAGGAAGGACTGTTTGTGCTCCGACCACCAGGAGCCACTTCAGTTGGTCAGGAGTTGGCCGCAATCCATCTCACAATGGCACAAAAAAATCCGTAATCTATCTGCGCTAGTGAAGCAAAATATTAAGACCAAAAACACATATGCGAACAATTTGACTTTGCTTTGCGCTCATCACAAAAGGGCCCTGAATCTTCTTGCGGGTTGTCTCCGGGTGGGCCAGCATCTTCCCACATTCCTAAACTGTGCATGTCAGAACAATTGAAGCCTTAAAATTGTTCATAGATGTGAAGAATGTGCGTATAAATGGTTATATTTTCTATGTTTGCTGTGATTGATTGGCGACCAGGTAAAGGTGTACCCCGCGTCTCAACCAATGACAGCTGGAACAGGCACTAACTCGCCTTTGAATCTAATGAGAAGAAGTGGCCCAGAAAATGGGTGGGTGGAAGTTTAGGAACTTGTGAATCCCTTTTCACTGCCATTGTTCTATCTCTAAAGGGGCCTTTTTGTGTTTCTACATGTTGGCATCAATAACTGCACACTTTTTTCACTATTGTGTTACACAAAAGAATGAGAAGTTTCCCTTACATACATTTCTTCCGTCTTCCGCAGAAGTGTTGCCTCTGCTTCTCCTTGTGGTCATCGTCTTGTCGAAGGTTGCCGTGATAATTTCCTCTTCTGTGATGCTCCTTCAGATCCTCACGTCTGTTACTGTTGCTTGGATGATCATTTTGCTGCCATCCCTGGTTTTGTTCATCAGTCTTTGGTTTGGTTTGCCTTCTAGTGGCGTCCCTCTTGTGAGAAACTGAATCTGGTGATCTCTTCTGAAACACCCGCGGGTGATGACCTCTCTCCATGTCACTCTTGTAGAGGATGTGCGGCTGGTGATGGGAAGGTGCTGTGAAGTTGTCGCTCTGAGCAAAGTGGCGGGGCACCGGCCTCAAGAAGTAGTCTGCATCGTGGGTGCGAATCAAACCTGACTGGAGACAAGATGCAAAGTACAGTTATCCTACAAGTGTTGAATTTAATCACGACCACAATGATTAACATATTGTCATCAAAATGTTAGAGGCAACTGTACATTTATAGTATATTTGCAGTATCACAACATAGACACTAGATAAAAGTTTTACCACAATGCAAGTTTGGTTTGTAAAGCTTTTTTTCCAAGCTTAAATGTGTATATGCAAAAAATTTAAAGTGACAGGCAAAATCATTTTCAAGTGATATTGTGTGGCGGCCGGGGCTCGGGTGTAGAAACGGTCGTTCAGTAACCAGAAGGTCGGCTGTTCGATCTACGCTCTCCCCAAGTCATGTGTCGTTGTGTCCTTGGGCAAGGCACTTCATACACGTTGCCTCCAGTGCTACTCACACTGGTGTATGGAAGGTGCGAATGTTTGGTGGTGGTTGGAGGGGCCGTAGGTGCACACTGGCAGCCACGCTTCCGTTAGCCTGCCCCAGCTGTGGTTACTTAAGTAGCTTACCGCCACTACAATGTGAATGTGTGAGCGCACGAATAATGCAACCACTGTGAAGCGTCTTTGAGTGTCCAAAAAAGCGCTATATAAATCGAATACATTATTATTATCCGCTTGTCCTCACAAGGGTCGCGGGGAGCTTGGAGCCTATCCCAACTGGCTTCGGGCAGTAGGGCGGGGTACACCCTGAACTGGTTGCCAGCCAATCGCAGGGCACACAGAGACAAACAACCATCCACACTCAGACAGAATCACACCTTTGGACAATGTGGAGTGTTCAATTAACCTGCCATACATGTCTTTGGAATGTGGGAGGAAACCGGAGCACCCGGAGAAAACCCACGCGAGCACGGGGAGAACATGCAAACTCCACCCAGGAAGGCCGAAGCCTGGACTCAATCTCACTGGGAGGCAGACGTGCTAACCAGTCAGCCACTGTGCCGCTCATTATTATTATTATTATTATTATTATTATTATTATTATTATTATTATTATTATAATTATTATTATTATTATTATTGTCCAACATGTCCATCGAGAGATGGAAAGTAGCGTAAAGGATTGCAGTTATACTCCACACGGACATACCAAGCTTCGCCTTCTCCTCTAGCCTTTCTATCTGTCTCAGTCGCCAATTAGTCAAGATTCAACTTGGCACACCTCAATTACTGGCTGTGATTTTTTATGTTCAACATCTGTTTGCTGCTCAAGGTTAGACCTTATCTCACAATCTATAAAAGGCTGTCAGAAGAAAATTATGTGAGGATGGTTGGTTCATCATATCCCTGCACTATAGCTTGAGTTCAGGGACTTGCCTACTTCGGATTAACCTCTAATGCACAGTTTAAAGTCAAAATAATGAACCCAAGTGTTTTATTGTGTTTAATTTTGTAGTGCATTAAGATGAATTGCAATTGGTACGAAGAAGCGAAAGTCTTTCATCAAACATAAAGGTACGGAAGAGAATTAGGGTCAGTGAAGAGACTTTATTCTCTGAATTCTGACTTTCAAGTGAACTTTGACACCAGAATTCTGACTTTAAAGTGAGAATTCTGACTTCAATCTCAGAAGTCTGACTGAATTCTGAGTTTGTGATGTAGAGCTATGAATTGTCGGGGGAGTGTTGTGTGGCGTTGGAGAAAAATAGCGCTACGTCACAAAGTCAGAATTCGGAGATTAAAGTAAGAGTTTGGAGAAAATTCTGACTTTAATCTCAGAATTATAACTTTTAAAGTCAGAATTATGTGATTAAAGTCAGAATTCTGAGAATAAAGTGAGAATCCTGCCAACCCTTCTTTGTTCCTCTTCACTAGCCCTAATCCTATATAAACTTAGTTGCAAATGCCTTTTATCACTGCAACTGTGAGTGAAGAGTTGATTCCTTCTTAAAACAGTAGCAGCAGGAGGTTGTTAGCTGACCTACAATGTATGCTATGTATAGTTCATATGTACATGTTGCAGGTCAGCAGAAACTTTAGAATGCATAGTATGCATGTTACTATGTGTGGATACGACAAGTGTTTGTAGGTGTCATCCACCAGTTATGCCAGTGCATAGCTACTGTATATTTGGACATTGACTCTTCTCATTAAATGAGTACTTACCATAGCCAGACTCTCACCGTCTGGCTATGGCTGTGTAAAAATAATGATCTAATAATACAGACCAGCACAGTTGTGTGTAGTGTTCCTGCTGACAGCTTACAACACATGATATTACCGTCGACATACTTGTTGGGGATTGTTGCGCATTCAGCATAAAACAGCAATACACAACAACAAAAGAACAATCAACAATGCACATTTCAAATTAAACTCAGCTTTTGGTACCATGATCTGGGAGATAAGTGGCTTGTTTCCAGGTGTTTTCATCTCAGATAATAATAATAATTTGTTAGTGCACAGTTAGCTGTGTTTCTCAGACAAATATATTTACGAACATGTTTAAATCTGTTACCATGCTTATAGAGCCAATTACTTATCTTTTAGGCCTTAAAAAATGACCAAACACATGGATGGTGTTATGTCTGTATTTTGGGTTTGGTCATTGTGTCATATGCGACTATTTTTGGGTTGGGTCATGAGCTCATTGTGTTATGATGTTGATGTTGTCAGTTGCTTATGCAGTTGTATGTATGATGATTATCACATATTATCCAATATAAATAAAGATGACTTGACTTTATTTTGGGTTTGTCTAGTCTAATGCAGTTACTGTATCCCTTATGATGATAATTTCATAATGTTGACAGTTTCTATGCATTTGTTTCTATGTCTCTTCTGATGATATGTATGATGGTGATGTATTAAGTATCCATTCTTAATTTGTCCTTTTTTTTGCTGTTACTATGTCCCTTATGATGTTAATGTGGCCAGTTGCTTATGAGCCCATTTTAGTCACTCTTAATTTGTCTAGTCACTCTAATTTCATCATGCATTCTATCACGCTTATTAAGCTGCTTTCACAGTCAATTTTTTGAGGTTTCTCAGTCAAGGATTCACCGTCAAGTGTTTTCTTTGAGGCCATCTGAATCCAGCCCCTGTTTCACACCTCCCGTGACTTGTCTAACTCCACACCTACGGGACAATCGGTGTGTCAGTTTAGCCAATTTATGTTTTATATTTAATGATTTTTCTTATCAATCTAGTGGGTTTTTGGAAAAAAAGCCACTAGCAACAAACCTAACATTTTTTGACTGCACGCACTCTTAATTTATGCCAGAACAATGAATCAAAGAAATCTTCAGTTATGTTTTGGGCATGTAAAAAACATGTCCATTAAACAAAAACTAGTGCCCTATAACAGCTTTTTACACCAAGAGTCGCCACAAAAATAAATAAATAAATAAATAAATAAATAAATAAAGAACAAGTAACAAAAAAACAAAATTGATCAGTTCCTCAACAATAAATATATTGTCCTTGTAGTGTATTAATTTAGAGGTTGAAACTGATATGCAAATCATTATATTCTGTTTTTATTTACATTTTACACAACATCCCAACTTTACTGGAATTGGTGTTTGCAGCTACATCCACTACTACCACATCCCTATGTTAAGAGATTAGGTCATCCATTGAGTCGCCTAAATAGCGAAGTCATCAGATTACACACTGTACTCCACGAGGTGCAAATAGCAGTCATAAAAATCCACGAAACACTACTTGGGACAGCGCAAACAGCTGGCCTCTATGGAGTCAGACACATTCAGACAAGCAGCAACAGGAAGGGGTGGGAGGGTTCCTGAAAACGGAACTATGAAGGGGAAGAGTTCAGTGCATTAAAAGGTGCACCTGACCATGTGTGGAGTCCCCTTTCTTCCATTTGTTAGTACATGGTACAAATTGTTACCAAATAATGAGTACAATTTAGGTGAAAAATTTGGTAAATGGTACTTCATTTATAGAGCATTGTTCTACTCATGACGCAGCATTAGGAACAACTGAGGGTTCAGTATCTTGCACAAGGATACTTCTACATGGTCACAGAGGCATGGGGTTGAACCCACAACCACTCTACCACTGAGCCACGCCACCCCCAACTAAACTGATGCTAATTCAACAAAGTTATGTAGACCATTTATTTTAATAGTGCTTTGTTAATAAGGCTCAGTGAAGCCAGAGGATTCATGCCGATGTCATTGCAAACGATACTTCTGTCATGCAATGACTCACTATAGAAAACACATTAGAACCCATTGAGCCCAAGGAACACAATTTCCAACTGACTTACAAGTCATCCTTTAAGAACACTTGATTGATGTTCGTTGTTTTGAAAATTGACTAGCAACCGGTCCCAACTTTTCAAAGCTGCATCACATCTATGGAGCGTCACTCATTCTAAATATTCTTGGAAATCCCAGCGGTTGGATGAATGCGTACCATTCTGTCATTACTACCAGTACAAGCCCTAAAGCAAGAAACATATCTTTTACAAGAGGAAAGCACAAGCACCTCCGAGTGATTAGTGGATGATGTTAAGCCTTTTCCTCTTGGCACAAAATAGTGTTGTGCCATAGAAGTCAGAGGGAAATAAAACGTATTTCAGTATCTTTTAAATATGTTTTGTGGAAGAAAAAAAAAACCCACAAAGGATATTTTTCACAAATACTGCTATTTTTGATTAGCACAACCTAGTAAGACACGTACCATCTTGTTATCTTACATGAGTCTTAACAGATGAGAGGAAAATGGCAGCTCTATTGAGAAATTCATTTGAAAATGATGATCTTAGGATCAAAGCCAATTTGCTGGCCGTTGTGATCTCAAACACTCCACCGCTTACAGCTTTAATTGCGTAGAGTTATTCTCCGGTCATGCATACTGTACATTCTGCCATATTCCAGTATTGATTCCACAGTTGGGGCTGCCTGATTCATTCTCTTGTCGAAATACATTATTGTCAAACAATACCCTAGACTCTCATCATTAAATAACACCAAAGGCCAAAGTGATTTATAAAGAAGAACCGCAAAAAGGCATAAACTTTTCAAAGCCTAACGTCAGCAGTTCAGAGTGAAATGAAGGTTACCATGTGTGGAACACTTGCTCACGTGATATTCAGGACAAGATGCACAATATGGGAAGATTACCGGTATACATTGTAACCTACAACAGTGGTATAAAAGTTGTCTTTCTTTTTTGTCTTGTCTAATGCCTCTCATGTTTGAAGTTTTTTTGGGGGGAGAAATCACCCCCCATAAAAGCAAGATTCACGTAGGCAAGCACATAAAATAATTATTTTATAGCATCATTGGCAGGTGACCATTTGATCTGCTTAGCTCTTTTATTTCAACCATCATTCACTTTTATCTATGGGAATTTTTATGGTTGAACACTTCGCTCGAAGCTGAGCAAAACTCTACGTTCTTTCAGGGCACAAGACACCCGAGTAACACCCTTTAAAAAGTTGTCTCCACACTTCAAAATGTCTCCTGAGGATAACAACGGCCAATAGCCCGTCCAGATTTCCCATAAGTTTGGAATTTCTAACAAGACCATTTTTCATTTTAATCAAATGGATGCAAAAACACCCAAAATCAATTTTCAGAATTTTCCTGCCATTTTTTGGCCATGTGCCGCCAAGTTTGAGATTTTAGAAAATTGTGAGATTTCAATTAAATTTATATTAAAAACAGTCATTTGGATGAATTGGATTCAATTCAATAAATTTAATTTCCCTAAATATCGACAGAAAATACCACCATACAAAACAATATGTGTTGGCGTTTCCAAACACTAATTAAATTATTTATTTATTGCAGACACAAATAGGGTCCATAGAAATAAAAGAAAAAAGGGACAAGTTTTTTTAAAACAATCAGGTCATTGTGTTAATTAAGAGTTTCTCTAGCCAATGCTTCCTCAAAGCAGATGCATTAATGAAGCCTAGGCAGTTGTATTTCATTTTCCTATGGACTTTCAAAACATTTTTACATTTACCGCAAATTTTCCTTGTCCTTGTCCATCCTGAATTTTCCAAGAATAGCATACATTTCACTCGTCATGGTAATATTATTTATTATTAGAACCCTTGGATGGCTCAAACATAGGTTACCGTGCCTTATCATCGCCTCTCAAGACCTGAGTACATAATGTTCTAATTATGTAAAATCCTGAATATCGATTAAAATGATCTCATTCTCGTTATAAATTCCCAAATTTAGCAATAAGGGGACGGCTAAAGACCAATCCTGTCTGTTTTACCATCTTTCTGTTTTCTCAACCGCGCGACCCTTGTGAGGAATAAGCGGTTCAGAAAATGGATGGATGGTCAAGTGACCTTCTTTCCCCATCAGCAAGTTTGTGTAAACAATACCCAGGCAGACAATCACCAATCTGTGAATTAATATTTTAAGCTTCACTTCAACCCAGTTATCTACATTTATGCTGTATAAATACGTTTAAAACTGGCTGCATATATAAAGTGGTATAAAAAATGGATGGAATAACTGCATTCATATCACTAGAAAATGCGAAGAAACATAAAATAAATGATGACATTGTCGCTTTTTTGATTCTTAAGTACTAACAAGAGTCAGCCCTACCGCATTTACGCAGTGCCTGCCTTTTGACAGGATGGTTTACTATGTTCCGTAATGCTGCCACACACAAAGAAGCATCCCTGGGGTGCTGTTCTCTGTGGTTTAAGAGAGAAATTTGCAGACAAACAATCCGAACTACTAAACACCAGTATGGAATCAATTGAAATTGAATAAAAACAAATCAATATTAAGCAACAAAACGTCCTGTTCTGACTTAGTCACACAGCTTTGATATAATTGTGATGACATGTCTTCTGCTTTGTACTTGAACTTGAACTTGGGGGGGAAAAAAAACAACAATGTGGAATTCATCTGCCTACTGTGAGCGTCAGCTCAACGCTGAGCAGATTACATGTGTAATATTGTAGTCCTTTGTTCTCCTGAATGCTAAGAGGACTAGCATAGCAACCTGTGGTCTTATGGTGGAGTTGCTTCACTTAAACTCAATTATTGTCATCCCTTCTTTATTTTTATGCAGGGGTATAGAAATTAGGATTCGTCAATCAATGTTGCAATTAGCCCACTAATGCAATGAGCTTTTCTGCACCCATACTGTAGATATTCAATATGATTCCTCTTGAGGCCCTGGATGTATTTTTTTTCTTGCTTCCTTCTAGTAATTGCATCTGACCTAATCCCATTTAAGGCTTTCCATCAGATCAGTATCTAAATCGTAATTCGGTTTTATATCTTAAAAACCTCAAACAGTGTATGTTTTACTTCGTGTCTGCATTGGAATCCAGCACTTTTATAAATAATGATCATTCCCCTTCTTTTTATATCTCATTTCTCATCAGTTTAACGTTAAGTTTAACACAATGTTTACACTATCAGTGGTCCCTAAAGGGGACAAATTGAACAAATATGGCTTTTAGGCTCAGTTATGACTCACTTGCTACATCAGTTTAAATCAGGGGTGTCAAACTAATTTCCGTCATAGGCCACATCGTAATTATGTTTACCTCGGAGGGCTGTTACATGACTGTGAAAACATAAATGTATGATCGCCTGTACACAACAAATTTATATATATATATATATATATATATATATATATATGTATATATATATTTTTATATTTATATATACATATATATACTGTATATACTGCATACACTGCATATACTGTATATACTGTATATACTGTATACAGTATATATATGTATATATAAATAAATAAAAATATATATATAGTTCAAGTTTTACTAAATGTATTTTAAGATTTAAAAGGGAGTAAAAAAATACTTGCAATACATCAACATTATGACACATGTCTATGATGATATAACATTACATAAGATATTTTGCAATGTCGATATTTTAGCAAGAAACATGAAGTTGACATGTACAACATTATTTTCCTCCACGGGCTACATATAATGATATGGCAGCACACACACACAGGCCTGATTTATCAACTCCTACCTTCTCATTCAAACCCTTCCGTAATCTGACTCCAGGCATGCTCAGACTCACCATCCCCGTGCATGTGGACAGCGCCACTGACGAGTTGACCTTTAGCCTCAGTGACCCTTGGTAAAAGCAGAGGTGGTCCTGCTGGTAAGCCCTCAGGCTCTTGGTGCCATTGTTTCCCAGGACCTGGACGGTGAAGCCAGGTGCAATCAGGGTCTCGGAAGCCTCCTGCAGCTCCATGTGGAAGTCCTGCCCCAAGCCGCTCACCCGGAAGTAAGTCGTTTCGCTGCTGCCATTAGCGTTTGAAGAGGATGCATCTGGAGACGGCGATCTTCGTCGTCTGCGTTGATGGTGGGCAATCTCGTGGGAGATGTACACACCTTGGTGGTTGACCTCGTACGGAGCTACAATCTCATATTCTGGTCAGGATGAGAGAGTGAGATATTGATGTTTGAGTCAATTAAACGGCAATGAGAATATGTGAACAGTAGTCAAACAACTGAAGCCAAGAATTATTATTATTTTTTTTTTATAAAACATTTTAATTTCCAATAAACAGTCAGAGTTCTTAATGTGTGGGTACGTCATGACAGGTACGGTGGTCATGTGATATGCGACGAATATGATATAGGCTACCATATAGCAAAAAAAAGTTGGTCTTAGAACATTGTCATTATTGAATCATTTGTCAAGTAAGACTTCAAAAGAGAACAACGTTACAGTGGTACCTTGGAGTTTGAACATAAGTCGTTCCTGCGAAGTGTTCAAAGTCCGAATTGTTCATACTCCGAAACATTTTTTTCCCATAGGAAATAATGTAAATGCAATTATTCCGTTCCCAAGCTCCAAAACCAGAAAATTCCTATTTTAATTTCTATTTATGTTTTTTTTACATTTACAGTACAGTACAGTGTTTAAACAATAAAAAAATACCTTACCTTTTGTTGTGGTGTGATGCCATCAGTGGATGATAAATGCTATGTTAATGTTAGCTTTGGTTCAGTGCTGAGTTTGTGTATTTTACATTGGGCATATTATTAGACTAATGAGCAGTCCTTGCGTGCGTTGTTTAACGTCAGGCACGTTGTTGAACAGCTAAGGGTGCTCCTCGTGCCAGTATTTACAGAAGTAGTGACAGTAGTTACAATGGCGCGATAATCTCCTTCCTAATTCCACTGTGGTTCGTAGCACTGTATGTTTTTCTTTGCTGCCACTGGCACTGTTGTCTTTCTTTGGACCCGTGGCGAAGAAAATTGCCGTGGAAAAATCAAAATGCACTCGCGAGTATGGAGCACCTCTTGGAGTATTCACGATCGGACTGGAAAATAGCAGTGCATTGTCTCAACTACCGCAACGTGAATATTCGGCATTGCTTGGCTTCACTTGGCTACCCGTTTTCAAGGTACATTCGGCTTAGCTTGCTTTGCTTGAGTGTTCGAACTCCGAAAATGAGTTCAAACTCCGAGGCATTTTTTACTACGATTTTTTGGTTGAAGTCCGAATTGTACGAGTTCCGAGACGTTCAAACTCCGAGGTTCCACTGTATTTGTTAAATTTTTTACCCACACAGAGAATGTTAGATATACTGTATGGCATCGTTGAGCAAACTTTGAACATCACTTACGTATCTCGAGGCTGAGCCGAGTGTCCTCTTTTTTGAAAAATATGGTCACCCTCGTTTAGCTGTTGAAATTAAAATATACTTCCAAGTATTATGTTCTTACTATACTAATCCTAATTTTACTGAAAGGTTAATAAATAAGACAGCGTGGAAAAAAAACACGGTTTGAAACAATTTGCAATCCAGACACTTTGAGTGGATCCTGTTTGACCTGGTGTTTTACTACAGGGTTTTTTTTTTTTTTAAACCCTTGAAGAGGTCAAATAACTGCAGGTCATGAAGGCAGATGGTCACAGGCATGCTCTCTTAGGCCAGCTTCATCTCTAATGGCCCATGGTAATTGAACCAAAAGTGAAGTTTGGGCCACAAGGTAGGCTACACACTTTTCCAAATGTAGATCGATACCATTCCATTCCTCTCTCTCCACATTTTCTTGGCTCTCTGCTAACCGCTAATTAACCAGCCTCTAGGTTAATTCTTATTTTTAGGTTCTTCCATGCAAATATCTAGGACACATGTCAATCATTCTTGAGTGTTAATGGCGAACGTGGGTGCCTGGTCCTCGAAGCTCGTTAAATGTTAATGCACTTGATGAACTTTTGAGTCTGCGAGTCACCATCGAGCACACATATTCAATTTCACTTTGGTATACCGGTACACTTGTACAAGGCAGTGCAACTGTCATGCCAAAGGAAAATGATACGCCGTAGAATTATCAGCTAATATCCAACATAAGTATCACGCCAACCTTGAACTTGCGGTCAACAAAAGCCAGTCTCGGTTACCACATCGTGACCCGTTTTAAGAAGCCCAAATATTGAGTAAATATAGAGCAGAGACCAAAACATGCGCAGGGGCAGACAGTGTGTCATCAGTGTGAAGCATCGGTGGTTTGACGCTATGCTCAAGCACATCTTCTCAACATGACTTATGCTTATTAATGGGTGCATTTATTTCAAACACCGTACACTACTGCGTATTTTTAACATGGGTGGTCATTATACAGCCCGCATCTCCATGGCCTTGAAGTGTTTTAGCTCTGTGATCTTACCACAGAGACCCCAAAGGAGCCCTCAAATCCTTCAAGTCTGAAGAGTCTACTTTGCAGACACGAAGGCACTTAAACGTAAAATGTGTCTAATTCCTATCTTGATTCACCTCCCCCCCCAACACACACATAAACACATTTACGTCCACTTCTGTGTGTCCCCCACGCCCCTTAACTCAAAAACCATCTGCAGCGACCCATGTCTGACGGTATACAAACAAAGAGTCCACGGGAACTGAGCATGCAAGCACACACATATCTTGTCTGATGGAACGTGACGAGATCCTGCAGTGGTTAGTTTGTTGGTTTAGTGGCTCCTGAGTGCCATTAGTAGGCCCACTGATACGAGGTCTCACCAATCAATGGGTACCTTGAGTTTTGACATCCTTTACAACACACTTAAGCCAAAAGATCTCTAAAAACCTCATGCAAGAGAATCTGACGCTGCCATAAGCACATGCAATGAGTTGAATTTCGAAGGGATTTATTGTCACTGTCTGCTTATCATGCAAAATAGAGAGAGAGAGAAATCTAACTCATAATCTGCATGGCAATGTGGCCAAAACAGTTGCTGATGCAGCAAACCACATCGATTTGCACTTAGAAAACAAAAAACAGATGAATGTCCCTCAATAACCAGTTGCTCAGTAAATCACCTTGGCATAAATGTTTGACATTAAATACCACGGCAGAAGCAGCTATTCTCACAAACGACACCAACTATTTAATGGAGACTTTATAATTGATTGCTCAAACTTTGCTTGCCTACGTCAGTCACGCTTTGAAGGGAGCAATCTGCGGCAGTTTCTTACAGAGACGGTGTAAAATGACCGTGCACAATGCCCCGCGGCGGTGAAGAGAAGAACTGCGTGTGTGAGCGCACTCAGATTCTGCACGACTGAAATACGTAAAAATAAAGCATGTAGGCTACAATCTGTCGACACAATGCCAGTCAAAACATTATTCACGTGAAAATACCTGTGTGCTGAGGTAAACCAAGAGAACGAAGTAGAGCCGATGAGCCGGTAGAGTCAACACTTGCAGCACCATCATTTAAAAAAAAGCCCTGGGGGGGAAAAAAAGAAGAATTCTATCTACCGAATGTATACAAGTGAAATGTAAGCACACAGCAGATTAATCCTAACACGACGCGCTGTAATGTGTGTGTGGTGACAACTTCATAAACGTTCATGATCTGTGCGCGCATCCTGCCCGCGATGCAGGAATCACACCATAGTGACTTACTTGACTTAATACGAGACTGCAAGCCAAATGGAAAAATAACCCCGTCCAGAATCGGTCCATCCTCTCAGCGTAGGTCTGTGACAGGGCCGTCGTATCTCAGGTGAGCCTCGATCCTCGTCCCGGTAGGTCAATGCAGCGCTCGCTTGTATTCAATTAGCGTTGTAAAAAGAGTGACGTTTTAGACCACAAGCTACTTTCATATGCAGTAGAGTTTCTTTCTTGTGCCACTTTGTTCACCTCTCTCTCTCTCTCTCTCTCTCTCTCTCTCTCTCTCTCTCTCTCTCTCTCTCTCTCTCTCTCTCTCTCTCTCTCTCTCTCTCTCTCTCTCTCTCTCTCTCTCTCTCTCTCTCTCTCTCTCTCTCTCTCTCTCTCTCTCTCTCTCTCTCTCTCTCTCTTCAGCTATCCTGGCGGATCCCTTTGACTCCCACTGTAATCATGTGACGGTCTACTCTTAAATAGGTCGACTTTAGAAATTGACAACACCCACATCCATAGCAAGTGTCGCTGGCGTTGGCGTTTTGGGGGGTCTCCTGAAAAGTAATAATTATGGAAGTACAAGAATTCCCTATAGACGCTAGCGATACTATGTGAGACACAAATTATACTTTGTCTTATCGGGGGACATTTTTTTCGGGCACAACATTATGTACACCTGCACAATCTATTCACGAGAACCTGTCATGATCTGTTGATCATTACAATATTGGATCAGCATCCAATTGCATATTAAAGACATATACTATATGGAATTAAAAGGGATGTGCACCTCTAGATGCACCAAGCGTAAAACACCAAGCATTTAAACATTTAAGAGTAAAGAAATAAAACCAGTAAAAAATATATATATAAAACATAACACAATAAATTCTGTGGAGTAAATTTGACTCTATTTAGAGTGGGACCAAATAGACTCAGTTTTTAGAGTAATATAAAGAATTGGGGGCAAAAAAGTCCCTCAAGGGTTGAGGAGCGAACTCATGAGCTTCAGCTCAGGAGACTACCACACTACAACCTGAGCTATGCCCCCCCTCCTACTGTTCGCTTGTATCCAAGAGATGACCAAACACATCGTTTTTGGTCTTGGAGTTACGAAAATTCCATCTGACACGAGTAATATACTAGCACACAGCAGGAGCTGCGTGGCTCAGGGAGTAGATTGGCTGTCTCCCAAGATGAAGGTTGTGAGTTCAGTCCTCAAACCTTGATTGTCGTTTATTTATATATTTTTTCAGTTCTTTATTTTACTCTCTTCCAAATGTAAATATTACTCTAAAACAGAGTCTATTTGGTCCCACTCTAAATAGTCAAATTCACTCTACAGAATTTACTGGGCAGGTTTAGAAGACCTTATTCAAAGGTATAGGGTTTTTCACACGCTTCTGTCATATTTATGAATGAAACATGATACCCCACACATATCAGTAGAGCACAGAATGTCTGACTGCGCTTCAATAAAATTCATCAAAATTGCGTTACATCTCCTGCGCCACGACTTAGACCTGCTTTTAGTTGGTCTAAAGTCTATTGTACTTTTCTGTCACCAAAATGTCAGGTGTGTGTAAAGGAAAACACCCTTGGTCCGACAGATTGCCCAACATGGCACAGTGCGGCCTGCCAAATTCCCAAACGTGGTAAACTACACTTGCTCTGGCACCAGTTTTTACGCCTACCTTACATCCGCCTGTCTACGAAAATAGAGCCCATGAAATTTAACTTTCAGTAGTCCAAATCTTGTAACCTAAATCCAAACTTAAGCGCTGTAGAGTCCGCCGTGCAGAAGGTAATGGATCATTTGTGATTTATTTAAGAAATTAAAATCCTGACCCTGCTCAATCTGCTCATCATTTTCCCGTCTCACTTACATGCGGTATATTGAGCAGCTGCTCTGATAGGCAACTTGCCAGCACGCCTCAACTCACCACGGGTGCTCGCAGAAGTACTCGAGGGTGTGGGAGCCAGAGAATTGGGAGTGCTTGTTTCATATTACTGGAGCAATTCATCCTCCCCAAAGAAAACCATGGGATTGCAAAATCACAGCAGGGGATGTGCGATTGTGTATTGCTCAGGATCTGTATGAGAAAGAATGGGATATTTCAAATGGTTGTCAGTGGTTTGGAACGTCGGCCAAATATCCACTCCCTGGACACAACATTAAGTGCACCTGCAGAATCTGTTTCCATTCAAAACAAGTGTTGTCAAAAAAAAAATTAAATTACAATTATTAGTGTAAATTGGTTTCATAACACATTGTTAAATGAATAGCTATCAGACTGCGTCGGTCAAAACTGAACATTATTATATTTGTTAAAAGTAGATTTTTGTTTTTTGTAAATGATCTTGTATTGTGTTATATCTTATAGTTTTTTTGTATTTATTTTCTTGATTTTCATGTTTTGCAATACTTTCTCTATAATTTGATTATTTTCCATCAAAAGCAAGTGATAAACATAGCAGAATTTAAATTTGAACATCAATAGTATCAATAATAATAGACTGCTAGTTGAACACAATCTACGAAAGACAAATTCTGTTCTTTGAGTTGACTCTTCACCCGAGTAACTGTCAACATTAGCTTAATACAGGGACGGGCAACTTAGATGACAGAGGGGCCACAGCTTTTCTTCACAGGGGGGCCATATAGACACACACATTTCCTTACCAGATTTATGACAAAAATGTTAATTTAAAAATAGACAAAATATTTATCAGCCTGCGATTAGTGAAAATCTGCATATGATTGATACCCGTTGAAATGCATTGGAAAAATTGTGGAATAAAGTAAAGCCCAAAACTATATACTGATACACCTTCAGTATGACTATGCATATTATATTAAAAACACACACACACAATTTTATGTGAATCCACTGACATTTTTTTGGGGGGGAAGATTTTTTTTTTTAAATTAATCGAATTAACTTAGAGTGTGGTTGTGAGCCACATGTGGCTTGTTCTCAACCAATAAACTTGATCCAGAGTTATTCTTCAGTTTGACAATCTTGGGTAGACCAATGATAAAATGTTAATTTCTGCCATATGTCTGGAAACTCAGAGTGGCAGCTTCTGAAAATGATACACTGTCTGACAACTCTTCTGATATGAATACACACACACACACACACAAAACATATAGCACTCACAATGCAAGTGCGGTCAAATATTTTGGATATTGAATGCAAAACTTCACAGCCGATTGAACATTTCCAAACAATTATCTTACAAATGTGCAAAGATGCACAGCAGAAGACTTTGGGAGTCCAAAAGCAGACGAAAATATACTGTAAAAGAATGAAAGATGTTTGAGTGGGCTGAGCACAAATCAACAGCACGTATACTGACCCAAGTTGGCTGCTGTGAAGGATCTGACCTTTTAACCCTTTAGCTGCCATACACCTCCCAGTCTGTCTGCCCGCCTGTTGGACTATCAGATGGACCATTTCCCTGCTTGTCTGTCTTCCATCTCGCGACAGACGCCAGGATTGAGTTGGCGCACAAAGGGAATTTCTTTCATTCCAACACACATTTATGTTCTCTTTTATCAGACAGCATTTATTTCATGCTTTTATAAAATAAGAATATGTATGGTAACAATGAATGAAAAGGTCTGGTCTCCAGTGCCGGTACTTACATTTTTGTCTACAGTAGAACCTTTATGTTTTCCCCTCCACTCCCATTGATTGGGTTTTATTTTGTACGCGAAGCTCTCAAAAGTGAATTACAATTACTAGTGTCTTTGTTTGAGTGGACAATGTTTGTGGTCTTTGTATGCGCAAGTGGACGGCAGCTGTAAAATTCCTCTGTGTGCTCAACAGAAGGGAGGTTGATGGGAGCTGACAGGGAGCAAGCGTGAAGGGCGGTGGGAGAGATGGGTGAAGATGGGAGTGGAGCAAAGGGAGATGGTAGTTGCCAGTTAGTTTGATGATGACGGCAGGTTTAGTCTAAGTTTGCGCAAACCTTGGATGGCTGTCTCAGAGCAGTGATGCTTTTGCGGTTAAGGCGTGACATTGAAAACATTTAAAAAATCCATGCTCCATGGAATTACCCACTCGGGATTAATCTTGCATGTAAATATTTGCAGATGTGGAAAAAGTATGGCTTATGGCCACTCCTGGACCGGTTCGTGGTTATTCAATTAGTAATTAAAAAGAAAAACATGTTTTTTTTGGTTTAGAAATAACCACTCTCACCCAGATAAATGGAAGAAAATTGGTGGATAAATAAAAAATAATTATAGTTTTGCCTCCGCACCTTAATGGTCGCACAATGATTCTCATGCCGCACCTTGCTAGCTCGCGACCTATATTAGGTAGCTCCATAAGTGGTTTTACAGGGTGGCAAGGGATTGCAGCTGCCACCTTTACCAAATGCCTTGCCACCACTACTGTTGGCAATGAATCTACCAATGCTAAATCCAAATTGTTATTTTAAATGTCCGGTTAAGCTATAATTTGTTAACGTTGTATAGTATGTGTTCTGTAAGATGGTTTCAGTATGGTCAAGTCTGACATCTAATGTGAAATTTAATTAGCAGTATTTTGGGATATTTGGTGTTTAACGAGGTGCAGTGGCAGGGGTAACTTTAGCTAGCTTTCATTGACGATTTCTACCTGGTTATACTAAAACACCGTCCAAGGATCGCAGGAGACATTAGTCAGTTAACTCACGTTTATTGAACGACCAAATATAACTACTGTATGGCCGTAGACGACAGCGGAAGAACAGGTGCACATTTATTTTGCTTGCCAGCACATTGCACTTTGTTGACTGTACTGATATATGCACAATTCCAGACCTTATGCAAACTATTAGACGATAAATATATAACGTTTACTAAGTTTAACAAAAATATTCATGCGTCTCTTCCAACTATTAAGGGACAAATACCTGAAGTACAACATGTGGCTTGTAAGCTCAAGTTTAAAATGAGGGGCTGCAAAATTGTGCTAATTATCAGCCATCAGTTTTATGTGATCACTGGGGCAGACAAAAACATCTATGGAGGGGTGTAACCCAAAACCAAAGTGGCCAGTCTTATGACACTCTGCAGGAGTTAAGAGCCTGCTAAAGTTCATCACCTCTGTATTGTGTAAGCAGTCTAGTTATTATACCCCCCTTCATCATTGCCTCAATAGAGTAACTGTTTCTCAGAGATGATGAATTTTAATTAGACAAGTGGTTAAGAATGCGACCTGTGACTGCAGGCCCTTGGGGGTTGCTTCTCAAGAAGGGCAAGAAGGACTGAGGTGGCCTCAAGCAAGGTACCCATGGGCCTCGCAAAGCTGCCCGCTGTCGCACCAAATCTATGTTGACTATTGTGCTAGGTGAAAGCGGGAAGAAAGTCTTCATTTGCAGGAGATGTCCAGTTGCAGAAATGTGTGTTTGTGCAGGAAATTATTATTAAGATCAAAATCCTTCTTGCCCAAATGTTGTTTCAGTATGCTAAAGGTAGCTGTTAGCCACTTGTATACAGAGGAGGGATCAAATGGATATACTTCATAGTATTCTGGGAAGTCTGTTGGACACATCTACAGGAAAGTTTCTTCAGCTGCACCCAACCATTTGCATGTATGAATGCTGGTGGCAGGATGTTGCATGCTTGTCCGGCCAAGACTTTCTGACCTACATAACCGGTACCTTGTCTCATGTGGTTGTAGGCCATGTGCAAAACTTTATTCCGCAAACTCTGAATGCGTATATGGGAATGTTTGGCCAGCTAATGAGCATCAAATTTAACTGTTAAGTAGTATCAATGGCTTTGCTGTGACATCTCAATGTGACATCAAGGTTTTGTTTACTCTTGGATGCTGGAACAGTGATGACAGGTTAGCTTAGCTAGCTAGGACAAGGCTAGTATGACACAACAGGATGGATTTAAGGCAAAAAAACACACACCCTGAGAGCTGCTGTTGGCCAGGGTACTGCAAGGGACAATGGATTTTACAGTAAGTTATTTAAAGGGACAGTAACGTGAAAAATCAACTTTTTGAAACTTTTAGCTATGTTAAAATGCTAATTCCTCACCAAAAACTATATGAGAAATTCTAGGTCATCCTACTCTCTAAGCACCAGCCCCTCCCAACCCGAGAAAAGGAGCGAGTACTCACTCTATGACGTCATTAGGTGCGGATCCACCCCCGCACCGCCTATGCGGACTAAACGCACGCCAACTTTCCCAGAGACTTCCATGCTCACAGGATAGTGATAAAAGTACAGGGCGTCCTCGAGTTGCGTCGTACGACTTTACGGCACCCGTTGCTCGTCCGTAGCACCTTCTTTTTCGTTAATTTCCAACAGTAATCACGCCATTTTAAAGTTATTTGAAGTTGTGTTGTTGTTACCTCTAGCAACGGACGTCCATCGGCAGGTCGGCTCGCCATCAGGCGCGTCATGTCAGGCGTGTTTTAATTTGAATTAGCTCCACTCTGCCGTCCGTCAGCAATGTCCGTGCGGAAACACGAAGTATTGGTGCCGGCCTCTTCCGGGTCGAGCAAATATGTTTTTTTAAATTACTGTGCAAAGTATTTTGATGTAAATATCGACTTTGACGGGGAAATCCAACTTAAGTCCAAATTCGGGTTACATCGCCAGCGTAGGAACGGAACTCTGCCGTAACTTGAGGACTCCTTGTAGTCTTTTATCAGTAAACATTGTGTCCAAATGAATTCAAAGCAATCTATTATCCTTCACATTTGCGATGCCAAAGTGCAATGACAATTGGCCGTCTTAAATTCCCAGATTCCGTGGCTGACACTACAAGTAAAAAACATTTTTTGCGATGTTGAACCAAACTGAAAGTGTCGTGGTTAGCGTGCTCACTCTGTAAGCAGCAAGTACCCGGTTCACGACTGAAAGAAGCGAAAGTTTCTATTTTTTTCCCCCTCTCCCTCTCCTTCCTTCATTCTCCCCTCTGATTTATTGCGGCAAGGGGACGTTTTGTTTCAAATGTTTATTGAAGAATTGAACATCCATCCAATTTGCATATTTAAAGATGACGCAAGGGCTGGCCGGTCTTGCGTGAACACTACTAGTGCTCAAACGCAGCGCTCCAGAGTTTTGTGGGCAGCCGGCTTAGACGAGAGGGGCGCGGCAACCACACGGGGAGAGGCGGCGTTTTACTGAACCAGGCGTTTTACTTCCGCGTTAAAAAAAAATTGCAAAAAAAAAATTGCAAAAAAAAAATTGCAAAAAAAAATTTGCAAAAAAAACATTGCAAAGGCTCCAAGTGGCGGAGTGGTACCGTCACTTGCCTAAGATGCAGGTTAGTGTGGGTTTGCTTCCCCCGCCTGGGAGACCATGTTTGTATGCGTGCGTGTTTGTGTGAGTGAGTGAGTAGGGAAAAATACAATTAAAAATAACTCGCAAATTTCCTAATATTTCATAAAAAATTGCATCACCATGGTGTCAAAGGTAATCCTTATATGCCTATAGTTAATTGTGGAAGGTCTTAAAATACCGTGATATAATACCTTTAAAAATGAAAACTAAGACCTTTCGGTAGGATGACAAAATATGACACATATTATGAGGCTTTTGACAACGTATGCTGTAGATCAAAGGTCTCAAACTCCACTTATGTGCCACCCCGGCTGTGATAGAGCCTGAGTATGTCTGGGTTGCATCAAGGATTCCGCAAAAAGGGGTTCAAGTACTTAAAAGATAGCCTATATCTTTTGCCTCCACTTGGTGTCACTTTAGAGTTACATTTAGCCAAAAGCTGCCATAAGCCTAAGCTATGGTAACCTATAAGTGATTGAAGAACACAAGCACCCGAGACTATGACGCGGCAAAAAACGTGGGTGCATTAGTGACAAACTCAGTCAGTCAAAATGACCAACCACTTCCTTAATTCCCAGGAAAGTCAAAGTATGAAAACATGAGAGACCACCCAAGTATTTGGGGCATATCACATGCCACTCTGACTGTAGTTGTGTTTTTCCACACAGTGCTTAGTAATCTCAAGACGACAACATTGCAAGCACGCTTTGTTCTACATGCACATACAGTCGTCCATCCATCCACCCATCCATTTTTTATACCGCATATCCTCAGCAGGATCATGGGTGAGCTGGACCTATTATAATAAAGTAACTGTCAAAAAGGAGGGATTCACCACCTTCCGGTGGTTGATTCAGTCCTCTAATAATAATCTTCTTTGGGTCATTTATCAAACAGAAATGCACATAGAATAACAATAATAACAAATACACAGCCGTTATAGGTCACCACCTCCGTCATCTTAAGTCACCATCACAGACAGACAGGGTGCCATATATTGCAGGAACAAAGCTCTGTTTTGGTTTGGAGGTTCAAAGGTCTGAGGGTGCGAGTTTACAGAAGGTGTCATGATTGCCTAATCGTTTGTGTCAGTGAACCTGAAAATATTGGTCTGGAAGCATCAAACACAGAGAAAGACACACAGTCTGAAAAGTGTACTTTGAAGCAGTTTGATTAAATATAATAACACATTTAAGATTAGTACCATTCCACATTTTGCTCCCTCGTGGTACCAAATGCTGTGATAAAATGTGGAAGCAGGTAGACTGAATCTTCTACGTTGGTTATGTGTCATTTTTCTATTTATTATTGACTCTGTCACAGCTGTATGACGTCATGCTTTTTATATATACCGATGCAGCTAACCCAGTCAATTTGATGTTATACCTGTAGTGGTCATTATCTAGACTAGTGAAATAAATCAGCCATGTTTTCCACATAACTTGATGGTGGTGGAAATTAGCAGCACAACATTGACCTTGGGTGGCTTTCAGGGTCACCTGACAATGAGTGTCAACAGTCACTGAATTGCACACGGCCTTCAATCTAGTGGAAAAAAATGTGACAAAGGCGACTCAAACCCTTTTGTCTTTTCTTTAACACTTTAATGATAATTCAGAGAATGGTTGTAATTCCATTTTTCCTGGAAGTGTTTGGGAATCAGGCATGGTTAAGTAATCACACAGCAGGGGACCATATTAGGAAGCTCATTCTTTCAATTAACACTAAATACAACACAGTGGATTAACACTGAGGAGAGGCCTCCAAGTTTTGTTTCAGGGCCTCTTAGGACATAATTTAGGAGTACCTCTCACACTCTCAAACAATGCTGATCCAACACCTCCTGCTGTCTGTCTGTCTGTCTATCTATCTATCTATCTATCTATCTATCTATCTATCTATCTATCTATCTATCTATCTATCTATCTATCTATCTATCTATCTATCTATCTATCTATCTATCTATCTATCTATCTATCTATCTATCTATCTGTCTGTCTGTCTGTCTGTCTGTATGTCTGTCTATCTATCTATCCATCCATCCATCAAGAAATATTTCATAATAAATGCATTTAAACAAAAATGTCTGTATTTTATTTTTTGATTCTTGTCTTTTGTTACAAAGGCTTGTAGTGCTTGTACTTGCCAATGCTGTGGTAGTAGGTATCTACTGTATATATGTTAAGCTTAGGTCCCCAGGAGGAATCACAATTTTAATTATAGTCTTGGACAAAAAAAAAAAAACTCATAAAATCCTGAACATTTTTTTGAAGCTCATGACGTCACATCAGTTTCCTTTTGATACATCAGTCTCTACATTTAATCGTTGTGACTCACATTAAGGAAATATGTCCCCTAATTCGCTTTTTTTTGGGGGGGGGGGCGGGGGCGGGGGTGTTCTTTCTAGTTTTACTTATCGAAAATAAATTACTAAAAAACTAATCTAACCTTCCCCCAATGACTTCACAGCCATTGCATTTTGTATGGCTCTTTTCCACCCTCTAGTGGACATTTCTTGGTACTGGTTTTGGACATGATTTTAAGCATACAATACAAAATATGTATTATGTATTTTGTCAATTTATTTACTAGCTTTAAACATTAAGCATACTGAAATATACAGTCATATCATCTGAATGGCTCGTCATGTAGTCATTTAGATGAGGTAATAAAAATAGAGAAATACATATGGAAATTCATGAAACAAATATAAAGCACACATAATAGTATATTTAGTGAACATAGAATACATTTCCCAATCCAATTGAAACTACATCATTTAAAATCCCCCGGAACTAAAGGAGTCTTTTTCCTACAATATTTTATTTAACAATTGTAGTGAGAATGTAATTTGACTATGATGACACAAACATCAGTCAATATGTCACATGGGATTCCTTCCTCTTACACTCAATCAATTCCCTCCCCCATTCCCAGCTCAACATCCACCATTAGAGAAGATGGAACAACCAAGAAAAGTTATCTCTTCTCACAAGCACACGGGCAAGTCCTGCTTTTTAACGCAACAAATGATAGCTAAATGAAAACAGTAATTTAGAATTTACCTTTTTTTTTCTATCATAGCACAGTGACATTCAAGGGCATACGCGCTCTTCTTTCTGTCTCTTCACACTAACTTACCAACAAATATATTTCTTCTATTCTAAGTGCCCCGTTCAATAACAAACATGTATCATTACTTTTAACCCTCTATGAATATTTAATGACAGAAAGAAACACCTTCCATAATATGAAAAATGAAATCAGCTGGACAAGCACAGACCGAGCTTTGTAAAAGGGGCCATACAAAGCATTTAAGCCCTTTCGTCATTACGATGGCCCCTGGTACTCAGGCCTACAAAGGAATCCTTTAATTCCCCTTGCATTATGCGCTTCAGACACTTTCATGTCCTCCGTATGGGAGCTGCTGAATGGGGACGAGATGGGGGGGATTTGCAAGAAAAATTCTAATATGTCTCTTGCTATGAAAAAATATGCACATACATTTTGCATTTAGATTCTCCAAGGGCAGAGGAGATGAGATGGGCACATGTCATCGACCATGCCACGTGTGTGTGTGTGCGTGTGCGTTTGTTTGTGTACGCGTGTGCATGCCAATTTATGTTTACGTGGGGAGTCCCTTCTTATAATACTTTGCTTTTTATTCATTCCTCTTTGTTAATAATAAATTGCCACTTCCTTCCGTGAAGATGAGAAAGGTCATATGTGCTATTCAGAGCTACTTCTATCGTATAAACTATGCTAAACTGTGAGGATGGGTGGTGGTGAAACTGAATGGGAGATTCAGTGACAAAGGTTAACTGGTTTGTTGTCTGGCTGACGGAGTGACTGACTGGTTTTGAAGTGGCTGTTGCTGGTTCTGCTGCTTTTACACAGGAGATTAAATGGCGGGTGACTGTCTGGCCAAATGACTGACGAGCTAGTTGACGGACAAAAGGATGTCCTGGTGCCTTGCTGACTCGTAGGTGTGTGCCTAATTAGTACAAACTGCCTGACAAGTGGCTGGGAGAAACAGTCTGATGGTGTTTTTAGTTGCCTCACTGAGCCTTGATATCAACTCCATTGCACACTTTTGCAAATAGATGAACTAGATATAGAGAATAGAGAATATTTTATTTCTCAAATTCTATGGACTATTAAAAGGGATTCGGATTTTACTTTGGGGGGGGGGGGGGGTTGTGCAAATGAGGGTAATTGAATTCAGCAGGACTGCAATTAAGATACATGGTAACAAGGCAATATTCACAGCTGTGGCCACACGAGGGCACAGCAGGCTCATCTGTCCCCTTGTTGTTGTTGTATTTGTCATTCCGTATTGCAAGTCTTTTTATTTTTATTTTAAAAGCTCACATGCACATACACAGTGTGCAGTGTTCATATAGCACAGGCTACTCTATGTGAAATGAAACAGTAATGCTTGTTAATCTGTAATCTCGTTATTTTAACTTCAAGTACTAATTACTTTAGAAGTTGAACAGATGCTAAAAGTTTTAGGCAGGAACATTTTGGGCACACAAAATGTCACTGTTAATTTAATTTAATTCTTTTTTTTGGTCATTAATATTTGTCAACTGTGGGTGTGTGAAGCCCTTTGAGACTCTTTTGTGATTAAGGGCTGTTTAAATAAACTTGACTTCCAGAAATGTCTTTTTTTTTTGGAAAATTCAGCTTCAATCTTATTTTATATCTCAATCTAAGAGTTATTCATTTATTCAGTAAAAAATTTTCTATCCAAAAATAAGTAAACATTTTGCTGTTTATTTGATTAAACATTTGGAAGTTACACTAGACTTAAAAAAAATCCCACATTATTATTATTATTATTATTATTATTATTATTATTATTATTATTATTATTATTATTATTATAAACTTAAATCCTGCCTCAAACTCAACTCAACTCAACTTTATTATAGAGAAAAAAACACATCTGCACCTGTAACAATGTATTGCATAAAACATAAAACACAGAAATATAATAATAATAATAATAATAATAATAATAATGAAATTAAATACACTTGATCATTTATAATAAACATAATATAAGGAAATAATTTCATTATAAACTGCAATATATCTCAAGACAGGTTTATTTCCCAATACAACAAATTTGAGGATGTCAAAACACACACGCACGCACGCACGCACGCACGCACGCACGCACGCACGCACGCACGCACGCACGCACGCATTTGAATACCATAAACACAAGTATGACTGACATCATGTCTCCTGAAAATTGGCTTAAGAAACGGGACTACTCCAACTATACCATACCCCTCATCCATATTCACCGGCTATACTGAAGTGTGTGAGATGACTTTCGATAATGCAAACACTGCTTGAAAACATTGCAAATGTATCTCATTGAATAAACATATGCATAACCACACAGTTGACCTGTATTTGTTTTTGGGGAATCAGCCTTTCTGGCATTGGGGGCAAAACTTAAAAGTGCAGGTATGATGGGCCACCAGAAATCTTTTCCATGCATACTTTAATGAACTGTCCTCATAAACCCTCATTGTAAGGAGTTCTAGTCCTAATCTAGGTACGCAGGTTTTATTTATGGGTATGAATAATTAACTATCTATTAGAATATCCCTCACTCATGCGTTGATGGAGGTACACATTAATATTTCAATATATTAGTGAGACCTGGACTTACAAGTATTCTGTCTATATCATTTAAAGTCCATTTTTCTTGACAGGTCAGCCTCATGTCTCTTTAAAACATGCATTTGAATGACCAAGAACATTAGTGAAATGTGGCTTTACATGACATCCACTTCATTTCTACGCCAACCTTTAATTTATGGCGTTTTGCTGACCACGAGGTTGTGGGAGAACCACTCAACTTTACGAGCCGCCGGAGTGGCATCCAGTATTAGTCCAAATCATGGACTCTCAAATGACAAAACGGTGAAGATTATTGGGTTGTGTAAAATGTTTTGTTTATAATATTACCATACAAATGTTATAACTAATGTCCGAATATGGAAATTAATTTGTTTCAGAGCTTCCTGGTGCAATTTTCCAAACATGCACAGAAAGAATCTAGTAAAGGAATAAAATGAAAACAATTACATTTGGATATTCCATGTGTTCATAATTTAACATCTGTAATCAACCTGCATGTTGCAGACAAGTTTGTAATGTTTTTAAAGATCTTAAGTCACAGATTTTTCCAACGTTTTTGTTTGTGCAAAATTCACACAATGGTTCATATCATGGATATGACGAGATAATAACATGGGATCAGTGGCAGACTTTTGCGGAGGCCTGACTGCAGCTCATGTTCTAACACTGGAAAGAAAGTCGACGTAGTTTTATTTTATTTTCCAACCACCGTTGAAATACTACTGACTTATGTTTTTACAAATCTTAAAAACAGGGACGTGCAGTCAGGGTAGGCAAGTGAGGCAGTGCCACCCCCTGCTGGCCGTTCTCCGCATGCAATGAGTAAACAACAACAACAACAACTACAAAAACTTAATTATTACATTTAAAAAATAGTTAAATTCTATTGTCCGTGCTTAACATAGATTTTCTTTTCAATCCAATAATGATCAATTATTTAATCATTAAAAACAATTATTTACTGATTTTAACATGTATTGTTTGTTAGGAACTTCATACATACAGTTATTACCAGACACCTAAGTAATTTTATAATCAGGCCTTTCATAATATAAAATATATAGGGAGACAAAATCCTTTAACACAAACCAATGAACTTGACCTTATATTAAATATGATTTTGTTTTTCTTGCAATAACATTATTGAACAGTGTGGAATTGCGCAATAATAATTTTTCTTTTTTGAGACAATAAGGTTTGTATTTACTAGGGGTGCCAAGATTAGTGCATTCATTTTGAGTTAATTTAAAATTCCTTTAACTCCACAAATTTTTTAAACGCACAATTAATAACTGCTCCTTACTCGGAAAGCATGTACTGATTTCAGTCACAACGCAGCAGACATGTCCACGTCAAAATTTAGCAGTAATAAGAATGCATATATTTGTGGAGAATGGGGCCAAGTTGCATTATACAATTTAAAAAATGTGCAGAATTTCACAAATTATTTAGACAGCTCCTAATATGAAAAGAAAAATGCACCGAGCTGTCAGCAACGTCTTACAAATGCAATGATGCCCTCTAGTGGCAGAAAATTACCTCAACACAAATCAATATCACACTCATTTTTTTACAGTACAGTATATCTTTTTAATTTAACTAAATTTTATGAATTACCGGTATTATGAAATTACTGTTGCAGATGCAGCCATATTTCTATTAGTTTAACATGTTTTCCCACTTTTATGTTAATAAGAGTATGAAAACTTAAAAAAAATATTTTATTGTACATTTTTTTGGTACATTTAGAACAGATATAAAATGTGCGATTAATCGCGAGTTAACCATTGAATTCATGTGATTAATTACAATTAAATATTGTAACCGCTTGGCACCTCTAGTATTTTCCTTTTTACAAGTTTTCCTCAGAAGCTGTCAGCTGACTGCTGTGACGTAGCTTTAACTTGTAGAAATACAAACTTTATTGTCTTGAAAAATAAAAATAACTTATTTGTGTGGAATTTATTTAAACATAATTAATAGTGTTGAAAACAAAAATAAATGGATTTTTTTAAACATGTTTCAATGAAGGTAAACATTGAAATATGGGTTCATCTTCTATTTTGGGTTCATCTATATTTTTATATCTGACTCCATAAGAGTAGTGCCTCACCAGTCATGAACCTCACCGCAAGTCACTGATTAAAATGTATCAAATGTTAAAATAGCTTGCTTATAATTGAGATACAATGTGCTCCCCTCTTAACCATCACCAGCAGGCGTACTCTATAGACCACCCCCCACTCCCTCCTATTTATAAGACGGCGATACAATTATATTATTTACAAAGTATTTCAGTATTCGTTTCATATCCCCACAAGAAGCAATGTACAGTAATATATGAAGGGGAAAAAAAGCATCTTTCATTATATGTGAATCGTACCGTATATGTCAGAGTTGTTTTGATGTGTTGTCTATACTGACTGCGTGTATTTACACATGCCAGAAAGTGCATAATTAGTAGTAGTAGTGGGTGAAGTCGATTTTCAAGTCTTTTGTGTGAGTGTGACGGTTGTGTGGAATGTGCAAGAAGCGTATGTGTTTGTCTTCAATCACGTGTGCGTGATGGCAGCTGCTGTCACCCAAGAGAGCTGACTGTAGTTAAAGACAGTAAAAATGTGTGTAACAATCTCACTGTCACTTCCTTTTCTGTTATTTCATTTCTCCCTAATGGGCTTTGCTTTGTTGTCAGCGAGTGAGTCGACTGCCTCCCTTTTGGCTTTCTTTTTCTCCCACTTTTCCCTCCATCCTCATTTTCTCCCTCTCGACACATTGCAGGTTGCCTTTGGAGAGCTGCAGCCGTAATAATTTGGTCAAACAAGCAGACAGGTATAATGTGTGTTTATTTGTGAGCTTGGCGTGTGTGTCCGTTCTTTATGCACATGCCACGCGTACTTTTTGTCTTCATCTTTTGTGGCTACTTTACCCACCTGGAACACCCATCAAAGTCTTCCCCATTAAAAAGCCTTTTGCGGCACAGTATTAGCCCCTGTTATAAGGGCAATCTATCTGCGCTCAAACTAAAGGCGAAGAAGGCGGCGGGGGGGTTTGGCTTTGGAGTGGTGGGGGATACTCCTGTCAGCTCAGTGAACATTTGCTGTCCCGGAGTGCTTGTAGCCTCAGCAGGTGAGCTGACCCACCAAGACCCATCGACCCCCTGCTTCTCTCTCTCTCTCTCTGAGGACTAAAAGAGCACACACACAATATATCTATATGCATGCATGAATCTCTGTTCTCAGAGGGGGGGGGGGGTGAATACTTTTAGACAATAGCTGTTTAAGCTATATTATTTAGGGTCCAGTTACTGTAGTTAGCTTATTCATTCCCAGCCATTTCCATTGAAGCAACCCCTTTTGCTCCCGGCCGTTTTACTAGATTTTGACAAATTTTGCAAGAATATTGTGTTCTATTGCTATGAAAACATGGAACCTACCAAAAGAAAGATTAGAGTCTCTTCTTTCATCAGGAAAAAAAGTATATCTGTTTCCGTTTTGCAGCAATTAACATTAGAATATAGCTACATTTAATTATTATTTACATTCCTGTTGAACACTGGCAAAAACAGCTTGTTGCAACATGGCCCTGTCTGATCTCTTATACTCTGCTGCCACCTGCTGGCCGTTTCTTGTAATAACTACCATTGCTTTAAACAACCTCTTCGTGTCAGAAGCTGCATCAAAGCCTTCTGTTTGCTCTAAAAAAAAACCAACATAAAAAAATAAGTTTTTGGGAGTGAAGGGCAAAGTATTAAAAAAAACGTATTTACATGTTTTTGGGGTTGAATAAGTTAATAAGAGAACACTGTTACAGTACCAGCATCTTTTTAAGTAGACTATGCTCTTTTTTGGCAGACTTTTTAGTTTGATAATTTCTGGAAGCGTCTGGAAGTGGAACTGCCACTGTGGAGTAAAAATGTTTGACTGGCAAATATATTCAAACGTATTTGCAAATAACGTTAAAAGTTGAAGAAAACATTTTCAAATACGTGCTGTCAAAGTTAAAGCGTTAACTCATTGATTAATCACAAAAAAAGGATCGCATTAATCATGTATTAACGCAGATTAATCACACTAATAATTTTGAACGCAGAAGATCCTTTAGTTTGACAGCGGATGGTTACGTTAAAGGTAGACCAGGTTGTGTTTGAGCAATAAACACAACTACATGCATTAAAGTAAAGTGTTTAATAAATGTTTGCATATGACATTTAGAATATTAGTTCATGTCAAACTGCTGGGGTAAATTTTTTTCATTTGAGATTATGCAAGTAATTAACTGATTAGAAAAAGAGGAGGATGAGAGTGTGCAGTGGATCAGAAAATGTTGAAGACGTCAAAATAATTAAATCATAGCAGGTGCTCTTCAAATTTGGTGGGCAAAAAATGTATAAAAAGTATTTTTAATTAAGTAATTAATCGTGATTCAATACATTTCTCAAATGTGATTAATCTGATTAAACAATGTAATCTTGTAACAGCTCCAGCTTAAAGATGCTCGAACATATTTGCAAGTATGTTCGAACATACATGACATACATGTAGGCTAACTTCTAAAAACTTGCCAAAGGGTATTGACGAAAGAAAAAAAAAGAAAAAAAATGCTTAAAATAAAATCGTACATCGTACCATTACTTCTGAAAACTAAGTAAGTAAACATTGTTTTTCGTAATTTTTGAACGGCATGATTTCTGTTCAGAATTCTTTCCCAAAATGCCACTGCCAATAACCCGTGGCATTATAGGCAAAAATGCCAAATGGAATTCATGCTCAGCATACATAATTACAAATCATAAAAATTCCGATACATTTTTTTTACGCACTTATTACTTATTGGTACAACGTGCGGCAAAAGCTAAAAAAATTTTTAGCCTACAAGTTTGTTCAACCCTATTTGCTAGTACATTTACATGTATTGGAACAAACATATGTGCAATTACAGTACGTTACATTTTTGCAAGTACCGGTATGTTCGAACATATAATCTACTTACAAATACATTTACGTACTTGCAAACACGTTGCCAGTCAAAAATGATTACTCCACATTGGTAGTTCCGTACTTCCATAATTATAGAAGTTAATCCAACACGAACAATATACAATAGATAAATAGCCATTACAATGGTATTGTACTGATTACAGACACGTATCTGATTGCTGCTTTGTGGAGTTCAAGATTTGTCACGACTCGTCATAAACATACACCAAAGACATTGACAAATGCATACATCATGTCAGTGCATATTCACCTGGACTGCCACCAAAGCATTTTTTCCCCCTTAAACTGCTTTATTTGTTCCAATGCACATACGTTATGCACATAAATCAAAATGCTGGGCTCTAAAACTCAACTTCCTTCTTATTTAGCGCTTTTTTTTTTCCTCATGAACTTTTATTAGGGCAGTCTTTACTGTCCCCGATCAAAAGGAGATTTGGAGGGAATGGGAGCGAAAACAAGATAGGATGGGGCGGGGTGAGCGGAGTCAGAGAGAGAGGTGGGGGTGAGAGATGGATGTAAATGCAGAATAATGTTCACGGAGTGAATTTGCATGGTCAAATGTCAAAAAAATGAAGCTTTCCCCTGAGCCTTGTCAGGGGGAAAAAACATAAGTGGTGCGCTCCAGCATGGGCATGCCATTAGTGGTTAGTTCTGCCTGTCATCAGTCACTGAAGAGAAGAAATTGCTGTCATTATCTCCAAAAAATGGACTGGGAATGATGGATACACCCCCTCCTCTCAAACAGACACAAGACAGACACACCTGTGCGTGTGTGTGTGTCTGTGTGTGTGCGTGTATAATGAGAAAAAATGGTATTGTTAGCCAAAGGATACATATTTCTGATGGTTTCCAATTGATTGACGATTTTTAATTTTCTTATATCATTTGTCCTGGGGCTATTTGTTGAAGAATATAATACTGTAATAGTCATTCAAAAAAAAAAAGAAAAAAAAAGTACAATCCAAATGATTCTATAATGCTTCATGACAAATCACAGTAAACAATTTCATTTTGACTTCAGCGTTGAATGTGGCTCATGATAAACAGATTTTGATATGCTTACTCATGCAAAACTGTTCCTTCACAGGAAGGAGGCTCTTGCAAGAAATTATTATAAAATGTGTCTAAAGACCATAAAATCTGGAGTAGCAAGGACAATTAGCTATTACATTCCCTGCTTCAGATAGCAGCACATTGTTTCTTAAAGATACAAATTTAAAAAAAGCTCTTCACAGTTACATTGCAGGACACTGATACCATTCTACTACTCTTGAAAATATGTCAGTATTTTCATATGCTTACAACCACTGACATGCATAAATGCATAAAAGTAAACTTTCTCCCGCGCAACCACTTTAATTTGTCATTGAAATGATTGTTCCTGCCATTCAAGAACGCAATTTCCATAGACCTAAACCTAAAACTGAGCTACGTATTGCGCAGAGAAGTCCATGAATTTTAACACAGGGCATATTTGGAGAATCCTGCCACCAGACAATGAGCAGCAGAGATAGAAGAGAGAGAGAGAAGACCGCCGAGCGAGGGATCAGAATGGCAGCTAATGTCATGAATAATATCTCAAGTGTAAATCCAGCCAATTGAACCCAGGGCTGCCTTCTCCCTCCAGCTAGGCTAAATGAGTTTCCATGGGAATGTGGATGAAAGGAGTGCAGACGTCTAGGTCAGACATATTGCAGAGGAAGAGGCATGGAGACTGCGAGTATGAAATAGAGTCCTCGGGGTCTGGTTTGGAGAGATTTGCACTTGTGCTAAGCCACATCAGATGTGAGTGGAGGGTCTAACAACCTTAGACTTGAGCATCAAGGTACGCGTGTAGGTCTGTTGTTGAGCTGTGTAAGCGCTGAGGACAGAATGTGCCCCAGAACAGGTGATGACATTTCATACAATTCATGCCAACTTGCAGCATATTGTTGGTGTAGTGGTGCGGCATATCGTATAAGAAAGACACGCCTTCCGAGTTCCGACACAAAGAGCTGAATCATGTGCAACAAGAAAATGCCATTTCTGTAAAAAGGCTAAATGAAAACTAGGGAATGATTTGGAATGATATTGAATGGCATGGAATGTTGCAGAATGACCTGGAAAGAGCTGAAAAGTTGAAAGTTAGAACGGTTTGAATAAATGAAGAAATGATAGCAGAGAAACCAAAAAGGGGTAGGGTGGGAAGAATCAAGTAGGGAACGGACTAATCATCCTTAAAGTGAAATGAAACAGTTGAATGTTTTAAATGTCACTTTGAAATGATATAAATGTGAAATGTTGAATCTGCCAATAGGGGATGAAATTAGGGTGCAAAATCGGGAATTGTGGGTAGGGCGTAAATATTTTTAATACAAAAAAAAAAAAAGAAACCTAGAATGGCATGAATATTTGGAATATTTTAAAATTGGAATGACAAGAATCGGATGAATTATGTGGAAGTAGCTAGATGCCCAAAAAATGGGTAGAATAATATTAATAAGTATAAAAATAACAAATCACACAATTATTCATGGAATAATTGTGTGATTTGTTATGCCTCAGTGTTGCCTTAAGCTTAACTAAAACCACACAAAGCAATCCAAATTACTTTGAAAGCTGTTGTGACCAAGTTCGCCGTGACACATTTAGGCTGCACATTACCTTGACACAGTCAGGGTACAGAAATTAGCCGCTGTCTAAATTATTAAAATAGCAAGGGACATTTCATGCGACTGGGCATAACGATACTCCCCCAATCCCGCTGTTGTAATTGTCCACTTTAACTAGTTCCTCCGAGCCTTCAACATCAGTCAATGTAAAATAGTAGTTTGCAGATTTCTTTTCTCCCATTAGGGATGAGGAACGAGGCCGAGCTGTCCACCGAGGCCAGCTCATTTATTATAATGACCTGCCAGGCCCAAGCATGAACATGTTAAAGGTATAGGAGAGCAGGACCTGACAGGTGCACACAACCTTGTCAGATCGCTGTTGGTCTCGTTAGAACATACAGTTCCTCTCCTCAGAAATGACCGACAGGCTGATTGCTTGTCACATTGTGTCTCCTCTATAAGTCAAATTGCCAGTAACATAAATATGGCTACACAAATGCTATGCAAATTGCATTGCTAGTTGGACATTTTTTTTCTATTCAGCTTCATGCTTAAAAAATATTGATGCTTTAATGCTCGCTGTCCTGCCTAAGAGCTGATGGGTCCAGTTTTATGCTAAGTGTATATTAAACAAATTTTTTTTGATCATCAGCATTAGCTGTAGTGCAGTTATGTAATTATTACATTAAACTTGTGTCAGAATTAGTGGTAATTTTAAGTTAATTTAAAGTTCCTTTAACACCACCATTTTTTTTAATGTGCGATTAATGACCCTCCCAGATGGGGGAATTCCAGTCGCAACGCAGCAGACACATCCACATCAAAATTGATCAGCAATAAATTTGATAATAATGCATATATTTGTGGAGACTGGGGTCAAGTTGTATTTTACAATTTAAAAAATGTGCAGAATTTCACAAGTTACTACATGTTAAAGATTAGATAGCTCTTAATATGAAAAGAACAATGCACTGAGCTGTCAGCAATGTCTTACAAATGCAATTATGCCATCTAGTGGCAGAAAAATGACCTCAACACAAATCACTATCACACTTAGTACATCTTTTTAATTTAAATTTTAAGTTATTCTGAAATTATTGTATCAAAGACAAAAAGATGTAGCCATATTTTTATTAGTTTAACATTTCCCCCCCTTGATTATTTTTCATGTACAATTAACTCATTCACTGCCATTGACGGCTATAGATGTCAAAAATTCATTTAAACTATTTTATTTTAACTCCCCCCCCCCCCCACGTTTGCTAACAAGAGTATGAAAAGCTAAAAAAAAAAAAAGATTGTAAATTTAGAACAGATATAAAATTTGTGATTAATCGTTAGTTAACTAGTGAAGTCATCTGATAATTACAATTTAAAAAAATTAATCGCCTGACGGGCCTAATTTAAATAAAATTTTAAAAATAAGGGGTGTTTAATCGTAATTAATCGCATGATAATTTTATATCTGTTATAAATGTATAATAAAAAAATTCTAGGTTTTCATAAAAATGAAATGAAATGAAAAAAATGTTAAATTAATAGAAATAGTTCACATGAATTTTTTACATCTATAGTCGTCAATGGCTTTAAAAATAATTTTTTTCAACTTGCTGTTGATTGAAGATGACATCATCTGTGCTGAGGAAGTGGGTAGAGACCAATCATGGCTCAGTTTGCTGACCAAACAGCTGAGCCCTATTCTTCAGCACAGGTGATGTCATCTTCAATCGACAGCAAGTGGAAAAAATATATTTTTAAAGCCATTGACGACTATAGATGTAAGAAATTCATGTGAACTATTTATATTAGTTTAACATTTTTTTCATTTCATTTCACTTTTTATGAAAACCTAGATTTTTTTAATTATACATTTATAACAGATATAAAGTATAAAAAAATAGTTTTTAATTGTGCATGAAAAATAATGATTTCTCAAATTAATTTTAGTCCAAATATTAACTTTTTACTGCTGAAAATGACTCAATGAGTAAAGTATCCGTTTATCATTCATCAACACAACCATCTATTTTCTACCACTTATCCTGTTCATGGTCATAGGTGTTGTGGATTCTATCACAGCTGATGTCGGGTGAGAGGCGAGGTGCACTCTGGACTAAGCGCCAGTCAATCACAGGGCCCCTTTAGCTTCCAAACAGACAAATGTAGGTCTCCCATTTCTGCATAATGTGGCACGGCCTTTACCGTCACCATTAATGCCAAGACACTCTTATCAGTTTTAGCCATGTAAAACATACTCCCATATACGAGAACACTTTGATTTTATTTATTTCATTTTTCGCCCCTTGAACCAACACCCACACTGGGCTCTGTTTAATCCTCCAGACGCAGAGAGAGCAATATCTATTTTCATCAGCTCCTGATAGGATCTCTTTAGGATTTAAAGAGGGGCCTCAGCATGCTGCGCCCAACAGCTCAGCTGTGATCTTGGGCTTCGGGGAGTTCCCATTATGCGTTAGCATCCCCTAGATCGAAGAAACCCAGTTCTGGATAGTGGATTTTTAATCCTCCGATGGCCTGTGTTGGGAGATGGAGTTATTTGGGGCTCTTTGATTAGACTTCCAGCTGCACTTTGATTAAGAGAACTTTTCAAGATCAAGATGCTTGGCTGCAATGTTGAGATGGAGGAAGGGGGATGAAGGTGCTATGAACGTGGACAAATCTGAAGATGGTCTCTTTTGTTGTTGGTTCGACTCATGTGGAGATAAACTGAGACTGTCCTGTCATTGGTGGCTTGAGGGTGGTGCGACTCAGATCCAGTGTTGATTGTTTGGAAAACAAACCTTTAAGGCTGACAAAAGCTTTCTAAAATCGGATTATTTACGTATATAGGGTACATTTGTCAATTCAAAGTAGTGGCCAGCCCAGCTTTGATTCGAGGGCTAAGTATGTCCTGATAACTAAGGTGTTGACGCTTTGCCCTCAGAGATACATTTCTGTTCCCTTGGCTCAGTTCGATTCACTGATAAAAGATTATCTCGGTAGCATTTTGTGGCCTAGCTGGCCCCCTCGTTTGTTATCTATTCGTTACTTGACAGCAGTTCAGTCTGTAATCGACTTATTGGATTCATTTTAATTTTGCATTTAAGTGTACTACAAAAGCATTTTGCTCTGATTACTGTTTATTAACCAGATTGGTGATTGGTGGTTATTCCATACTTCGTATTCACATAGTGATTAAAATAAAGGAGGATTAATGTTGTACTATGTTACCGTTTTTACATTGTTTTCCAAAGTACAAACAGATATTGCAAATGTTTTATTTTGATTAAACACAGAAGATAATTAGTCTTCTTTCATGAAGTACTACAGATATCAGTGAACAATTACTGTTGAAATTCTAAAATCAGAGGATTTGGACAATTTAAATTAGAAAATGGCTACAAACGATTACTCGATTATTAAGTCATTCACTCCCAGCCACGTTCACTGAAGCAATCCCCTTCGCTCCCAGCTCTTTTACTGGATTTTGACAGATTTTGCAAAGCCCACAGAATATTGTGTTAAATTGCTATAAAAACCTGGAACCTACCAAAAGAAGGATTAGAGTCTCTTCTTTCATCAGAAAAAAAGTATATCTGTATATGATTCTGTTTTGCAGCAATTAGCATTAGAATATAGCAACATTTTATCATCATTCAAAAACCTGTTGAAAACAAAAGGAGCTTGTTTGCAACATGGCCCTGGTTGATCTATTAAAAGCTGCTGCCACCTGCTGGCCTTTTTTGTAATAACTACAGTTGCTTTAAGCGACCTTTTCAGGTCAGAGGCTGAATCAAAGCCTTCTGTGTGCTCTAGCATAAATAAAACCCATAAAAACTGAATAAATACTCTTTTGGGACCATGGCAATATTTAAAATAGAGCGTTTTCTTTTTATACGGGAGCAAATGAGTTAAAATCGTTGTCAACTAATTTGATAATTGATTAGTTGTCAATAAAGAGATTAATTTGGACAGCTGCACATTGTGGAATTATGTTTCTCAGGAAATCATAATCGGCTCACTATTGCAATATTGTATTCATTGTTTCTTGACAATGCTCAACGCACCTGTGCTCAGAGATACGTTTGTTGGTCTGTACAAGCAGCAGAGCGCATCACCACCACTTCACTACGTCGAAGCATTTTGTAACCTTTGATTCACTTCCTCTCAGGAGTTTGTCAACTATATTTTTCACAAGTTCCTCAGTGAAGGGTGAACAGCATGTTTGTACATCAGTAAAGTTTGTCTGAAATGAGAAACATGTCACAGCCAATTAAAAGGCTGCGCCGGTGTCGCCTGACTCAAAGTGACAGACTCCAGACCGGGTAAACAAAAATAAGAGCATCCAAACATCCCAAAGTAGCTCAGGCTTAATGTGCCATATTTTTTTTAACCACTCACAGTTAGTGTCTTCTTGCTCCTGTGCTACTTTGATTTATGTGGTTAACTCTCTGGAGTGCTGACGAGCCTTTGATACTAGAAGGGCACAAAATAATATCTTTGCTTTGAAAAACAATTTCAGGGAGATGGGATCAGTATAAATAGGCCTTTTATGTGCACCAGGGGCAGATGTGAATCTGATGGGAACTTTTGATAGGCTTCTTTAAATGGCAATGCAAAATTGATGAGTGGAGGGGCTCAGGCACTTGTCGCGTGGATGGAGATGTGACTGCATAAGGACATCAAGGCTTGACACACACAAACACACGCACACACGCACACACGTACAAACGACTTTGCAGATGCATGCAAATGCGGACAGCACACAAAATCATACCCATATGTGCATAGCCACATACGCAAGCACGCATGCACGGAAGCACACAGCCTTTATTCCCCCCCCCCCCCACCCGCCTAAGACTTAATCGAGATATGACTGAAGATGGTCTGCTTCCTTTCTCTCTCCACCTCCTCCCTCCATCCGTCCTTCAACAAGAGCACGCTATCCTTGCTATCTGTTATCAGCAGACTGCGCTGCTCTCCACCTTGTCCCCTCCCGAATCCACCGCCACCTCATCCAATCTTGATGGCTATTGGGGAATGTAAGAGAAGAATTTCCTGATAAAGCTGTCTAATGAACATACAAGAACTTTGGTAAGTTAAGCATCAAAACATCGAAGGCTGTTTGAACTTTGACTCCCCCTGCATTAGCGCCGAGTCCTTATCAGGACACTCGAGTGGAGAGATTAGCCACTTCCTAATGAAGTGGTGAAATCGTAAAGGTCTTACTCCAAGGCAGAGTGGATTGCTTCCAACATTTTTCACTCTGTTATCTCTCATACCCAGATTGCCAACGCTCTTGGAAGAAAAAAAAAAGGTGAGGACTTTCTCCTGTTAGATTTCCGGTCACACACAAAAATATGACATCGGATCCTGCACAAACTTAAACAAACTATTGCATCTATTGCACTTCCAATAGTTTAAACCGTACGTTTTTATTTTTTGATCCGAAATATTTGTTAGCAGCTTTGATGCTTTATATACCATAAATGATCCCCTGTGCGTTCGTCAATCGAGATGCTCGTGTAGACTAGGGATAGACCGATTATCGGCCGGTCCGATTATCGGTGCCAATATTTGTCATTTTGAAAAATATCAACATCGGCCTTTTTACGAAACTTGAAGGCCGATACAGCTGGTATCTCACTGAGCGGTAAATGCTTGCAAACGTAGCAACAATTTTGAATGGGATTGCTGACTCTTGCAAGGTTGAAAGCCGCATGTATTACTTGTAGCAATAGTAGTAGTAGCAGTAGTAGTAGTAGTCGTAGTAGTACTTATAGAAGCAGTAGTAGGTCATCAGGTCAGTTCCGGGTCACTGATTTTAGGGCAGTTCAGTGGTACCGTCACTTGCCTCCGTTGCAGGTTGGCGGGGGTTCGCTTCCCCGCCTGGGAGACAGTGTTTGTATGTGTGCGTGTTTGTGTGAGTGAATGCAAAAAAATATATAAAACATTTCTGGGTGACTTCCTGTTGAAATTAGGTCACTTACTGTTGAAATCAGGTCACTTCAGGGTCACTTCCTGATGAAATCAGGACATCAAGTCACTTCCTGTTGATTTTTGGTCACTTCCATGCCACTTCCTGTTGAAATTAGGTCACTTCTGGGGCACTTCCTGTTTAAATCAGGCCACTTCCGGGTCACTTCCTGTTGAAATCGGGTCACTTTCTATTGACTTTAGGCCACTTCCGGGTCACTTCCTCTTGAAATCAGGAATTTTCATCAGGATTTGTAAGATGTTCAGTGTTCACAGACACTGTTAACTTGTCGAAAATAAATTGTTCCGACAATTTTTGACTGTCTGCAAAGATCTTTTGAAACTTTTTAGGAACCCCGAGGAAAACCCAGCTACATTCGCATGCATTTGTTGCTCAGTGAGATACAGATAACTTTTCATTCATGTCTTATTTAAAACTGGGAACTCCCTTCAAGTTTTATTTAAATTTGTTTTGAAATTTATAATTTTATTTTAATTTATTTATGGTAGAGATATTTAGGAAGCTATTTACTTGCTTAGTTTTTTTTGAATTATCTTAACACATTTCGATGACCCTGACAGCTCCCTGAAATTTTATTTTTTTTTTTAAACAAAGCTGTCTTTTCATTTCAACAAAGTACATTTTTTAAAATGTTGCTAATATTTTCTTCCTTACTGCAAATGAATATCGGTTTGAAATATCGGTTATCGGCTTCCTTGACTACTAATAATTGGTATCGGTATCGGCCTTGAACCCCCCCCCCCCACATCAGTCTATCACTAGTGTAGACGACTTATAAATCATACATGTCTCCTCTTCCAAACCCGACGAAGTCAGACACACATTGCATATTCAAAACATCCATTAAAACCCCATCACTTATTCTCTTGTTCCTTTTCTACCCGTATCAGTACATAAAGACTTTTCATCAGATGTCGTCATACAAACAGAAGTGATTGTGATTATGCAAATTGACAGATTATGGGAGGGTGATGATCTGTCTGCATAATGAATGTGTTTTTTGTTTAACGGTCATCAGGTTTACCACCGCTTACATCTGTACCCTTGTTGATGGACATGAGGGTGAAGTGATGATATCCTTGGCTCATCTGCTTGCCTCATTAATACCGCATTCAGTTTTAATCCTAACAGACGGGCCACTGTGGGGTAGCTTACCGGCACTTTTTTTCTTCGTTTGTAGCCACACGTAAACTAACAGAACATTGATTATTTTGGCAGGTGTGATGAGCGTGCAAAGTTTCATGTTTTCATTTGTGTTACTTAAGATCATCAAAATCAGTCTTATGTATCTTGGCAAACAGCGTGTCGCCACAGAAACAGCATTCGGTGAAATAAAAAGATTTACTTTGCATCTTGGTTTATGTTTAGACGAAACACCCACACATTTCAAGTCAATCGGATACAATCTTTAGGAGTTCTTTGAAATGTGAGCTCTGTATTAGGCCTAAAATGGGGCTAAATTTGAAAGAAAATTCAAAATGGTGGACTTTGTATTAGGTTTGGCATATGGCTCCAAGAGACCTTTTTTGTAGGTCGTGGACTGTTAAATATGCCTCAAAATTCTTGTAGATCTTGATGCAATATATTGTTCAGTTATGGTTGTGTCATTAAAATGCAAACAATGCGTTGCCACTGCAACAGTATTGTAATTCTTCAAAAGGGCAAAAATGGGGCAGTCACTGCTCAGGCCCTATTAAGCAGATGTGTATTTGGAAATGTATTTATTGCATCTGTAGAGTGTAAATGTTGTAACATTTTGTTGTCTATAATAACATGACCATGTTTCAATTCTGAAGACCGTTCCACTTTTTTTTCCTTTCATTGCGATTTTCATCCTATTCTAAAAAAAAGAAAGAAAAAAAAATGAAGCAAGCATGTAGAGTTGAAAACCTTTTTAATGTACCATCCTACCTCCTCATCCTTTTTAGTATAATGTGGATTGCATCTGATGCATTATTCACAAATTAAGAGCCAGAAATTCCCGTTTCCACCTAAAATTGAGCTTTTTAAACAGACGGCGGAGCGAGACTACAAGAAGTGTTGTCAGTTTTGGCCAGTGTACAACATGCATCTCAATCCCTGTAATAGCACTCCTTATGCTGACACATGTTAATAATTGATTGTTAAGTGATAAGTCTCACTCAAGCATGAAGAAAAAGCCTGGGCCCGGAAATAAATCACAGAGTAATTCATAAGGTTGTGTTAGATTGGTGTGGTCGTCTCTCCGCCTTCTACATTATTCATCCTACAGCCTGATATTCGCAAGTCTTTAATGATATCTTTTCTCTTTGGATTTTTATTGGGATTTTTTTTTAATGTTCTCGTGCCATGCCATTTCATTGTTATATATTGAAATTTCCTTAAGCCATTATCCAATATCAGGAGGTGAACACATGAAGATTTTTATAGACCTTTCCCTCATATTCATTAGCTTTTTATGAGTGTCGAGTTGGTATGGAAGCTACTCATGAAATCCTCATTTGCCTCAAAGACGAGGACAGTGTAAGAGGAAAACAATTTTTTTTTTTTTTTTTTTGTGGCAGCAGAGGCTCTCTTTTACTCTCTCTAGAGACTTTAACAGATAGCCTTGCGAGAGGCTCCCATAAGGCAGAAACTGAGGACCCTTAAGTGTTTTATACGAATTCAATACGGCGGTTAAAAATACCAGAGGGAATATCACATTCATATCTCTGTCACTCGCCTCACTTAATACCGGGACGGTTGGTTGGGAGAGTGGAAAGGAAAGGAGAGGAGAGAGCAGGCTCATTTGGACTTCCCTCAGTCTTTGCTGAGGGGTTTAATGGTTAATTCTTGATGCAGCTGTTGGCCAACTCCTTATGACAGGGGCTCTCTACATAATGAAAGCAAACACAATTACATTAGCACCAGTTTAAGTCAGCAACTTACATGATGTGTTCACAGTAGTTTGCTTATCACATCCATCACTGTTCATGTATGGGGAACAATTTCATATTGTGTTACTGTGGAAGCTTCTTGATAAGATTGCCAGAATTTAGAGGAAAAAAAACACCTCAGGTTTTAATTTCAGTAGTGGGAAAATCTATGGTTAAAACACACACACACACACACGCACCCCCCACCACACACACACACACACACATATATATATATATATATATATATATATATATATATATATATATATATATATATATATATATATATATATGCACACATTAGGGATGTCAGGAGATTATTAATTGTAATTAATTTATACTTGTTAACATAAAAGTGGGAATTATTATTTTAAACTAACAGAAATATGGCAGCATTTTTTTTGTCATTGATTCAGTAATTTCAGAATAACTTATAAAATTCAGTTACAATTAAAAAGATGTAGTGTAAAAAATAATAATAATGTGATATTGGTTTGAGTTGAGGTCATTTTCAGCCACTAGATGGCATAATTGCATTTGTAAGACGTTGGTGACAGCTCAGTGCATTTTCCTTTTCATATTAAGAGCTATCTAATCTTTAACATGAAGTAACCTGTGAAATTCTGCACATTTTTAAAATTGTAAAATACAACTTGACCCCAGTCTCCACAAATATATGCATTATTATTAAATTTATTACTGCTAAATATCGACAGGCTTTCCAATTAAAGGGTGGTCATTGACGCGCGTTTAAAAAAATTTGGTCATTAAAGGAACTTTAAATTACCTCAAAATGAATGCACTAATTTTGACACCAATGCATTGTGTATGTTAATTGTATGGCACTGCATTTTTTTAAATACCACAATTGCACAAGTTCAGCAGAATATACTCACATCAGTAATAACCCATTTGGGAAAGTATTCCCATTATTCTTCCCGGCATTTTATTTAGTTGGCCGACAGACAAGTGCTTATGTGTGTGTTTTATCATGTATCTGCACCCTCTATGGCAATTAAACACAAAAAGAAATGTAATTGCTCTGCAAGCATTGTAGTCCGATTTGGCCAAATCAATTATATTAACCATCATCCCAAATCCTTCCATTGTGTAAGCAGAGTTACTCTTATCAGCAACCGGATCCTGACATTGAGGAGAAAATGAGCATTCCCATCTCTTCTTCAACAATCTAATCATGAAACAAAAGATGCTCTGCTCTTCTCCTTTCTTCCGCTCGCTTGCTTCTTTTTCTCCCAGCCAGTTTTCTCCTCGTCGCCCTCTTCTCTCAACTCTCCGCAGCTGCTTTTGGCTGCTCTCCAGTCTCACTTAAGCCCATTAGCTCTATTACTGAAATTATTTTCCTCCGCGGCTATGTCTTTGTGCACAGGGAGTGAATTTCACAGTTATCAGAAACTGTGGAGAATAGGGGGGGGGGGGGGGGATTACCGTGAGTCACTCCAGTGTGTGTGTGTGTGTGTGTGAGAGAGAGAGAGAGAGACAGCGGGACTATGCCAGTGAGTGAGTGAGTTTAAAATAAATTATGCTCCTTGGCTGCTCATGGTGGCTCCTTAATTAATGTTTCTCTATCCTGGAGGGACTCTGAAGCCAGAAGGAGGAGAGGCTCATGCATTGACCTCATTGTGCCATTTGAGGGCAGTGCAGTCACAGTATTTATGCTGCATTGTATTCAAGCGCATTCCTTGCAGTGATTTAATAAAGTGCAAGACACACGGAAAGACACATTTGCATTTGTTACCGTTTAAAAATAATATTTTTCAATTGTATATTGTATGATATGATTGGGCACGTGGTCAAATTAATCATCTAAGCACAATCTTCTTTACATAGTTGCATTCTAAAAAGGCATAATAATTAGACTTAAATCACACATTTATATTAGGATTTAGAAACAATTATTGTAAGTATTGTGACACCGTATTTGACATGACAGATTTGATTGGTATTTCTTTTGTTTATATAACAAAAGCCATTTTACAGTATACTTGACTTTTAACTTATTTACGATGACATATATTTGAATTTTTTTTTTTATTAATCCCGCCATTCCGGGCCACTTTAACTTGAGTAAAACAAAAACCAGGGACGAGGGGAGGCACAGCAATGTGCAATGTAATGACAGACCAGACTCCGAAATAACACGGTGCTTATCAACGGAATTACAACCAACATGCTCACAAAATCAACCTTTCTAACCCTTGTCACGTCTGTATGTGACCACACAAAAGACCATTTTTTGCTGTGGCAGCCGGCGCATGCACACGCTTCTTGATAATAGTTATTTGACTTTTATGCAACCGCGCTCAGGCTCTCTTTTGAATAAAGAGATGACAGTGTCGCCTCACTAAGTAGTGTTTTGCTAACCACCAAGAGAATCTGCGGTTTTGCGGATGTCGCCATCCCACTACGGCTTTCTTCTCTCTCGACCAAGTAACTGCCCTGCGGTTGCGCATTTGACACTCAATGCTCGAGTATTTGTAAAATTCATTGGTGGACAATTTCCCTTAGTTTTCAGAGTCGTTATTTTGTAATTATAACGATATGTATGCACCATATATAAACATGTAGTGTGATCAGTGTGAATCTTAAGCACCTGCAATGACTCCATGCTTACTTGACCATGACAACCTCACCCTGAGGCAGTATGAGTGTGCGTACTGAGATAGGTCTCGTGTGTATAATTGCATTCGTTTTGAACCTGCTGCCTTATGAAACCATCATTGTTGTAGCCGCCCTGTGCGTGTGTGAAAGAGCGTTTGTGTGTGTCTACCTGGATTCCAGGCTCCTCCGTGTCATTGTATTTGTTTTGAATATTAGCCCCCCACCCCCACCCCTCTTCTCTCTCCTTTCACCGATCCGCTGCTTGTTTCCTGTGACAGGGGAAGTGGCAGCTCTTGGTAACCCTTGACCCCTTGCTGGTCACTTAGGCAGATATGCAGGACATTGAGGACTTTGTCAGAGGGCAACAAGGACTCGGCAAGGCCAGTGCTAATCAGGTGGAGGTGAAAAACAAAGAAGGAAGAAGGGATTGTTTGTTTTTGCTACTTCAGATGGTAATGGCTTTATTTGTGTCCTAGTTTTATTCAATGAGGGTAGTAATTAACACTAAACACAAGTCAAATGGTAGCTGTTGTCTTAGACTAACAACTACTGATTAGAGGATGAAATATTTAGTGTTTTCCCGTCAACTCATTTGACGTTTTCCCCATTCACAGTGCTTTAAGATGTTGTTTAGGAAATAATACAAATAGCAAACTAATAAAGAGAGCCGTAGATGAAATACAGTGATTCATCTTGAGACTGTTTCTGATTCTTATTGTTACTGTAAAATCTTAGGAATAAAACTCATTTTTGGGGAGGAAATAGTATCCAAAATTGAGGGGGAGGGGAAGGGGGTATTATACAGGGGATTAATAAGAATTTTATTCATCACTAATTTAAAATCTCTGATATATAGTGCATTTCTTCCACAACATAACTCAATGTGCTTTACATAGTGTCATTAAAAGTACATTTAAAGGGATACTCATTGATCCATTTTCAGCAACAAAAAGTTGATATTTTGTCCAGAATGAATTTGGTAACTTTTTTTTCACACCTGCTGTCGACTGAAGATGACATAACATGTGCTGAGGAAGTAGGTAACGACCAATCATGGCTCAGTTTGCTGACCAAACCCAGAAAACAAGTGACACATGTTTGGCCGTTTTTTTTTGTTTTTTTTTTCCAGTTTGAAGTTTAATGTAGCCATGGTTGGTTATCTACTTTCTCAGCACAGGAGATGTCATCTTCAGTTGATAGCAAGTGGAAAAATTAGTTTTTAAAATTATTAATTGCACAAGAAAAATAATAAAGTTATCAAATTAATTCTGGACAAAATATTAACTTTTTACTGCTGAAAATGGCTCAATGAGTCAATTAATAGCAGTTACAGAGTTAAAAAGATTGAAAAACAAAGTAAGGAAATAAAAATATGGCTTACTAAAATTACTAAAAACATGTAGTGTAAAAACCTGATTTTCAAAAAACATGATTTTAAAAACACTTTCACAGATCTTAATCATAAGTATGGAAAATTACATTTTAATCTGGATTTAAAAACATTTACACTTTATTGGTTAGTTTTGAATCTTTATTCATTCATATTATTGATCATGAAGGATACCAGCAGCTTGGCGACGTTTTATGTGGGTGTTGTCAATTTCTAAAGTCGACCTATTTAAGAGTAGACCGTCACATGATTACAGTGGGAGTCAAAGGGATCCGCCAGGATAGCTGAGGAGAGGGAGGGAGAGAGAAAGAGAGAGAGAGAGAGAAATGCTCTTAAGGGTGATTTTGAGGGGCGTTTTATCCACGGGTGCATTATATTTGCGGGATTTTAGGGTATTTAAAAATATATATAGATTACAGTACTTCAATTTTGACCTGGAAGGCATAGTTTCAAGATACAAACAACATCTATTATTGATTCAGTTTTTAACGCACCTTCTTCAGTGATTTAACAAATTCTGACTGGGTCCATTGGGGGGGGGTGGGGGGTGGGGGGGTTTCAAGGGATTTTATGATTATCATTTTTTTATATTACCATATTTGATTAAAAAAAGATTAGCGGAATGTTCCTAAATTTTGACCTGACATGCAAAGTTTCAAAGATACAAATGAATTTTAATTTTTCAACGCACGTTAGGTGATTTGACAAATTCTGACTGTGTCCATCAAACGTCTTTCAAAAATCCAAACAAATATTTTTGCCTTAATCACACAGCTAAACTGGTAATAAACCATGTTCTTTTCAGGTGAATTCTGTACAATTAGTGGAAATGAGATTTATTGAGAGCAACAAGCCAGACTGCACTCCTGCCAGGCAGCATGACTCTCTCGATCCAGAGTATTGGGAACACATGCTATTGAGCTGCGTGGCTCGCTTGACAGAGAAGGCCTGGTTCAATTACATCAATTGCTTGATGACTGAGGAGAGAGCAGCGGGGCCACGAATGCTAGTTTGTGATAAGAGCTGTACTGTCGCCATCATTATGCAAGGCTGACAGTAACCTAGAAAACCAGGGAAATTGCGCACAATACCAAGCACGTGTTTCTTGTTTCTTTTGGGGGAGAAGAATGAGTCCAAGAAGGTAATGATGTACACAATGTGAGGCTGACCAAAGCCCCATGACACAAACCACCGTACTGCCGTGGGGTGGGCGGTGCGGTTATGCCAGTGGATGTTTCTTTCTTCCTGTGTAAGCCGCACGAGTTTAATTCTGTCCTCGGAGGATAAAAATGGAAGCATGATCCGAATAATCACTACGTTGGGGTTTTATTGTTTTCAACCCATATGATTTGGGATAAACTTGTTGACATACTGTCATAACTTAGCATAATGTTTTTTTTTATGGACTTATTTTTATCTGTTTCATATATAGATAGATAGAAACTGTACGGAAACTTTTGAAACATGACTGTTTGATGGTCTTATTTGATTTGATCAATACAAGATGCGCATCTTCTGATGCATTTTACAGATACCACATATTGTGTAAAGTATGGATTGTTTTTGTCCCAGAACAAAGTGCATTTTTCTTCTATTCTTTCGTTGCCAGACGAAGACGCTACACTGTGACATTCCGTATTATTTATGGTATGCTTTGAATTGACTCCTCAGTCCAATGAACTGCAGTTGGCTAGTTAGCTGGGAGCATTCTGTTTGTGTCAACAGCTCCCTTTGTGTATCTGGAGTGATTTATTATGTAAAAGAGGGGCGGGCGGGGGGTGGAGGAGCAGAGAGGGTGACACTGACCTTCCTTTAATTAACACTGATGGAGACCAAGGTGAGCGGCAAGATGATGAAGATGGATCTTCCCACATAAATCATCCTTCCTTCAGGCTTGTGTGTGCGTGTGTACGTGAGTGTACTTTTGTGTAGAATGTGTGTTGGCGTCATCACCAGTAGAAATAACCTTGTGGAGCACAGGTTAAATGAACATTTGCGTAGGTGCAGAACCTCCATTATTTACCCCTGTTGGCGTTCCGTTTGTAGTTTGTTACTCAAAGGCTTAATTGATTAATCTTTCCGAACTCAATTTGTAAATGTTTCAATATATGTAATGTACTTTACCGGGTCCTTTAATAAGAAAATGGACATTTGTTCAACATTGCTAACAAACAGCTTGAAGCAAATTGCAACGCCAAGACAGTATTGCAGTCTAGGATGATTTGTTGTGATTGCTTGCACCGCAGGCCTTCATATGGGAGGAACAATCAAAATTTCAATTATTTACTTCAACTATTTTAACCACCTTAAAATGGTTGGTGGGGAAATAAAGCGCATGCTAATGAAATGCTCAAGTTGGTCATCAATCATGCCAGAACATTTGCTCAGGTATATTTGGAAATCTAATAATATCCCATCTTTTGTGAAACGACACTTCTGACATTCTGATTAAGATAAGCCGATGTGTAATTTATTCAAATAATATTTAAATCCTGCATGACTTCAAAGACAAATTCTGGCCTTGTGTTGCGCTACCATCTGTATGTCATATATGTGATTTTCTCATAGTAATATGGCCTTCAATCTGTGACTAATTGACATATTCCCCAGATATCTCTAGGGTCCAAATCATAGCTGAACATTTTATCGTACTTTGCTTGTGCAAAACAGTTTCAGAACCAATTGAAATTGTACAGTAAAACACATCACAACCAACAGACTTCATCCCATAGCTTTATGGATATCAAAATCATCTTTTTTGGCCAAGTATGTAAAACACATTATAGTCACAACCAAGAAATATGAAACTAATAACAACAACGACCAACAGAGGGAAATAGAACGGTAAGCCTGGCTTTTCTCTTTCTAAAAGAGCTCAGTATTGTTCATTCGGTAATGTCATCATCATTGCTCTTTTTATTTATTTTTAATTTTTTAATTTTTTAATTTTTTATATTTTATATTTATTTTTTGTATGTGGGTGAATATGTGTATGTGCGTGCGTGCGTGCGAGTGTGTGTATTCGTTAGCTCACCAAAAACCTATTAGAAAAAATCCCATACCGTTCACCTAAACCGAACACCGCCGTCAGGAGACCCGAGTTTCTGATGCAAAGAGAAAACATGGAAGGAGTGGGGAGTGGAAAAAACAAAGTTCAACCTCTGCTCCTTTTAACTTGTCAATTGATGTTAAGGACACGCCCACTGTATACCGCCAATAACGTCAATTGACGTCAACACTTTTTTTTTTCTCAAGGGGCAGTGCAACGTCTTGTGCAGCGCTGCTTTGTGAATGGGGTGGGAAAATACAAAAACAACCACTAACTATGGCCAGCAGATAGCAGCATTGTATCTCTTTTCAATGGGCCCTCGGGTGGTATGAAATTACAAGAAAACATAGCGGATTTTTGGAAATAGGATGTTTTCAAGGATGACGTGAATGATCAAAGCGTCACATTAAATCTAATTCACAGAGCGTCACTAAACCAAAAAATATTAGTGTCAAAGTCACTGTTGTGCAGAAAATGCATGTTTTCACAAAATGCTTGTTTATTTTTTCCTTTTTCGCTTGATGTCACTCAAATTAGCTATTTTCAAATGGTGATTACTGAAGAACGGAATAACATACTTTTTTTTTCTAATAAAAGAATGGAATCCAATCTTTCATATGGTATCCACCGTGTTTATGTAGTCATAGCACACAATATTCAGTTTGCCTTGAAAGATGAGTGAAAATGCTCGAAATCAGCTGGTACTGTAGGTGTTGTTTTTTAAGATTACGTTTGGCAGTAAAAGAGTGAAAGGGGGCACAGAATGAACCTGGAAAAAATATTACAAACGCTGTTTGTACAAATTCCATATGAAATTCTCTATTAAAAGCCATGGATATTGTGACAATATGTTGACGTACTGAAATGTGAGAAGTGCTGCATAGTTGATCAACATGACAGTTTGCTTTCCATAAAATTCGAGGGAGCAATTAGTCTTATGTTGGTTGCCGAAATCATCTGACATTTTCAAAAATTCTGTAATTGAAACGTTTCCATCGTCATCATTTCCATCAACATAATTTCCAGACTTTTATGACACGCGTCAATGTTGTGTTATATTCTGATTGAGACTATGTTTAAGCAAATGAGCACAACTTATGCTCCAGTGTACATATGCTAATCAGTTTGTTTATCAGTCAGGCAATTGGTCGGCAGGCAGCACTTTGTGTGTCATTCTGCGTCTCTTGACATTTCTGCATCTTAAAATGTTTCATGCATTTTTAGAGTTGCTTTCATATTTCCCCCCTGTTCTTCGTCATCTTCTACCACTACAACCACATATTCATAAATTATGTATTTATTTATCATGAAAATCTGTTTTGGAATTAGAGTCTACCCCCACTTCAAAGACAGGAAACCTTTGATATGTTTGATTCTCGCCGAGTATCTGTTGGATTTATTCAATTTATGCAAAGCACCTCGGGGGTAATAAAGGTGGCATTTGAATACATTTGACTGGACTAAATCATATAATGAGGACAATTTCTGCCCCATATTATAACAGAAAGACACCTAATCCCTCATTTTTAATGGATAATTTGGGGAAAATGTTTTGTAGGGCAAACTGACAACAGTGGACAGACGTGATTATCTTATGTCTACATGGGTTATGATGTATTGCTTAAATTGACGGGGAAGAAGCGAGAACAGCGTGTGATCCTTTTGTTCTGGTGGCTGCATGGAGCAATGGTACGTCTTTGGGGAATATCTTGATTCTTTTTAACTTCTCCCTTCAAAACATGGCGAAAATAAATTAGACATGACCTAATAACATATAGTGTCTGAGTTGCAAGGCTTCAGAGGTGGTGCTTCTTCATAGTTAGCATTTATAGGTCAAAATATTGGCAGCATCAATCTAGTAGGGCTACATTTTCCATGATTCTTAGACACGGAAACAGGAAGTCATTCTAGTTCCGTTATGACGAAAACATGGGACGCGGAACGTGAATGTAAATAGGAAGGAATTAAACAGATTTATTTGTAATTGGTTTATCATATACGGTGTCATTGACATGTAATGTACATGAACCAAACAATTGGATTGCTGGACTGGAAAAGAAAACGTAAAAATGTGACAAAACAATGGGGTTGGCAAAATCCACCGGGTCTCGTAACACGAGGCTCAAATGAGACTGACCCGGTTAAACAGGGATATCTGGTCACCCTATCTTTGCCCCCAATTTGGACAAAAGCACCTCATGCTAGCAGTTTTGTTCACTGTATACATTCATTAGGGCCGGGTCTATCAAATGTACGGCCCGCGAGCTGGATCAGGCCCGCAAAGGGGTTTAATCCGGCCCGCAAGATGATTTTGTAAAGTTAAAAAAAATTAGTAATGTTGGACCAATTCATCAGCCGGCCACAATCAAAACATATTAATTTGTAATTTCACAAGTAATCCTCAAATGAGCAATGCCACTAGGACACATGGAATTGCCCTGGATGTCATTATTTTATACACTTTGTTAAAAAAAACAACAACAACAAAAAATAACATCAACCGACATAAACATGTTAAATACGACAAATTCAATTACTGGTAAATTATACAGGCAAAGTGTTGCCATGTTCTATTTGCAGTCATGTTATTGTTTTGGAACAATATAATTAGAGTTGAGCCCCGTAATTTAGGGCTGGCCCACAAATGGCGAAAATCTGCATATATTGACGGCAATTGTTTTAAAAATATATACCATGATCCGGCCCGCTTGGTAATATATTTTTCCTCCATGTGGCCCCATGAGTTTGACACAACTGAATTAAGGGGTGCCCCTCCTGCACCCTCCCAGTAGAAGAGTGACGTTTGGACTGTGGAGCACTAATTATCCGGGTCTGACCCTCAGCTGTCTACATGCTGGATCAGACGAGGTAGAAATCATTCAATCCCATTCAACATGTTCTATTGAATATTTTTAATTTCTTCTTACTGTCTGCTTGTGAATATTAAGAATAGATTTTTACATTTGTATTTTTGCAACTGGGGATGGGATTGATGATAGCTTGTGGCAGAAGGGGGAGGGGGGCGCAGGGGGGAGGATGATGGGTGAATGGCGGCACTGGAAATGACGAGCGGGCCGACTGAATGCTTGTCTATCACTCGCCATTCTCTTGGTTACAGGTGGTCTCTCATTTTCTCGACCAGCGCATAACCGACTGCCTTTATATGACAGCCCGGGCTCACCAATTTGCATGTTCGACAGACAACAAACTGGCCTGTGCATGTCAAAATAGGTGGCGGTGCGTGACAGTTTCTACACAATGCTGTCTCCTTTTGGCTTGACCCTCGACCTCACGCCATGTCTCCTTTCATAATCAGGGAAAGGGGAAGACAGGGCGAAGAAATCATCCTTCTGCTGCCATCTCTTTGGAATAAATCTGATACCAATGTCATTAGCTATGCCATTTCCCGCTCTCTTTCTCACTTTTCTAAGTCTCTTTTGTTGCAACTTGCTGACTGTCTATCCACCCCCTTATCTTGTCTTTTTGTTTGTGCTTTCGCATAAACCCTCACATTTCAAGAGTGGCTCATCCTAGTTTGTCTAGTGTTCAAGATAAAGTTTCAGCAGTTCTCCCAGCCAGAGATAATGAGGTATGTCTACCAGAGTGACTAAGCTAGAGCCAAAAAGGGATATTATTATTTTTGGATGTGTATTTCCTTATGCTTGCAATATACATATTCATATCTTGGTTTAACTGACTTGAAAAAAAAAAAAACATGGAACACAGCAACCATCAATTAAAATAAAAAGGTACTACTTTAGAGCAGAATGTAGATGCATATCATTGGCTTCAGCTTATCAAAACGGTCCAGTGTTCATCCAAACTGTTCCCCTGCAAAGAAGTCACAGGTTTTTCTCATTATTCTTGTCTGATCTCTCATGAAAGCAATATCAACGCTCGGACATATATTAATGAGTTTCATACCATCATTCTCATCACTCTGACTAACGCTCTGATAGCACTGAACAGCTAATTGCCTTTTAACCCCTGTGACATTCCCCTCATGTTTTGAGATCTCAACATAAAAAAAATGGAGAAACTGTGAGCGAGAGCACTCCACTACTTCAAAACTTCCATTGCACTGATTTGTGTCATTTCCACGTGAACTTTCTTACCCCTTGTTCCAGCGGATAAGAGAACAGATTTAAAATGGATCACCGTGTAGGACTGCATATCCAGGAGTGGAGTGTTAGACTTAAGACATAATCGCACTGCTGGGTTTTATTAAGTCTTATATTTTACATATTTAAGGAGACTGTTACATCATTATCTGCTGTTGAACGTGGCATTCTAAAAAGTCACTGTGGTATCGGGGAGAGGTTAACAGCAAAGCGGGCAATGGGTATCAGTCTACAGTCAAATAATCCTGAATTATATGATAATCAGAAGGACAGAAATGCAGTGTATGAGTCTTGGCGCTTGTGTTTAAGCAGCTTTCATAAGGAGTTTTGCCGGTACTTCGAGTCAACCTTTGTGAAAAACCTGACACTTTTTTTTATGTCCCCTTTTTATATCATATATTTAAAAATATGTTTTTTTTGTCACTGAATTCCTGATGTTATATTGTTAAAATGCTATATAGCCATTTTTCAAAACACACTCTAATTTCTCAGAGTTGTAAGTCGCCTTTGTAGTGATAATTATTACTCGTGTCAACCGGTCTAATATGTAAACACCCCATGCTTCTGATATCCACGGGGATGATCAGTCCCTTGATAAATGCATACATTGCCTCTTTGTTCGGTTTGTTTGGCAACGAAGCAGTGGCTTACTCTGGGGATTTGTTTTTAATGTGTGTTAAATCCATCTCAGTACAGTGTGTTCTGCCATCACAAAGATCAGATTTTGATATGAAATGTTAGGGAGAAACTCTCAATATCCACTATAGAACTCCCTATGGCAATGAATTTTCACACCGTAGAATCTTGATGTTGAAAGTGGTACAGTACTAAAGTGTTACTGCCTTTGTAAATGCAGCATTTTATTTAGAGTGTGATGCATCTGCTTTACAGTTCTATTAGTATATTTGCAGATGCCGATATGCCTGATCACTGATCACATCCGATAAATTTTGATACATTTTTCTGGTTGGTTTTGTAGACTTTGGGATTCAATCTGCTGCTACTATCGCGAGTTTCATCACCAATAAAGACTAGTGAGCCTGTTCCAGAAGCAGCCATGCAAAGCCAAACCATGACATTATCTCTACCATTCCGCAGAGATGAGCTTGTGCGTCTTGGATAATAAGCAGATCCTTTCTTTCTCCAAATGTTGCCCTTTCCATCACTTTGGTAGAAGTTAATCTTGGTCTCATCAGTCCTCAAAAAAACTTTGTTCAGAACTTTTGTGGTTGATCTCTGTACGTCTTTGCAAAAGCCAATCTGGCCTTCCGCTTCGTATTGCTGATTACTGGTTTGCAACTTGTGGTATGGCATGCTAACGTCTTTTTCCAAAATATGTATTAATGATGTAACTCATGATAGTCATAACAGAATGAATTTTGAAGTTTGCAAAAACGGTTTGTCTGGCAATTTACAGAAAAATGCATGCAAACTAATTGGGAGAAGTTTCATGCGACAAGATAAAATGGCCCAAAACACGCTACCAACACAACAAAGGACTTCATCAAGGGGGAAAAGTGGAAGTCTTATACAGGCCATGTCAATCACCAGCAGAGGTGAGTAGTAACGAGTTACATTTACGCCGTTATATTTACTTGAGTAAATTTTTTAATTTTTTTTAAATTCTAAGAGTAGTTTTACCACACAATACTTTTTACTTTTACTTGAGTAGATGTTTGAGGAAGAAACGCTACTCTTACTCCGCTATCTTGGGCTACACTGTTGTCGTTACCCACCGCCCCATTCATACATTATATTTACGTATTTTCACGCTTGACTGGCTGTGTGGGAGCGTTTTCACAGACACATTGCTTATATACAGGAAATTTGACCCTGGTTGAAGACTGGCAGGCATGGTGAGAACCTGAAAAAGTCAACTGAAAGATGACGTCTTGGTGCTTTAACTTTAAGAAACTGCCACCAGTTACGCCACAATTTGTGCATACTTGGGCTAATCTGTCTGCTTGCACTGTTGTTTGGGCTTAAAAGGTTGTATTTTATATATATATATATATATATATATATATATATTATTATCATTTTTAAAAATTTTAAGATGCCAGCATTTGCTTTTGTTTTTGTCTGTCTGATGACATTGTTTTTAAAAATAAAACATACTTTATGTTCAAGCAGTTACTCAGTACTTTTTACTTTTAATTGAGTAATATTATTTTGAAGTAACTCTACTCTTACTTGAGTAAAATTTTTGGCTTCTCTACCCACCTCTGATCACCAGACCTTAACCCATAGGTGTCAAACTCCGGTCCTGGGGGGCTTCAGTCCTGCAGGTTTTGGATGTTTCCGTTCTCCAACACATCAGCAAGCTCTGCATAAGCCTGATAACGATCCTGCTGATTGGAATCAGCTTGTTTTGGACTGCCCATTAGAGCAGGGTTCACCAATTTCGGTCCTCGAGGTCCGAAGTCCTACAGGTTTTAAGCCTACCAACACACCTGACACTAAAGATCAGGATTGTTATCAGGCATTGTGATGAGCTGATTATATGAATCAGGTGTGCTGAACCATTGTCTGATATTTATCTGAAACATCTAAAACCTGCAGGACTCTGGACCCCGCGGACCGGAATTGGTGAACCCTGCATTAGAGCATGCATTTTACCTCCTGAAGCGGAGACTGAAGGGCGAAATCCCTTCAATCTATCCTGAGTTGCTTCACACATCTCGTTAAATACCATGAAATAAACACTGGAATTCTGAACCATTGTCTAATATTCATCTGAAAACCAAATGTCTTTAGTATACAAAAAAAATGACTTTCCGTTGCAGTATTTTGGAGGGCCCTGCATATCTTTTTATGAGCGTGTGTGTAGTTATGCTTTGAATAATTGTCATTAAAAAAAACTGCTTAAGTTGCAAAAAAGGGAAAACTTCATTTCAAATGATATGGTATAATACTACAACGGTGGTCAGAATGTTAAAAGCAGAGCCATGAAATTCTCTGGCTACATGCAAACTCTCGTCATACTTTTATATAAAGATTGTGGTTGAATGTGTCCACTGAAATGCCTGTTTTGTTTATACCATGCTTGTAAAAATGACACATTGCTTGCTCTGGCCCAAAGAATGTCAACACACAATACACCAGTACTCTAAATGACGAAAAGGACAACTTCAGCTTTCCACATCTAAGAAGAAAAAGTATGATAATCACATTCCAGTCATAGTAACCCTTGGTATATGTGATCATATTATTGTGTGTTTCCATCACACACACTCTTCCTCATTAACATTGACAGCTAGAAATCACTTTGTGTATATATGCTGCTTGTGTGTGCGTCTAACGATGATTGAATTTTGACTCTTCTATTTGTTCTTTCCCTCATCTTCAGTTCCTGTTCACTGGCCCTCTCTTCGTTTCATGAGCCCGTTATTTATATCCCTCATTAGCACGTTTCTTTCTATTAGAGAATGCTTTTTCATGCCAGCATTTTCCTCTGGGAGAGCAGGGAGACCTATGCTCCTCTTGGCGAAGGAAGCCACTTTCCAATTCTGTTAAGTGGAGTTGAAACAACACTCCCTGGAAACCCCCACCCATAAGCTATCGCCATCTTTTTAGGATCCAACAGACTGGATTGACCAGGGTGTCTACCTGAGACTAACTGGAGTATAAAAGTGAGAACTTGATCATAAGATTCTATTATCTGTGTAGTCACATTCATGTCACTCCCCTTTAATTCTACCCTTCTATAGAACACACACACACACACACTCACATAAACCATCCACCAATGTACAGGAATTTCCAGAGCCCAAAGAAAACACACAAAGCCCCCTCTATTTGCAGTCATTCTCTTATTAACTTGTCTGAAGAAAGCACATCAAAAGTCAGCAAAACACATAATTACTGTCATTAATATAACTAGCTCTTGGAGATAATCCACCCCTCCAAGCTCCCACCCACCATCTCCTGTACTTGGAGGTGATGGAGGAAGGGAATAGCAAAGAGAAGCTGGTGCGCCACTTCAATTAAATGAGCTGTTCAATGCACACGAACAACCACATTTCATCAATAATTAGTAGATCCTTGTGTAGGTATGTCTGGCAGGGATTACTAAAGGTAGTTTTAAAGTTAATTGCATGGAGAGAGTCGAAGGAGATTGCGGGATGACTAAAATGACCCGTGGTTTTGAAAGACTTAAAAATGTGAAGAGAACACCCACACACACACACCCACACACACACACAAACACACACTTCTTACTTTCTTCCCCTTTCTACAAACCTTAATCTATGCTCCATCTTTCTATATCCTCTGCCTTCCCTCGTCATGCTAGTTCTCCTCGCCCTCAGAGGAGCTCTACGTTTGTGTATGATGATCTCCTGGGGGGCTCCAGTATTTGGCAGGAGGCTTTGTCTCTCATATGAGATGAAAAGGGGATGATGGAATGAAAAGAAAAAGACAGAGGAGGTGGGTGAAAACTTAGACCCCGGGGGGCACCTCTCTCCACATTGTGAGGATTTGCCTAACAGCTTCACAAGCGGGTGTATTACATCTTCCACGGAACACAAGGGGTATAATCACAGATCAAAACAAATTACCTATCTGTAGTCAACAGAGGTGTATGTCTGTCAAAAGCCCAGAGTTACATAAGTCGGCACTAACTGAGCCTCTGATTTGACACGTGAGGTGAATTCTTTGAAACCAAGGCCTGCCTACTCACTCACTGTGAAGATTAAAGTTTTCCAAAGTCTACCACCAGCTGCTTCAGTCTTTCCGCATTGATCAAGAGGCGCAGTACGGAGTACGTTTTCTGCACTCCCTTATCGTCGTCATCCTTGACGAAGCCAACGATGGAGAGAACTTGTAGAAGTTGTAAATGGAATCAACAGTGTATATAGACTCTCTGAAATGAGACACATTAGGCACAGAATTCCATGGGCCACAGCCAATACTGTTTAAATGGAGTTACCGTTAAAACCGATGTTATTTCCCATCTGGATCGGAGTGGATTTTGCCTTTGACAGGAACTTGCCCCTTCCACATAGCAGCCGGCACATCTACCTGTACGTGGTGGCCTTATTGAAAGGGGCTCAGCCAGGCTTCTACAGTGTATCTAGTTTTGTCTTCATATTCAATTCAGTTAAGTCACTTGGTGATATTATATCACATATGATGATGCTTTAAAAAAATTCTGGTGCGTAATTCCCAGAGCTGTTCTGTCAGATCAACATACCCGTATAGTAAACTCGATCTGTAGCCTCACCCTACACTCAACCAAACACCCAACCTGTTCTTACTGCGCATGATCTGTTCCATACAGAGCATGCACAGAAGTGCAAGGTATGCTACTCCGACGGGTATGCTGTTTTGTCGAGACACCGTCATGACGTCGGCCCGTCATTGACGGATGCCCACATTTCACAGAGTATTTCCGCATTTTTGGTGAGTGCTTTATGATGCGATGCCTTGAATAAACAAATCTGCTCCCGTCGGTGCTTAGTCCGTGTATTTATTTGAGGCTTTGTGTCATAAAGCACCCGCCAAAATTGCAGAACCCCTCGCTGAAAGGTGGGCATCTGTCAATGACCAATGTAACGACAGAACTGCCCACCTCTGATCATTTCCCTTCAAATTTGATCAAACTCTGAATTAAACAACAGGCATTAGAACTTACATACCGCTGTACTGTAGTAATATGGAAATTATATTACGCATCTGCTACTTCATTAGATAAGAAAGTTATATATATATTTTTTTTATATTTTGTTATAAAGTCACTAGTTGTGATCTGCTTTTCAGTGTAACCATATTCAGTGTTATCTTCTGCCCTGTAAAGAAAATTGTGCTCAGTGAAAGTTGTCACCACAATTTCAAAGTCTATTCCTGAAAAGTTATACTCACTGCATCTCTAGGGGAAATACATTAGTGGAAAATGATGCGGTTTGTCACAGTACCTGTAAAAACACACGGCTTGTGTATATTTATAAAATGTGTTTACCGGTTATGTTTTTATATTTCGCCAGGTGTATCTTATAGCCCATATTTTTGCTCTATCTACCCCATCTAAGACCCTGACATCGCTGGGGATTGGGGGGGCTGGGTTCTCGGCAAACTGTTATTTATGTACACTGCTGACCCAATGGCCAAGAGGTTGGCTCTAGTTCACACAAGTTATTAGGCCTCTGGATAGAAACAAGCTAAGAGGAAAACACATTTCTTTTCTAAATGGTGCCATCAACTTTTTATGGCTAAAAGTTTCTCTTTTAGAAGACATTCTTTTCTATTGGATGACTTCAACCTCTATCATGATGTCATGAAGGAAACAAAGCATATAGCCACAGGCTCTGCAGGTTAGAGCAAAACCTCAGCAGTTGCCCAGGATCCGTACTTAGAACATGCCCAAACACCTAACAAAGTAAACCAGACTGTGTGACACACTATGTGGATAGTAATTATCAAAGGCTGCATACGGCTTTTCCAATTATTGTTTCCAGGTGGGAATGTGAAAGCTATGGAATGTTGCTAACAAACGTCACCTTAAGGTAAAGGATAAATGAGGTGCACAGCCCCGAGATGTATTTGAAAACATTTTGTTGGAAAAGAAAGGCTTATTGTTAGAAGATTAAGTCTCCGTCCTTGATGTCTAAGTCAGCTGCTAATTCCAAGTGACACAAAAGCGAGGTCTTGCGTGTTACATGGTTTAAGTGGGTGTGTTTACAAGTCTCTCAGGTGTCAGGCAGGTATCAAGCTTTATGCCAGATATACTAATCCATATAATGACCCACCCATTATTGCACAATTAGTTGCAAATTACCTTGTTAATGCTACTGATACCTCATTGTGACAAGAATAAGTAAGAGTGTGTTGTGACAATGGTTCTCTGAGGCATCATCAATACATCAATGCAAATTACACAGCAAAGACATTTATACAAAGTATCATATTAGTGTAATTGGTCTAGGGAACAATCCCTATAGAACAATAATATGAATGTTTTTTAGAAATGAAAACAATGAGACAACACCTACAGCATTGTGTTTAACACAAGAGAAGACATTTGATTACACTTGGACAGGATAGGATCTTAATGGACTTTTATTTATTTATTTTTTATTTTTTATCAATGCTCTATTGGTTATCAGCACATCTGTCACGTAAGATGCGGTATTGGAACCCAAACACAGACAAGACATGGGAATTGGGAAATAGTCGTTATCTACAAAAATACAAAGTAACAACAGAAAGCAGGGCTGGATTCAGATGGCCTCGATGAAAGAACCTCGGTTGAGGAACCTTGGTGTACTGACAAAAGTCTTGTTCAGCAACTCTCACAAGGGCAGTACGCAATTCTATATGACAGAATAAAGACTTGTATGACAAAATAAGAGTCCCAGGAGCTAAAAGTGACAATTACAGGAACATTGCAACTGCACAGCAATTTAACAGCATCATCATTAGGGACATAGTTACTACTAACATCACAATCATAAACAACGCAATGACCCCATGACCCAACCTGAAACACAGTCATAAAAACATCATTTTTATACAAAATGTATCAACACCATTTGAAACTTTCTGGAGCATGTTGACATTTATAGGTACATGTGTGAAATTAAATTACCTTGTCTAGTTCACATTTGAGTAATGATGCAGGAAATGAAAGTAATAGAACCCCTTATTAAATTAACCTTTTTTTTTTCAAAACTCAAACCTTACAAAATCCGACCTTAATTGATGACATAATCACAGGGGCTAGTGAAACAAGCCCCGTCTTGCGATGACTCAGTTGTTGATATAAAACGGACTTGAATGAAAACCTCATTAGTTTTATCTGTAAGCTGGAATCAGGTGCTGCCTGGCGAGGAGTCCCAGCAGTCAAAACAGAAAACAAGAGCTCGCAGTGTGCTCTTTGAGACATCAAGGTGTCTGATCTGAATTACTTTAGCTTGGAGGGAGAATGGCTTTTTTCGTCTCTGTGAAACCGATCCGTGAAGTGGATTAGAGACGGTTCTTCTTTCACTCACAAAAACACAGCTTGAAGAGTTGGGGTGGATGAAAATCCTGTGTGAGTTTGTTTGGGAAATCAGTCCTCCTCAATACACACCGAAGCGAAGTGTTCCTTAATTAAACTTTGACAAAAACTAAATTGAATGGAAGTTAAGCTACCCACAGTACTGAAAATACTTTGCTTGATATTAAAATATGTTTGTATTACACCCATGTAAACAACAGTATGCATATTGTAAATTATAATTATTTCAATGGGCTCAATCAAAACCTGTGCTTAACTGTACTTGCAAAAAAGCAGAATTCAATGATTTGATTAATTTAATGGTGTGGCCAATAATGTATTTCCTTTATTAAAATAGTTGTAAAAACCAATATGGCTGACCATTAACTCAAGTAGTAGGGCATTGGTCGGCATAAACATGTACATGCACACACACACATTCACAGTAAATTTGTCCTTGGCCTGGCACCTCTTTTGGCAAGGTTGGTATATGGCTCCATAACAAATGAGGGACTGTCTGTGCCAATAGTCTCTGTCCCTTGGCAGACTCCACAAAAATCATCTTTACTTCCCAGGAGTTGTGACTCTGGAGAGCGGATCATTAGTCAGGAATTACAGAGCCAAAGGCACACTCTCATCAAATCAAAAGCGGGTCACAACAAATGTGACAATGGTGGCCTAGGATTGCAAAACGCTGCATTTGGATTCAAAGGGGTTTCCTTTTATAAACATCATATATATTTATATATATGTAGCTATGCCATATCAAACAGCAATCCATGGTGGGGGCAATTATTATACCCTACAGACAATACTTGCTTCGCTCCATATATTTGATGCTACTGCACTGCTGCTCCGAGTCACAAGTCTTGAAGGGTGGCGTTTGCGGCAACCAATGGCAAGTATTACCATAGGCAACATTTCAAGTGTATACATTTTGAGTACGTCGACGGCGCAGCCGTATTGTGGTTTATTTTCTGAAACAGATTCAAACGGCTCTTGACTAGTTGCCAACCCCAATGTAATACGTCTTTACTCACTTGTGCCAGGGGACAGTCTAAACGCATAATGTACGAAAAATAAACTTTGCCTAATGTCCGAAAACTGCAATCAATCGTCACCAATTAATTATTAATATTATTAACTGCGTTATTACTTTACCCACATCACCTCAAAACAAATTCACAACTGTGGCCGATTTTGTATTTTACGAATGACACATTTTCCTCATGAAACGACATAAGCTTCTGAAGTGAGTGCATTTTTTGCCCTCTTTTGAATTTCGAGTTGTATTGTAGTTGTATTTTCGCATTTCTTGAAAATTCTAATAAAAATGAGGAATAAGCGGTTAAGAAAATGGATGGATGGGTGGATGGAAACCCCATTATTGTAGGCTAATGCTAATCTGTGGACCTAATAAAACTCAATGGTGCTCCACTTTCCTTTTGGCTTTGATTTAGTGTTTTGGACTGTGTAATGTATTGCTTGGATGTGGCTCTGGGTCTCGGCCCAGTCTACATAATGTCATTATAATGTAGTTTTATGTCAGGTAGAAAAGGATAGTGTTCAGTACAGTGTAAATCAATATTACTTTTATCATACAGTGACATTGCCATTGATTGATTTCCTTAAATTAATACACACCTGTACAATGATGATTTCCCATTCTCCATCCAGTAAATGCTACTAATCTTGTTCAATTAAAAAAAAAGGAGTAATCTCTGAAAAATGACTTAATTGGTAACAAAATCGGGGTGCCAGTCTGCAATCAACTTGGAGGGGTGTGAATGTATGCTGAAACAATAGAGGGTGAGTGCAATGTGTAAGCTGGCACACCAGGTATTACATTTCAGAGGTGAATTGAAACACACACAGCAATGACACGCTTGGGGCACTGACACATTCATTAGCACATAGGCAGATTTGACACTGCTGGAAGACGTAGCGAGGAGCTGCTGTCAAGGTCTTGGAATGCTGCAAGACTGGCACAAACTATGGGCTGGGTGCTCATCGAGTGTCATATGAGACCTGGCACTGTCTTGTATCCTTTTTAAAGAACTATATATATATTATTTATTTTTCTCCATCATTGTGCTGTTGCAACACCGAGTGTCATCATTTGCATGAATTTGACACCCCAATGTCTGGCTTCTTTGTCCTCCCTCCAACTTGTTTTCCCCTTTCCCTCCCTCTCTGTGGATTCCAGTCAACCCCTTCCTCCGTGTGTGCCGCTCCTCTTTCTGCTGATGGTGGCGGTGCCATCCATGCCAATTATGGCAGTCGGGCAGGTGGCTCTTTGCAGGTGGTAGAGGATTAATCCCTGTAAAGACCTCACTTCATTAGGAAATCCGTTTAATGTGGCCAGTTGATTGATAAATCTCCCGGACCTCTCAGAGTCCACAGATTACTGCCAAGTTTGTCTATTATATGCTACGGTAGGTTGACCTCCATGTCAGACACAGAGAAAGGGATGGTATGGAAAATAATTATTTAGCACGTATTAACATAAGTTTATACTGTATTGTGGACACCAGTATTTTCTTTTACAATGGGCTTTTCACTTCTTGTACATGAAACAATATCGAAGTGACCTTGACTGATGAGCCTGCTCGGAACAGACTGCTTGCTTTCGTGTCTAGCTGACCGTCCCTTTCTCCTCCCAAAAAACCCTAACCAGGCAGCATAAAGAATATTCCCATGATTCTTACTGCACACTCTCTCCCAGACCACTATTTTGCTCTGTTAGATGTGTGTATATTTGAAGCTTCAAATATAAAGAAACCCAAAAGACAAATTGTTTTCCAGACTCGCCTAACTACTGAAAATTCCACAACAGGGAGCAATAAAGAAGTTTTTTTTTCTTTTTCAGTCATTCATGCTGAAGTTAGATTCTTGGGCTGTTATGGCTTTAACTGAGTCAGAGTTGCCTAGTAAAGCATAGTCAAGTTCACTAACAGTAAAATGTTCATGAAATTAAACAAAAGAGTTCATAAAATGTGTCCAAAAATAACTTTGGTTAATCGGAATCTGGAATAGTCAGGAACTGGATTCAACCTAAATCGTCCAAATTCAACATAGAAGCATACATTAGCAATCCCAAATGTATATGACATGTCGTCAGAGCTATGTGATTGAATTCATAGTAAGATTTTGCAGAACAATGGTACTCTAGAACAGTGTTTCGTAACCTTTAATGAGTAAAGGCACGTATTTCACATCGAGAAAAAAAAACTCATGACATGCCACTTAGAAAAACAATTCACATAAAGTGGAGCGGGGCGGCGTGCCTCAGTGGTAGAGGGGTTGTCTTCTAACCCAGAGGTTGTGGGTTCGTTCCCATGCCACTGTGACCACACCGAAGTATCCTTGAACAAGATATTGAACTAAGTTATGAGATTAACTAAAGACTCAGACCACCCACACTCTCCAAACTGTCATGCCCCTGCATTTAAATTGAACTATTCCTTTAAGTCATCCCTCTGTAATTTTCCATCCCTGTATTATCACAATTACACTGCGAAGCAGGTCAGGAGGGAACTGCCCCTGCCACTCGTGACTCCATACGTGACACCCTTGGGCCTGTCATCTGCTCGGATTTGCGAATCTCTGACAGACAACCCCTTAATCAAGCCTGTCAAACACGGATGACAAATGCCTCTTCCACATCTCCAAGATGCCTACAATATTTAAAGCCTTGGGCGAACGGCAAAGCAGACAGGATACCCCCACCCGTACCCCCATGGCCGACTCAAAGTTCAAACCACGTCAAGCTGTATCATTCTCAAATTTTGAAGGAGAGTCTGAATTGAACCTGATGGCATCTTGACTTAATGATTGTGACAGAGAATACCCAGTGTCTTTCTCAGGTTTCTACAAGGCAGTGAAGTGAAGTCAAACTATATTTAATGACATGTTCATCAACTCATAGTGACATACGGACATCAGCATTACCTCGACAGAAGTATTTTCTTGCCAGCAAAACTTTAAGGATATTTTCATGTAAATAAATTGAAAGTGGCAATATTGGCTTTGAACACTTCTGTGTGTGAACCATGTTACTGTAGTGTGGTGCAACGGATCATCATTGATCCGTGGTCGGTTCGGATCAGGCCCCACGGTTCGGATTGCGCACAATCCGCGGATTGGTTGGTGGGGGGAAAAAATTGCAAACAAAAAAAAACAAAGTGCGCTTTCACAATCGATACCATTCTGACATGTCTACATGGCTACATGCAAATAGCCTAAGTAGACTTTTACTTTAAAGTTGGCCCACATCGTGGCGTGATTGCTAGCTTGACTTCCCGTTTAGACATTTTTTTATCATAGTTGATTGGCATTGTAGTTGCGACCAACATCAACACAACTCTATCCCGAATCGCTAATTAAGGACGCTAAAAAAATGCTAATTAATCACGGCGTCATTGATATGGCAGAAGTCTCCGACGTAACGGCTAGTTGTTAGCATTACCAACGAGTGTTTGGTTGGTAAGCGAGTTTGACAGCTGTTACCTGGCTTACTTTAATTATTTTTCAATATTCTAGACCAAGGCTACTTTGTAATTCACTTTCCACGTTTAAAGAAGGGAATGTGCCTTAAATTGCACGTTGAGATATTTTAATTATTATAAAATAAAATATAAATAGAACTGTGTCTTCATTTATTTTACAAAACACTTTTGCCCATTAAAAAAAGAAAAACATTCAACTCAAAATGTTATTTTACACATGGACAATGTAAAAATAAGAATGTTTCTGCCTCATATTGCACTTGCAGTTGTGTTCTAAATGGCTATATTAGACATTTTGAATTTATTTTTTAATTAATGGAAAAAAGTGTTTTACAAAATAAATAAAGCCAAAGTACTATTTATTTATTTATTTTTTCTCTTGATCCGAAAAACTAACTCAAATCCGTCATCCGATCCGAACCGTGCCTTTTGTGATCCGTCGCACCACTAGTAGTGCCATCTAACATACATTTTAGATTCCATATATCATTGGTGCTCACGCACGAATTTGATCCCTATCATCTAAAAAGAGTAGCTTCAAGATACAATCTGGCTATCAGGCAATCAAAGACGCAGTCATTCTTCTTCCTGCTGCCACCAAGCATGTAACTATATTGCTTCGCCAGGTGCCCGGAGCCTTGTCAAAATATGACAGAAGATCGCACCTTTTTTTTTCCCAGGGTAAGTGCTTTAATTACAGTTTGGCTTCTGGCCTTACCACATCTGTACAAGTGTCAACCCAAAGTTCATCTGTTCATCGGCTTGTGTGTGCGTGTGTGTATGTGTGGCTTTGTTTTTGTGATGCTTCTTTAGACAGGTCAGCTGTTGAGGTCACCACCACACTTTCTTTTTTTTTCCCCGTCTTGCTCCATCAAGACGTGTATTGTCATTACTCATGCTCATGATCATGTTTCTTTCACAAAACCTGGCATCACTACTTTGATATTTAATATTTTAATTGCTGCTTGGGGGTCATGCATCTTCCCATCCTATACAACAATAAAAGGGTCAGAAAACAAGTAGCAGTTTGGGACAGGTTAACTGTAAAGCCCCTTTCCTTTTCTGACTTGAGTCATCAGAAACCAATGGAAATAAGTTTGTTTACTTCAGTACATTATGTATTAAACAATGATGCAGTAATTTTGCTTCAAATTGGCTTAATACTAAAAGCAGTTTTGTCTTTCAGCTGCGTCTCTTGGTATTTTCATTTCCCTTCAACAGCCATTGTTTCTTTGTTCATACCCAAAGCTGCAGGTGGCAGCATAGACTCAGAGGACATGAAAGGCCAGATTCCATCAAAGACACTCACGCTCAGCTTTGGTGAGCTTCTCACTACCCCCTGAAGTACATACTTTGACCTTTGGATATTTGTTACGCAGATAAACTGACATTGTGTGAAGGTCAGTGGCTCACCGCTTAGCTTGTCTGTCTCTCTTTGTAAGGGGGTGTCGTAATTAGCAAGTGCACAGCCTGTGATTTTTAATGTCCCTAATTGGGCTCGGACAGACTCCATATTTGTGATGTGTGAGGCAGCAACATTTCTGAGGTGTTTTTTTATGATGAGGCATGAGGAAGTGGCACGTTTTGACAGTTTTGTACAAACTATTTTGCATTCTTTCCTGAGGGACAGTAAGCTGTTTATGGTGTCCAAACAGGGATGGAGGGTTAAAAATATTTTGGCTGTAGGGACATTGGTTTTTACACTGATTTACCAGACGTAGAGCTTTGCATCTTATTATTTGAACTATTGTTTAACCAATTCTGTTAGGTGTTTTATGACTTTTCAAGGTTTCCCAATGTGAATCTGCACTGTATCACTATGTGTAAATGTGAATCTAAATTATAAATATACTTTCAGTGGAATGGAAACCAATCTCTAGAAATAATCATGCGACATGGGACTCTATTTGGAAAACCACCTTCCAGTATCCACATTGTCATTCACATTGAATACTCTGATTCTGTTCTGGTGTTGATCCCACATGGTGTTGATCATAAATAACTGTTTGGTTATTTGTATTTTAGTTATATTGCTTTAAGATTAGTATATACAGTAATTCAACCTGTCATTCCACCCATATCATTAAACTCTCTGGAGCGGGAGCTGTGAGTAAGAGTCGTCATCCTGCTGAACGCAGTGTGTGTCTGCGTGTGTGTGTGCAGGAAAATGTTTGAGGTTTCCTTTCTAGGAAGAGAGGAACATATCCTGAGTGTTAAGCACTAAGGAGCTGAAATAGAAGAGGTCAGTTTGAAGGATGGAGTCCAGTTTGCACAAAGGTCATCAAAGCACTCATACATAAACATGCCATGCTCAAAAACCCTCATAACTCCTACACCAATGTGTGGTGCAAATAATAAACATAAGATTACTGCGATAGGGTCCGTCCGTCCGACCGTCCGTCTGTCTGTCTATCTTTCTTGAAATAGTTGTTTAAAGTGTACAGTGTCCTTGAGTGTCTAGAAAGGCGCCTGTAGTTTTATATAAAGTTTTATATAAAGAAAAACATACAGTGCTATGAACTATAGTGGATTTAGGAAGGAGATTATCTCGCCGTTGTAACTGCTTCCGTAAATACTGGCACTTAGCTGTTCAACAACGTGCCTGATGCTAAACAGCGCACAAGGAACCCTTGGTAGTCTAACAATATGCCCAATGTAAAATACACAAACTCAGCACTGAACTAAAGCATGCATTCATTAACATAGCATGTTTCATCCACTGAGGCCATTACACCACAACAAAAAAGGTAAGGTATTTTTTATTGTTTAAAAAATGTACAGGGTGCACATGTTTTTTTTTTTTTTACATAAATATAAATTAAAATAGGAATGTTCTGTTTTTGAAGCTTGGGAACAGATTAATTGCATTTACATTATTTCCTATGGGAAACAAACGTTTCAGAGGTTGAACAATTCGGACTTTGAACACAGGAACGAATTGTGTTCAAACTCCGAGGTACCACTGTGTGTGTGTGTATATATATATATATATATATATAGATATAGGGATGTTCGAATGTTGGATACCACTTTTTTTTCTGACTGATACTAGTACAAGTACTCTTGAGTAATCACTGATATGATGCCAAATAACCGTTACCACTCGTACATATATCCCTCCCCGAGACGGCCCACAAATAACAAAAATCCATGTTGTACTTGATCAAAAGTAATTACTGATGTAGTTAAATAGGAAAACATAGAGGACTGTGTCTGAATTCCCCCCAACTTTACAGGCATTAGTGGATATAAAATCAGTTTATATGGGACAAGGTCAAAAATCCTTTTTCTCTCTGTGCAAAACAGTTTGTTCCACTCCAATACAGTCCAGAAGACATTCATTAACTTATTTTAACTCTTCAAAATTTGCATCGCGTGAACTAGTCAATCAGTATAACACATAAAACGTAAGAATGTAAGACTGCCAAATTTCAACAGTAAACGTGTATCTGTGCTGGAGGCAAAAAGTAATGATTGTGGTAAAACAAAACCACGCAACTCTTTTGTGTTTTTACATCTACCACAAACACACACACTCACACACACTTCCTCTTGATAAGCCCAAGTTGGCTTGTCAGCTTGTGATGGCTTCATCAATTACTTTTATGTCCTGCTTTTCACCTTAATGGCCCCTGCATATTCACCATGGGACCCAAAGTGCTTTCTCTGGGAGAGTACACACACGCACACATAGAAAGACTGACTCACACATGCACACAAACATATACGCTGTCACAAGTGGCTGAGTTAGATTTATGGCCTGGGACCATCACCTGTGACTTAGCGCCTGTGAAATTAGTCACAAATAGCATATTAGGGCAGCTAATCAGGCACGCCTTGGCACTTGGCTTTCTTTATGTCCTCATAAACGAGAGAGTCTATGGGTGCCCTCGGGCCTTGGCGTGAATGATCATCTTGACCTCCAATGAACCACACACAGCAGAGCAGGGACTGGATGTAAGCAATGGGCACGCACACAAAATTGGGCTTTGATACGCAGAGGCAGATGACAGTGTTTGATCAAGAAGCCATAGCTTTACATTTTATCACAAGACCTGATAATGCCAATAAACTGTGGTAAAAGAATGGGGTGATGTTGACACATCACTAATATAACAAACTAAGGCCCCGTCCAGACGGAAGCAAAGACGGCTTCCACGTGGCAGGTGGAGGCGCGCAAAGTACATTTATAAGCAACTGCAAGCAGACCTCCACGCGCGGATGATATAAAGTTGGCTAGCGAGATCATAATTCTGTGAAGTGGGCACTTTAAGACTGCCTTCCATCCTGATCGTACGCATCTGTGTTGTAAAATGCCCCACCACCCTTTAAAGCTGTGCTGCGTCCAGTGGGATGATTTTAAAAATACAGTGGAACCTCGGCGTTCCAACGTCTCGGAACTCATACAAATTGGAGTTTGACCCAAAAATCGGAGTGAAGATTGCCTCAGAGTTCGAACAACAAAGCCAAACGTACCTTAAACGGATACCCGAGTCAAGCTTAGCCGAATGCACACGTCACCTCATTTCGTGAAACACTCCCGGTGGTGCTCCATACATTCGCGAGTGCATTTAGATTTTTCCATGACAATTTTCTTTGCCATGGGCCCAAAGAAAGACAACAGTGCCAGTGGCAGCAAAGAAAAACAGAAAGTGCTACCAACCACTGTGGATTTAAGGAAGGAACTAATTGTGCCATTGTATTTACCATGACTACTTACGTAAATACTGGCGTGAGGATCTCAGAATCTGTCTGCCTCCATCAAGTTCACAAAAATCGCATTACACTCTTTGCGCCAATACTTAGACATGTTCCACCAAATTGTAGGGAAACATCAGAGGTAGGCATCGTTAAACTTAGTCTGCTGCCGTTAATATTTCAGTATTGAGAACGTACTTAAAGGTGCAAGCGCGAATATCTTTTGTGCTCGTGTGGCACTTGTGTGTGATGTAGAAAGTACATTATCGATACCCATTGACTGTCAACGACGAAAGACAGCCTGGGCCACATGGGCCCAGCTCAAATCCTGACGTCAGCTGACTAACAATTAACGATGACCGCCTCTGGGAAATGCCCTCGGTATGCCGGAACAGCAGCGAGGGGAAAATACAGATACGCCAGTTTATACGATGGAGCTGTTGAATCCACCCATATTTTAAAATTGATATTTAAGGCTATATACTTAATTTAGCTTGTTTCATAGGTGCATTTCCCTTTTTGTCCATGTGGCACAAGTCCCAAGGTATCTCCTGACGAGCAGGTGAACTGTTGGACACTGAAATCGCTGGCACCGGCAAGAAACCTCATAACCTCATGAAATAGTAAAGCTATCTCTTGTTCCCAGTCGCAAGTCTGTCAAATGAACAGGAGAGGTCACAAGGGTTGATAAATGCATTAAAGGGTAGTTTCAGGAATGGATGAATGAGAATTGTGGTGGGAGGAAGGATGGGACAAGAGGAGGAACTCACACGTGTCTCACACTCTTTGCGCCCTACTGAGGCAAAAGCATGTTTTCATATCAGCAATGTGCTGTGATGATTTAGTAACTGCCTGAAGAGAGCTGAGCTATTTTGCCCTTCATTGACTTAGCATGGCCTCACTTAAATTAGTCTTTATTTAAAGTAGCTCTCTAAATCGCCTCCCAGAGCTGTCTCCTCCCCTCAATCTCTCGCTTTTGTGATTTTTCCATTGAGGAGATGAATTTGAAATTTCAATCACAGAGTTGTTAAATATTGATGGCTCTTCCAAGTCGTTAACGAGGTCTCGGCAAGGACAGGGGAATGGTCCCTTCTGTTCGCTGGCCTCCACTTTGCTGAAGCTCTGCCACCTTGAGGGATCCAGCCAGGTCAGAGGTCACTGTACCCAACCATAATCTCCTGACTTCTATGAGATCCTTTAATGTCACATCGATGCTCTTCTCTTTGACATCGGCTTTTAACTAGTTCTCATCATACATACCATATGCGGGGGGGGGAAATTCACCAAACTTTCAAATTATACATTATGTAGAGCAGCCTTTATCCTCTGTTTGAGTTGTGTCAATTATAATGAGAGTACTTGTGTGTGATTTGATATGATAATAGACATCTTTAACTGGGTCTCCGCGGACCTCCTGTGTGTCACGACTGATCACTTCTAAAGGAATAAGTGCCTCTGGGCCACCACAGAGCACAGCAGTGCTCAGATGGTTCAATACACTTTACTATAAAACCAAGATGAGACACCTTTTTTCTATTATTGCTGCTGATGTTGGAGAGAAACTACTGTCATCTAGTCAAATGTTATGTACTCGAGATGTGATCATACATAATATCCAGGTTTTAATTGTGTGTGGCAGAGTCTGTTTTGTAGTACAGCTGACCGCTGGCAACAAATGTGAGTGTGCAATCACATGCAAGTCAATATTTCACGCTGAAAATAAACAGAAATAACCGATATTAGGATCTACCTTTAAAAAATATTGTGAAAGCAATGTTATTTTTTTTTAACAATTTTAACACTCTATTCAGTTATACGCGTACAAAAAAAAGGTAAGCATCTAAACGCAAAACGTTCACTTTTTGATGTCGAAAAATATTTTCAAAGGTATACAAAGTTGAGTACAAATGTGCCTCGTGCAACTATTTGTTTTTTTACGTCCTTAAATGACAATGTAAGAGTTGTTTTGTCCATAATTTAATAATTTAACCCGAAGCATGATATAGTTGACAGAAAAGTCAGATTCTTTGAAAATGGAGCCTTTATTGGTCCCTTTGAACAAACTTTCCACATATGACTTTCGTTTCGTATCATATTTGATACATCTATTTACATGGCTCAAAACTAAAACACAGCACACAGACATATCAAACATTTTAGTATTCCCAAACAGCGGGAAAAAAACTTTCACTACTAATAATCAATCATTTAGCTGCTAACATCAGGATTGATAACTCCACCAACAGAAGTGGCAATGGTATTGGAGAGGAACTCACCCTAACCTTAACCTTTTTATTTTATTTTATTAATTTATAAATAAGTTATATATAAGTTAAACAACTACACTCACTACAAGTGCCTCATGCTAAATTTTTAAAACATTCTTATTTGGCAATGTAAAAGTTTGTTTGATTTTTTCCAAAATTGTAAAAGTTTTTTTTTCTTCAAAATTTAAACATCCATCACTACATATAAAAACAAAATTTCTCAACTTGAAGAATAAGAAGTGTATGTGTCATATTTAAATTGTACGTAAAGCTTTTGTTTGCCACTGTAGGTCTTCAAGTAACTTCAGCAGGATATTTATTAGTTTTTTCATGCTCTTTTTCACACACACACACACACACACACACACACACACACACACACACACACACACACACACACACACACACACACACACACACACACACACACACACACACACACACACTTATTGGCTAGTCATTCTTTTGAAATAAGTGTGGCAAAAAGCCATAAAAACAGAAACAGGTGTTAATCCTTTAATACTCGCTTTCAAATTTTTGAGTGTATGAATGCAGGGCTGTTACACTAGAGATTCCACAGTAATACCTCATATAGGCTTACCATTACAACAATGTGATATATGAGCTTCTTCTTGCAATAATTCTTTAGGATTTGTATTCAAATTTGTGCACTTGGAAATAGCAAAAACGTATTGTGAGAACATTGTTTCCTCTCAACTATGCTGAAGTCATTAGTACATTTAAACCATTAATAAATGACTATACACAAGTCAAGCAAGGCACAACCAAGACACAAAAAAATTCTAATTGACAATAATTCAAACACAGGTGAGTCTAATCATACTATCCTCACCCTGGGAAATAAACAACTTCTTTTTTCAAAGAGGTGGCCTGTCATATGTTTTACACAGCATATGCATTGTGTGTGTGTATATTGAGTCATTCATAAATATGCCTTTAGTGGTAAAGCTTGGAACTGGGAATGTAGTAGATGTCAGTAATGGTAATGCAATCAAAAGCATTACAGGGATATCCTACTTGTGCACTTAAATTCTTGGCAGTGGTTTGATCAAGACAGAATAAGCTTGTGACTTTTCAATTCCAGCCATAATTTGTTTCAATATTACATCTCCTGGATAGAGCAAGTGATGGAATTTTTCCTATTCTCTCATGCTGTAGCAGCGGAGAAACTGACGATATACCATAATAGGTTATCACCAAGCATATCTTTTGCAAAATAGAAACCCAACACATGTACATCTGTGGCCTGGTGTCACTGCTTTAAATATACATCAGAAATGCATTAAATTTGCTGATTGCTATTCTTTTCTTACAGCGTGTCAAGCCCAAAATTTATTTTTGCTTTGCGGCTTCCCGATTACTTGGAATTGCTTGCGGTCTCTCTGACATTGATGGATTTGAAGAAAGTGACAACGTTACATTTATTCTTGGAGTGCATATGCAGTTCATGTCTGTGCGTGTGGGTTCATGCGACCGGGTGATGTACCGTTGTTTTCTTTTAGATTGTCTTATTTTCCATCAGCGAGTCCACCTTTTTTTTTTGTTATACTACATACAATTTACTGAACTGCCAACACTGCTCTAACACTGATCAGCTCACTAATGTGCTGCTTTTTCTAACAAGAAATGCAGCAGACAGAGAATAAAAGCTGTCTGTGATTATTTTTCCAGAGATTGTTCTTGTTGGATAAATGCCACTCACTGCTCATCCAAAATCTTCCATCTTTAAAGGTTTCATCACAGACCTGATCAGATGCTACACCTCGTAATAATTTTATCAGCCATTTTTATTTAGTTTATTTATTTTATTTAGCTCATTTAGAGTCAGTTTTTTGTCCAGGTTCAGTTCTATTTAATAGGTTTTATCACATTAGTCAACCTCATCCTGTCTTTATATAGTTAAGTTTTAGTCGATTATAAGATTATTATTTGAGTCTTTAATTTAGTAAAAAAAAAAACATATTTTATTGATATCGTTTTAGTCAACAAAAAGTGTCAATATTTTAACCTAGTTTTATCATTTTACATATTTGCATTTTTTCAATTATTTGTGGCGTATTTAGATGAATTGTTTTAGTTGATTCTAGTGTTTAGTTTGCAATGGTGTGCGATACTGCAAATTTGGGTATCAATCCGATACCAAGTAAATACAGGGCCAGTACCGATATCAATACTTTAGGAAAATTATGGTATATAATATATTTTTAATTAAGGTAGCTGTATCATCAAATTGCTTATTCACAATCAATTTCCAACCTTTCAGTGTTTTTTGTGTTGTTTCCCTTTTTAAACAAAGGACAAAACCAGAACAAAGTTTATTGATAAATAGAAAATACTGTATCAATGCCCCCCCCCGAAACATTACAACCAAAACATATTTTTTTATTTAAGTGATCATAGGAAGAGAAATTTAAATTTAAACAAATACTTTAATAAATACTGTTTAGAAGCTACAAACTAAAAATTCTGCCTTCATCACTTCTTTTTCAGCCCAAATTAACAGGATGTTAAAGATTATCATTCAACAGCAAATATAAAACATAAAACAACGTACCAAAAATAATAATATATTTTTCAAGTACAATACTGTACGTGATCATGCAATCTACTACGAAGATGAGATGCTAAGTCACATGACAGCACATGATCGAAACACAGGAGGGAGAGTGGGAGCAAGTCTGCCTGTGGCTACTGTGACATGCCTGTTATCTGTTTGACTAAACCGGGGCAGTGCATAAAAGAGCCAAACTGAAACTAAACTACTAGCTCGCTATTATAGTGCCAATATCAATCCGATATCGATATTGACTTGGTACCGATAATATCGATATTTGGATTGATCCGCCCAACACTAGTTTGCATCGCTGTGTAGCTGCCCAGCAGTTTGCTTGCAGTTCTGAGATTAGCTATTTGAAACCATAGTTGCCCGACCAGTATACTGTATCTAAGTAAGCACAAATTCAACTTCGCACACAATTATATCAACAAGTGGCTTCTATCGCTACATGCTAAAGCTAGTAAGTTAGCCAGCATTAGTTTGCGGCCGGTTTAACGTTATTGTTGGAACACTATAGCCGTTGGTTTAATATTACATTATAAACAACCACCACCCAAAATTTTGTTAACCACAATGCTAACCACAATTACCACAATGCATTTGCGATGAACTGCGACTTGTCTGTTCAGGTTTGTTGTGTTTTTTTTCTTCCAGCTACCCTGTGTATATTCCTTCCCTTTCGACTAAAAGCTGGTGCGTTGCTGTGCGTTAGTGGGGGTTTAGATCAGACAATTTTCGTCTTGTCTTTCGTTCGTGACAGCCATAGATTTTAGCCCAGTCCATCCCAGATTTAGTGAACTGTACATCTTTGCCTTGTCTTAATTAGTCCACAAAAATGCATACTGATTTAATCTTAGTTATTGTTTATTAATGGGGTTTTTAGTCTGGTCTACTCTAGTTTTTGTCTGGTGAAAAATGTGCATTGACGAAAAAAAAAGTTTATTAAATGACACACTTATCCTGATTGATGAATTGAGAGGATTACACAAACTTACCACTTGAACAATTGGTCCTTTTACTTTTTCGCACATGCTTGTAATCATTAAAGCCCAATACATTTCCATCGCATCATGCATGGTCCTTGATACAATTATTTGTCATACAGTAGATACGATGATTGAAGCAACATTCATTTTTTTTGCACAGAGGAGTGAGAAATGTAATTGAATGAATTGTCTTAACGAGAATCCCATTTAGTCGTAGACATCAAGCTATTGACCTCTGTTAGGGTGGGGTGAGGACTAAGCACTCACATGTTACTGTCTATAAATTTCAGCCATGGACATGCCGTCCTATTTCATCAGGGGCTCTGACATACCCCTCGGATTGATGTCCTCCCTGCCCATTTGTCTGTTTTACACTCCTTAGTGTCTCCGTGCTCCGCTAGACCCGCATCCCTTTGCCTTGATTGGGTATTGACAACAAATCAAAGGGTATAATATATGGTGATGTTTGCCAGTGTCCCAACAAGACAAGATAGTCGCGCAGTTGGCTCGGTTGGTTTACATGTGTTCTCCGTGAATGTCGGAGAGGCTCCTTATTGATTCCACGGGACAAAGAGTCATTCTTTTTCTGGTAGCCAAAAGCTAGTTAGTTAAAGGTGTGTGACAATGAGGAGGGTTAGGGAGTTTAGAATGAAGCCATACTTGACATGCTGGAAATTGCAAGTGATAGACTGTGAATGTGGTTAATGTCGTGCCTTCCGATTGTTTGCTTTGAAGGAAATGTGTATATCTAAAAAGTTTTTTTTTGTGTGTTGACCCTTAGGCCTTCTCCGTAAATGAACACAACAGTAACCACCCCTTCCTCTCTCCGCGTCTCACACACACACACACACACTGACCGAGCATCTTTGAAATGGGTTTTCTATTGATTTTTGTAACTACCCTGTTAGATGACGTTGTGCCTTAGCGTGTCATTTCTAGATGGCCCAGCCCCGAGCAGGTCATTGAGGTGCTAACTGTCATTTGGAGGGACAGAAAAGCAATCATAGCTTTTTCATTACTTACTGTTTTCCCTCTCCCCCCACTTCGCTTTCACTCTGTTTTTACCCCCAGTATTGGGATCGCCTGACATATTATGGCTTCTGTGATTTAACTGCACTCTTAAATTAAGTGTGAGAATATCAAGCTGTAGCTTTGAAAAAATAAACTCTTGTGTCAATGGATCAAATACCCTGGAGGTCAAAGCCATGAACTTGTAGTGGCACACTCATGAATTTCTAACTTGTATGGCCTTGTTGTGTTTCAGGTGTACACAGGAAAATGTGCTTGTGGCTGGGTAGGAACTGCGCACACTGACTTTTCATTCTGCAGTTAGAGCCTCTTATTCAAATGCAATGTGGGAGCGGAGCTTAACGTCACACTTTTTACATTATTTTGTATTTCTTGGAATCAATATATCAGATATAAACAAAATGTGTACCAAATGAAAGACCAAATTCTCAGGTAATGTATATTTTGTATTCATGTAATTTTCACATTTTGTGCCAGCGCAGTTAGAAGAAATCAAATTCATAGTGTGAACATGTGACATCTTGCCCCACCATGGGTAAGTTGTCTCATAGAAATTTGGGTTAAGATGTCAAACTGGATTTTGCAACTAATAAAACTGTCACGAGGGTAAAGTTTGGTGGAGGACCCAAACGCAGGGAAGCAGGGCAAGGAGGCAGAGGTGATGGACAAAAAAAGGAATTTAATTTTGCAAAACAAAAGCAAACTTCAAATGCAAAACAAAACGTGTGGAGGATAACAAGGCAAAAAACTGGTATCATGACGGGAGAAAAACGACAATGAACCGACCAAGACAGAGGGGAGACAGGAGACTAAATACACACACACACGCTAATGACACAACAAGACACACTTGGGGCAAGACACAAGTGGCTGAGGGCACTGATTGGTTGACACGAGGAAGGGCAGGATTACACTTAAGAAGACCAAGGGAGACACACAAGAAAAAACAGAACCCAAACATGACAAAAACAAGGACAACATTGTTAGTCTCCTGTTTAGTTTTTTTTTACTTAAAAATTTAACATTGAAGTCAACCAAGGAAAATTGATTTCGCCGAAAATTTATCAAACATAGTCATTGAGCAAACGGTAACATAAAATAGTACGCTATGCAACATTCACTGGATTAAAGTCCTGAGGAACGGTTGAGAGCATCGCTCTCATCCTTAGATACAAAAAAAGAAAGCATCATGAAACTTGAAATACTCCTGAAATGTGGACATAGTTCCAACAACAAAAGGAAGTTACATTTTCACTCAAACAAAACCTGACTAACCAATGTTTTCATTCAACTGACTCATCATTCGAAGGGCAATTGTGGGACACATAAACTAATTTGTCAGTGGTGCATTTCTCGTTGGCCCATTCTTTGCATATGATAATGTGACAACTAATCCTAAAATCACTGAGACATGTTGCCCCAATTTACTATATGTTGCCTAAAGTTATCTTAAAAAAGAGCAATGACTGAGGCATGACAAGATGTCTGAATATTTCCTCTTTGAGCCCATATGAATTGCTGCTAGAATTTGTATATGGACAATGCTTGTTTCAAAATATGTGAAGTTAAAACATTTTACTTTAGGTTGTGCAAAATAGTTAACTGGCACTCATCTCAGCTCACAATGTGAAAACTAGTATTCCACTTATTAGTTATGCCCTCTGGTGGCGAAGATAATTGCAATGTGACAACTTACCCATGTGACAACAAGTCCCGGTCTTCCCTAATTTCTGAAATATTACAATTTCTCTCAGGAAGAAGTTACAATTTATATTTTGAAAATTCTAATAGATGATTGTCTTGTCACTGAAAGCTAAACAGTATGTCAGTCGAAGTACTGTAAATGCATTTGAGGTTGGAAGTGTCGGTCGGCTGGAGTTTTGATTATAGTGATGACTGTGGTGTGGCAAAGCAGTATTGGTTAAGGTTAGGCAACTCAAACAATAAGTTTATTGTAAGTCAAGCTTACAATAAGTAATTAGCAAAACCATAGCCAATGGAAGCATAAATGCAGGAGAGCTGAGTGAATTGCAGCCTTCTCGACCAAACACCATAATTAACCCGTCACGCATTTGCCTTTTCAGACATTGTGCTGTAAAATACAGCTTTTCAGGAAACCAAAGTCATGCTTTTATGTGTAGCACGCAAAGCGCATTACAGACTTTTGTAATTATCTGTAATAATGATGTAACTTTTGACTTATGATAGCCCAAAACAGAAATGATAGCACCCTTACATAAATCCTTCCAATAATCCAAATAGTTATCATAAGTGTCAAAAATCCGTAAGTGATTGTGATTGATAATGTAACAAAAGTAGGACAAGATGACCTACAGACTATGATGTGTTTGAGCTCCAGATGAATCAGGGTCCTAACTTGACACCCTCTGACTTTGCATGAGATTAGCAGTTTCATGTAGAGATGTGATAAGGGGGCTTTCTGACATTGATGTTAAGAAGTTTGGTGAATGAGGAACATCTGAAACAAAGATGTAGGCTGTTGGAGACAATGGCCAAAGGAGGACAAGATCACACACGCACCAGTTACTGATACGATAGTGTCTTATTTGGGTTTAATCATTGGCCTCTCATTGCCATAGAATGCCACTGACTGACTTCATCTCCCTATAGGGAATTTAATCGCCTGGTCACTTTTGCTTCCACTGAGAGAACGAATCAGGGTGATATCACCACTACCTGAGGTCACGGTAAACACTTGGGAAGTAGGCCAAGGGGAAAACATCATCCATACATTTTCTATCTGGCTTATCCCCATTAGGATCATGACAGGGCACCTATAGACAGTCAACTATTTACACACAAAAATAGGCTAATTTGTGTGTTTGTTGGGAAAATACACACACAAACGTGTTTTCCTCAAGTCCACTTGCCACCTTACTTGTCCATCATGCCACTGTGCTTCTTTCCAATGAAGGCGTTATGGGCTGTTATCAGCAGGACCATTGCATGGTTGGCTGCCCTAATTGAGAATAATGAGGGTCACATTGAACATATGGTCGGTGTTGTGTCCCCACCACCCCCACTTCTCTCTTTTCTCCCTCTCTCACTGTGTCCGTGTCTCCACAAGACAAAAGGTTCAGTCAAAATTTGCCATTGCTCAGCAAGTATCAGTGTAGCAAGAGCAAAAAAGAAAAGAAAAAAAAGACAGTCTCACCTTTTCTTTTCTGACGAGTTAGTGTCCACACAAGTAATGATTAGCCCAACTGTGTGCAGAATGTCAATAAGGCTGCCAAAATCAGGGCGGGCAGTTGCTGCCTTACAGTTCTGAGGTTGGGGGTTTGAATCCCGAGCACATTTTTTTTCATGCAGTACCTTATACAGATTGACAATCACGTGTGCGCTGATAAAGTTTAACCTGGCATGTCCATAACAGCTCAATAATTAATATAATTTGATCTGCATACAGAATAAATTTTACTGGCAAGCGATTATTCAGTGGTGGGATTAAATGTGAATATCAGGAACTATGTTTATTGTTTACAAAAGCAGATATTTGATATGGCTTGATTTTAGAATTAATCTTAGTACCTAGTTACTAGGTCCTAGTAGCCTACATGAATGTGAAAGGATATCTAATGTCCAACTTTTTTGGCACTGTTGGACTCAAGTTGTTTTTCTTTCAACACTACATCCTGGAGATAATCTCTGCAATAATAACACTGTTGCTACAACAGAAGATTCATCTTCAACATGTCTCATTTTCCCTTTTACCAGTATCATGCTAGCCCTTTTTATTATTTCTCACATCTATTATACTTATAGCATTTTATTCTCCACACAGTAAAGTGCATTGTCCAGTAACCAGAAGGTTGCAGGTTTGAATCCCACTTTTGACTGTACATTGCAAATATATCCATGGCCCTTATGCTAAGTGATATACATGCATACCAACTGATTATCATCTGGAGAAATGCATTACAGTTTTCTGAAATGATTAAATGCACAACATACCCATTCAGCTTCAACGCAAGCTTTCAGCTTCAAGCAACAATTTTAAATATAAATATACCATGAGCCTGCCACCACGAAGAAACTGGGTTTCAAATCCTGCTTGGACTACATTTTAGTACATTCGATGGGTCGAATCCCGCCTTAGACTGGTTCAGTCAACTTTTCTTTTCTTTTTAAATTTCTCACTACAACTACAATTAATGAGTATTTTTCACATAATTTATCTTTCAACTATTCAACATGCATTCAAATCTTAGCATTCAGCTATTAGAATTCAGCTATTAGCATTCAGCTATTAGCATTCAGCTATTAGCATTCAGCTATTAGCATTCAGCTATTAGCATTCAGCTATTAGCATTCAGCTATCAGCATTCCCACGCAATTTCTACAGAAATTGCACTTAGTCTAGTTCAAGGAAGTGTTTTCTCCAAACATGTCACTAATTGTATATAATTATGTATAAAAAATGATTGATTAATTTCAATGGACAAACAAACAAACAAAAACTGAATTGAGATACAACAAGAATGCTACAAAAATATGTTGCTGATTTTCATAAAATAGCTTTGCATGAATTTCTCCTGGTCTCCGGATCTTAGCCACAGTGATTAGATTTAGATGCACGAGTAAAGGTTTATGAGATCACTACCAAACTGTGAAATGATTTGCTGGCATCTCATATTCTCGTGTAATTTCCTTAGGAGACTGGATTTATGGCTATCTGTGACCCAGTTACATTGTTGATATGCCACATAGCCCCTGGATGCAGGCATGCGGTCTCCAGTTTCATGTAGAGACAGGTGTAGTCTCATGATATGTGTAACATGTGGATGCATAGATGATGTAGTATATACATTATTATACCGACCAAGTCTGTAGACTGCACATCATAACACAGCTACTTTTTTTTTTTTGGTCATGTGGGATATATCACACATGGACAGTTTATACATTGTAAATTTGTAGGTGTCTCAAAAATGACAACTGGACAACTTTCGTATGTTGTTATTTGAATTATGGAGAGTAAAACTGATTCAAGTAGACTCAACTTTAGGTTAAAAAATGCATAACATTTTACAGAAAAAAAGTTGTCCATTTGATGTCATGTGTTCTTTATTTCTGTTCAAGTTAGTACAATGAAAAATGGTCATTCACAAAGCCAAACATAAATCTATTGTTTGTGTCAGAAGATAAATGTTGATGCTCTATCCATACAATATTGTTTCTGTACATTATGGTTGTATTGAGAAAATTCTGTCTTCATTTATTTGACTGTTGAAATATAAATGTCCATACAGGTCCCTCGACCAGTACCGGAGCCAGCCGCTGACATTTCTCCACTTTGAAAACACAATGAAATCTGAATATTGCCTCGGTTGAGCAGATGCCCGTGGGGAAATAATCCAGAGTCTCTGAATAGTCCTTAATTGAATTGTCTTTTACTAAATAGAGTTTGCTCTAATGCATGCTCTCATCGGTGAATATGACAGCCGGCTATGGTTCTCATATCTGCCTAAAAGAGCCCCCAGTTCCAAGGGCTATTAACTGTATTACCCAAACCAATATCCCTGCCTAAACCCATTACCCTGAACCCATTGTGTATTTTTGTCACTACATCTTTGCTCAAAATCCAAATCAGCCTTTGATGGATGCTTAACAAGACTACACTTTTATCACGTATTCTGCTGACCTTCAACAAATTGCTTTGCAAGTTTGCATCCATTAAAATGATAGAAATGTTTTGGTTCACACATGATTCAGGGTGAACAGAAAAGTGGGCAGGCCGTGAATTTTATTGACGCCGTGCTCACAGGGTTTAACCTTAAAATGAACCCATGCCATATGTGAGTTTCTAAGAAAAGTATACTCATTGATCAAACTGGCATTTTATAAGATAGTTTGGTCACTTAGCCAAAGTTGAAAAATAAACAAGTGTCTGCTAACTCAAAAATAAATGAAGGTTTTGCTGGCAGGCCTTGACAAAGAACAGTACCTGCTTTGTTAACTTTGGATAATCTATGAGTCTTGGAAATAAATACAATGATACATCTTTGTTTAAATAATGACTAAGCAAGGAAATGATTACATTTCGAACAATGTGTTTGTAGAAAAGCAACATGAACAGCTTTCTATCCCATTCCAGCAGATTTTCGTCAGTAATGTCTTCAGTCTTTATTTCTTAGCTAACTCTGGATAGATGTTTTAACCTTTTTATAACAGAGAAGTCTTATCGTGACTAATGCTCCTCAAGATAAGTAAAGGAGTTAGTATCTCCCTCTCACTGAACACTGGAAAAGACAGATGGAAAGGTATCACCTTTATATCATTATTTATAGCAAAAAGTGATCTAAGAATGAATAACAGAAGAATATATTGTATATTTTTGCAACGTCACCATTGGTGTCAGGCACCACAATGAAACAGCCAACACTATGGAAGGATAAGTGGATCGATGGGCTGATTCCATAGACGCTGGCTTGTACGGTACAATCCAGTACAGTACAACGCTCCTGAAGCAGCTATTCTATTTAAAGAAGGTCAAAAATAATGAGCTTCTTAACCAGACCGCCCCCTGAATTTCCATCATATTGCGGTTGGCTTGTTTGTTTATCAGACAGATCTATATTTCACTTTTTAATTGAATTACTTTAATTCAGACTAAAAGCCCTCAGCCTAATAACATACCAATTACAATGAAGACCTACTTTGTGTAAATATGAATATGATTTTGTAATGTATTGTTTTTAATGCGGGCAGGGCATAGCTCCCTTGACACCACTTGATGAATAACTGGTGCTTCAGCCTTAAAGCACAATTAAGGCGAGCAATTTCGGATCTTCACAAAGGAGTTAAAATGTAATTTGTCAGAAGAAGCTGGTACTCTTTACTTCTCTACATAAACAACTAAATCAAGACTTAGACATAATATATGCTCAAGTTTAAAGCATTGGACATTATGAATGAATGGATCGCTCAAGTCAAGTAGAAATATTTGTGGTTGGCTTGGTGATTACCTTGTGGCAATCTATTTCAAGCACTCTGTTTAATGACGCCTGCGCATTTACATTTAGTTCCCTTTTTTTTTGTTGTCATTTCAATGAACCTGATTTTAGAATTCATATGGTAATGAGTCCTCACATACTCATATTATTAATGGAGTTGGGTTTTGCAGCTTGTCCAAATCTAGTAACATATGTTGTTTCAAAGATTAATTGATTAATTTTGTCCTTGGATAAATTATTCTCAAAATGCAAAGTGTGTGCTGTGGCTACTTAACTAATGACCTGTCTGGAGTGAAATCCTCACTGGTCACTCATAAACACAACACTGGTAACCATAGAGATTGTTCTACCCCAATTACAATTGTAGATGCCATGCATATGTTTTACTTGCTCAGGCAGTAGACTTTTTTTTTTTTAAGATACATGGAATTCTCAACCACATAGCTAATCCAGCTAATACTGTTTATATTTGTGGTTAAGAATCGTATTATAGGTTAACATTCCCATTTACATAATTGTACACCAAGTAATCATTATGATGTAGTTTCCTGTACATGTTAAGTATATTGGCTTATATAGATTATAAAATGTAATATATAATATTTTTGACTCTCTCATGTAACTAATATGCATCCAAATATATAATCAGAGGTGTGCATTTTGTCGATATTGATGGATGGTCCGTCAATCCGTCAATGTCGGACACCCATTTTGTTGATGATTAATGGGAAGCTTTGAAAAATTTACGGACGAAGCATTGGTGGAAGTGGGTCAGTACTTATAGTAGCACTAAGGAACTTTTCAACCTTAATAAGATATTTTTATAAGTTGGTATCTTTGGTCTGGAATGGTACCTTTGCCGTGGCCTGAGGGGGTCTGTATCATTTTTACTGGCACTTAGCAACTTTGAGAAGGATGGTAGGAACACTGCCACACAAAAAACTTTAAATGTGCTGACTGTTTAATGGCATACGTCACTTCCCCCATTCCCCATTCGTTACAAAGACGTAAGTCAATTTAAATGTCGACGCACAATTATTTCTTTCCTGGCAGAAGCTGCAAAACAGCTGAAAAGTTTTGTCTGAGGAGACAAAAAAAAAAGGGAAGCTACCCTGATAAAAAGACAGTCAAGGATCAACATTGGCCCGGCTTTTACTCGCTGGCGTGAGCTAAAAAATGACACAATGCGCTTGTCCTTATGGGAAACGTGGTATTCCTTCAGGCATAACATAACCCCTTTTGTCCATATGGCACCGCCATAATCAACGCAAACTGAAAGTTCCTTAGTGTTGCGTTAACGAATGTGGGCATTCCGTTAAATATTAGACACACAAACTGAAGCCCACTTAACATTATTTAAACCTCAAACTTGTTGTTTCTTTATGCTGATATTACGTTTGAAACATCTGAAATAGCACGTTCATTCTTAATGAGAAACTGCATAAGCATGGTAGAACATTGAAATACTTCATTAGAGAGCTTGGTCCTATATATGGGACTCTGAACTATGGACTTGTCAAGTTGACAATCAAGTGGGAAATGTCTAAACGTGTCCTGATGCCTGCACATATAGTACAAACTGTAAAATAGTCATCATTTGTGCAAAAACAGGCCAAGCTGCGTACAGTTACAGTGTATATCTGATTTGCATTTGAATGTCCACTTTCAAGAGATCTATCATTGTGCTTGCATTTACTGAACACTTATAACAATCTGCAACTGCAACCATGCAGTTGAAAGAGGACAAACACATAATCAAAGTCTTCTATAATTTAAATGTAAACGCCTTTTTTTCATGCACTCCTGGCAGCGAAGGGATCAGACTGATTGTTTCTCTTGACCTTGTTTTCTGACCCCATAGGCTCATCTGCTAAACTAAACAGCTATTGGATATCACACAAGTCCTTAACAACCTCCCCAAGGTTGTGGTGGAGAGAATTATCATACACATAACCATTATTTTTGATTCGGTAGTTTGAAGCATTGTTGTGGTTAGCAGGTGAGAGTGAGATGTTTGACCTTGTTTAGACCCATGAATCTAATCTTGTCGTCCATCATCCAGTCAATTATTTGTTATTTGTGTTCTGATCAACTGCTCGAGGTGATGAGTCCTGTCCCTGGTTTTCTAGTAGTCAATTTCAGCTTTCTCTATAGGGACATAGCTGTTGCCCTTAGCTCTGTTACCTTGCTGCTAATAGCTACAGTCGTTGTCCTTCGAGAGCAGTGGACTGGGCTGTATTGACATCATCTTTTATAAACTGTATAAAACAGTTAACCAGATTGCTGAAAAGGTCACTAATTCACATGAATATGCCCCTCTGTGAGACAATACGGTGGTTGAGTGGTTAGTATGTCTGTTTTACAGTTCTGAGATTATTTGGTTTGATCTTAGCTCTAGGCATATCTCAATTTCACAATAGTAGATGGGTGACGGGGAAACATTGCCCTAGAAGAGAATATTCCACTGAATCACCATCATACTTGGGTGCAAGATAGAACAAGTTAAACAAATGCTCAAGTTGAATTTGGTTTTCTTTTTTTTTAATTCCTCTCTACTGTGCCCCAACTGCCTCTCAGCAACTAGTCTGTCACAGTGAAGAGGCATAATAGGCCTCAGAAGATCAACCCATCTAAAGAGGGATTTGGAACCTTTCACCTCCACTAAATCCAGGCTGGGGGGAAGCTCTGTAGTTCATAAATGTGCAGAATCAGTGTTAAAACCCTACCTACTCTCAACAATCTCATGGAAACAGATTTCTCCTAGACTTTAAATCAAATGAACCACTGCAGTCGAATGCCACTCAACAGTAAGTCTATTTTGGATCTGTGAAAGTGAATGACCTCTGAGATTAGTTTAAACAAGACACATATTGGATAGTTTGTCAGTCTAATCGGCTGGGCTATGATAAAAACCTCTCGGAACAGAATTGGAAGTATCCATTCAGGCGATAGAAAACCTATAGGCATGAATGCCTAACAACATTAGTGGAATTTGATTGTTGCTGAGACCTACATGTGGAGTGATGTTATGTTATGAAAGATTGATCGGCTTGTTGCCTGAGATAATTACAAAAGATTAGTGAAAAACCTTTTACTGCTTATTGGCTTTGTCTACTTAGACCACCTCAGTATTATGACTAATTGCACAATATAATGATCTCCAATATGATCAAATACTCTGGTAATAAGCTGTGCTTTGATTGACACTGCCAGAGCAGTATTCACCTCTTGAAATGGATACCATTACAAAGTACAAGTGGTCATAATGTTGTGGCTGCCCTGTGTATAATAAGTTGAATCCCCTTTTCATGCATTTTGTTTTTGCTTTATGATTATGATTATTGATAATGTTTGATATCGGGCAGTGGTTCATAACCTAGGCTCTCCTGAAAGCCTCAGGGTTTTGGCGCAGGTAAAGACACACACGATTTATATGATTCGTGATGATACAGCCAGCTTGGCCATCGTTGGCTGCAGGTGTTCATGCTGTGCTGCAGAGAATTTGGTGTGCTCAGTAGTGGACTTGTGACTGTTGTGATTATTTCGTTATTATTGTAATCCCTTCATACTATGTCGAGAGAAAAAAAGAAAGTGGTCGGACGAATATGTGCAATATGAATCCACATGTATAACGGAACGTATGGTGTTCCACAGGGTTCAATTCTGGGGCCTATGCTGGTTTCAATTTATTTGCTACCTCTGGTTTCCATCTAAAGAAAACAGTGGTGGTTGTTTGAAAGTGCTCTATAAATATAGAGTTGAGTGATGGGAGTCAGCGTCCTAAATGATTTGCAATGCCATGTTGAGCAATTCTAGTGCAGCACAACTAGTTATCTAGCAAAACTTAAAGAAACACTTCCTGAAGCTGCATGGTGATGGGGAACACAAGAACATAACACCTTCTGAATCCAAAGCCAGATTTGATGAAAAGGCTACTCTGCCTGTTTATTTTATTCACCAGTAAACCCTATCTCTATGTCTTGAATTTGAAAAGAAGCGTGTTTTTTTTGTGTGTGTTTTGTTTTATTTATTTATTTTTCAATAAAGAAGGGTTTGGTGAATGCATAAAATAAACTGGTGAGATTAAGTACCTTCAGCAGGGTCAAGAACCACTCATTTAGGGTCTACTACTGGGCCCAATTGTTTGGTAAAGTACAATTATTTACTGGATAAAGCTGTTTTAGAAAATGTTTGACATCATCATCGCCTCAGACCATGTCACTTATAACATTGTAATCATGAAAACACTGTGTACAACACTTTCTTTAGAATATAGAACTTACATTTAGCAAAACCTTGCCTTGTTTGAAGTTGTGACCACAAATGAAAATAAATAAATAAATAAATAAACACGTACAAATCCACCCTTTTCATGTGATGTAGACGTACAGGCAAGTTTTTGTACGCAATTTGATTAAAGCCAGAAGGAGCCACAATTCTGATGATCATTACTCGCTACATCCTAATTACCACAGAGTTCTTTCATGTTCAGTTCAAATGTTAGAAAAGGAACTCCCTTGTCATTTGTTGGGATTTTCAAGGCAGGGGACAAACAAACACTAATAAGGTCTGTCCCTTTCAAAGAGGACGAACATCATAAACACACATCAAGCATCTCACTAGGTGAAAGGACCATCTGAACTGTAAATAAATTAAGCCAGAATATGCTTAATTATTTTGTGGCCTGCTCAGTGGACATGGCTTCTTAAGTAGTAACATGGTTTGAAGTGAAGGAAAAACACTACATAGACGAGTGGAACAAAATCATGAACTGTACTAAACATAATATAATGCATATTTGATGGAGTGTTTCACTTATACCTGGATAAATATGATATTCCCCTTTCTGATGCAATTGCCTCTGAAAACACATCAATGAAATAAGCCCTGATTTGTTGACTGCATTTGGCTTATAGCCAAAGGCAACGAAGAAACATCAGCAAAGGCCATAATGTTGTTTAGCAGGACTTAATCAAATAAGAAATGACAAACCACACTGTCTGATTCCAAAAATTACACTGTGCATTACTGTAAAATTGTCTTTATTGTTTGTTGGAGTTCCTCCTGGGTGGTTGGGACCTTTTAGTGAAAAGAAAAGTGCCTGACACCCTGAAGCACCTTTTGGTTTTTGATCATGTCAGATGAAGATTAAATAAGTAGCTAAAGCTGGTTTATTGGGTAGTGGGAGCAGAAAAATAATTGTAAAAAAAAATAAAATAAAATAAATCTTATCCTAAACCGTTGTCAATGTAGTAGTGCATGTCCCAATTTGAGATTATTCACTTTTCACCACTGAAAGATGAATCCTTTCCCTCTGAGTGTTGTCAGAACATGTTGTATTTTTAAAAGACTAACATAATTAGGTGGCACAATGTTAAGAACACAAGATTTAGCCTCTCCGCTAACACAATGATAGTCAGCCATTTGTACGAGCAACAATAGTGGTCCCTCCGCAATATCAAATTTTAGAATCAGGATTTTATGAGCAAGGCTTTCACTGAGCAAAAGGACCTCGGGGCCCAATAGCCCGTAGAAAGACAATTACTTCTATAGGTATTATTGTGTGATGGACTCTATTTGTTGGCAACCTGTAAAACACACACCAACTGTATATTTGTGATTGTCTTTTCCTCAGTTCATGGGAAAATATTGTTCACTATTTTAAAGGGGAAGTCAAGTAAAAAAACAAAAAATATATTTACAATATGTTCTATGCAGCCACACTAGCAATCTACCCATTTTTATTCATCTCAGGCGGCGGCCATTTTGCCACTTGCTGTCGAATGAAAATGGCATCACAATGCCTAATGGCTAAGCGAATGTCAAATGACCAAACCCAGAACACAGGTGAGCCGATTTGTAGTTACCTGAGACCTTAGGCACTGTGATGTCGTTTTCAGCAAACAGCAAGTGGCTAAATGTTCGCTCCCTGAGATGGATAAAAATGGGGGGACTTGGCTGCTTAATTCATATGCCACAAACACAATATTAATCAGAATGCAGAATGTTTTATTTTTAGACTAGTCGGGGTCCATAGAACATATTATTGGAAATACAAATTTTGACTTAATCAGTTTGCATTCAGTTAGCAGTGAGCTAATCTCCTAATCAAATAGTTAAAGTATTTTAATCTTCAAATACAAACTCCAGTTCATTTGGTTTACGTCCATTTCCATTCAGAACGTTTTTGAAAAGTAATGCATACAGTTTTAATGAGTTTATAGAATTGTTGTTTTAATTACAAATCAAATTTCAAGTGTTATCAAATGTAAATAGCTACACACCAACTATACACTCCATGATATGGAGATACCAAATCAAATGGCAAGACATAATTCACAAGATATTTTTTTTCTAATGCATTCTGGAGGAAGTTCAAGGTGGAGACACAGAGCATATGGAGGTAGTAAGAAAAGCAAACGGCTGAAACCAACGGGAGACATCTTGATTAAGGGTTAACCATCACTTTCCAACACACTGGAACTGGCAAGACAAGGGCAGGCCCACAGGCGGTCAAAATTCTCACTGCTCTCTTGAACCTTTCACTTCTCTTAATCACAGGGAAGGGATGAGTAGTTTATTTATTTATTTATTTATTATGGTGTTGCATATTCAACTGTTGATCATGAAAAAAAATCCTTAAACAGTTATATATTTAAGATCAAATGTTTTGCACATGGTAATAATGAAGACACTCATCCGTCAATGCCTAACACACATTAATACTTCAAATGTATTTATACATTACAACCAAATGATCTTGAAACACTACACGCAAGCTACACTATCCAGTCATAGAATTACGTCATCCTCGGAATGTTGAGGGATTTCCAAGTGCTTCCTTTACTTTCTCACTATGTTTTGCTGCCCCTTTTTCCTGACACAATCAATCCACGCGCAACCATCCACGGCCACTGTCACTGTACAGCATATGTAATATGTCCCAAGCAGACACCTGGGGATAGGGCCATGCGAACACCTGGGACACACACATACACACACTTCCCCCGCTCATCTTTTGAGTGAATAACACCCCGTGGAGCGTCTGCACTACCACCTGGGTCCCCCCCTTTCTCCAGCTTTCCCTCCTCCTGTACCGTCTTTCCACAACATGGTGGTGTCACTGCCAATCAGGCCTCCCTGTCACAGCACTGTGGTGTGTGTATGTGTGTAAGGCAATTGCACCAGCTCACCCCTGGAGTGGACACGAAGAGGCGGAGAGTGATGGAGGCTGCCACCTAACAGCCTCTAATAGCACCTGACACAGCGTAACACATGGCTACAATTTCTGTGATGCCCAGCTGAGCTTGGGTTAGGACAGACGAGGCAGAGGTGGGGAAAAGAAATGAGGATGTGAGGGTTTTGTGGTATGTGGACAGGTAGGCTTAATTATTGGGACCCTTCCGTTAAAGAAAGATAAATAAGTGGAAATTACAGTATTACTTCAAACTGGCAAAAACAAAACAAAAATCCAAACTTTAATATTAGTCCATGAAATTGTGCTGAAAATTAACTCTATTGTGGTCCAACTTAATTTTGCAACTGTCAATAGCACTCTACATCTGTTGTGAGACTTCATCGTACAATGAAATTCATTTTACATTTTCAACCTGTCCAAGAAACATGAAAAGACAATTACAAGTAACCGAGGGAGACAGGAACGGGTAGGCTGATGAGTCGCGATGCAGTGCCTGGATTGAGGGGGGGGGGGGGGGGGGGCAAGTCCCACATTATGGTCCTATGGGGGAGCACAGCGTTGGTCCTGGAAAAACACACACACACACACACACACACGCGCACACACACACCCCCACACACACTGGTTTATAGCAGCATAATAATAAAAGACAACTAAACTCAAAGACGTGCACATGTGGGTGGGGAGTGTCGGATGGGGCAACATAACATATATAATTGTATTATTGTTCTGTTAGACCACAAACAAGCAATTATGTTTTATTTTACTTTTGATGGGAGAATACCAATTTAGCTAACGGTAAGCTATCGTGAAAACAAAAACAAAAAACAAAGCCGGGCGATGCACGTCACCAGCTGGGTTCTTGCCCGGACATGTTGTACATCGTTTGAAAGCTGAGCTTCTGGAGATTTGAATGATACCCAACATTTTAATATACAATCATATGTGCAGGTTCAGTGAGAATTTAAGTCAGACAATCGTAGATGCAAAAAAAACAAAAACAAAAAAAAAACAGGTGCAACTCACCTTTCCTGGTCTCCTACAATACAATTCCAGCATGTTCAACTCCATCCAAACTGGTCCTCAAACATCGAAAAGGGTCCAGTAAACGCATTCAGGTAAAATTGTTCATCCACACTGATCCTTTAATCCATAAAGCTACGTTATTGGCTGCTGCAAGGTGCGCCCAATTTCCGAAATACGCACAACATCAAGCCATGATGACTTAGCTCCACATTGCCTCCACGGATTAGCCTCGCAACACTGACGAACAAACACTTGCGGCTTGGCTTCTGAATGACACCTTGCTTGGTCCAATAGAAAGATGCAGATGAATTTTGATACTTTTATCAGTCTTAATATCCACGCAACCCAATGGCCGACTTTGTGCATCAAAAGGTCGTCCTTCCAAACCTCATCGTCGCTTGAGCCAGTCATAACGAAGCTTCTTGGTGATGGACGTATTGAAAAGCCAATCAGATCCTCAAAACATCAATGTGCTGGTTGCCAGAGTAACTTTTTTTTTTTTTTTAACACAAACATAAGCGTAAGCCCTCCAATGTCTGATCCTGTAGTGTTTTCAATGCAGATTTTGTGAAAAATAATTAGACAAACATAAAATGTGTCTTGTTTTTTGTATTCAAACTTCCATTACTCAGTGCTAGTAGCACTTACCCCCTTATCATTAGGGCAATTTTGCCAAAAACGTCTAAAAAAGGTTCACCCAAAGTAAATTTGAAGCACGAATATCAGCATTTTTTTTCCTTTTTCAAGATATGACTTAGAATTGTTGTCACTGGTGGGATGTCCACACGAAAAGTGTTTGTTTAAAAAAGACCAAAACTATGCTGATACTCCAAATTTTTCAAGAACAGATTTAAATGTATTTTTGGTGAACCTTTTTTAGGCGTTTTTGATAAACATGTCAGGACTGATAAGGGTCTTAAATGTTTATGTACCCAAAGAGTGGAAGCATCCAAGATCTGTAGATGTGATCGTGTGCAGAGGTGGGCATTCCGTCAATATTGACAGAAGGTCCGTCAATGACTGATGCCCATTTTGTTGACCATTAACGAATGGCAGAAAACTTTGAAAAAGTGACAGATAAGCATTGCCAGAAGTGGGTTTTCGTCCGTCAATGTAATCGTCAATCCGTCAATGACGGAATGCGCATTTTGCTGGCGAATGACGAAGCATTGATGTATGACCACTTCGAATGACGGAAACATTGACCGACATCTATTTCGCTGAGGAATGATCAATTGATCACAAAGCTCGGCTCGAAAAATTGCCGGATTGATGATGACGGAAGGGTACCCCAACTGTTGACGACTGCCAAATGACGGACGCTACAAAATAATTGACGTGCCCACCTCTGATCGGCGTTTACATAACATGAGATGAATGTAGTTTCAACACCCTCCATCCATTTCCTTTGATAAGCAAGCAACATAAACAAATTTGAATTATATTACAATCCGGAACGCAACATTTTTTGGACAGCTTTGCCAATTTTGCTCTCCTTTCTAGTGATATTGTTTGTTTGATACCTTCCGCCTGGATGTTTTTTGTCCACATGACCTGATCAGACCATAAAGTTTCCAACTGATTCGTATCCAGCATTCTTGTTCCTGGCACATTTTTAATGTCCATTAATTATTTTTTGTATTATTTACATTTGGGGTAAAAGCATGTAGGAATAGCAACTTGTTATATAATTCTCTGAATAAATATCAAAGTTTCTCGGCGAAGACCCATCAAAACTACTCATTATGTAAGACTTCAGTGTCTTTTGGGGGACTCTTCAGCATAAAACCACTTGCCCTGACCACTTTACTGAGTGGAGGTAAGTGCGCTTAAGTGAAGACGATCTGCACTACCAATCGTTCTCTGCCAACTGACGTTGCTGATTACCTCTGAGCAGATGTTCCTTGTAATAATCTCCAGTTGAGAGAGGCATGCACACCAGGTGCAAAACCTCAGGTCCACTCCCAAATGATTTTACCTGATAAACAAAGAAGCTTTGAGGTATCAGCTTTCGTTGACACAAAGCCTGGGGTGTAAGGGTCGACAGTGGCGAGTACTTTTAATGCAATTATAGGTCTTTAGAGACCAAGGCAACAAGGTCAGACAACCTTTGCAAACTTTTAAAGACAAAGACATTAAATAGAATTTCAAATGCCACAGTATGTCATGGTGGAAGTTGTAATTTCATTGAGAGTGAATAAATGCCTTAGTAAATGTAAACACATTACAACCAGGTTTGATTTTAAAGTCCAGGAGAAAGTAGCTGAGCTGAGAAGGGGAGAGAGAGAAAGCGATAGAGATAGAGGCAGGCTATGGGACTGAATCCGCCCGCCCGAGCCAAAGTCCCCTAAGCAAGGGCACAGCTCCTGTTACAGCCTACTAATGGAGCAGGTCTATTTCAGTAGAATTGATTGACTACTTTCTTCCTCTGAGTGAGCAACTTTCTCATATCTGTGAGAAAATGGATCATAAGCACCTCACCCAACAAGAGCAGGCTGGTGAAGAGAAGGAGGGATGATGTCGGTGGCAAGAACACTCCTCTGTCTTTCCCTCATACACACTTGCTGCCTGTGGGACTGTCTGCCAGCTCAGTAGTGGAGGCGGGGCGGACGGACGGAATTTTGGTGCTGGGAAGCTGGTATGAAATTCCAGATAAAACCTTTAGGGGGTGCAGTCATTCCACCCTGAAACTAAACAAGGCTGCCTTTGCTCTGTCATAACTGTCAAAAGCAAATCCGTCCCGGCTGATTGTTTTCATTGTGAAGAGAAGGGGTACGGCTGGTAACTTTGACAGATTTCCTGAATAAGAAATGGGACAGGTTATGAAAATGTATCTGACGGGTATACACTGCTGATTTGATACAAGTATGAAGCTGGATTATAAGGGTCACAGGCGCTTTGGGGACCACATTAATGATGGCCGCTAATTGATTTGACAGGCTCGGTAAGGCCTCTTGTTACACACATTTTATATTTCTCTATACTCTAGCATAGACTACATGTCTTTAGCAGTTACCTTGACACACACCAAGTTTACGTTATACATTGTTGTATAATTTTTTTGCATACTTTTGAATGAATGCCAGAATTAAACATTAAATCAACTCGTAGTCAGAAGTACACTCAAGGCCGCAAAGTCACTGTCTTATTTAAACATCTGCTATAAAACACACTCATTGGCTTTTCCAGCCTCAGGCATGCAGCTGAATCTCTGCGCACTCGTGTGCAAGTGTGTGTGCACTGAGATTTGCGGTGAATGCCCAATTATCTGATTATATATGTTTATTCCAATTCGTCCCTCTGGAGGACTGAGCGACGCATGGACAGAACCAGCCATTAGACAGTAGACACACAGCAGCTTTAAGTGGCGCGAGGAGATCTCTTTTAAACTTGTCACTCGCTGTACGGCTTTCCAAATAATGTCCTCTCACCCATTCATTTTGCGCCCGTTGTGTACTCTTACTCTCTTGGGGAAACAGAATGCAGGACTTTTCAAATAAACTGGATCAAATCAGTTTAAATAAAGGCATTCAAATATTTTTGTTTTTGTATTATTAATATTATTATTATTATTATTATTATTATTATTGGATAATAAACGATACAAGTAAGGAATTATATAGATAGATGGATAGCTTTTATTGTCATTATACAAACAGATGTACAACGAAATTTAAGTGTCACCTTTTAGCGCAGCCTATAAGTAAATGTGTTTGTGTGATATATATATATATATATATATATATATATATATATATATATATATATAATGCATATATGTGTGGAGACTGGGGTCAAGTTGTATTTCACAATTTTAAAAATATGCAGAATTTCACAAGTTACTTCATGTTAAAGATTAGATAGTTCTTAATATGAAAAGAAAAATACATTGAGCTGTCACCAATGTCTTAAAAATGCAATTGTGCCATCTAGTGGCGGAAAAAATAACCTAAACACAAATCAATATCACACATATTTAAAGTACAGTACATCTTTTTAATTTAAATGTTTTGAATTATTATGAAATTACTGTATCAATGATTAAAAGATGCAGCTATATTTCTATTAGTTTAACATTTTTTTTAAAGAGTATGAAAACTTATTGTACATTTTATTATACATTTAGAACAGATATAAAATTTGTGATTACTCTTGAGTTAACTATTAAAGTAATTACGGTTCGATTCACCTGACACCCCTAAAAAAAAAAATATATATATATATATATATATTCAAAATGTATGCGCTTGTGTTTGGGTGGCCTCAGCTTTTAAATGTGTGCTCTCTCGCCATACAAAGCGTGTTTAACCGGCACATTTGAAAGGGACGTGCTTAATAAGCTTCAACTACGTTTGCCTTTGATCAAGTTAAAGAAGAGCAAAGGGGGCTCTCTAGCTAATGTTGATCCCCATGGCTTTCTTCACACCTAGTACACTCTCTTCTGAACATGCCTGCACTCACACAGAAACACGCACACACATGCACGCACGCACGCATGCACGCGTGCACGCACGCACTCTCTGTGACACATGCACGCTCTACACACACACACACACACGCACACACATATAACCCCACCAATGAGAGGTTACAAACCAAGGTGACTCTATTCCTATTGATCTCCCAACAGCAGTGCTGTAGAAACTGCAAAAGAGCAGAAATAAGTGTTGCTAAAAGGTTAGATGTACACAGTTGGAAGTTACAACAACATATTGCAAAATTAAAAGAAAATTTGCAAGGTAACATCCAATGGACAACATGGAAATTAAACAGATTTTATTTCATTGTTAGATCTCTCTGAGAGATGTTTAGTCAATATTTTGAAATTTGGCTTGGCAGATGGTGCATGTGAGGTTATCGCCTCATTCATGTGTCACTGAGGTTAATGCATCAGCATCGTTTAAATAAATGTCATTTGGTCATTTTGAGTGTCCATTAGAAGGAAGCCCCATGGAAAAATTACTTGCCATCATGTTCATCAAGAAGTAAATCAATGGTAAGCTGCTCTTCCCTTGAACGTACTCCAGTTTAGGTCAGCACTTGATTCTTCAAACATCGTACATTGATTGTCTGATGGACATTGAAAACCACTTTAAAGGTCCGCCTTAAAAATTTTGTTTGTATTGATTGCATTTGATTTTGAATTGCACACAACACAAGGCTGTTTTTTTTCTTATTTTGCTAGATTACTGAGAAAAGTCTGATTGATCATCTTTGGTCATTCACCTTTGTTTGACGGTGCATGAATCGTTTTAAAATAAAGTGTTCCTTTTGATTTTTAGTTTCCAGTTGATTTTTTAAGGCTCGGCTAAATGAAATGACTTTTTGTCCCACAGCTATTTTTCTTAAACAAGTGAAGAAAATGAATAAATTAGGATTTCATAAAAATAAAAAAAAGACCATATATGAATTTATTAAACGATGCAATTTAACAAATCATCATTTGTTGTTCCTATACTTTTTTTTTATCCACCGCACAAGCGACACACAGTGGCAGTGCTGGAAGTGCTGGAGTGTGAGTGGAATGGGAGAATCGAGAGTCTCCGGGGGAAGTGAATGGTTGGAATGTGCACTGAAGCTCAGTGAATGAGCTGCACGCTGGGCTGGGGGGTACGGGAACTTTTGTGTCAAGGCAACGGGGGTCACAGTGGTTATGACTGACACTAAAAACAACATTTCTTACACTTGTTAAAGACCGTAGCCACAATGATGAAGAATTTGTTTGATGGACAATTTTGTTTGACTGAATTTGGCGTTTTTTTTGAGTGAAATATGGTATTTTATGTGATTGCACGGATGTCATTACACAAATAGATGTCATTTCCGCTTTTAATTTTCTACAGTCAATAAAAGGTATTATATTCATTCATATCACTCCCCACACTAATAAAGTGTGCTTCTGTGCTGCGCCATAGTGTTCCGCCATTTTTGTTTACCTTTGCTTGTGTATTCCTGGTGGGTCGTACGGCACACACACAGACTTATATACATACATATATGTGAATATATTAGTGGTGCAATGGATCACAAAAGTCACGTTTCGGATTATGGATTTAAGCCACAGATCGGATTGTTTTTCAGATCAGCAAAAAAAAAAGGAGAGATAAAACACTTTTTCCCATTATTATTATTATTTATTTATTTATTTTTTTAAAAATTTCTAATATAGGCCTTTTGGATTAAGGAACATAACTTTAAGTGCAATATGAGGTAGAAACATTCGTATTTTATACATGGTCCATGTGTAAAATAACAAAGTATTAATGTCTTAAAGTTGCGTTCCTAAAATCTAAACGGCTATGTTTTGAGTATGTTTCACCTTCCTTGACATGTCTGAATGGTGTGCATTGTGAATGCACACTGTTGTTGCCCCCAACCACCCACCCACCCCCCGTACTTGAGAGTAGTGCATTCAAAGAAAAACAAACCAGAGTTCCATTCAGAAGGAGGCCCTCTGATCACATTTATCTGACCAAATATGCGGGTTAGAAAAGGTGTACCCCAGGGATCTTATTCAGGCTTTTTTAAATGACCCAAATAAAAGCATATTCAGGTTTTTGCGCGTGATTACATGGCCTTTCAAAACCAGAATATTGACAATATTTGGGTTTTGAAAGGGTCATTGACGCCTTTCGCCTAAATCTCAGTTAAGGCAAAAATTGGATGAAACCTGAACCCTGGTATTGCCTTGCTCTGTCAGCCTTAAGTTTTCATTGCTCCCTGTACACATATCAATCCCTTTAATAGTGAGCTCACTGGCTGATAGTATAATTAGGCTAACATCTCTTTTAGGACTCTATTGAGCATTGTAATTAGTAGCAGATTAATGGGCAGTGAAGCCTCAGCTCCTCAAGAGCAACACCAGTGACCCACTGTTACCTTCAGCTGTGCACCACCCAGGGGCAAGGAAGAGCGGGTGAAGTGGGGGTTGCGGTAATGCTGGAGAGTTGCCTATGTGGATGGGCCGAGGCTGTGGCTAAGTGTGTGTGTGTATTTGTGGCTTGAGAGTCAATGAGGTGTGCGTGTGTGTGGTTTTGAAAACGCCTTAATAGTTGAAATTGAGAGAAGAGGGTTTGAGGGCCTGCGTTTGAGGTGTAGAAACAAGGAGGAGGTCAATGACGTGTATGTGTGTGAGCGTGCATGTGTGTGTTTGCAGAGAGAGTAGCTCCAGGTCCTATGGAGACATTGTGAGGCATTGAAAGTCTCGCCTTGGGGGTGCCCGAGCACTAATTCTAATTATCACCAGATTACAGAGATAATGGGAGTCCCTGCTGTCAAGAATCTAACTCCTCTCTCTCAGGCTCTTTCTCCCCCCAACGCCCCCTTTTCCTCATTCTCTCCACTATGGCCATTTTACAGCCCAGCAGTCACTAAGGGTGCCTGGTAAATGCGTGAGAGAGTTTTGGGGAACCAATGAGCTGCAAGTGGAGTCGTTTTCAAGAGTATTAGATTGGGAAAGTGGGTGTGAAGATTGAAAGGGGACCAGAACTGACAGCAGGCAAGTCCAAATGTGCTAAAGAGAAAGTTAGAAAGAAATGGAGAAACATTTAGCGCTTGGATACGCCAGTTTGGAAGAGCAATTTCTCTGACCAGCAACATTGCACGGTCTTTAAGATCACTTCGTGGTTTAACTTTTGTTTTGAATCACTGTGTTGCTTAAGTCAAACAAGCTTAAAGAGAAATATACATCTCTCACGTTATTCATGTGAATTGAAGAAAATATACTTGACAACTTGATTTATCCACTAAATTCAGACATTTGTAGTTTGTTGAAATGTGTGCAATTATGCAAATAATGTATTCATTTAGCATGATTTTTTAAAAATAATAAGGCAATAAATAACTAGGGATGTGCGAGTTCTCATTCCAGGTACTGGTATCGAGTTGATACCAGCTTTATATTTAGATATTCGTGTGACACACTATATTGCAATAATTTCCTGAAAATGGCAAAAAAAGTAACTCAGTCAAAAATGTAATAATTTCACCAATAATGTAAAAAAAAAAATCCTGACTGATATTGTAATAACCTTTTTTATTTATTTATTTTACAGATAATGTATTACCTTATTACATTATTGGGGATTTATTACATTATGAGGTGGATCTTTTTTTGTTTTGTTTCCCCCCCAAAAACTGATAACGTAAAATTTGACAGCTAATGTAATATTACTGTATATTCATTTTCAGTCCAGAGTTATAAAAATATTTGTTTAAGAATCTAAGACTCTTATATACATTCACAGTACAATTTGTAGTGTTAAAATGCTGGTGTTAACTGTTTCAGAGTTGATTTGAACCCCCAAAGTGTATTTTAACACTGATTTAAATGGAGTAGTGTTAGAGTTATTTGACAGAGTTGATTTATTAATTTTCAAGAAATTATAACATTATTGGGTGCTACACGCTAATACCAGCCACCGATACTTAAGGCAAAGAAATTCAGACCTCAGCTAATTCCTCTCCGGCAGTAGTTGGCACTATAGTGCGGCCGTCTGACACATCGGCAAATCATCATCTGTGTCAGAAAGAAAGGTCTTTGTTCACAATTTTTTTTCATTGTGTTTAATGAAATTTCATCTATCAAAAGTACCAGAAAAAATCTGTATACTGTATCAGTGAATACTCAAAGGGTAAATAATCAGTCTGAAAAAAAGTAGTTTGGAACATCCTTATTAATAACATATTCTCATTTGCAATCCGGACCTGGCAGCAGAGAGCCAAATTCTGATTTAGATGACGTGTGAGGGATGAGGTCAGGGAGTCGCTCCCAATGGAGCAGAAAGCAAACGGTAGTTGATGCCAAATAGCCTACACCACACTGTTCGACCAGTCTGTTGGAGCTTGGCTCCAAAACGCACCTGCAGACACCCTGAGGCCTGAGGTTGGCGTGGTTAATCATGGCTAAGAGCTACACATGAGTGGCATTCTAACTTTTCCCAGATGAGTTACGGTACATCATGGGTAACATAGATCTCTACAAAATATTGTCTCTGCCCTCCAAAATGTATGCAACATACATTGAGGGACCTTTTTCGGAATTACTGATAAGTCAAATGTGAGGAGTTATGCGCTTGCTTTCAATGCCTGTTCATCATACCTGATGGATTTACTAGGCACAAGAATCCTGTTTTTATTCTCAAATTAATCTGTTGAGTACTCTGATGGGAGCCATAAAGAATGACATATTTATCTTCGGGCTAGGTGGTTTGACAAGGACAGCCGTGGTGAGTTATTACGGTGCACAAAACGGGGGCTTGGGTGGAGACTTGACTTCACTGTATATCATAGTAATGCCCTGCTGTACTATCAACATGGACACTGATTTAATATGGCATTATTTATATGCTTCTTATTGTGAGTCAGTTCAAATAAATGTTATTCATATAAGTCGTTAATTTCTTCACTTTTGTTGTTAAACAATTGTGATTTTCTTCTAATACCGACATGATTGTGATACTGCACACACTGCCCCCTCCTCTATCAAAGCCCTATTAATAACAAGCACCATTAAATTTATCAACCACTGCTTTATGACACTGTATATCATAAAGCCAGTCAACGCTTGTGATGTATAGCTGTAGTTCATAATGAACTGCATAACGCAGTTTTCCTCACAGGTCGCAGCTGGGTCGCACCAGTTATCAATTAGCTCTACTCAATTAGCCAAGCTTCAAAACAACCACTAGTTGCATTTACAGAATTAAATATTGATTATGAGTGTTATTGAAACCTATCAACCTTAAAGTCAAATGTCAGTGAAATTCGTTCCATTTGCCTTCATTGTTTTTCTCCCGCTTGGAGTAGTTTGTTTACCGCCAATGGAACTCAATATGGCACTGCCCTGTTCTTTAGTAAGACAAAAGATAGGTATTGTTATCGCTGTTTTCTAATGTGACTTCTAACAGTAGTCAGAAAAAGGGATGCAGGGAATGGAACTTTCCCAACCTGCCTCGCGCTTCAGAAGAATAGCACGTTTGTCATTTATGTTTCAAAGAGCGACTGCTGTAAAGCAATCCACAAGCATTCTTTCCCTCCTCGGCCCGTTCTGTGGGACTGCTGTGTTGTCTACTGAGGCATGTTGAGCTGGAGCTATGGGAGTTAAATGGATTAGTTACCTTTAAGGTCTTTTGCGTCTTTTATTTCACAGACAAGCTCACAGGGAGCTTTTGAAAAGCGTGCAACCCCTCCTCATCCCGTTCCTAATGACATAATCACGTACTGTAATTAGGCGGTTTTCGAATGGTATCACCACGTAAGTAGGGGTTAATTTTCCTGATGGGCTATTCTCCTGGCTTGCTCATTTTAGGCAGTACAGTACTTACAGTGTACATTCAGAAGAGAATGAATGAATTGAAAAAAAAAAGTATTAGTAGGGCTATGTCTTAATCAAAGGAAATGGATGTAGGGTCCTGAATCTTCATTAAGCTCATGTGATGTATCACATCTACAGATCTTGCAGGTCTTGGATATTTTTTACTCTACGGGCACTTTGGCTAAACTGTTGGTACCCTCACATTAAAGAAAAAACTAAACAATTGCTTGTTTGTGGTCTAACAGAATAATATCTATCTATCTATCTATCTATCTATCTATCTATCTATCTATCTATCTATCTATCTATCTATCTATCTATCTATCTATCTATCTATCTATCTATCTATCTATCTATCTATCTATCTATATATCTATCTATCTATCTATCTATCTATCTATCTATCTATCTATCTATCTATCTATCTTACGGTTTTTGATACATGAGGTAAGAACTTTACAAGGACGGCTTGATTTCAAAATGTCAAAGTGGAATGGTTGGATTTCGGTTGGAATCAGTGGGATTTGGATTTGATATGGTATATCGTAGTTGGAGAGTACAGTATATGATGTAATGGCATTTTTGTTGCCATTACATACATTTGAACGAACTTGCCAGTACTGTCAATGTGTTATTTCCTTCGTAGATATAGCTCTCCAATAAAAGACGATGTGATACATATCTCGATATATTTCAAAGTGGAATGATGGATACTTACGTCTTTTAAATCAAAAACAGATTTTCCGGTTCAAACCGTTTTTTGCTACACCCCAAATTAATATAAATGTAAATGTAATGTAAAATGATTATTTAGGTTACTTTGCAACAACATGACTTATTCATGAATTTCCTATATTTTTCTTAGAAACAAAGTCTTGCGGTGATTCCGGAATCATTGTCAAAACTGTTCAAAGTAATAAGAGGAAGGAGGTAGTCAGGCCCGGTTCCCAGAGCAACAGCTCAAATAAAGATTTCCGCTTCTTTTGGACATTCTGTGGTAACACAGCTGAATTGCTCTACTCATTAACTCCAAACGTCGGCCTGGTGCACACAAATACTTGGGTCCATGCGACTCGGTCTTATGTGTCAAGAAGATCTCCTTTTATGCAGTCCGCTGTGAGATTTCTTGAGAACAATCAGCGATTCTCCACAGCAAAAAAGTGGTAATATTTGTTCCTCCTCCCAGCCACAGAAGCCGAAGAAATCAGATTTATTAATTAAATGTGAGAAATGGTGTAGATAGAGGGGAAAGGGACGGACCTTTCTGCACTGCTACCTTCCTGAAGTTACTTGCTCAGGCGTGGAGCGTGCAAGAGAGCAAGTCTTGGTGTTTTATAGCAATGGCCCAGCAGTGTGGAAACGGTAACATAGCAGACCGTGACAAAAAGGAACGGCACAGCCCCTCAATGCTCCACCTGGCAAACACAGACCGTTGTCAGGGACCAGCAAGTCAGCCATATCCTCCTGGAGTGGCATCACGTCCATCAGAACCCGTTCTGAATGGGCCCTCTTGCTGTTTGCATGGCCGGAGCTCCAATGATATGCCTCACTCCCTTCCAAAAGTCCATAGACTGTTTTCAGTGTCGCAGCAATGGGAGGAGAGATGTGGAGCTTAGGTTATTGTTGCAGTCAGATAATAGGAGAGAGGGGCAAGTGTTAAAAATGATTGTGTCTCTGTTGGGGCTCTGTGTCAAAATCTTTGGACTGAATCACATCATAATAAGGAAGTGAAGCGAAGCACATCCCACTCTCATTCTTTTTCTACAAAGCATGACATGGCAGCCATGTTTGGTCCCCTGCTGTAATATGTTGCTACTGTTAAGTTAAACAAGCCATTGTTGAGGGAACAAAGGGGTCATCTGAAAAGGTGAACGCAATACAATCAGGAAATAAATCCACCCTTCAAAAACCAATAATAGATGATGAAATAACAAAGATAACAACAGACATAAGAGAGAGAAGGTCAATATGAATAATAACTAACTAAAAAAATCAGATCTAAATTACTCATAACTAAAACTAATTTACTAAAACAACGCACTGGATTTGAGAATCTTCATATGTTAATTTACTTACATGATTATCTTAGTCAACCCATACATATTTACTGGTATTGTAAGGAGTGGGGTGCACATTGTACACGATAGTTGATTGTCTTTAACCCAATATTAACTCTAAAAGTACAGTATTTGCAATGTGATTATGTGGCGTTAGAATCATGATAATTTGGTAAACACTTTCATACATTTCTGTGAAATAGATCATTTTAAGGCCTGAAGTTCATAGGGTTTGGGTTAGGGTTACCAGACGTCTTGTTTTGTCCGGGACAGTCAAATTTTTTAGCCTTGTCCCGCATCCTAACCTCATTGTTTTTTCCCGTTATTACGCAGGTCCTGTCCTTTTTCACACAGTTGTTATAGCGATGTATACAAAAAAAAAAAAAACAGTAGAAGAGAATTCAGCCATCCATTTCCTGAACTGCTTATTCCTCACAAGGGTCGCGGGGTTGCTGGAGCCTATCCAATATGGCTTCGGGCAGTAGTCTAAAAGGGAATTTAACTCTTAAATTCCTTCCTAATTTTTCCAAATACTTATTTGCATTCTCATTCATCTCCACATCTAATCGATAGCAGGCATTGACCGGAAGTAGAACTACTTCCTGCTTTTGCAACTAAGAATCATCGGAAATGTAGTCCATTGTGGTTGCTAAGACAATGCAAGCTGAGCTTTCTAGCGGTATATTTCCAATGTTACAAGGCATAACCGGCGCAAACTAAACGGCGCTGCCAGCTTCCAATAGCTGTTGGGACAGAGCAAAAAAGGTTGGATAATGGTGAGTGCATTGACTTGTTTAGCGTTGTTAAACTGTCAATCAAGATAGCATTTAGCAGTAGTGGTTGTGGTCGAATGACCCCCACCACCATTGGTGAAATGTATTGTATGTTTCGTTTTCAGCAAAATTGTAGCATCCTGGTTTTTTGTTTAGATAATCTGGTCACCGTACATGTTGGTTATAGTAACAGCTAGCTATACTGTAGATAATTTGTCGTATTCACAGAGACAAAAAATGTCATTCAAATAATGGTATCATCCTTCCATGTGTTCTGTATTGACTGTTTTATAGTACAGTAGTTACCTAAATGGGCTGGAACAGTTGTAAATATTCACTTTGGTCAACTGTGATTGACATGCTAGCTAAAGCATGTCAGGCTAACCCCAAACCTTCAGCACACTCAACGGGCGATGCTTTGTCAAAAAACAAAACAACGTTTAAATTTCACATTTAGAAAGTCTCCATAAATTCTTCGTATTCTTCTTTTCGAATGTATTAACGTTGCATAAGTCTCTACTGACTGACTGTTTAGTTACATACTATCTTCTTTTTAAGTGTACTGCACTGCTGTGCATTGGCTCCAGGGTATCACAAGAATACAAATATCTCTGCTCAGGGCCACGAACAGTGCTTTTTACACTCTATTGACTGGATATCTGGTTGTCTCATCTCTCTAAGCAGATGTCTTTCCCCAAGCATCTGTTTGTATTAGTACTGTAATTGCTGGTGATAATAAGCCCATTGATTCAGTATCTAAGGAAATAGTCAATCAGGACAGCCCATTCGTCTTACTTTTCCTGACAGATCCCCCCCTAGCTAAACAGACAGTGCCAGGGCTTGCTCATTGTTGACTGCATTGAAAAAGCACACTGCGGTGGGTTGGGAATGGTTGGCCTGTCGACTCTGAGTGAGTGATGGGATCGGTGCAAACACACCAGTGACCCAATAGCCCTTACAGGAGGCCAAGGGTGATAGATGTGTTGTTTACAGATACCAAAGCCCATCCTCTGTTCCCTTTCTATGTTCTTTTTCTACCATAGTCTATTCATTTTCTTCTTCTGTATATCTTGTTTTCGACACCCCATTCCAACGGTCCAACCCCCCACCCCCAACCCCGCCCCACCGTGTGACTTACTATTTTATATGAAAAGTGATCTCTGTTTATTAAACCAAAAATTTACTGTTTTATTTGTTATAGTTCATACTTGTATAGTATATATTAATCATTTGTCAGATAATATTCACAAGATTTTTTTTTTTAGCAATGTTCTCGGAAACCTTTCTACACCGTATTTTGGTGTGCACTGCGTGACAGTTCAGTGTCATTGGTCTTGTCGGTCGCTGGTGTCTCTTAGGCTAAGCTAATAATTTGATTGAAGTTTCCTGTCTGCGATTGGCTGGCAACGAGTTCAGCGTATACCCCGCCTACTGCCCGAAGCCAGCTGGGATAGGCTCCAGCACCCCCGTGACCCTTGTGAGGACAAGCGGTTAAGAAAATGGATGAATGTATGGATGAAGTTTCATGTATTTTGCGACACAATTTCATCAGCTATTGCAGTACATACTGGGACAACAAGCAGATAAAAAAGTGATACATAACAGTACTGATATATACTGAAATAAATAAACTGTGAAATGAATGTATTTAATGGTTGAAGTTTATTATTATTATTATTATTATTATAAAAGGTATTCACGTATTGCTAAATAGAATATCTAAGTGTGTTACAAAGAGTCACATCTGAGGGCAACCCTGTATTGTTAGCCCACTTAAAGAATCTTTAAACATTCCGTTTCTGAGAACACATTATTTGGACCATAAACCAGTAGCAATCTTGAAAGTGAGTGAATTCTAAATACCCTCGCAGAGTGGAATGAGAATAAACGTGAACCATGTCCTGCTTAGTTAATGATTGTCCCATTCAATGCCCAAGGTGTCCAGCTCTACGACTTCAGAAGCCATAATATTGTCAGAAATAAATCACTGAGCACTGGCCTAAACCAAATGTGTTCATTGGTTTGGGTTAAAGGGCAGAGCCACCCATTACTCTGTCCTGCCAAGGGGTCATTATTGTCATGTCAATGATGTTACAAATGAGACTTTGTGATGAATCTTTTCCCACCACTTCAAACGAGTTGTTCCAATTTGAAGCTTACAAATGGATGCAGACAAATGATTGAAAACTCTTTTTTTTTTAAATACATTTTCCTGTGTCTTATTATTGCTTGCCATCTGAAAGCTGTGGTAAATTAGAAAAATATACGTTGACCTAGTGATATCAATGAAATGGTCAAGGGGGCTGCTCCTGTGAGCAACAAATCAGTTCGATTGTGAGTAGTGGTGTTCACCAAGCCCCACTGTTTCTTTCTGACTGATAGAATAAGTCAACGCTACGTCCATTAAGATCAATATGCTAGCCATTATGATAGTAAAAAGCACATTTACCAGGGTTGTCAGTCTCATTATTGCAGCAGATGGTAGGCTTTGCTGTTAGAATTCTAGACAAGGGAAGCGGTGACGGGACTTCACGTTCGAATCTATAATGCTAATCTATGGTCTGCTGGCGCAGAAGAGATAAAAATGCATTATACGCCACAAGACAGTGAATACTGGACGGACTCTAAATTCGGGCACAGTGAGGCTAAATATAGTACTAAGTGATGAAGATCTCTATAAACTTAATCATTTAAAGAGATGTGAACTGTAACAATAAAGATCTGTCATTGACGCTTAAATCTAGAGCAGGGTTTATTGTAGAGGTCTCCTGATCTGAGCAGTATTTGCTAGATAATTTCTAGGATCTCCATCCGTAATAAAAACCCGGGAAACTACAATTTCACTGAAAATCAAATATACAATAAATTCTCACCAGGAACTATTTATGACAAATTGAATCGCTAGTCAATTTGGTGACCGGTGGTTGTCTTATTGCTTTAGCTAATCCTAAATGCTATTTTGGTTGATAGTTCAACAGCACCAAAGGCGGCGGTTCTTAATTTTAACATTAGCCAAAACAACTCAACTTGTGTAAGGTCTGACCAGTGACCCTAGCATTGGGCTAGTAGGACTACATTTCCCATCACTCTTTGACACAGAAGGACATTGAATTCCGGTATGACAAAAAGACACCAGATGAGAAAGAGAACAAAACGTGAATGTGAAAGTAACGAGGAACAATTTTAACAGTTAAATTCCTGCTTAAGTCATTCACTCCCAGTAATTTTCACTGAAGCAACCCCTTTCTGCTCCTGGCTGTTTTACTGAAAATAACCTGCAAAATACTGGAATACATGTGACTTTGAAGCACTCAAACATGGATGTCTGCACTAATACCGTTAATATAGAAGTCATTGTTTTATTTCATGCTTGTAGTCAACATCAACACATAGATACCAAAAATACTTTTTTACTTTTATTTCAGTAGAACATTTACAGTATCCATTCAAAATTAAACGGGATCGAAGAGGAAATGATGGTTAAAACAATGGCAACAAATTTGGAGTAATCCATTAAGACATGAACTTAATACCTGGCACTGTAGGAATTACGTTTGGTAATTCTGACAAATTCAGCAGCAAATAATCACTGTAAGAAGGCACCACAGGAGCCTGGGAAAGACCAAGTCTCTGCAAAACCATACTGCGGAAATCAGCTTATTCTGAAAAAGGAGAAACTATTGACATCCTTGCAAGTGTCATATTGATAGGCTCAAGTTCATTGTAGATGTGATCACACCATTGCCGAGAAAAACTCTTTGAAAGCTAAGATCAGTGAAAGTTCACTCCTGCATCATCGTCTTAGTTTCCCTTTCAGGAGGAAGTCAAGCTCTGCTCTTGTTCTGCCTGCTCCCGCACTCTCTCTCTGCCCCCAAGACTCTCCAAATAAATGGCTAAAAAGAGATCTACTTAAAGCTGTCAAGAGTGCCGGAGCTAACAGCCGGGCCATTCCGCACGACCTACTTCCTGACCCCCTCTTTTCAGGGGTCACTTGTAGGCTGCCTCTGGTGGGAGTGTGGGGTAGTCATGCACTGAATGACAATGGATAAACATGAAATGCTCCTTCAGTTGCTTCTTTGCAGTGGCAGCTGAGAAACAGATTTGAGTGGACTGCAGAGGAGGGAACGACAAAGAAACGAGGCTTTCTCCCAGAAAAAAATCATTTTTTTCTCCCTTTAATAAATGATTTCACTGTCGCTAAAAGTGATGCAATTTCCAGTTTTCTAATAGAAACTGATGAGCGGAACAACACTGAAAGACTAATGATTTGCTCTGACCCGGGTTGATCAGATAATATATTTAAAATGCATGTTTAGCTATCGCAATACGATACAGATTTTACCCATCATTAGATCCGCCTATTAAAAATCCATAGCTGGCATAGACATTAGCCCATAATTACTGACCTCTTTTCCCCCCCAATTCACCTTGTTAATATTGTGTGAATGATACATTATTCCATTGCTTTGTGTTAATCACGACAGAAGAGTCGCAAGGGCTCTGCCCCAAATCTCAGTTTTAACATTAATGACCTATGCCTCATTAATATTAATATACACGTTCAGTAAGGGGATGGTGGATCGTACTCGAAGAGCAAGTCGGAGATGTAAATCTGACAAGACTTGGACAGGAACAAACTGATAATTGGACACTAGTTTACTGTAATCAAATGTATGCTGATTTCATATAGCACAAACTAATTGGGTGTGACAATCAGTGGCACTTTAACTTTTTAACTTTAATCAACTTGAGCATCGCCAACTAGTTATCATATCCACTTGACAGTTTAGAGGTTGTGGGTTTGAATCCAGGCTCCAGCCTTCTTGTATGGTGTTTTCTCTGGGTACTCTGCTTTATTTCTATTGTGTGAATGTGAGTGTCAAAAAGTGTTTGTCTATGTTATGTTGTCTGTTAGTCTATATATGCCTGTGATTGGTTGGAGTTCAGTCCAGGGTGTACCCTGCCTATCATCCAAAAATCAGCTGGGATAGACTTGTCACTCGAATACACCCGTGATCCTATTGTGGATAAGCAGTATAGAAAATGGATGAGCAAAACATAAGTAAGAAGTTCCAGATAAGAACCACATTTGTGAACTTTTACAAGTGTGGACGGTCAACCAAAATTACTCCAGGATTGTGACGACAACTGATCCAGGTAAAAAAAGAACCCTGAATGATATCCAAATAATTGCAAGGCTCACTTAAGTTCAGTGTTCATGACTCAACCATTAGAAAGAAAATAGGGGGTGGGGAAATGCATCCACTTGAGATTTCCGAGGGGTACGACTGGTGTCAAAAAACGAATATAAAGGTTTGTCCCGAATTTGCCAAGAAATATATTGACAATCCCAAGATTTTTGGAGAAATAGTCTAAACATTAGGATGGTGTGCAGGCCGTTACTTTCGGTGTAAAAAAAAAAGAAATGCACCATTTGATAAAAAGAAGATCATGCCAAAATTCAAACATCATAGTGGAAGTTCGTAATGGAAGTGTGAAGGTCTGGGGCTGCTTTGCTACTTCATGTCCTGGATGACCTGCTGTGATTAATTGAACAATGAATGTTGTTTTCCACCAGAAAATATTACGGCCATCAATTCATGTCCTCAAGTTCAATCGCTCTAGGTTAAACCGCAAGAGTGACCTGAATCTTACCATCAAATCCACCTCTCAACGGCTAAAAAATAAAACAAACCTTCTGGCGTGGCCAAGTCAAAGTTTAGAATAAATCCAATTGAGATGCTGCAGTATGAAAACCCTCCTATATGACTGAGTTAAAACAATTCTGCGAGGAAGAGTGATGCAAAGACTCATCCATCATTATTTACACATTCTGGCGTATCCTATCAGCGATATGTTTTTGCGGCAGTTCTTCTTCCTGATTCAACTCATACACCGCTTATCACAAATGCTTTATTTCAGTTATTGCTACAATGGACGACACAACCGGTTATCAAGTTCAATGGGCAATTAGATTTGGATTTTCTTTCTTAATAAACAAAAGCATACAGAGAACCTAAGGTAACATGGTAGGGGGGAAACAATTCCGTTTCCTCGCAATTTTTTTTTTAATTCCCTCGCAAAGATTGCGTTCTCTTACAGAGATTGCGATCCCTCTCAATAAATGTGGGATAACGCAAAGTTTTTTGCAAGTGGACGCCTTTTTTCAAATGTATTTATTTTTATGCGTTTATGTGCTTCCAGGTCAGTTTGGACAAGTCTCAAATGCAAAACCTTTTCGAAATAAAGTTCAATTAAGCTTTCCCACTGCTGTAGACACTCCATTCTTTTTTTTTAAAGTGTCCCCCATACTTTTGCGTTATCTTGCAATCATTGCAAGGGAACGCAAAGTTTTATGCGAGGGAACGCATACCCCCCCCCCCCCCCCCTACCATGTCACCTTAGGGGCTCCGTAAAATCACCATTTAGAAATTGTACTAGTTGTCTTTGTGAGATATCAAAATTGGTTTAATGATGTGAAGCATTCAATTTTGACGAATGTGCCAACAAATCATTAATCAGGAAGGGGCCAAATACTTTTTCGCGTCTCTGTAGAAGGGAAGAGAGGAAAATAACTGAGAAAGACGAGTACATGCCGTTAGGCTACTGGTGAGAGTGCCTGAGTTTGACGGATGCTTTCAGCGATGACCATCTGCCCTGAACAGCAGAGGTGCTGAACTGCAGGTTTTAAAGCTGCTCCTTCCAACAGCTCCAAATGAAGCGAAGGAGAGGACCTTTGGACAAAAGGTTGTGCTGAGCGAGGAGCGAGGGCCACGCCACTGCTGTACAACTTTAATTTATGATGGATGAGATCAGACAAAAGGTCAGGTGGTGATAAATATGAGAGCATTTGTCCCGGGAGGTCATCAATTATGCTGTGGTTTCTAACTTTCGATCTTGGGGGTGAAATAGATCTCTTCTTTGTAAGAATACTATCTCTCAGTAAATTGGAATGTATAAATCATATTGGCGATGAAATGGGCTGGACTGTGGAGGCAAATCAACTTAAATCCAAACCATGATCAATATCGAAGGGTCTTATACTCTGTCTTGAGGCATAACTACAACATACAAGGATTTGTTCTTTGAACTTGAAGGCCACCATTGATTTGCACTACTTTCTCATATTAACCTGCATATTGACCTTTTTCCTGTTATTTACAGTAAAGCAATCATTTACTTGCAAGAGGCCAGAAGCATGGAAGGCGACATATTATTATCATCTAGTTACCTGAAGACTGTACAAACAATCCATGCACATATTTGTTGTCTCATTTATTAATACAAAGCACCAATTCTCATAAATATTTGTCATTTTAGAGTCAGGCCACGTTTTTCATGGCTTTCTTTAATTTTATCTTAAATGGATAAAAGTACGCTTTATTAATCGGTGTAAATGTATTTATTTAAATGTATTTGAAGATGTTCAGGAAAGGGTTCAATTCCATCCTGGGGTAATGAAATACAGAAGTCTCTTCTTGAAAGAAGTGACAATGAGATCACAGTAGCTAACCTTTGACCAAGGCCATCGTCCTTTTATCATCACCATCCTTCTCTTTTCTTCCCCTTAGCACGAAAACTGCCGCCCCAGGAAAAGTTATTAGCCTCCCTTCTATTGTTTCACAAACTTAGCTGCGTAATGTCGAAAAGATTGCCATGATTAAGGGACAAACTGCAGCAAACAAAACAAAGACGGAAAAGAAAGGAGAGAATATTGCTTGATGGAACGGGAGGTAAAAGTCCTAATTCTTTCTTTCCTCAGTGGTATATATCACTTCACTGCTGAAGGGGTAATGGTCTTTTTATTCAGCTGACAAGAAGCCAGGATGTCGAGCCCCTTTCCAATCGATGGGTCTCTATTGTCTCTCTGGTGGCCCACATAGACACCAAAAAAACATTCACTTGAATTATCTGCTACAGCCTCTAACAGCTTTTAACCCAGTTGAAAAGATACGAAAATATACTAGCGTGGCCTCTGTGACAGGGGTGACCCCGGTGAAAAAGACTTGCGTTACTTCTAATTTCGGGATAAGGCTAATTTTACTTTGTTTTGTCTATCCTTTGGACATAAATTAAACACTGTACTTAACATGTACACAGCCATGATTAAAGATGATCGGGTATCTCATTTCGCTGAAACACTATTTCTAAATATGAGACAGGAAGACAATAGAAAGCTAAACATTACATTTTTAAATTAAAGAGCAAAACAGTTCTATTTTTCTTCAGACAGTACTGAGTGATGGCTCTGGAACCAAAGCCCTATATTTCTGCTGTCACTTTTAACTGTTTTTATCTCACCTTACCACATGCCTATAAGTCTTTGTTTGCACGGGGACATCTTGATTGTTAAAAGCCCTGCAAGCAAACTAACAAAGCGGTTATTAAACCCCTGGTCATATTTTGTATCTGGCTTACGAGTGCACTAAATATCCCCTCCTGACAAGATCCACAAAAACATACCAAATAAAACATCTGAAATAGAAAAATACTTTAGTTTGGTCATGTACTTGAACAAGGGTATGGGGTATTGGTTTGGTTGTTATTGTTGCTACACACCCCACTAATCAGTGAAAGAAAAGGATAGTGGTAATGATGCAGCAAGGGGCTCCAATCTTGCTTTGCTCGTCCCAAGGTGTGGTGTAGGGGTCTCCTAAATGTGCCATGTCGTATTGATCCATACGAACGTTCAAAAAAAAAAAAAAAACTTTAAAAAAAACAGCAAGACTAGCACTTACAAATTCACCCAGCTGAGTAAGGGCTATTGCTGCACTATAAAACACAATCAATTGTTTGCTTCCCATACAATGGTTACATAGAGGTCGCTGACAGATTTTGATACGTTATGTGTCTATTTTACAACAAGAAAAAAAAATCTAAAGACAGTATTTTGACATTTACTACACCTCATCTTAGTAAGAGGCATTTCTACTGTAGTGTCCTTTTTGGGAAATAGATCTTTAAAGCGATACAAGACGTATAACTCATTTTCCAGTATTGGGTTAGGCATTGTGTACAAAGAGTAAAAGTGCAACTATCTCTGGCATCTTATTCCCAGAATTTTCTTTTAAACCGATTAAGTATCAAAATAAGAACATACTGTGGTGAACGCCATTATCCTGGTCACGTGATCGTGATGACGTATCCCGTGCATAAACGAAAGCCGCCTTTGTTTATTTCAATGGGAGTTTGCTGACGTAATGGGCAAGAAAAGGCCGTCTCCTATCCCAATTACTGCGGCAATTCTAATCAGAGTAAAATCCTCAGCTTGTCAGGTTTCATGTCATTCCGTGAGGGGGTGGGGCGGTGGTTTTTCCTAATGTGGGCAAAAGTGTGCTTAGCACACAACGTGTAGCTTGGCCGTGCAAAGTAAAAGTCACTTGGATGTTTACAGTCCAGGATAGGGACCGTCCACAACTTACATTTCCAGAGTGAACAATGTCAATGGTGACTTGACTGGTAATTTGAGCCTCTGTAACATGCAACTTGTAGACCGTCCCCAACTTCGGCTCGCTATGAGCCGGCCGGCTGAATGAGTCAGCCACTTTCATCCCCACTTTCGCCTGGATACAAATCTTTGGCGAGTCCTCCATGGCTGTACTGCTTTTGAAGAAGTGCTTCATTGGTAAAGGAAGTAATTCCACCTTTGATGTCCGCCGTGGGACACAATAATTCCTCGTGAGTGGCTTTGTTGGCATTAGCGCCCATTTTATTTATGCGTGTTTTATGCATGCGACACTTCACAACGATCACGTGACTGTCCAAAATGGCCAATACTGTACTTAAAAAAATGACAATAACTTTTGTTGGAGGGCTTTCCACATCTTTAAACAGAAGAATACCTTTCAAGTGTGAAAGAATGTAGCTGAACTCAAAACTTTATTTAAAGTTTACGGTGACCAAAGTCCACTATTGCCGGGACATGTCCACTTTTTTACATCCTGTCCAGGCGTCCGTTTTTCTTTTTATTATTAATTAATTTATTATTATTATTTTTAGAAATTCATGAAAATGTCTTTCATTGCAGGACAAATAGAAGGCTGAGTGCACCATGTTGTTACTGTGAGTGGTATATTGTGGGCTGCTACCAAGTTGATCGTGGGGGGTGTAAGGAAAAACAAAAGGCATGCAGGTTTTATGTCTGCGTGTTATTATTGTTATATATTAAAAAAGTAAATCCACTTTTTTCTTACCTCATTTCTCGTGTATCCAAAGCTATATAGGCCGGCCAGAATTTCAGTTTACTGGTAGAGCTCTGCTCTCCAAAACTGGAGAAATGGTCACAGTGTGGGTTCAAATCCCTCCCACCCCCCATTAAAAAAAGTTAAGAGTTTGTTGTTTTTTTGTAAAAAATATATTTTTTTACCCATAAAGAGGAGATATACATTAAAATAGTGATAAAATGTATGACATCTATGAGTAAGCTTTGAGTATTGTTTATTTATCTTGAGGCTGACCCAGTGTCTTCTTTTTTGGGAAATCAAATTCTGGTCATCCTACAATGGTTTTTGGTATTTGGTTTGACACATCAAGCATATGATTAAGAATGGTTACCGTGTTATCAAAATAAACTTATTTCAAGAGAGGCAATATGACGATAGAAAATGAACAAAACATTAGAAGAGCAAATTTCAGAATGACACGACACCAACGCCAATGATGTCATGCTAAGATTTTGACCATGGAATGCTAGCAAAAGGCAGAGGGGTGATGGTGATGGGTCCTTGCAGCACTACGATTTTCCAGAAGCTAATATGTGACCCGTTGATGAAAAGTTCAGCCTTTGGAATTAAGTTGAATGTCCAGTGTTATCTCTGTTGGAATTCTCTTATCGCTTTGAGGGAAGCGAGTGACAGATTGATGCTGAAGTTCTTACCTGAGCCTTCCAACGCACCCGCTATAAGTATCCTGCAATGGACAGATGCTGTTAGTGCACCTCGCTATTTTATACTTAGGCTTCTCAAAAGCTGTTGACAGACAGGGGTAAGGGAGATGGCCTTGACATCCGTGTACTTGGGTGGGAGGAGGATTTGGTTTCAGGAGATTCACATCTTTTTCTTCAGTCTGCATTATGTTTTTTTGCACACCATATTTTATAATTGATAAAAGTAACAGATGCCTATGACTAAAAAAATCTACATTTAGATTTAACCATTGTGTATGAAAAATATCGTTCCAGGTGTTCATATACTGTATACGGTAAATAAGAAATGGTATTGAAATATTTTGCCACATGATTACTGTATGTTCATGAAAGGGAAATGAAAGAAAATCTAGAAGAAAATTTGTGAGGCCAGATGTCACTGATTTTGAACCTGGCAGAGAGCCTGCTGGCTAAATATCCGTGTTCTGTTCTGTCATTACTAAATTGATGAAAAAGTGTCATTAATACTTTTAGTCTGTATAGTGGAATAGAATGCTCTCCTGATAAATCCATTATTCTTTTCTGCCTTGTTACTAAAAATACTAATAATAAAAATATTTGTACACTATATATATATATATATGTGTATGTATATATATATATACACATATATAAATTGTTACAATATTTTTGCTGATTCCAAAACTGCCCTTGTTTTTTTCATGTAGCACGTCAGGTTTTCATAAAAGTAAGAATAATATAATAACAATAATATATGTAATATAATGATTTATTTAGTGGAGCTGGGCATGAATCGGTGGCAACTCGAATTGAGACGTGAATTGGTGCAGAATACGAATTTTGGGTTTTGATTGAGGTTGAATGTTTAAATGACATCCTCTGTGATGTATATGGGTCATTGGTAGATAAGGATTTCGTCACATTTATTCTTTATTATTGTTATAATCATTTACTATTAACTTTAATTTTGCTATTATCTACAATTTAGGGCATCTATAATTTAGGACATACGTCTATCATGAAATGACATAATATTTTCATTTTACCGTAAATCAAAGTTATGATTCTAACAATTAGACATCTAAACAAAACAAGCTAGCTAGCCACAAGTAAATTGTAATGAAAATATATATTTGTTGGACAAAATTCATATTTTTTTTCAGGCCATACCACTTGATGTCTAAATATGACCACTATATACCAGTTGCTTTTACATACAGTAGCTGATAGCTGCTCCCAAGGGTTCTTGACTGTCTTGTGGATGATTTAAACTCCAATGTATTTCAAAATAAAAGTTCCAAGTTGGTTATTTATTTTTGGTCACACCACATGATAATTCATGAAATGGGCATCATTGGACAAACCTATCCATCAATGGCCTATGTATGTATGTGGGGAGTGCAGAGCATAGTATGAAGTGCGCTCTTCAAGACTCGTCACCAGGATGTGTATGGGAATGTTGAACTATAATGAATGAATGAATGAGGAACTACATATGTAGTTTTATATTTGTACGTGCGGGGTGGGTAAGTGTCGGCAGAGATGTGTTTGTAAGTGTCTTTGTGTTGTGTTGTTGTTATGTATATTGTTTTGTATGTTGGACCCCCTCTAAAATGAGATGCCTCATCTCAAGGTGTAGATCCAAACAAATTGAAAATTGAATTGAATGTTTAGCCGGCTAATGATGATTATATTAAACTCTCAAGCAAGCAATCACACACAAACACTTGATGTCTCTTACCGCAAATGTAGTTAGTGTGTGGGAACCCAAATAATTCCCTCATCACATTATATAATTGTGCCCGCATATGATTATTATTGGTTTTAGAATGGATAACTGGTTTTGAACAGAGGTTGAGGAAAAATAGTGGCACCATTTCTGATAGTGTAGTAACCCTTATCGGGCTTATCGGAAAATGCATGCAATTGATCAGTTGTTGTGAAGAAAAAACACATCTTGGTATCTGATGCCAGGGACTCATAAAATGAATGACTGGAGTGGTAAAATATTTGAGTTTATGTATAAATACATGTAGCACATCCTATGTGAAGATTGCCATCTTAGTTTAAATTTTAACCACTAAACATGTATTTTCCATTTTTTTTAACTGCCGATCTACACTTGCTTAGCATACCCAATATAATTAAAGTAAGTACAATTGAAACCCTGAATAGTGTTCAAGAATGACGTCCATCTTGACAGATCATCCATCTTGATCATATTCAGAGAGCACTGTACCTGTAACTTATATTCTAGTGAATCTACTGGGTCTCTCATGGACTAAATGTGAAAGTGAGAAGACAGGAAAAAGCTGAAGGAGATCCATCAGGTGATATATTACCCTGTAGGCATTGTAATTTGTTATATAAGCTCCATGTAACCTCGGCGGCAAGATTAAAGACCCTCAGCTCAATGTATCAGTCACCCGTCAACTGCTGGGTCAATGTACCTTTAACCCTTGTTTTGTGCTTCATAACCCTCTTACAAATATGACACTGTCAATCAAAATGTAGCGGCTACACTTTCACTCTCTGCCCTTATTTCCTGCTTTGCCATTCCTAAATTCGGCTTGTCCACAATTTAGCCATGAATCAACCATAATCATTTTATTTTCCATAATTATTAGTCTTACAGTTTGTGGTACGTTAACACAGTCGAACATTGTACGATATTGGCGGCACGCAGGCACCCTGTCAGTGGTGCCCTGATTTGAAAAATGATTGTCTTGAGAGACTCACTGGTCATTAGCAGCCAGCAGACATTGAATGCATTGCAGACTGTGACATAAATGACTTAAATGAATCAGCGCATCTATTAAGGGGTGTGTTCACTCCATGGTGCCATGATACGATAAGCCCCATATTTTGTTTGTAATCCTAATGACTGGCGTAGGTGTGCATTCATCATGGATTATTGGGGTCTTAATTTAATTGAGCTGAAGCGATCGCCTGTAAATCACATTACACTGTCATTTCTTTTTACAGCAGGGAGACAAATGCCACTGCCGGCTGCGCCTTGACAAGGTGGGTGTTCCGACAGGCAGCAACATTCGACCAACAGAGGCGCTGTTTATTATTCATAATAAAGCCTTTGACTATCAATTATAGAAATGTCACACAAAGCCGTTATAATGCTGCATTGTTGCTGTCAGAACTTTATCTTAATCCTGTGTGCATGGTGAGTCTTTGTTGCTTCAAGAAGAAAGAACAACACATTGACAGAAAATACTGCGGTTTCTGCAAAACACATTAAGAAAACAAAACTGTTCATCAATGTGGGTTAGAGTCTGTCAGATTTTCAGTTCTTCTCATAAACAAGCTCAACTTTGCGTTGACAATATCAGAATTGTACGAAAAGCATGCATGCCCAGATTTTGTACATTTCAATTGTTTTTATACACACAAAAAACTTGTTTTGATTTTTCAGCGAAACAAAAAAACTCAAATACATTTTGTAACTGACTACTGTATTTTTCGTACCATCAGGTGCACCGTAATATAAGGCGAAATATCATCGAACAGGTCTGTTTTAAAATATTCTACACATATTTTCATACATAAGGTGCACTAGGTTATCAGGGGCATTTTATGTTAAATAGTTTATTCTAAAAGTTTATTCTTTTTAAATTGCCTGATTTATTTATTATAGTTTTAAATGTTTTATGTTTTTATATATATATATATATATATATATATATATATGGAATAAAATAATGGTTGAAGGCACTTGTCAAATGCATTTATGTTGATTATTGTACCTGTGAAGCCAATAAGCTTCATGACTGTGGTGCTTGCAGGCATTATGTACAGGGAAATTTCATGTACAAACATTGTTTATGGAAACATTTAAAAGACAAAGAGAGCATAAAAACCAAAATATTACTAAACTGTAGCAAACCTTGAAAATGTTTTTATTGTACTACACCTGCCAATCAATCCCAATCCAGACAGTAACTTTTGAAGACAGAACGTTTTTGAAAGACAAGATAGTGTTGAGAGCTGTACAAGGCATCAGTTAAGAAGGCCGAAGAAGTGACAATGTCGACCCTCTGAGGAGGAGGCCAAGTGAATTGTATCCTATAACCTTGTGTTATTGCCACACAAGCGGCAGTGGCGGCCCCAGCCTCTATGATGGAGCACCTTTCTTCTCCTGAGAAAGAATGTTTGCTTACTATTTCATCATCCCTGGGGGCCACAGGAAAATAAACCCATCAGTTGTCATTGTGACAGGATAAAAATGGAGCCGTCATATTTCAGTAACACAATGCAGTCAAAGGGGTAAGTGAGAGCGCAGTATTGAGGTGATGTGCCATCCAGCACCTATTCAGCAATAAATTATGGTCCATCTTTTTTTTTGGTCACAGACCATAATCTAGTATTATCTCCACAAGGATAATTATTGCAAATTTCAATTACTGACCCAGAATAATAGTGTGGCCCTTGTGCTGTGTGAACTGCCATCGACCACTCTAAAACATTTATCTTTTCACTTCAACATAGAATATCTGCATTGTGTCAGTGATTTATTTACTGGTATGTGGTCCCCAGCTCCACAACCATTCTTCACGTGCAACGATTGGACTGGGTCCCTTGAGTCCCCTTGAGCTTAATGTAAGCGCTTCTTTTTACACATGTGTTTTGGGCCAATTTGTGCCCCCTCTTTTGTCTTTGGTGAATAAGGAAGATGTCCGGGATTTTGAATTTTCTCCACAAGATATATGACCCCTGATTGCGATTAAAATCCATTGCAAATCCTCCGGGTGAACCATAACAACTGCATTGTGCAGGACATCTTATAGCTCTCAACAATGTCACAACCAAGCACACATCTCCAATGATTCTGTCAGAACCTTGACGTTGTCTTTCAGTGTGGAAGGAAGGATCTTGGCTATGTTTGTTGAAAGGTATTTTTGGATACTTTTTAGTTCCAAGAAGAAGCACAGATATTCCAGTTACTCTAAAGTCAAGCTTCTAGTCCATTTTCCATGAGCATGAGAGAAACTCTCAGTTTGTCTTCAAATGACCATTTCGGTTAACTAAAGGAATTTTACCGTATTTTTTTGGGCAGCGTCATTTTAACCTCAGGTGCCCTATTTTCCAGAGGTGGGCATTCCGTCATTAGGGATGCCCGTTTTTCTGACGAATGACGAGAACCATCATTTGTGTAATCCAGGGGCGTAGCCAGAAAATTTTCATTGGGGTGGCCAGGGTGAAACCATGACTCATTTAGGGGTGGCCATAAGTTCATACCTGAAATGTCTAAATAAGCGGTTCTTAAAATAATATGTTATGAATTCAATGCATTGGAGCTGTTACAATTGTCAATGAGTTACTCAGTTACAATAGAGCTTCCTGCCACTTGGCGGCAATAAGGCAAATGTCAGTTACTGACCTGTACACAATAAGTAGAAAAGAAAACCGAACAGCGAAATTCACGACTAAGTATTGAAAAAACAACTTTTTTGATGCTTTACTTCACCAAAAGACGAAAATTGTTTTTCCTGTGATAAAATCTATTACCTGTAGTTATTTTTGTGTTCGTAGACAGGACTCAAGACTCTGAGCTTAATTTGATGCAGGAATTCTTTGCCTGTTTGGCATCTTGTTGGATGCCAAAGTTCAGTAGCTCTTATTTATTAATTGTTTTATTGTTTCCTTTTAAAATATCAGCTTGTTCCTACTGTACAAGATGAATACATCAAATGTCTTCTTTTTGTGTCAAATTTTACACACATTTATTTGTTCAAAACACTGAACATCAAACATACAAATAAATAACAAAAACTAGTAAATTACCGGTAGGCTTTTTCATGTACTAGCATAGCACTAACATAGGCTGACATTCACATCCGAAACATGACAACCGTGTCTAAAAACACAGCAAGGAGTCACATGGTCTACCAAATTTATAAATACGCTAAGCTAGACTTTTCTCGGCCTGAAAACGAAAATATGCCTGGGCGCCTGGCTACGAAAATAGGGCCCTAGGTATTAACACATCCATTTATTACTGGGATTTGAGTGTAAACGAACAAGGCACCAGGTACACAAAAGTTCATCAGCATTTTAGGGCCCTTATATAAGTCAACAAGGTACATTACAAAGCATTAGCTGTACAGCAGTGTTTCACGATAAGCGAATTGTAGAATGACATTTAGCACATTGAGTAAGAAATAAGGAAATATAAACTACCGAACAAAATTCAAGTCAGCCATTATTACATCACACAGACTCTCGTAGTCCAAGTGTGACATTTGATCTTTAGCGTATTATTCTCTATACTCAGCACTTGGGCTATTTGCATAAGAATTGACTGTCTGTCTACTAAGCAATGATCTGCTTAAAGACCCTGCTGAAAATGGGTGCATGTGTCATGAATATGAACGTCTAAATCCAATGACAGTCCTAACCTCCATGCCGCAACAATTATTTGCCAACACCGTGATAGTCACATTCAAACAAATCAAATTTAATTCTTATGAGACACATGTTTAAAGAGGTGTACACTTTCAGTAATTATTCTGTAAACTCAGCCGCACATCCTAATGCAAATGTATTAGATAGTGACACGGCAAATACAAAATCCAATTTGTTGGTTATGAAACACATGTAGGGAAGAAATGTGTGCACTAATTATTTCTGGGGCATCTTGCCATCCCCCTCCGCCCATTTCATCCACAAACTGAACTGGATATTACATTTGCTTAAAACTCAATCATAAAAAAAATGAAGACTCAATTTGAGAAATTTTAATAAAGATAAGTTGCCGCTATCATTGAATCGGGGAATGCTAATCGGTGCTTTCATTCTGGTGGCGGCAGATAATGTCACCCTAGCTTGAGGCTCTTATTTTGCAATAAAGCATTTACATTCTAATGATTTTATTATGGCTTATACAGGCTGTCTGTGACAGACGAACGGAGCCTCGGCCCCTTCCTCCCAGCCTTGCCCATTCAAAACGGCTGGCAAATTGTATCAGCTATCAGCTCATAGTGCTTTTATCAAGCTGGCCCAGTGGCAAGCCACGGCCCACCACAATGAGATGTCTATTGCTTGAAGAGTCTGTATTTAATCATTTCTGCTCACTTGTATTGTTCTGCTTACAGTGCATAAATAAGTGCTTCAAATAACCCTGGAGTGCCACTGACAATGAAGCAAAGTATCTGTCTTATTTATCTTCTGCGCATTCTTCACCTTCACCTTACATTTATGGTATATTTTATATTTCCTCTTTCCACCATATTCTTTATTTGCTCCAGGCAATGTTTCTTATTCACTCACCTATCATCTTGGAACAGAAGAGTTGCTCTCTGATGAGGAGAAAGCAATTCAGATACGAATAACCCAAAAATAAAAAGTGTCTGTTCCCCCGACAATTCTATTTGAAAATTGTTGTGAAGGTCCATTCATTTTGAAAATAACTATACAAATATAAATACATGTATTTGAATCGTTTTTTTCAAATGGGAGTCTCAGTCTAAATGATGACAAAGTTTCTTGGAAATTTTGTTCTAAAAACACCCGCATGGCTTATCTGCTTTGCTTCTCCAGTCCTTTAGGTCCATTTAAATGTAGGCAGATATTTGGTTGGGATTTTCAAATTACAGTAATCAAAGTTTAAGTTATAGCAGGTCATCTTGAGAGCAATCCTGGTCAGCAGTGTCAAGTCCAACATTTTACACACTTTTTCACAAATTTCCTGAAACTACTCATCACTGTGATTAGAGATTGCAGGGATGCACGGTGACTTGCAACTTACCACTAATGTAGGTCTTACTTGAGAAAGATGTTCATTTAAGTTGCTAAACTGATACTGCACACAAAGAGGAGTAGGCGAATCGCGGTATCGTGCTACTTTTTCTGTCACGCTGTTATATATAAATCTGCTTACGACATCCAAATAAGCAATTGATTCCAGAGGTTAAAGCACCATGTATGTTTCATTTGATTGTATGTGAGAGGAGTCGTATAATGACATCCTGCCATATTGAATTACTGTTTCGCTGAAGTCGGTAAATTTTATGGGGCCGCAGACCGAGAAGGCAACAAGATGTGTGATTAAACTTGGGATATATGAAACATTGAAACTTTATGCTGCCCCCCTTTTGTGTATGGAGTAAATGATGCCTAGATTGTACGACTGTTTCGAAAGCCCATTTCTGGTTGGTTGGTGATAACAAGTTACTCTGGTATGGGATTTACTATCGTGTATGATCATTGTTCTGAAAGTGTCGGTGTTGGTTAAACATCACTCTAAAAACAGTTGGGTCAAAAATAACACAATTTGGGTTAAAAACACGACTTAGATCAATTTGACCCAAATTTCTTACAAAACAATCAATTTTTTGGGGTTATTTATACAAAATTACCCATTCTTTTGTCTTATTTTAAATAAAACGACCCATTTTGGGGGGTTGTTTGATATAAAACGAGTCATTTGGGGGTTGTTGTGTACAAAATAACCCATTCCTTCGGGTTGTTTTCATACAATATGACCTATTCTTTTGTCCTATATTATGCAAAATAACCTATTTTGGGGGGTTGTTTGATATAAAACGACCCATTTTTGGGAATTGGTTTAAACAAAACCACCCATTCTTTTGGGTGGTTTTCTACAAAATTTGGGGGGTTGTTTTATACAGAATGACCTGTTCTTTTGTATTGCATTACACAAAATTAGTTATTTTTTAGGGTAGTTTTATACAAAACGACTCATTTTGGGGGTTGTTGTATCCAAAATGACCCATTCTTTTGGGTTGTTTTATACAAAATGACCAATTTTTTTTAAATTATTATTATTTTTTATTATATATATTTTTTTATATGTTCTATGTTACAAAATGGCTAATTTTTGGGTTGTTTTATATGAAATGACACAACTTTTGTGGGTTGTTTTATACAAAACGAACCATTATTTTGGGGTTTTATACAAAACGACCCCTTTTTTGGCGGTGGTCTTATACAAAACTACCCATTTTTTGTGGTTGTTTTATAGAAATGTCCCATTCTTTGACATTCACAACCCATTTTTTTGTGTTGTTCTATTTCATCCCTCACTGTCGTTTTATACAAAACGTCCTTTTTTTCATTTTTTTATTTTCAATTAAAGTTGTTTCATCTAAAACTATCCAGAAAGTTGTGTCAAATTGACCCAAGTAGTGGATCAGCCTTTTTTCTTTTTTTTTTTTTTCTTTTTTAACCCAAATTGGGTTATTTTTAACCCAACACTTTTTTTGAGTGATTGAGAACCGCATTGACTGATGCCCTGGCTCATTTATGTCCTTGTATGGATTTCAGGCCTTCTCAGAGTCTGGCCATCGCAACGTGTTCAGGGTGTACCAATACCCTCGGCACTGCGGTATTATGTTCCAAGTTTAACAGGAGTGCTTTGAACTCTATTTGGAATTGAATCACTTTACCCCAGGGCGGGTTTGTCACCATAGCTTCATGTATCAACACAAGATAGAAGACGCCTCAAAGGGACTTTGACTAATTGGGGGGTTAAACCACTCTTCATGAATCTCTGGCCTGATCCCCTCAAAATATAATGAATCTCGGCAGGTTTTGAAAAGCCAGGAAACGCTTTTTGTGACCTTAGTTTGTGGCGCATCATTCAGAAAGACGTGACTGTAAGCCCATCCCTCTTCTCCTGGGGCAGTTAAATACCTGCCATTGTGCGCTATTGTTCGCTTATTGCTGTTGTCCCCTTTCCTTTCAAGCTCGATACTTTATTTTGGTGTATATTGTTACTCCAGAGGAGTTCTTTTTATCCCGAAGGCAAACATCCAACTAAGAGACAATATCAGCTCCACAAAGGACCTCAAAACTCTATTATATATATTTTTTTCTGCACCTATCTTCCCCTTTTTCTGTCTGTTGTCCTTGTCCTATACATGGTTTCACAACTCTTGCATGTAACAATCTAATTGTGTGGGAATGTTGTGGTCAAATGATTCCTCTGAGCTCATAATCACATAGAGGACACATTTCAGATGGTATAGTTCAAGAGCTATTTCTTGGGTATTGATTATTGTGAAGAGTTACTAGTTTGATACACACCTTTGACATAACAAATTTGCTCAAAGGTTATGATGTTGATGTTATCCGTTGCAATGCAGTTGTCTTGTCCCTCGTACTGACTGATATTTGTATGATGATCACTATGTCCCTTATGATAATGTTTGATGATAATTATGATGATTGTATAAGCCACTTGTCTAGCCTTATGTGGTTATCCCTTATGATGTAGTTGTCAGTTGCCACGCAGTTGCTATAGTACTGTATTAGTCGCTCTTAATTTGACATATAGGCCTTTATTCTGTCATATAGAATTCTGTGCATTGCCCTAGCAAGAGTTATTGAATAGCTGCTTTCCCACCAACAAGCCCAGGATCTTTGAGTTCTGGGTAAAGGAAGTTCTTGGTTGTAAACGTTACGCAGGGAATTTATAATTTGCGTTTCCACAGCGTCTTAGAGTTCTCGGTAATTAATTCAAATGAGTTCGATGACGTATGGGTCTTGTCTCTGTTTAACTCCACACCTCACATGACAAAAACATTTTAAAACAGTCAAATATTCTGCCTGCAAGTCATACCTTTATTGTTGTAAGTATAAAGTAAGCAAATAAGTAATTGATTAATTATATATTGTTTTAAATTGATCGGTTTTCAGGATTTTATTCTGCTAAATATGAGAATTGGCACAGGCTAAATCCATATCGGTTGGGCCCTCGTTATATTTTGTTATTAGCCATTAATGACAGTACCATCGTTTTGATTTCTCATAATTTGGAAACAGATAAATATTAATACATGGCACTTTATTTCTATAAATATATGCCAGTGTTCACATTTTCAAATGATCACCATTAATGTTGTTTCTTTCCCTTCTATGTACAAAAAAGGAAACCTTTTAGAATGAAATACATGTGTTTCATAATTGTTTTTTGCAGGCAAACCTTTCATGAAATCATACAAAGCGCATGATGTCACTGTTGTTCCTTTCACCCATTCCGGTTTTTAACCATTATGCATCTATAGCTCATCCATCTGCTCTCCTGAGTCTAAGGTAATAAATACATTCATAAAGCCATGACGATAAGCCAATATTTTAGATTACAGCTTCTTTCCTCTTTTTTTTTCTGTTAAGGAAAAAAAAGAATGTGGGGACTTTTACATTAGGCACATCAAGGTAGCGCATCACCACCAATCCGCTCTCCTTTCACTCACTGCATTATTCACTGTGTGTTCATTTCCTGTTGATCAGATTGACTGTTTGATGTATCCCCCCTAACTTGACACAATGTTGCTGATAAAACAGCACCAAATTTACTTATTCTGGTGACAGACAGCAATTTAGCGGCAAATGAAGTTGTCTCGAAGACGAAGCCATATTACATGCATGCGCTGGCAAATAACCTAGTTTGAATAATCAGCGCCACTGTCTGTTTAAATGATTTTTATACCCATTTTAAAGGAACCTTTGATATGATAATACTAATTCCCTGTCTATGAGAGGGAGGTGGTGAGAAAGTAGAAATTATTTCAGTATTAGCGTGTCAGTCAATCCTGTACCACACCACAACCCCCCCCCCCCCCCCAACCCCTCTTTATTAACTGGTAACTCCATCCACTGTACTGCCGACTGTGCTATTGCATACATACATAAGACAAGCTTGATATTTATATTCATATTGTTTCTTGCCAGTCTGCATGAAATAATCTTGTGATTTTCTTCTTGCTGTAAATCACATCTGAGTACTGTAGTCTATTCAAAACCTGATTTGATCAAATACAAGATACAAGCAAAAATTGCAGTTTAGAACTGTCACAAGTGTGGTTGAAAATGAATGAATGTATCTCCAAATATTGTGTTTTCTTTTCTCAATAGCATACATTGAGGGTACTAACAAATACTGTTGTTATCCTCTTAAATAGTCAAATATGTGTGTTTCAAAGAATGCTAGCCTATTAAATGTGAAACTCTACTTTTCACTTGCATTAAACATAATGGAAGTAAATGATAAAACTTTCAGGAGCTCGAACGTGATGCATAAAAATGAAAGAATAAGCTGTTCAAGAAAGACTGAATAAAATCATACAGAGCTCACAAAGAAATACTCAATGAATTATTCATTTTCATCTCATTTATTTATTTATATACATTTTTATTTTACCAAATGTGTATACAACTTAGCCTCTGAACATGTTGGGCATTGTATTTATAATGCGTAGTTCATGTTCTGTCTCATTCATCCATTTTTGATAGTGTTTGTCTATATTAGGGTCACAGATGAGCTTTTAGTCTTTCCCAGCTGACTTTCGCCAAGAGGCAGGATATCCTGGACTGGTCTCCAGTGAATCGCAGGGCACATATAGACAAACAGCCATTCACAACTTTGAATAGTTTTGTATTTTCAATTAACCTTGGGGTGAAGCTGGAGTAGTCTGAGAAAACCTACACAAGCCAGGGGAGAATATACAAACTAACAGGACTTGAGTCAATATTCAAGCATAATCATATATATTTTTTGTATAAATTCAACACTTTAGAATATACTGTAGTTTAATACATATTTTTCGTTACAAATGGAAAGATCATGATTTACAATGATTGATTTAGACATGACTAGCTACTAATTTGTATTTTGACCCATATCCTGTAAGCCAGGGGTCAGCGACATCCGGCCCGTGAGCCAAAACTGGCCCGGCCGCAATTATATCTGGCTCACCAGATGACACTGATGACAAAAAAAACTAATAAGAAGGTATGTCACAATCCACCCAAAAAAAGAAAAGAAAAACGTTTTTTTTTTTTTATTTCGAACATTTGAAGAAAAAAAATGCAGTGAGGATAAGGTTTTAATCAGTCAAAAAAATAAACAATTTTATTTTGCTTTTATTTGAAAAAAAAAAGAACTTGAGATAAGGATAAAATGAACAATTTGAAGTTGTAACAGTTTGAATCGATCAAAAAAATGTAGAAATTAGAAGAGAAAAGAAAAAAAACTTAATTGTTTTGCTTTTATTTTGAAATTCTGTATATAAAGAGCTTTTTATTAAATATGCATATAAAATACAGTATATAATGTATCATAATGAATTGCAGTATTCTACTGACAGAAGTGATCCAGTAAAATACTGTAAATAGTAATAAAAAATACAATAACAATAAAAACAATTTAGATCCAGTTAATGATCTAAATTTAGACTATTACGCTGCAAATTATAGATGTAGTAACATACTGTAGAAAATTACAGGAGTTTACACACTGGATCATTGCTGTCAAGTTTTTTTTTTTGTTTTTTTTTACAGCCACACACTTTATATCTTTTCCAGGCAACATTTCTAAGTGTGAAGCTCATATGGTAAGAACTTTATAAGCATTAGTACTTCATTTAAGTCAGTGGTAGCATCCTGAATATTGATCGGCTGTAGCTTCATTAGCTGGGAACTGACATCCTAGATTGATGTCTCTTTAAACTGGGTCCTGGTCAGGGATACCTGGGGAATCATCCTATTGACTTTAGACTGTTTGTGCTACCAGGTCTCCTGAGACTTTGTTTTTGCTTTAATGGGATCCATCAATTCAACTTCTCTTTTAATAAGTATTGTTGTAGCATTCACAAGAGACTATAGCATCATATTTTTGGGCCAAGAGACAACAGATGTCTCCGTGTCTTGTTTTGATTTCTGCATATGGAATTTACAACACGAAGGTATTGTTTTATTTCACCCACCGCCAATTCATGACAAGTACCTTATTCTAACTTGATCTTCCAAACAACAACACCACAGACAGGATGTAAAAAAAGAAAAGATAACATTCTGTATGAGTAATCCACAAATCCCTGTTTCAATGACTTGACATCATTAACCTAAACACTGTGGAGAGAGGCATAGCTTTGCACAGAGATTAGTATTGTGTAATTGAAAGGGAGATTTATTCGGTGCGGAAGACAATTGATTTTCATACACTTGAGTCCTGTTGTTCTTAACAGTTTCTTTGATTGTCTTTGGGTTTAACACACAATGACCACAGGAACTTGGTACACATAAAAGCACAACCACACAGACCTTCAAGTTCACCTTGTAAGGTGGGGGAGGGGATGCGGGTTGCCTCAGACTGTTTAGCAATTGTGTTCGGAGAGAGAGTGGGCGAGAGAGAAAAATGACAGAGGGAGAAGGAGAGAGAGAATTAAGTCATCTTGGTTCATGATGAAAAGAAATGCTAATGTTAAGTACATTGATCAACCGCTGTGCTCCAGCCATACTCCCCTTTGCCCCATGCAATATCAATACATTGAAAACATCATTTGTATCAGCAGTTGTTTCTTTAATTAAGATCTGGCCCAAATCTTTGGTATTGATCCGTGCCATTACCTTATCGACATTGTCTCGGCGAGCTGACTCAGTGGCTTTCTCTCTATTGAAATGACTGAGCTTCGGGGTACAAAGTGCACTGCGGTATTATGTCATATAAGCAAGCCACATCTTTGTCCGTTGTTCAAATGAGGTATTCAAGGTAAGTGGTGCAGACCAGTATTGACATCTGTTTGTGTCACTTAACGAAATTAAGCATGTGGGAAAATAGCCTAGAAGAATGCAATTGTTAAGGGAGTCATACTGCTGGGTTTTAATGCCGACGTCGGAAGTCGGGAAGTGTCTGGGCGTCCGTATAGCACAACATGGTTGATCGGTGTAGAACACAATCAACGTGAATCAGCGCACGGGATAATAACAGGAAGTGGCGAACGCGGATACACGGTTAAGTGATGAAAAGACTCGCTCATTTTGCGCATACTGTGTCACTCCTTACTTTTGGACGTACAAGTACAATGTCTGTCTGGACATTACAATACTCTGCAATGAGCCTGAGGGAGTGCTTCATAAGTGAAAAAGATAGAGATATGCTTTGATTATGTTTTTATATCCCGTCCCGTAAAGAGCTTTCCGGTTGCATTGTTCTAACAATGAAGAATAGTGACTTCCGCTGCAGATGGTATGGAGGGGTATTACTTACAGAGGTGAATTTACAAAATGTTGCTGGTCTGCTTGTCAATGCCCTGAACACCCTTCCGTCATTGTCAATCCGTCATTTTTTCAAGCCACACCAAACTGTAATCGTCAGTCCGTCCTTTTATTTTAACTTCCGTCATCACTTCATCTACTCTATTTTATGACCGACAGACAAGAGGTGGGCATCCCATTTGTCCATCTTTCATCCGTCGGTGACTGAGTGAGAAGTCCTTCGGTATTTGACCCGGTTAGTGACGATTACACTGATGGACGAAAACCCACTTCCCTCAGTGCTTAGTCCATCATTTGTTTGAAGTTTACTGTCATTCGTCAGAAGACGGGCGTCCGTCAGTGACGGACTGACCAACAGTCCGTCAGTACAGACGGAAAGCCCGCCTCTGATTACTTTCACACGCATGTGCAGAAGATATGTAGTAATCCGCGTCGTGATTGGTCTGTTGCTGTGTGTGTTGTAATCTTTCCAGTGCAACGTGCCGACGGTTAGGCCTGAGTACCTGCCTGAAGTTAATGGTTAATGTATTTATTTTTATATTTTCCCACAGAATGTGTTTCATGATTTTCCTCTGTTCTCCAAAGGCATTTTTTTTTTCAAAGAATCTTGCAATAAATTACTCTGAAATAGCATCCATTCCTCACGAGCTTCAAAGGTATTTACTTCATCATCATTAAGAATCTATTTCACAGTCATTACAGTGATTGATACTGTCATTGAGACCATAAAGGCACTTTTTCTGTATGGAATATATCTTTACTTGGATGTATCTCCAGTCTAATTGAACAATGGCAAATTTTCTTGGGCTCTGTTATCTGGGTGTGGGTAGCTCATCCTTACATCAGCCAAGTGCCGCTTCCCTGAAGGCCCCACTCCTTCACCCTCCCTATTTGTCTTGCTCCCTTTAAGGCATCTTCACAGCCGCTTGGCGTCTCCTCCCCATCCATCCCCTCACATGGCATGTATTTTATTGGAGAAGCTCCTGATTCCACTATGTCTAGCTGTGCCTCAGGTAGGGTTTCTTAAGAGCCTGATGCCGCTGATCGTTGCCTCGCAGGCAGCGTTTTGACACTCAACCATTCGGCGTCCCGCTGAATACCGCCAGTCAATCCCACTTGTCTCTCTGCATGAAGCAGTCCAGCATACACCCACCTGATAAAATAAACAAACCCCCTTCCGCTCCAAGCCCCTGAAGTGTTAAATTTGTTTCCCCCACCACCTACCCCTGCAGACGTGCCCCATGTTACACTCCTCCAAGAAGGGAATTTGGGGGGGGGGGGGTCGGTAGAGGCTTTGCATCTCCATGGGCATTTTGAACAACGCCTGCTTCGCTCCGATTGCAACCACCACAAACAAATCCAATAGCCACCACTAATCAGATCATCTCATCGCCAGCACTTTTCATGCTGGGTTCCTCCCTCAGAACCCCTTGTACTAGTTCCAGTCTGGTAGTGTGTGATAAGACACTGGAAATTTAGTCATCATCTTCCGAGTAAAGGAGCTCAGAGGAGGGATTATGATATTCCTATAACCTTACATTGGATATGGACAGGGGCAGCTCCTCGCTCGCGTGCAATCCTGTACACAGCTGTCCATCCAGACCTTTTTCTCTTAGCCGCATCGACTGCTTTCCCCTTTTAAAAGGTTGACTTTACAAGATTAGCGCCTGCTAGTCTCCATCATGTTAGCAGAGATACCAAGGCAAAAACAGTGTTTACTCTTGTCGGATACATATTTTCACTCAGATAAAAGGTCAGATAAATGTTAACTAAGAATTCTATATTTCCTGTTTACTGGTTTATACAGATTATCTTAATATGTATTATACATCCAGCAGCCACAGCATCAGAGACACCTGCGCAATCCAGTGCCTGTTCCAAAAATGCATCACATGTCAATAAATAATGTAAAAATATATTTCATTATAATGCAGTGTACTGCAGGTTATAACCATAGTTATAAGCAATTATTATTATTATTATTATATATTTTTTTGATACATTACTTTCTGACTGTGACAATCAAATAGAGCATTACTTTTGGATCTCTCAAAAGCATTTGATTTTGTCAATCATGATTTTTTACTTACAAAAATGGCTACATATGTATTTTATGGCCATGCTCTGAAGTGGCTTTGCAATTATTTGCATAATAGATATATGTTAGTATAAATAGTGTAGCAGCTGAGAGGCATGTGGTATAATGTGGGATACCACAAGGATTCATTTTAGAGACATTATTATTTATTTATATATATATATATATATATATATATATATATATATATATATATATATATATATATATATATATATATATATATATATATATATATATATATATATATAATATTTGACTTCAGTAAAACTGTATATTGATAGTAAAGAAATTATTAAAACTACATCAACAAGAGTCCTAGGATAAGATTCTTGTTTTTTAAAAATGTTATATTATAGAATTGTATATCCATATCTCAATTATTGTGATATTGTATGGGCCAGTACTTTCCCTATGCATCTTCATAAAATGTTACTGAAGCAAAACAGCATAAAGTTTGTCAGAATAGCTACTTTTTCTGAGTCATCCGTCCCAACTGCTCCACTTTTATTTATATAATGTATTGGCTATTTTTAATGTAAACATTCTTCAAATATGTATAATTATTTTTAAATCGAAGTATAAGGGTCGGATTTGCCTCAAAGCTTAAACATTTTTCATTTGTAATTCTCAACTAAATTGTTATTCAAATATAAATATGAGTTAATTGAGATGTTTTTTTGTTTTTTGTTTTACTGCATGCTTCTTATTTAGTTTGCAGTTGCGCGTGATCTGCTAATAATCACTTAGTCATTCAGAGCAGTTTTTGGCAAGTCAATCATAACTCATTGCCGAGAGGAAATGATGTACTGCATATGCTACATTTTGGTTAGATCACATCTCCGTATCCTTTAGTTGAACTTGCGGGAGGTGCATCAATTACTCCCAGCTCTACTTGGGAGCTCAGACTACTGGCACATAGCTCTCATTTATCCAGCTATTTAGACACAGTGGAATCAAGGACGTGGATAAAACATGTCAGCTAAAAACACAAAAATCTGGAAAACTGCCTGGTGAAATGAAGTTAGTTTGGAAGAGTAATAAGCTCAGTGGTTTTTCTAAAGAAGCCCAATTACACTATTGGAAAGAATAATCACATACTGCTGAAATAAATAGGCTTTGGATGATCTCCAATCAGGCCATCATATACTTTTACACTCACAGTCACATTGAGAGATAATTAGAAAGGAAATGCATTCTCTTGATTGCCTTGCTTGTCCCCCACCACACTCCAAAATTCTAACAATATGACACAATAAAGCAGTAGAAGTTGGAAATGGTAAATGGTGTCGGAACAGATAATTATGCATCAGTTATTCTGTGAAGCAGCTCTTTACTGTCACACTGTTTCTTTTCCTTTCCTCAACCTCTTCCAAGCTGCATCTAATCATGAAAAAGAAAAATCCCAGGATGTATCTCGCTCCATTAGAGGAGTCACGCTTGCAGCGTAACATCAGTCAGCCTTTAGAAATGCCTGTGTCGCATCGAGAACCTCATTGTTCTGTCACTTTTTAAAAAGTATATATTAGACATTTTTGACAAGCTGTGTTAAATATTGATTACCATATGTTTGAAATGTTTTGGCAGCACATTTTAGCATAGTAGTCATTCTTTCTCCTCACCTTTTACCCCTCATTCTTTGCTCTTTTTTCCCCATCCAGTTTTTTTTTCTTTCCTTCTGTGATACAAACTCGTTCAAAGTCACAATAAATTAGGACAGGGCTGTCATGCTGATATTGAAAGTGGCAGCTACTAGAAGTAGGAGTTATAGTTCCAACACTACAACCAACCCCCAGCCCAACAATTCCCACTCCACTGACCATAGAAGGAAAGTATAAATGAAAATGTGCATGTAAAGTGTGCATAGTGACGATATAAGTACAACTCATTCACACACATTTATTTATTTATTTATTTATTTTGCTGTCTTAAAAGGTTGTAGGCATGCGTTTTTGTGGAACTAGAGGTGTGAGATCTTAACCCTTCTTCCTCCTGCAACTCTGTTTTCGCCTCCTCCTTCAGACTCCATTCATCTATCCACATTCAGGTTGACAAAAATCAATCATTCCATTCTCTCTGGATGGCTACCCATTAAAAATGGGAACAGCAAGTGAAATGAAATACACATTTCCCGTAGCTGATCGTCTCCTATGATAGATTTGTAAAGCTACAAATGGGTGCAGGTACGGTTTCTGAAATCAAAATGGAAGCATTTGTACTATGTCTTCTAATCACCCTCATTGCACAGACACTAGGGTGTTGATAATACGCTTATCTCAAAGCAAATGCATCATGAGTTGTCGACTGCAGTAAGCCAACCGTGTCAGTCAAGCTACGAATCCATTCTTTGTAAGGACATAATACATTGTCACAGGATGACCGAATAAAAAAAAGACAGACACATACCACCAAATGTGAAACTACAGGTATATATTTTCGGGCAGTTCCACTCGAAAACCTTTTATAGATTCATACAACACTTAAACAAGGCAATAATAGAATTGAATTGTTAGAAGCTGAGCATAAATGTTTATAATCAGCCCGCTTATTACAAATATACAAAGGCATTATACAAATATATAAAGGAATTACAGGCTTCAATGGTCAAAGGAGAGCAACGCTGCTTATATGATGCGTTTGTATACGACCATCCATCCATCCATTATTTGAACCGCTTATCCTCACGAGGGTCGCGGGTGGGCCTTTCCCAGCTGTCTTCGGGCAGTAGACACTCTTTCCAGCCAATCGCAGGGCACATACTGTACAGTGGCTCTGATGCCATGTGGGTGACTCGATTGATGGTACCCAACAGCCAAGTGACTTTCCACCAAGCTTCAAATGTTTCTTCTTCAGGTCATGATAGGCACAGATGGACACCGAAAGAGTGTAGTAAGACATTGAAAGGTTGATATGTCACTTTTTTTCTCATTTTAAATCCATATCTGTTGCTCATTCTAACTAGCGCAAAACTAGTTCGTCTGGCAGGTCCGGCGTCCAACATTGCAAAGGCCTATCCCTTTGTTGCTATGGTAACGCGGTGTTAGCTAAAAGCGAGGTGTTTGTTGACCAATCATTCTTGTTGCTAGGATAACGTTAGCCTGCTCGAATGAATCGTGTACATTGAGTTCACGCATTTGTACTTCCCACATAGATACAGGTATGTCACACATTACAGAGACAAGGACCGTCCAAACATTTGTCTTCTGATTTGGCATTCTTTTTCAATGTCAAGCTAAAGGATCATCTGCGATCAAAATTAATATTGTGATTAATCTGCGTTGATACATGATTAATGCAATAATTTTTTGTGTGTTTAATCAATGAGTTAATGCTTTAACTTTGACAGCATACATATATATATATATATTTAGCTATCCCTAATACTGCAAGGAAACAATACAATTATGCTGTAAAAAAAAAAAGAAAGAAAGAAAAAAGATTGTTTCTTCTACAAATGAATGCAGTAGTTGACACCGGTGTTGATTCAGAGGGCAAATTAAGCCTTGAACAGGCAAGATAATGTGCCTGTGATCAATTAACACAGACACAAAGTGTACTGGTTTCACTTTGAAACTTTCAGGCCCGGCCAACAGCCCCTTTGTGCCTTTCCAGTTGACTAGCACTAATCATTGCAGTGGCTTGCATCTAAAGGCAGCCCTGGATTCAGAGTATGGATTTTGCCTGGAGACTATCCCCAGGCAATGAACTGCAGAGTCAAACATGTTCACAACATCCCTAATCTTACTCTCGGACACTGACATGACATGAAAGACAATATAGCTACATTTTTAACACGTTGTTTTGTTATTTTTATAATAAAAATGGTAACACAAAATAAATAAATTTAAATGTGGTATTTTATTTGGGAATACATGTGAGGCTGATGCAAGCATAATCAAGGTTGTGTATGGATTATTCTGTGTGAAGTAGATTTAAAGATACCTGCGCAGAAGTTACAATCTCACTGTGGATTTTACCATTATCTCAGATCTTGTTTGTTGAAGGACATTCAATGACTTTTCAGGAGAAGAAAAAAATCTGTTTGGTCGCAGAGATATTTCGACTACAATGGAAGATGTGGTTATAGTTCTCGCTCCTGTCACTATAGCCGCTACAGTATTATCTCCAGTGGGTCACTCATATATGAAAAAGGGATAACTTATCCTAAATGTAAAGCTGTTAGAGAATAGTTACTCCGCTCAGTGCGGTTTAAGAAAAGGGGAGCTTGTTATGATTGACATGTGTCTGGCAAAAGATATTTGTATTGTTTTTGGATTGAAATGCAGTGGCGTAAAAGTATTAAGTACAATTATACACAGTAAGTATTTTACTCCATTACATCACAAGACTGCATACAAGTATGTTAGTATTCATCTTGCTTTTGACCCAGACATAACAGCAGGGCAATGATGGGAGGCGGATGATGACATAACTCTAAAAGTGTGACGCTAAAGTAATATGGTGTACCTTATAAAGGCTGGCTCCACAGTAAGGGAGCGCCTTAATCCCTCTTCTAAACCACCCTCTACATCTCTGAGTGCAGTTGATTCTGGTTTCAATCCCCCTTTCTCCTTTTTGGTTGGTTTGTCTTCAAAAATGGCATATATGTGCCCCATCTATTTTATCTTAGATTAACTGACTGATGAGACTCTTCAAAGTGTATTATCCATATGAATCAAGGCCAATATAAATCACATACGCATACTGTATGTTTTGGGGCGAGAGGAGGTTCTCATTCAACTTTTTTTTTTGACAATGTGTCATTCTACAGCCTTAAATAATATTACATTTAATAACTCAGGATTCATAATTTGTAATGCCCTTATGTAAAACGAGACATATAAAAATAGAGATGGAAATCAAGCCATGCTGTAACCGTGACTGAAAAACCTATGTAAGCATGTCAACCCATGACATGTGTTCCAACACAATAAAATGTTGTGTTACTTTTGGCTTTAACCTTTTTATTTCACTCCGTGGTAGTGTAAACCAACACTGCCTCCCTTTACAAATCTGAGTGTTAACTGCAAATTAATGATGTTATATGGAACCTATGCCCTTCCTAAAATGTATTACACATCTGTGTTTGAACATAACATGCCATGGATTAGGGTCCGCCTCTGGAGGACCATAAACCATATTAGCTTGAATTACCAAATTTGAACTTTACAGGGTTTTAGCATTATATAAGTCATAATCCACTATATAGCCCCATTCGCTTGCCCACTCCTGTTCTTAATGGCTATAGGGTTATAGAGAAATTCACCACAGATGTCATCCTTAAGATGAATGTCTTCATTCTGATGTGTAAGGAATGGAATCCAAGCTCAGCCTGTAAGATGATCGTCAGGGAAAAAAGAAGGCATGGTCAGCTGCGAAAACACAGGCTGCGCCAGATAAGGCACTTGTGTTCCATTCATTTTATGCTGAGGCAGATACTGAACCCGGAAGAGTTTGCGGGCCCAAAAACCTGCAGTGCTAATTATGTGCTGCCTACTGCAAAAGAGAGAGGGAAAGACAATATGAGAACAGTGTGTTTAACCTCATTCTATGTACAGCATCTAGTGGCTGTTTAACATTTGAATTATAACACCAGATCCCAATAAAAATGCATTTGTCTTTCAATTATCATCTTGTTGCAGAGTAAGCAATACTTTGAAGATGAATGGACATTTTATCCCTTCCATTTATAATTGTTGAAGTCGTTCCACAGGTCACAGTTTGATTTGGAACATATACACGGGTGTTGGTGATGTTCCCGAACTGCCGTATGACAGTATGGAGTGTCATTCGGTTAGCTGATTCAGTGATCTTACACATTTGAAGGAGAGTTACAACCACAGGTTACATTAGCTGGCATATGCTCGCTTTCGGATGCATTTAATTGCACAAATGTCCACCAGAATTTGGAAGGGGCAAGGAGCCTCAATGGCAGTCAAATAATGTAGTGGTGATTGATGTGGGGTATTATTATAAGTGAATGTCATGCTATCACTCATCTGATCGCCATCATGCAAAGTCAGCGGACGTGTGTGTTTGTGTGCTTGAGATCACCACAGTGCAGAGGGGCAACTCCTCTACATACTTAACGTAGGAAACTTAACACTGATCACAACAACTAAAATAGGTTTCTGTAGTGTGAGCATAGTAATAGTATGCTGTGACCTTTCATGGCAGGTAAAAAAATTAGTTCAGCGTGAGATGAAATTTGAAAGCAAATGTAAAATTTTACATTGATTGCTATATTAACTCATTCACGTGCAAGTTTTTTAAATTTATTTACACGCCAGGGTTTGCACATTTTTCATTAATATATAGTCCAGAATTCTGACACACCCACAGGAAATAATTGGGCATGCACCGAAGTGGCATATTGCTGGCTGGAAATCATGAAGCGTAGAATGTTCCTGATTTATTGAAATCTGTGGAGAGAAAAAGCTAGGTGATATCTGTTATAAACAGTCTGTTAAAGGTTTAAACTGGCCTCTATATAAACTTAATATCAAGACTTAAACACCATCGAGCATGCATTTTGCTTGTTAGTGATGAGACTGAAGGGAAACCCCAAAATTGTGTGAAGTGAGTAATAATAATAATAATAATAATAATAATAATAATAATAATAATAATAATAATAATAATAATAATAATGTGTTCAGTGAGTTGATTTCTGTAATGATTCAGAGTGTTTGATGCATGCTTTTGTCTGAATAAAATTCAATGACATCCGCCACGGAGCTCAGAAACTGCCTGGATGCGCCTTGATCACATTCGCCAAAATCACATTAGACTACCGGCGCAAATACTTAGATGTGCTTCCAGAGGCGTAAAGGTAGCTCTATTTTCGTGCACCAAATTGTCCGGTGTCCCGAGCATATGACTCTAGACTCACCCTTCCAAAATTGTGCAGAGAGAAGACCCGATGGATTGAGGCTTGTGTTGGCACGAAAACCACGACACACCAGATTCTATGCTCTAGCGCAGTCCACAAAATCCACGGTACGGTTTGTGCTCACGGTTTTTAGTTCGATATACTTTGTACTATAATTCAATTATGTCTTGTAGAGTTAGGTCAAAGTTCAAAGTACATGTTCACAACATTATTATTAACTAATTTACTGCCATTGACGGCTATATACTAAACAAAAATTAATTTGAACTATTTCTATTAGTAAAAAAAATATATATATATCCCATTTTGCTAACAAGACTATGAAAACCTAGAAAAAAATTATTTTAACTTTAGAACAGATATAAAATTTGTGATTAATCGTTAGTTGACTAGTGAAGTCATGTGATTAATTACAATTTTAAAAACAATTATCGCCTGACAAGCCGAATAAAAAAATTAATAAAAATAAGGGCCGTTCAATTGTAATTAATCGCATTATAATTTTATATCTGTTATTAATGTACAATAAAAAATAGGTTTTCATATAAAATGAAATTAAATGAAAATTTGTTAAACTAATAGAAATAGTTCACATTAATTTTGGACGTCTATAGTCGTCAATGGCGGTGAATTAGTTAATTACAATAATTGTCATGTTATTATTATTTAGTTTTTCTATCTATGCCAGCGGCATATGGTGGTAAGCACATTGAAGTGTTCTATAAAGTTGAGTTGACAATCAATTATTTCTTGTAGAGTTAAGACAAAGTTTAAAGTATATGTTCACAACATTATTATTAATTACTATAATTTTTATTTTATTATTATTTTGAACTATCATTTTTGCTTTTCTATCTCTGCAAGTGACATACAGTGGTAAGCACGTTGAAGTGCTCTATAAAGTTGAGTTGGCACAGTTTGTGCCAATGCCATTACGCACCTCAAAACTAATGTGTTCTGTTTGCAACAATTTTATCTTTTAAGTTGTGTCTCAGAATCAGATGTAAATACCTTGAAATGTCATATTCATCTTTTGCTGCTAAACTCAAATGTTTTCAATCTGTAGCAAAAATAAAGAAATTGACCTCACTTTGAATACTTCAAGTCTTCCTGCATTCCCTATTTTTCCCTCACACCATTTTATTTTAGTATAAAAGTGATGCTGGCAGTAGTTAGCATTTCAAATACAACATGTCCAGGATGCGGGAAGGGTACTACATGGAGGCATTTATTTATGTATTTGTTGATTTTTACTTCTGCCTCTAGAGTGTGTACACAGTCTGACATTGAAGCGAGTGTGTATGGGTGTGTTTCTCTTCTGTAGCCATCAGATGAGAGAGGTCAGTGCCTTTGGGCTGTTTAACAGACAGCAGTTGTTCTTTCTTCTCCAGGAAAAGGATGCAGCAGATTATTATCCACAGATTCATACATTCTTTATGGGCAAGCTGAAGTTATAAGGGCTGATGAATTCAGTCTGTGAGATAACCCATGCCAAAGGCCCCCTTCCAACCCTGTCGTCAACCATTGTAGTTCAGATAAAGAGATGGGGGGGGCAGTCTGTTTCCTTCTTTGTGTCCATACCATTCACTTTTTAATGCTTTGATTATTTTTTTGTTCTATCCATCCCTCTCTCTAACAGTGTAAATACTAGATTTAAGTAGAAGGGACCTTGAAGCAAAGTAAAAGCTGTTTTTCCAATAAGCTTCTGAGACACTGTTTCTGTGTGCCTACTGTGTGATTGACCTTGTTCATCGAATGCAAACGATGCATAGACATCAGTTCCAAAATGGACTTTACAAACATACAGAAGCCTGACGGTTCTTGAAGGCATTTATCACGCTTTTGGCTGGTTCGCTCTGAGTTTACATCGAGGCTTATCTGCAAATTTGTGAACTTTTACCAAATGCAGTCTGTCCAACAGTTGACGTTCGGCATCCGTTTCCACATCAATCACAGTTTTAGTTTCTGCTTTCAAAGCTGGCTACGGCCTTGATGTTTCTCTTTTGCCAATGGATATCCAGAGGCTGAGTGAAGAAAACCCCCCACCCCACCACCACCACCCCCCTTTCTATTTCTAAACATTTTTTTTTCTTGGGTTTGTCTTGTGCGGGGTTCACAGTAACTAAACCAATCTGGCTTTTCCCAAGCATGCAGAGGAGTTATCCACCAGTTTGGGCTTTTTATGTAAATGAGGACATCGTGACACCTCAGGGTGTTTCACATTGGGTACTATTTCTGAAAAAAAAAGAAAAGAAAAACATTTAATGCTTGTCGCTTGCGCTTCAATATTTTGCTTGCGTGGTACATAGATTTTAGTGGGCACACTTTCCTCCCTGCTCTCACATTTAGTTAGTACAAAGTACAAATAATTCCACCACATAAGACTCAATTTCCACAAAGACATAAAAAATACAAAAGAAGTGTGAGAATGTGAGTTAGTCAGCAGCACTGCTGGCTGTTCCACTGAAACAAAGACAGATGGATTTTTGGAAAACCTTTAACCACAAGAGTGGGAAGTGTGGTCTTTGAAGTGCGCTTCCTGCTGGGCACAAGTTTCTGCATGTCAACAATCTGATCGGACCATTTGCCAGGTAAACTTCTTTGTCGGTGGATTGTTTATCTGGTCAGAAATATATCAACAATAGTTTTTCATCTTACGAAAAAGATTTCACAACTTGGTGGTAGAAGCTGTTTTTGAGCCTCATGTTTCTAGACTTTTTATGTCCGATGTTTTCCAGAGGAGGGGTCCTCAGAGATTCCACTGGCTTTGTGCACGAGTCTGCCAATGTATTATGAGTCTCTTAGGGTGTATAGTGAACATCCAGTCACCATCTCGGCTGATTTTAACACCTGCTGCAAGTCCCTCCTGTCCTTCACAGAGCATATGCTGAACCAACTTCTGTGACAGGAGGTCAGATATAAGGTTAAAGTACCACTGATTGTCACGCCCATCTAAGTGGGGGGGAAATTTGTTCTCCGCATTTGACCATCCACTGAGGGTACAGTGAGCAGGAGCAGGGGATCATTTCGGTGATCTAACCACCCAATTCCAACCCACAATGCTGAGTGTATTTCATCCATCCATATAGCAGTGTGCATCAAACCCTCTGAATCATTCGACAAGTAAGATGGAATTGTTTTCCTCTCATTAAAAGTCGTCGTTTTTGAGATCTCAAGGACTCCACCTGACCGTGACTTTACTAAGACGGTGATGTGTGGAAACCAACATTTGTTCTTAGCATAGTAAGGTCCCCTTTCCCTCCATTCCTCAAATGCTGAGCAAGAGAGAAGCTGCCTGATCTCGCCATGTGTGATTACTCTTAGAGGTCAGACAGGTTAAAAGGTATTTGATTAAAATCAGTAGATGGCAAACTGTGTCTCTCTTTCACACATGTACCACCTATAGACAGTCACACATGCACACACCTTCAACACAGTCAGACCCTCCTCATCTAGCCTTTTGGGAATAAAGGGGGGAGTGGGCGGCGTCAACCTTGATTCTGCACTCCTTCCCTCTCTTGAAGCTTGTCGAGGTTCTGGAGGGAGGAGGAACAGAAGTAGGTTTTAGGAGTGTGAAGTCGACTTGTATTTAAGGAAGGGAAAAAAAGGCTTTCCACTGTTTATCAAGCCACAGTAAATCCAATTAGCCTGTGGCCTGCCTTCCAACCCTATTAACCTGCTCATCTGAGGGAGCACTCAACAGCTCCTGCCAATATCTCATTTCTCACCGTCGCTGATAAGATCGTCTCAAGATATTCACTGGGGTTTGCTCCAGCTCTGGCTCATCTCCCAATGAAACCACTGCAGTGTCCATCCAGGAATTTCTACCAATCCATCACTCCCAGTCATCCATCCTTTTCCCGCCTCTTCCTTCACACCATTTCCGCCATCCCACCTTCAGTCTTCCACCACAAGGTACAACGAGGCGACATAACGCCTGGGATAGTAACTTCCCGTCCCATGTCTTGTTTCCTCCCAGACAGTGATCAGGGCACAGACCCCACTGTCTGACAGGAGGGGAAACTGATTTTCCTTATCATGGCCTGCCCACAAAGGACCAGGCCAGGCCTGCGTGATTAGCATTCCTTGGTGGAGATGTGTCGAGCCTATTTCTATCACACAGACAGATTGAGGCTTTCACTCAGACTGGTGACTGAGTGACACATGGCCCTGACCGCGGGGACAACATTGTTATTTGAGTTAAGAAATCAATTTGTATCAAATGTACACTGTAATTTATTTGTTGCCTTTGAAGGGAAGCGGGCTAAGATAAATGGAATGGACTAACCACCCTCCTCCCCTACCTAGAGACTGAGCTGATAAAGTTCTTGTGAAGACCATGATAGTTACCTGCGTCTGGGTAAAAAGTGACAAACATGTTTAAAGTTGTGTGGTGATCTTTAAATCTCAAAAAGAACACCTTGTCGGACATGATAGAACATTTTTACCTCTTCCCCCCTGTCTGTCAAGCGCCTCTGCTGACATACAGCTTTAGTATTTTTGCTGACATTTCGCTTTATCACATATATCTTACAGGGAAAAGAGAAATGATTTGTTCCTTTTTTAATATATATTTTTTTCACTCGAGTCACACTGAGTATCTTCTTGCTCGGATCAAGATGGTCTTTGGGGATTGGAAAGATTAATCTTTTTCTTTTTTTCCCCCCCCGTGACATATTTTCAAGCTTTTGAAACAATAATCATGTTGTGTGATGTGAATAGAGGCGCTAAAGTTCCACAGATAAAACATGTGTTTACACTCTTTGACCATCATTTTAGAATATTAACAAGGTTTATATCGCTAAGATGTTTGAGGCAAACTTTTTTTTTGGAAAAATGATTTCAAAAGGTAAGATGAATGAGAAAAAATATTTTATGTATACATATATATATATATATATATATATATATATATATAGTTATTTTTGGTATATCATGTATCAATGCTTGTCTTAGCACTTCTTTATTAGAAATGTTATTCAGTGGGGTGTTACATTTTGTATTAAGGATGGATCAGTATCAATACTAGGTAGCAGTATCTCTACTCACAATGGAGGTCGATACCAACATTGGCAGCCCTCTGTTCCCTTTTTTATTGAAAATTTCCAAATTAAAGCCCAAAATTATTACTTTGACCGATTCAAACCATTTCAACTTGAAATCTTATCTCATCCCTACCACAATTTTGCTTTTAAAATTTCGAAATAAAAGCCTCAAATGAAGTATGTATCAAAATAACTAGTGGTATCAGTACTGTACTTGGTATCGGTGTCAAATAATATGGAATTGAGTACTTGCACATCCTTATTTTGTATATGATTTACTTTACAACACAACACAGAAACAATCCATTGTGCAAAGCATTCTTTGTAGATCAAGTAGTTGCACAAATGAGGGGGAAATCTGCTTCCATTTAGCTGTTGCTTTCCTGCTGGCTCGTCTGAGGAACAAATGTCTTCTGCGTCATGGTGCCATAAGGACTTAACACTCAATTCATTGGGGACCACTTGGAACGGAAAACCTCTCAGCAGTTCAACATATATTTTACAGATCAGTGAACGTTAACTGTTGCAGGTAATTGCAGTGAGTCCGTGTGTGTGCAACCCAGTATAGGGAATGGATACGGGTTTGTTTTTCTACTTTTATAGAATTAAAAAAATTGCTAATTTGATTTAAAAGAAAAAATATCAAAACGTATTGTTTATTATGAATGTTTTAGAATGAAAATGTTCATACAGCAAATACATTGCCACTATATGGAGGTAGAGGACAGCAAAAAGCAAGATACATGGCTCTAACTTTACAGGATGTAAATGGAAACGTGAACAACATTCATGTTATCCATTTTGGGAGGAATGAATTCAGCAGTTTTCTCTGCTATGATGATGTGAATTGTATAGCAGACTATCCCATTAACATCAAGAGACTTCTGCATTCCTCAGAAACAGCAGTAGGAGGAAAAAGCAGGTGACTATCTCTACACATCAAACACGTATTACGCCTCCAGGTTGAGCCAGCAATGCTTCCAGTTTGGGTTTTCAGAGGGCTGCAAAGCAGAAGCAGTTATGAATTTCAGTACAAAATTTAGATATGCAAATGTCCTCAAAGGAGCTTCAATTTAAAAAGGATGCCATATTGCCTCAAAGCCACATACTCTAAAGCTAAACAAGATTAGGGAAATTGAATCATTTCAAAAGCTGTGGGCAGAATGTAAACAGGGGACCATTCTAATCCTCTGGGCCAGGTGACCATCTCATCATGTGTACAAACAAACTGGATGAGAAATAAATGAGAGGACAGCCTGACTCTACACAACCCACTGAAATGATATAGAGCCTTATTTTTTTGTTTGTTTGTTGGTTTTCTTCTCAGAAATGACCAATTCTGTATCAGACATTCTTTCTTGGCTTCTGGTGACAAATATTATAATTCTTAGCTAATTTCCATCCTGGTATTTGTTGCCTTATGTCTGCCTTTCTTTTCTGCATAATCAACTGAAGTCACTTCATCATTTTACTGACTTGGTTACCATCATATTCTTGTGGTTGGGATGAGATTAGCAAAGGTCATTCAAACAAGTACTGACCTCCCGACTCTTAAAACTGCTAAATAAACATACATTGTCTAATATAGTATCACATCTCAAGTGTTTGTTTTCACGGGGGCAAAAAGAATAGCTTCGAATTAGCCGCCCAACTGCTCTGGTAACACATTACCATGCAGAAAGCACTTTGATGGTCTCGAGTGTATCTGGACTTATCAGCTCTACACCGGCTGACCTTTATGCTATGTTCTCAAGGCTCGACTATATTTGTCACATCAACAGATACTCATTCCGCGCTGCTCTCGAATGACATTGTGGGAAACAAATCTTGGGTCAACAAGGTATATTTTGGACACCAAGATGCACAGATGGGTCCTCGTCAGACATTACAGACCGGGTGAGGCAAGTACCTCAATACTTTCAACAAACAAAACATTTGCTCTCCAGTTTCTCATCATCTCATTACTTGCATTCAAGATATAATGTCCACCCTGTCATTTTGTCATGCTTCAGAGAAAGCAGTAACCAGATCTAAATGGTGAATTTACACCATGTCAATGGAGATCTTGTTGGAAGCACTGGGGTCAGCAAACTGCTTAATCCTCTCTCTGTCACTGTCTGCTACTGACAGACTGATGGATGTGACCAGCTTTTTTTCACAGGAAGTCATTCCCCTTTTTTCGCGCGGATGCAAAAAGCAGGATGGGTAAGCTGAGTTGTGGTCAGGATTGATTGACAAAAATGGGACAATTGTATTCCTTCTTATTGCCATTATATCGGTCTGATATATTGGAGAATATTCAGGCCCCGTCCACACGAAAGCCCGTTTCAATGTATCCGCACAAGTTTCTTACCGTCTGGGCAGTTCATCCACACGACGGTGCCGTTTCGGAGAAAACGATTACTTTTGTAACCGGGCTTATATATATACGGGATACTCCTCCAGTGACGACATAATGGTCGCAGCTCGATGACGACACATTGTCGTAGTTTGATGACGTATGCTCCAATTCTCGCATGACCGTGCGCGAACCGCTAGTCTGTCAACAACAATGGCAGATAGCCGTGTCGTACTCGTTTTGCCCAACCTCCTTAGCTTGCTTATGCTTTTACAGCAGAATATTTTGTGTAATGTTGTACTTGAATCACCCGCCATTGTCACTTCTCCTGTGTTCTTCTCACTGATCTGTATATATTACTGGATAGTCGATAGCCCATAAACGACATTGAAGCGACAGGGCAGCAATCTTACTCCTCCCATCCCGGCAGCAGACTACTGTATAAACTATACGTATACGTACAGATTAGACATATACAACTCGTAGGCTCTTAGTATAGGGCGGGGGCGGGGGTGGTCACTATTTTTTAACAAGTTAAAAAAACACAAGATGGCACCAAAGCCCTGTCTACTTGCCTTAGGATGCCACAAAAGAGTGCCAAAAGTTCTGTGTTTGTGCCACGAATCCTTATAGATGCCAACTAAGAGATTTTTTTTTCGGGAAGGGCAAATTGAGAGTTTTTTTCGCTATTCACAACAAGGCTTGGTCTCTATAACTGCCGTGAATTGACCATTGCAGAATATTTTTGCTGCAAGCACATGGGTTGGATATGTTTGGAAAATGACTGACTTAGTCCCTTGATAGTATTTCCATCAGCAAAGTCTCCTTTGTGTGACCAATAATTAAATTTCAGCTGCTTTCAACCCTTTATGCCCAACACTGTCGACTCTTTTGCGTTAGAAGTTTTATGATGCTAATCTAATTTGTGATTTGTTGCCACATGTTATTTGTTGTCTTGTTTTGTGATTTGTTGTTGTAATTCCCTGTTCGTCATTGTGGTTTCTTACATGTTGTGTTTTTATTTGTTCTGTTGTTATTTTCATCTGTGCTCAAAATCTAGACCAGAAGTTTTGCTTTTGGGAAAATCTCTGACATGTGGGGATGTTGTAATGCAGAAGTATCGCAATGAATGCAAGAGTTGGAGTCACACAATATTAAATGGGATGGATTAGCTCAAATGTTATTAATCATTTGGAACCTAAAGAATGCATACATTGTCACATTGACCGCAGTGTTTAAACTCCATATCTTTTCCATCGACCAGATGCTTCTACAAAATGTCACTACAAGGAGACTTGACTTGATTGTAGTTAACTAAAGCATGTTACTGTCAAAATATCCATCCATCCGTTATCCATACCGCTTATCCTCATAGCAGAAGCAAATTATACAGAATTGGAAAATATGCCATTCACCTTTTGGAAAAACTATCAAATAATTGAACATGCAGTGCTTTATTTCGAACACAAGCCAAATTCCAGAGCTCAGAAATGTCTACCATGTGTTCACAATCTGCTTTGTGACAAGGTTTGGATATGACACCAGGTTCTCACATAACTGTAGCCTCCATACAAAATTTATTGACCAGGATTTCAACTTGAACAATGCAAAACTGGGATCTTGGAATCATTCAACACATTTTAATGGTGTCTTCCTAAACAACCCGTTTTTGAATTACATTTGGTAAATGTAGTATTGCTCCCTTTAATTAAAATTGAGTGACACAAAACATTTTTATGTTGTTTTATCCTAAAATAATTAGTGACTTGGAGAGAACACACAAATATCACTGCCCACACCCATTATGGATGCGCCATTCATCTAGCTACCAAATTGAAACATTGTTAATACAAGTGTTCAATGCCATATATCAAGACTTGGTTGCACTTTAGAGAGATTTAGTTTGGCTTTGACAAAAGCTCAGACGCTATGCTACTTATCACTAACAGATTCAGCAGTTGTAAGAAAGTATTTTGGTAAGCAGAAGAGGGGGATGTTAATGGCAATGGGCGGAGGTGAAATTTCGGCCACTGTGGGCTTCAGTATATCAGCTGCAAAGCCAAGAATGCAGTGATAAATCGAGTGTCACATTGTGTTTATGGTGTACAGATTGCATGCTGTATATATTTTTTTCACCGAGGATTAAGTGTGAATAGTTTGGCCTGGCAGACAGAATTGCTGACGAGTAGGTTGACTTTGTCACCCTTGATGACAGTGGACAGGCAAGTGGCTGAGTGACTCTCTGACTGGCTGATTCCTTGCAGCCCGATGAGCTGGTTCATTTGGTGGTTGGCTGGTTGCCTGCGTGCTCGGCGGCCTGACTGATTGGTTAGCTCGCTGGCTGCGTGCGTGAGGATGAGTGATATATGATGCGGTTCAGCACGGTTGCGATTAACGGATTGGCAGAACAGTTGCGTCCATTAATAACTTCACCCGATAGGGCAGGAGCCATCTCCATCTGTATGCTGTTAAAGCTCAAATCGATATGCTGTATGTTCTCCAGATTTTTAAATGAGCACTTTTTTATATATATATATATATATATATATATATATACTATAGAATCTATTATTCTCGTCTCTTATATTAAACATTTAGTTTTAAATGATGCTTGTGTTTAAGTACTATTTGTGGTGAGAACTTAATCAGAGCTCAAGAAATACTGACTGCAATTTCCTTTTTGCTACGCAGTGAGCTCCCTTGAATCGCACCCCCTCATTGCTGCAGGGTGTGAAGAATTTACGGTAATAAACTGGCTCATAAAGCAAGATTAAAGATGCCTTGTAATTTGATTAACTGAATGGGAACAAGAGAGGCCATAGATGGAAAAATTATTTTTTCAGGGCCTCATTAAAAAAAAAAAAATCTCGAGAACCATCTTGGGTAAAATTCAACAATGAAAATAATCTCTAAAGAAAATTATATATAATTATATACATTGTGCACCATTTTATTATTATTATTATTAATATATTATTGTAAATAATCATAATTAGGGATGGGCACGGTATCATTATCAGGCCAATACTTGGCCTTTTTTTCAAGGTATTGGTACTCGCGACCAATACCAATACCAGTATCAGCGGCCGTCGTCCTCTTCAGGTCATTTTATGAACAGGAATTTGAAATTAAAATAATAGAACATTGCCATTGACTTCATCTAATTTGAAAGAAAATGTATCTATTGGGATGTATAGGTTTTTATTTAAAATGATCTGTCATTGTTTTTGTTTCTTTTTCTTTTTATGGTGGTGGGGAATTTTATTCAAAAGTACTAGTAATATCGGTGCATGGTATCGGTATTGGTGACTAAACAACTTGAGTACTCTTACTGGTATTGGTTTGAATAAAAAAGGGGTATTGAACATCCCTAGTAATAATAATGATAACAATAATAATAATGAGTACATTGAATATCATCTTATTTTTCTCTGAGATTTACAGACAATACAATGCCAGAATATAAAAAATTAAATAAAAACACGAAACCTCTTGGGCGAAATTCTTAAAATGAAAAATTAAATTTTTGTTTGCTATATTAGATCCACCGCAAACACTACTTTATGATGATAATTGGTTATTCTGCATTACAGTATTTTCATGTGTGCTTGACACATTTAATCCATTTTAATACAGGTTCAAGTTAGCGCTGTTACAATAAAGCATTTTTTAAATACAGTGTAGGGAAAAAAGTCATAAATTTATATTCCTGTTTTGTACCAGACCGGACTGCATCCCCGACAAATATTTGCCCGGACCCTATCATGTTCCCAATTTGTCCCTAGTTAGTACATACACTCATGAGCCTTGTGAATAGAAATATGTAAAATGACTCAAATATGCATGCTTATGGTAAATGTTACTAAATCAGTGTTAATAATAATATTATCGTGGTTGCTTTACTCAGCATTCCTCTTTCGGCAATCAATTTATTTTATTGGGTAGGTTGTTTGTTCTGCCAATTTCCTTCTTATGCATTCCTAAAATGGCCACAATTACACTGCCTCTCTGACTTTATTTCCTCATCCACATTTACCGGAGGATCAAGATTAGTCGTCTGCGGAACGAAAATCCCGGAAGCTCACCTGCTCGTCCTTGATATTCTGCTGGAAATATAAAATCCATTCCCAGGTTTAAACATCCCTCTGAACCTCCTGAAAATGTATATTCTGTCTTCAGCCACAGACTGACTGTCTGTAGCATCATTCCTTTATAGCTCCAACTCGATGTCTTAGTTACTGAGATGAAGAAATCCCTGTCAGCGGACATTTATGGGTGTACCTCCACCTTTTCTTCCTTTTGGTGAAGCGAGGTTAATTTATATTTCTCAAACCTGTTCCTTCCTTCTTGGAAATGGATTCAGTTGAAGTGATGCCGCTGGATCGTTATCATCACGCTATCATTCCACTGGGACAGCCCAGCCATCATCACAAATGACCGTTTTTTTTTTTCTTCAGCAGAATAAAACATATGAATTAAACTTCATAAGCTTATCTGGTCTTTGATATGTAGAAAGCCGAAGGTTTATTTCCACATTAATCCCCACATCCCTCCATTGCTTTGGCTCTTTGATGCATGAAGGTGGGTTTAGGTGGAAGCTGCCAGGTGTATATAAGTGTGTGTTTTACCCATCGCTTGAGCTCCGGGCTCTACTTTTCTCCCACTTCCTTCTCTCTCCGTCTTTCACACAGATTTCCTCCAAGAATTTCATCACAAAAGGAAGCCATATGCATTGAAATACTGCCGGCAAGCAGGGGTCATGTAGCCCGATACTGAATTTCCCTTGCCTTTGTGCAATCTTAATTGTCTGTCATTTCTGTCTGCAGCCCTGTCTGTGCGCACTCCAAATAAAACCTATGGAAACATGAAAGGTGGAGCACTGCCCTCACTTTCATCAAGGGATCGCTTACCTGGTCTTGCCGTGACTACCCCAGGCTTGTGTTACGTTCCTCATAAAAGTAGCTCTTGTTTCACAGATGCACTGCCCCATCTGCGTGCTGGGCTAATCTGTCAGGCCGAGCTCCCAGGCAAATTCTTTCGCAGCGAAATAGACACTGGTACGAACTCTGCGGGCTTTTGCTTCTGCTCGTCTCAATCCCTCTCATGCCTGCAGAGGGCTTCCCTCATGCTGATGACAGTTGGATGCCATGGCAAATTCTTATCTTGCTTTTGCATCTGTCATTGTTTCTGCTGAGGTGTTGACCTCCATATGTCCTCGGCGGAATTTCGCCTTGGTTGGGCCACTCCAGCAAAACAGACATATGTCAGTGAATCATTGGAGAGTGTTCAGTCTACCGAGCCTCTTTACCAATTGGAAATGGTGCAAAACTTTGACAATCAGTTGTCGAATTGGGTCATGGGGAGATGACAGAATGACAAAAAGCCTCATGTTGGTTCAAATAGAGCATATATATTAGGGGTGTCAAAATGACTGTGTTAATTTTGAGTTAATTTAAAGTTCCTTTATCGCCACTAATGTTTTTTAATGCGCGATTAATGACCGCCCCTTACTTGGAAAGGCTCTACTGGGGGAATTCCAGTCGCAACGCTGCAGACACGTCCACATCAAAATTTTGCGATAATAAATGTATTAATAATGCATATATTTGTGGAGACTGGGCTCAAGTTGTATTTTAAAATTTTATTTTACATAGCTCTTGATAGGAAAAGAAAATGCTGTCACCAACGCCTTACAAATGCAATTATGCCATCTAGTGGCAGAAAAATGACCTCGACACGAATCAATATCACACTCGTTTTTTTACAGTATAATACATCTTTTTAAATTTTAACTCAATTTTATGAATTATGACATTACTGTATCAGTGACTAAAATGCAGCAGTATTTCTATTAGTTGATATTTTGCCCACTTTTATATTAACAAGAGCATGAAAACTTATCATACATTTTATTGTACATTTTGAACAGATCTAAAATTTGCGATTAATCGCAAGTTAACTATTGAAGTCATGCGATTAATTACAATAAAAAAATTATAATCACCTGAGACCCCTAATTTATATTTATTTTGTGGGCGTCATTTTTACAAATTATTGACTAATGTAAAAGGTTGAAAATGGCTTGCTGTCTTTCATGATGTAACGTTAATGGTTGCTGTTTTTGGGTTCTCCTTTAAAAAAAGGACCATTTTTTAGGTTTATGTCACTGATGGTGTAGTGATTCACTTGCTTCGACTTCTGACTTGGTTCCCATTAAGTGACATGCCGACTGGCCAGTCCACTGTGTAGTCACCTTTCACCCGAAATCACCTGAGAAAATTTCCGATCCTAATGGTGGCAAGCGACATAAAGAATGGCTGAATAATTCTAATAGTTTGCCAGAAGTTATATAGGCCTATGTGTTCTTCTTGATCCTTGTTAACACTTGTACAATACAGAATTGACATCTCCTCACTAACAGCGCTCATGTATATGTTCCATGTTGCATTAAGTGGGATGAAATTATTAGCAACCCTTTGTTGCAGCCAAGAAGATCATACCATAAGCTACAACGCAAGACAGTTGTGGTATTTTAAGATTTCCACTTAAAGGGGAGGAATGGTGAATAGTTATCCTTGAGAGCGTTCTTATCAGGGATGCTGTCGACTCTGTGAAGAGCCTGACAGCCGCAGCCTGCTGAGACTCTGAGTGGTCTCACTTGGGCTGCTGCTGTTCACGACAGACAGGCGGGACAGCCGCGCTACTTGGTCATTCTTTCCTTCATAACAGAGAGTGGCATGGACCTTTTAGCCAACCTGTTTATTGATGTAATGCCCTGTTTGTGAATTTATCTGAAACTGCACAACTGCTAGGTCTGTAGCACCCTATAATGTAATAACTCAAAAATGTAATTGAACCCAATAATGTCTTATTTCACCAATAATGTCATAAAAATATCGACTGATTGTAATAAAATTTCTACCAATAATGTAATACCTTATTACATTATTTGGGATATATTACATTTTCAGGTCTGTGGTGTTTTTTTGTTTTTTTTTTCAAAAAGTTGACAGATAGTGTAATACACTGTATATGTTCATTTTCAGTCCAAAGTTCTACATTTTGTGTTTTGAGAGTCAAAGACTGCTATATACATTCACATCAAAAATCGAAGTGTTAAAATGTTGGTGTTAAATGTTTCAGAGTTGATTTCAGCTCTCAAATTGCACTATTAACACAGTCTGATTTAAATGGAGTCAGTGTTGGAGTTAACAATAATTATCAGAATTTTTATTGCATTATTGGTGAAATTATTACATTATTGTTTTTTGTTAGGTGGAAATGTATTACATTGTCAGGCATTGTTACACTTTTCAGGAAATTATTACATTGTAAGTGTGCTACATAGGTCTAGGTGCATATAAATAAAGCAAAATATGTATGTGAATGTATGCTATTTCATCTTTACACCAATGATTGTTATTATTTAAAAACTGACAGTCATTTACTGTTGGCACTAATTAAGTTTATCTTGACAGTAAAAAAAAAAAGTCTGACATCTATTATCCTAACTTAAATAGTTTACTCTCACTACAGCTGAATTATTTGCAATTGTTGATGTTAATGTTTTCATCTTGCTTGTTATTATTTTCATTAATTTCTAATAATTGTATTAAAGGGCATTGTTCTTGACATTTAATTACTTATACAATTAATTATCTTAAGAGCATACTGAGTTGTTAGTGTCTTAATGTCTCCTTACATTCCACGTCAGTTATTAGTCATCATTAAAGTTTCTGTTCTCAAGTGAGACGAACCAGACTGGGGCCACCCGTGTTGAAAACCTGTTTTGTTTGAGTTAAGGTGCATGCTCACTTGTGACAAATTGGCAATATGTTGTAACAGTGAGTTTCTATTAACAAAGACACGGCTCCAGAATAAGCAAAAGATTATTTTGAACTGCAACATTATTTGAGTTTTACATCAAAAAAAGACAGGGCAGTTTTAAAATTCGGTATTTTGTGTTGTTTGACAGTTTGAAAAAGTTGCCGCTTCAGTACATATAAATATTTGACGAACACATCTACATATCAAAAATTCAATATTTATATCCATAGAGATTGTATCGTCATATAGTAGTCATATTTTAATGACAGCAATAATAAGTTCAGTGTAATGTGTGACACCCACATGCGCAAAGCCATATGACCTGTCAAACAATCCAAACCACCACTGATTCTTCTGTTTGTTCTGAGTGTCTAAATGTTTTTAATTAGCTGGAGGCCATGAGGTTCCCTCAGTGACTGCTTACTGCCTGCAAATCGCAAACGGTTCCTGATGTGTCCTGGGGATGAACTCTGACAAAAAACATAAATTGAAGACGGAAAAATGCATTTAAAAAACGCATGGTGGCTTGTGAGCTGCCTGCTGCTGCACAGAAAACTCGCATCACAATCATGTTCAATTGTTCCCTAATTTGTCCTCTTCTTTCTCCACTGAAGAAGTTGCTGACATGAGAAATTAGGCAATCGGGGTGGCACTAGTGTATGAGCAGACGACCAAGGCATGCTTATACGATAATGTATAGGCCCCATTGGGGGTGCAAATAAGCAGGAAAATACTCACGTCTCCCTTTGAAGTGACGGCTGCTCCCAAATTAAACTCTTAGTCACAGTGCTACCACAGGGATATGGCTGTTAGCCGTGCCCTACTCTGATCTGAGCACACGTCTGGATCTTATTACAATGACATCTGATTGATGCCCGTTAGGTTGGACTGTTGACGAGTAAACTCGCATAGCCCGATTGGTGCTACAAGTCTGTCGAGGAGCAGATTATTTGATTTGATTATTTATTAGCTATTATTGGAATCATCACATCAACCGTTGTACTGTGCATAAAAAAATGATTGTATATTTGTGTGTTTTTTTCCATTTTATTACAAATAAAAAAAATCTGACAAACTTTATTTGAAAATAAAATAAATACATACATAAATATATATGTAAACAATTGTACATACACAACAAAATAAAATATATATTTTTTTAGCTATGACATCATTTTTGTTCTATCAGTATTCAATTTAAAAAAAATACAAGATTCTCTTCGAAAAGAGTGTAGAAAGAAGTAAAACGACTTATCTAGTCGTACTCCTTATTCTTTGTCAAAAATGTATCACTTAAATTCACCCTGAAACCCTGTTCAGGTTATAACAAATAATTTAGTTTGCAAATGCAGTAGCAGCAAAATCAGGCAAATAACAACATAAAACACAAAATGTGAGCAAAAATAAAGAAATTGACATCGCTGGATACAAAACACTCATGATGATGTTAATTTAATTTGTTTTTCTATTAAATTATTATTACATATATCTTTATCATGGTTGTTTATTTATTTGTATCATTATATAATTACATTATTGTTTATGAATATATTAATATAGATATTATTTTATATTATTATTTATTATGCATGCTTAGTATATTTTTTTTTATTATATTTGTAAATGTGTAAATATTTGTGGTTAAGATTTTAAAATGAAAGAAGAACAAGGAGTTTGAGACTTTTGATAGAGTAACTAAAATAAAAATAAAAATTGGGATTTCCAATAAATTTGTTTTCAGACTGATACTAGTAAGAGTACCCAACTCGGTGATACCGACACAAAGAACTGATACCACTAGTATTGCTCATGCATACCCCCCCCCCCCCCCAAAAAAAAAAACAATCACAGATACTTTTAAAGAAAAACCTTGATATAGCAATTTGTTATTATTGTAATTTGTAGTTCCTGGTCGTAAAAAGGCCACATCATCGACCTACTATCGATACATTCAGATAAATCGGGTATTGGCCCGGTACCAATACCCGGTATGAGTACTCACTCATGTCTAAAATATGCATTGTTAGTATTGTGTTTACAGTATCATGTATTCAGTGAAAAAAATATTTTAAAAAATATTTGAGAGAGCATCTATTTAAAATGGACTTTTATAGGAAAAGGGCAAGAATAAAATTTGAATCATTATCTAAAAATCTTTATTTTTTTAGGAAAACAACTGCCAAATACAGAATTCTGTTCAGCCTTATGTTGAAAAGAGAAAGAGAGGGAGAGAGACATAGAGAGAATAAAAGCCCTGAACCTCCTGTTGGGATTCAATGAGATTACCTCCCAAAAAGATTGAATTAGTTAGACCAACAGAAGGGAGAGATGCAAGAAACTAATGTCAAATAACAAGCTTGTGACAATTCGTCAGGCAACTTCACAGAGGGGAGGGCTTGGGTGGAATGTCTGAGACTGGACCTTTCCCCTGCACCACGTTATTGGAACAAACAATGTCAATGAAATGGCATCCCACCTCTCAGCAATTTGCATGGTTATCAGAGGAGTGAAAGCCAGTTTAAAGGTACATCCTTTATATGCCGGAGAAAGGATTAAGGCCAGCCCCACAAAGAGGCTTTGATTTCTTGCAAATGTAGAAGTTTCACTGTGAAAAGTGAGTTTTCAAAGCTTCAACTTGAACACATTCGGTTTAGTGTGTATGAATACAAAAATATGAGTATGATTTTATGAATTCCTCATTATTATAATGAAGTACCTTTTTCTCAAACAATAGCCATTGCTGAGATTTGCCATGATTGATGGTTTGAATCTAAAATTAATCCCTAAAGAAAAATAGTTTTGTTTTTGTTCTGTATTTTTGATGGTGAATAAGAAAGAGCACAATCCCATCCTGTGACGTGTTCCGACTTTGTTCTCTCATCTCTACTTGGTCCCATGATCAATACCCTGATCCCACGTGAACACAAAGGGCGGGGCTTTGTGTGTACACCATATGCACTTAGCTGTGAGGTTAGAGTGCAAACCACATTAGCATGTATAAACTCCCTGAGTCAAGAGGTCGCCTTTGACCCTAACACACAAAACATTGCTCAAAACATGGCTGACAAAGTGTATTCATGTGGGTGAGAGATGTTCTGTGCTGCCTTCGCCAACTGCGAATGCCTACTTGAGGAACCCCACATTGCTGGGTAGGGAAATATATATATATATATATATATATATATATATATATATATATATTAGTGCTGTCAGGCGAGATTAAAACATTTAATCTAATTTATTACAGGATTTTATATTAATAAATTTTAGCTTGACAGAAGATGGTTATGTTAAAGTTAGCATAGGTTGTGTTTGAGCAATAAACATAACTACATGCATTACAGTAAAGCATTTAATAATTATTCGCGGATGACATTCAAAATATTTGTTCATGTCAAAATATCGGAGTCTTAAAAGAAAAACATAATTATGCAAGAATTAACTGATTAGAAAATGAAGAGGGTGAGAGTACAATGGATAATTAAATATTGAAGACCTCAAAACTTCATAACATTAAATGTAAATGAATTAGTGTGAGAAATAATTAACACATAACATGTTCTCTTCAAATTTGGCGGACAAAATATGTTGATAAATATTTAATTAATTGATTAATCACGATTAATCACGATTAATCACGATTAATCTAAACAATAATTAAATGTTTTTAATCTGATGACAAAATTAATCATTTCACAGGTCACGATCAATGACTAATCCATTTGTATTTGTTGTTTCTAAAAATTCCAATTATTACACCAATAGATAGATGCACTACTGCAGTAACTTGCCCTATTATAATCTCTTCTGACTCTCATCTTCCTTTACTCTACAAGAAGTTGCATTACAAAACTGCCTCACAGCCCAACAGTTGCTTCACAAGCTGAAGTACTTTAATCGATTAACGTCTAAATGGTAACAGTTGCAGTATTTCCTGTAACTCCACACGACAATGTGGAGATTACTCACAAAAAATAAATAAAAAATTGAAAATACACATCTTTAAAAAAAAAAGATCACCACGAGACGATGTCCCCTCGGTGGCAGTCCAGCACAATGTGTTCCAGTTCACTTTCATCATGTTGTACCAGCTGAACATGGTGTAGCTTTCAGCTCTGCCCTGTGGGAAACCAACCCGACTTTGCTCTTGTCGTGTGTGTGTGCGTGTGTGCGTGTGTGCGGGGGGGGTTTGCGCGTGTGGGGGGTGTGTGTGTGTGCGTGTGTGTGGTGCTACGTTGTCCCAAGCTTTCATTGACCCAAACTCCCTGGGCCTCCAGCATGGATTGGCCACAGCGGCTCAACGTGGCAAGCTCCAATGAATGTGACTGTGATTCTCCAGCAGAATGCCACCAATGTGAGCCTTAAAGCATTCTTCTTTGGACCGTGCTTGACTGCCAACAGGAGGCACATTTCTGTGCCACTTGCATACTTTTTCTTCTCTTGGTTTACATTTTGAGTTTATCTGCCCCCATTTTGTTTTTCTCCTCTTGCCTTTTATCATTAGCCTCTTACGAAGACAAATAAATGGGGTCTTAAATGTATAGACACGTCGAACATATAAACTATCTACTCCCAGCATTTTGGGAACAATAGTTAAGCCCCCATTTTTTTGTTCCAGTGCACAATGCATCTTCCATCAATGTATTTTTTAGTGAGTCAGTGAGGTATTTAGCAGTGAACGGAGACAAGTGTTCATTTTGATTAAAGGACAAAACTTCCCACAGACACACACAAAATATTATCTAAAGAGTTATTATCGAGAGTATTATTGTCTCAAGAATGGAAGACGTTAATAACTGCAAAACGGTGACCAATTCCTTGTACTTTCATATTTTAAATAGCCAAGTCTACCCTTCCCATTCCCTTTTCACACTGCACTTGCTCAATGTGAAATGATCAGTTGCCAATGTGCCCTTATTTGGAAGTGCTGACGTACCAGGAAGTAAAAACTGAGATTTTGCCGCTGGTTAGACAGCCCCTCAACAAGATTTATCTTTTATTGCTGCCACAGAAAGCCCTTGACTTCGCTCATTTCAAGAAGGAGGATTAGGACACGAGAAGCAGAGAAAATTAACGACTCCGCAGGAACTTGTATAGTTTAATCCTGCAGTTGTAAATAATTGAAGCCCTGTTGTATTGAATTGAATTATTTGCACTTCACTGTATTTCTTAAAAATAAGTTGTGCAACCATATATTATGTTTGGGCCACTGCATTATTTGTTTAAACGTATTTATTCGTTTTTTAATTCGTTTTGTTGTGTGCTTTATGCAAAATGACTTTTATGAGCAAATTGAAAAAATATTATTGCCATGAATCTCATTAAATTTTATGGAAATTTGCTATTGTTAGGATACATATGTCATCTTTTAATTATCTGTCATTGTTTTGGGGGAAATTTGATGTATCATAAGTACTAATGGTATTGGCACTTGGTATTGGTGAGTACTGAAGATTTGAGTATTGGTATCGGTCTAAAAAAAAGTGGTATTGAACATCCCCAATTTTTAATGAAAGACATTTAATTTTCTTTCTTTCTTTTTTCTTTTTTACTCTGGATTTCATATCAAAACGATTACAACACAATTTAATAAGGTTCTCAGTTACTTGTGTCAAAAGGTTTGTCAAAATAACGATGTTGTTTACATAGGTCGCTGTTCCAGTCTGAATTTCTCAGCTGTTGATATTCTGGAACACGAGATGATATTAATTCTCTACTCCGAGATGACTTAACATGACCTAATAACAAGTGCCTCACATTCATGTAAATATACGTGACATATTCAAGCACTAAACTTGATCTCTCTCTCCATGAATGTTTCGGCTCTCATAATAAGTCAGAGCACAAAGTAATATAAACAGGGAACAATAATAATACCAAGGCGACTGTGTTCAGCATCACACATACAGTTCAGAGTGTAATCTAATTAGATGGTTGTTTAATTCAATAATCAGTGTGTGAGGATTCTAATCACATCACACTGCGGGACATTCACTTCTGTATCTGTTTCTCAAACAATTACACAGATCCTTTAAGACTTGCACTCTCTTATCTGAATATACTGAATGGCTTCAAATGACGCTGTGTGTGCGCGATAAATTTTTACAATAGTTACCTTTAGAGACTTTTAACAGCTGGGACACTCAGTGAGTTTAGCAATTAAATACATAGTGGCCGAATGTGTTTAATCCCTGGAGATGCAAACCTAAACTAACTTCAGGTTTCTGTTTTCAAGCAGTGTTAGGGGAAAAAAAAAGAGTGAGAGAAGGTTAAAGTTTGAATAGGATACCTCCTTTCACATGTCTTGAGTGTTTATATTTCGTTTCCTCTTGTATTCCCTTGGAAATGGTAATAATGTCAAGACGTGCTATGTCTTTAATTAGATTCAGGAGAGGAGGAACTTCCCTCCCAATGTCTAAAACAACAGTGTTCTGTGGGTGTTTGAAAGCAGAGCCTAATCAATTCTGAAGCTAATACCCAAGTAAAATAAATGAGACTTCAAACAAAGTAAGGTGCTTGTCAAGGGACAGAGAAAAAAGCACAAAGGGAAACACATACCTAATGTGACATATGCAATGTTTCATCTGTAAAAAAAAAAGAAGAAGAAAAACACACACACACACACACTAGAGAGCTGCGGCCTGTTTAACGTAAACCCAGAGAGGTTGGATTTGTTTGGTGTCAAATTAGTAAATAATTAGCTGATACAGAGCAATGTTGAGTTTCTCAGGAAAAAAATGTAAACACCTGAAGCCTTTCTTCCTCATAAGTTACTTCAGGCTGTTCCAACGAGGGGGAAAATATATGTACGGGGGAAAAAAACTAAAAACTAAATAGACCTTCAAATTGATCTCATTGTTTACGAGCAAGAACAGTTATTTACTGTGGTCTCAATAAGTCCTCATTAAGATTTTGATAGAATTCAAATAAGATGTTTGTAAGCATTTTCATTCATAAACTTGCAATTTTCAGCTCGCCATCTCTTTGAGAGTATAACTTGGGTGAAATCAGTGTTTGCCCCTCACACCATAGACACGTGTCATCTTGACTTGCATTTGTATTAGATAAACAACAGCAAATACAAATGCTAATAAAATCAATTGATGACCCTAAAAAGTGAAACTAAGTGGCAAATGTCTTGTGGATTTGACACATGATTGAGCATTAACAACCCTTTACAATTAGATTTTTTTTTAAAAGATCAGGCCATACATTTCGCTGAGCTCTGGAATGCTGTGGGCGTTTCCACTGAAAGCACTGAAACAGCTCTCTGTTCTATTGTCAGCTGTCAATCCCATACCACTAACTCTAAATTCATTTTTATCCCTACACGTCCCTTCGTGACTGAGCCATGAACATGTATGTTTAAAACTTTAAAGCCTCCAGTTGCTGGAATATATTATACCAAGTCATTGCGGGATTTCCTAAGCCATGATGAGAAGTGCTAGCCACCAGCTAGCTCATGAGCTAACAGGCGACAGCAGGCTACGAGGAGCTGACGCTGTATACAGGTGACGTGCTAGTCCTCTGTGTCACCTGCTGGCTTGTCATTGTATCAGTGTGTAGGTCCACATAATAAAGACACTTAAGGGAAAGTCAACCTTTTATTAGCACCTATTAACATTTAGCCTGTTGCTCCCACATACATTAGTAGTACATACTTCCAGAGAGTTAGATACCCAAAATACTTTGTGCAACACAAAATATCATACATAACACTTGGGGATTAAAATAGAGCAGTTCTGTAAATTGGGGTAAAGTGGTGCCGGCATATTTTGCTAGCTAAGTGTACGCTGCAGAAGCATAAATTACTGTATATAGTGGCGGGCGGGGGACACACGCCGGTCTCGTAACTATTTTACTGGGCAAGTTCCAGTTCATATATAGCGCATGTGTCAAGATCTGGTCCTCGAGGGCCTGAGTCCTGCATGTTTTCGAGGTTTCTCTACTCCAATGCACTTGATTCAATGATCAGGAAAATTATCAGGCAGAGTTTGCTGATGAGCTTAAATATGAAGGACCAGACTTTGACAACACTGATATATCGGAGGGACAACTAATGTAACGCAATATTCCTACAATTAAAGGACCACAATAATCAAGCACACAGTTGCACTTATTTTATATTTCTGGAGTTAAAATTGATGTCAACAGTAAAAATTACCGCCAAAATGACCAAGTAGTGTTTATAGGTTTGTATTCTGACAATATTTAGCAATTTTAAAAATATATATTTCATGGCCTGGAAAATGATGTGAGCCGAATACTATTGTTGACCTGTTTGCCGGTGTCATTTTCTCACAAAATTTGAGGAATTAAGCAAAAAAAAAACGAATGGGAGTATAATTTGCATCAATCGATGATTCTGATTTGGAAGATGAAGTGTTTTGATCGTAGTTTGGAAAGATATAGCTTACTTAAACAAGATGGCCGCCTCGCTATAATCTGGAGTGATGGCTTCTTTCTGGGTTTGATTTGAGCACAACCATGCAGCTCCTCAGGCTCAGTTATTGTTGGAAACCTCCTTGCATGGCTTGACATCATTGTCTCGGTACCAGGGCTATGGGCCTAATCGCCGCCATGCTCAGTGGCAGTGAACTTTCCGCCGCTAACTGCTAGCTAGAGCATTTTTTTTCAAGATGACCTGATTAACTGATTTCTTTAAAACAAATATTTAAAACAAAAACGTTTCTTAGAGTTTTTGAGGCCCCAAAATGTCTGAAATCATCTTACAGGGTCCTTAGACTGTAAACATGAAGTATCACAGTCATTTTTCTGACAGTGAAGGTTAATTGATAGCATAGTTGCAGTTTTTATTCTGTGGTCACAGAAAGTATCCTCCAAAATGACTAAATTGTTTTGGCTCATGTAGTGCAACGGGATATCATAAGTCTTTGTCAACCTTTTAATTATTTCCGTCACCCACAAAAACTGAGGAATGTCACAGTCAGCTCCAGTGAACCCGCAAGCATAAATATCTGCCGTTTAGCTCCAGGTTTACATTTGTACCCATTTGCCAAGGCTCATTTAAAAGAGACTAACGTAATGTGGAGTGAAGTCACTCCTTGGAAATGTCTTTACAAACTGAACATTATCTGCTGGTGATTATCTCACACCAGTGCAGAAGTAGTGTGATCCAGAAGTGGCCCCCGGGAAGCCTCCCTTTTCTTCAGAATTAATGTTTACAATCGTTTAGGGGCGTCTGTGGAAGGCATACAGGAGATAGAGGCGTATGTTTGTCTCAGTTTGGAGGATTGCGGTTAAGCTGAAGCTCATCTGGCAACCTTATGGGCGGCTCATCCACTCGAAAGCTTCTGTCGTTGTCGTTTTTTTTCTCCGGTCTCCTCCCTTCATCCTTCACTTCCTCTTCTCCTTGGTATTTTATCATCTTCTCTTATATTTTCCTGATTCGTCTTACTCCTATAATTCATAGGATTTCTTTGTTTCTGTGTCCAATTTATTCAAATTGAATGCTTTCAGCACATCTTTTTGTTTGGAAGAATCACACTGGCTGCCATATATGTCATCCAGTGGTATGTGCTGATAGCCGAGTTTTAGCCAGTTTTAGCTAGTCTTTCATGTGCGCCTCATGTGCTGCAATGGCAGGAAGTTGATGTAGCTTGTGTAAATCAATTTGTCATATGAGCGCCATATCTGCTGAGTGCATAGGTTCATGAGCTGCATTTGCGACCCAAGTCATGTCCCCCGAAACAGTGCCTCAAAAGTTCTTTCCAATAGAGGAAAACATGACACAAACGTCAGGTGGTACTGCAATTTGGGGTTAGGGTTAGGTTAAGTGGGTAAACATTACTATATAATCACAAGCAAATCATGTCTGTCTGTCTCGCTCACTCCAGAGAAAGAGAGAGAGAAGGGGAGGAAATGGCAGCATGGGGTTTTCAGCTGGACCCACGTGTTTGTTTTACTCCCATGGTGCACCAGAGTCAAGATGCTTTTCATCAGGCCAATGTTCCTGTGGGGCTCAGTGTACTCTCGTGTGTTTGTTATTGTTTGCAGGTGTTTGAGTTATTGCTATCGTAGTACAAATAGTTTACGATATTTGTTGAGGGTAAATCACGTATGGGATAAAACTCACTCACTACAAAGGTGAAGCAGTTGCACGACTTTATTGCTCACGTCGGGGTCACCAATTGTGGAGATGATGAGACAGCGAGATGAAGGCAAGTTATATCTCGTTTAAATATTGACTAAACTTTGCCTTAAATAGTTACATGAGAAAAAAACTACTGTAGCGCAGTTCTATATGACTACATTATTTGTCAATAATAGTGTACATATTGTTTATTATTAACATATTGCAAGTGTCATTCAACATTGTGCATTACAGTATTGTATTTGTAAAGGCAGAATGTTTACACTGCGGAACACAATTTTTGTTGAAATAGGTTTATATGTATGTAAATAAAACGTTAAGATGGAATAGTTAAAAGCTTTGGGGAAAAAAATGCATTAAACCAGATAAAACTTACAACATTATGCCCATGGTTATAAGATTAAGAGAAAAACAACACTAATCCTCTTAATTGCTACTGTGCTAGATTTCTGTTTGCAGATATTGATATGCTATCTATTAGGAGCTGTGCACACCCCTCACCAAATCTCAATTGTGACTGCGCAAACAAGATGCCACTTAGCTTTAGATGAGTCCAAGCGTAGTCAGCTCTTCTTACTACAGTCTTACTACATTTTATCTAAACGGTAAACTGTGGAGAAAAGAACAACGTGCTAGAAGAAAAACAAAAACTGACTGCAATTTTGGAGCGTGCCAATTTTACTTTTAATCAGCATTAAAAAAAAAACTTTTTTATTTTTCCCCACTGCTATTGATTAATTATTGATTCAATTGTATGAATCACAATTTCAAGTGGTGAGTGGAAATTGCAAATGTGAGTATTTTTCATAGAATGAAGTGGAATAGCAATGAAGTCAACCCGGGCCGCGAGTGCTGGATAAACATTTGGCTTTCCCCTCTGCCTCCGCCTGTGGCTGGATGATGAAGGGCAGATATACAGCACTTCAGAGTGTGCCAATTAACAGCTCCAGCAACGGCCGCTACACAGGAGGGCCCCTCATAAAGACCCACCCTATGGTGTAAGCCGTGCCATTTCCAAGTACTTTATGCGGGGCCGAGTCCATAGACAGCTGTTACACTGGCAGGTTTTTAAGCACCCCGAGCGTGTCCGACAGACCCAGGAGTTCATAAAGATTTTCTCAGCAAGCGCTTTCGCAACTTAAGCAAAGGATACATGAGAGGTGAGTGTGTGAGAGAGAGAAGGAAGGTGAGCAAAGCACATGGGATAGAGACGCTCCACTTTCTCGCCAACTATTTAGCCATCTCTTCAGAGCAGAGATTGTAATATTGGGCAAGCCAACAGCATGCAGAGGATGGCCTGCTGAGAACTTGGATATTGAGATAAGTCCAGTTGTCAATGCCCTTACCAAATACCGACAGTTGGCATGGAAATAATTTTGATGAATATTTCAAAGGCTGCCTTGAATTCAAAATACAGTGCACAACAATCTCAGTGACACCAATGTAACCTTTGTTCCCGCTAGAGAAATCAAAATGCCAGTTCACAGTTTTCAACAAGCGTCCAGAGAGAGGAACTATTTTTGTTCACTTTTAGGTTGTGACTAGTTTTTTGGCATGGCATGAATCAAACTACTTTTAGAGATGTTCTTGGAAGTCGATGTTGGAAACCAAACATCTGCTTGAAACTCTGTAAAATGAATTGTTCGTGATGCTACAGACAAGCTCGGCGTAACTGTGATTCTCAGTACAGCAAGGCAAATGTTTTTTATTAGATAGAAAATAATGATCTTTTTCATTTTAATGAATGGATTGATGGCACAGCTGGGCTATATAGGCCTATTGTACATACAAAATGAACACTAAGCTAAATGTGTTTTTTTTTGTACCCCAAACGTCTTGAATATGAATTAGATTTAATTAAAATGTGTGTTTATCTGATCATGCCCATAGTAGTCATGTTTGGAAGCAGAGTGGAACTAGGAGGTAACTAACAAATTTAGAATTGATTATCCTGTTAATTATTTGATTAAACTATTACTTGGGTAATTCCACCCAAACCCCCAAACACTGCCCAAAGTGCCCATACATTTACAAATAATATTTTATATAAGCCAGGTTCTGAAACAATTTTTTGTTTAATGTTAATTCGATAAAAAAAAAAAAGGTAGTGTAGTGTAGTGTACCTCGTAGCAGGTGTCGGCCGACCAGCCGCCGGCTTGTCGTCACGTGGGTCGCATTCCCGCGTTCAAGTCTCCTATATGCACCAGCACTGCTTTGCTGTAATTCCATAAAACTTTATTTGAAGAGCGTCCGCAACAACAAACGTCCATGCGGAAACATGAGCGTGGTCAAATATTCGTTCAGAGTGCCGCAAATAAATATGGTTTTAAAGTTATTAATGATAGTTTTGTTGCAGAAATGTTTGTCGACCAATTTTTGTGGTCAGCTTAACCAAGTGGGCCTTATTTTTCCCGCCAGCCCTAAGTGAAACCACAAATACGAAACACTCCTGATGTCATACAATTCAGTACAGCACTACCTTGAGTTTTCCAACAGGGAGTTAATTTTTTATTTTGTTTAATTTATTTATGTAGCCTATTTATGTAGCCTATTTATGTAGCCTATTTATTTTTTTATTATTATTTTTTTGCTTTTACTTCACCTTCTTCATTCATGTTTTATTATTACATTTCGATGTTAAAGGTCCTTGTCGCAAGATACAGAGTTTTTGCAGATTTGCGACCCCTCTGGCGAAAAGTGGAATTGAAGCCAGCAATGTGCACACGCCCAGCGTGCCGAGACGTTAGTTTGTGGTAGTTTTATTGCATATTGCTTATCATAAATAGACCCTATCGCATTGTCGTGACAAAGTCTTACCTTTTTAGCAAGACGAAAGCAAGCTGTGGGTCCCGTTTCATCCTTCTCCTTTTTCCACCTACTCCAATAGTAACGCTGCTCCAATATTGATCCACGTCCTCCTGCGACGCTTGTGCGACTTCAGTTTTGCCGTTTTTGTCACACTCGACAGTGTTTTCCTTTTCTGCTGGGTATTCTGACCGTGGTCGGGGGACGCAGGGGGAGAGTTTTCCCTCGGTCAGAGTCACATCCGTGGACAACTCCTGTTGCATGTCGCCAAACTTTTGAACAAAAGGAGTCACCGGGAGACGGAGGGTCGCACTGCAGTCTTGATTTATCATTATTTTGACACACTTTTGTATCCGCTGTCGCACACACTTGTGTCTTTTCACAGTCTCGTCCACACACTGCCAAACACTTCCGCCTTCCCAGCGCTTCAGCGGAGAGAGAGAGAAAGCGTGCACGCGCCTGACATCACAAAAGATTAAAGATTCAGTCCTGAACACCCGATCATTATTTCACTGTACAGGCAAATAGGGACAGCAGCCATTGTGCCACAGTAGTACCTCCTGTACATTATGCAATTCTTAAAACATGTGTGGGTGAAAAATAGGGTTATTTTAACACTTTTTACGTCAATATTATGACATTCACCTTTAACATTCGTTATTTTATTTATTTATTTGTTAAAAGCGTATCACAATGTTTCGCTCTACAGTTTATAAAGTTTTTATGAAAGTGATCATTTGACCTTGGGACTAATAATTGTTGATCAATCAATCAATCAAGTCACCTCATGAACAGATTATTTATTTTTACATTATTATATTACAGGTAATATTTCCAATTCCAAACAAACAGTCCATAGTAAGTTTAGAACATCCGATGACTAATTAATTTAAAAAGGATTTCCCTGCTACTGTATCAATACCTTGCACTCTCAGTAAAGGTCTGACGGCATTGTTGCCGTTGAAAAAAAGCAAGTAAAATGTGAGCTGACCACATGTTAGACAGCATTGGCCGCAGATGTGCTCAGATGGATCACAGAGAAAAGGCGATGGCATTTACTCAAGATGTGGAAATGTATTTTTAAACTTTGATGTGAACATGATTTGCCCTGGGAAAAAAAGCCTTTGTTCCTGTGATTCACATGGTCTTAATAACAGAGTTCATACATATTTTATATTTATTGAGAACAACAGTCTGAAGTCACGTATGGCCATCGGCCCTTTGTGAGGACTCCTATTAGAATATTTTAGCTGAGCAGTTTGGACGTGGCGTGATTTTACGCAGTTTGATCCAACCACTGTTAAATTGCAGAGACTGTCATCCACATGGAATATTTTAGGACTAGAAACAAAGAATTGTGTCTACACACAACCAACTTGTGTATGTTGTTTCCAGAGCAATATGTGCTGCGACATATTCATGAATCATTTGTGTTTCACTTCAAAAAGATTGTCTGACAAATCGGTGCAAAACGTAGAGAACTAATTGCAAAAATCACAGTGTGAAACAATTATTTTTGGTGAATTCTTCAAACATTGGCGTGACTCCACATATTTGGATCATATTCTGAAGATATCATAAATCTTTGTTCTTTGTAACGCTCTCGCACCAATGCATAGTTTCCCATAAATGATTTACTCAGAAGATCACAAACTGGATCCTCGGGGGAGTATAAAAGTTGGCCTTTCCCCACTGAATTTGCATGACATGTATTAACACTGCCAAACCACCTGTTCTGGTGGATAGCTTTTCAGTTAATATTTGACATTGCTGGCTTCTGTTGAAACTTTCTGCATTCTGCACCAGGTGACAGGGCTAACATTACACGGGGCACTGTACAGGGCAACGTCAGGCGTGAAGAAAGAGCCTCCGGTTCAAGCAGAGGCAAATGGTATCACTGCGGCGGATCCCGGCTCTTCAGTTCTGCCTTGTGTGAAGTGATATTTCCAACACATTGTGCTCTTGTCCCGCTCTTCTTCAGTTTCAGCACTGGCAGGTGACCCGGCATTGGATGTACTAGCTACAGTACACCGGGTGACAGCATCTGACATTGTAATTGTCTGCTCTGGGCAAGGGCATGGTTGGTGTAATACATCTTAAGTTTCCTTGCAGCAGAAATAATTCATAACGAGCATTGGGATGTGCTGCTGGTATCTATAACCTCGTCTCGGCAAGGTGCTGGAAATTTAGATTTACAACATTCCGTTCGTGGCTAAAATAACATGGATTGGAAAGAGTCAAGCACTTTCCTTTTTATTATTATTATTATTATTAAACTAAATTGTAACATTTATGTTGTAAATTTTTGACACTCTCTTCCTTTTACACTTGTTTATTGTTTATTAAGTTGTGACAGTGGAAATGATCATTAAATTAAATGATTATAAATAGGGATGTTTGATACTGCTTTTTTTCAGACCGATACCAAGTACTGATACCATTAGTACTTTGAGTACATAAACATAAAAAAATAACAAAAAATCACAGTCAAAATTTTTAAAGAAAAATCTTTATATCCCAATATAGCATTTCCCACAAGGAGATAATAACGAACCTCCGTGTTTAAGTGAGCGCTCTTAAAATAGACGTTTTCCTCTATACATCAGATTTGAGGAGAATATTTTGGATATTAAGCCTGCTAATTTCCCTTGAATTGCATGAAATGGCAATTTTATATTCTTTTATTTTCTAATTTCTAGTTCCTGGTCGTAAAATGGCCACAAGAGGGCAATCTTGAGTACAGATATCTTGAATTAACGCCTGGTATCAGCCCGATATAGTTTTCTATTATTGTTACTTGCCCATCCCTAATTAGAAATAATTCAAATAGGGATGAGTAAGCATCGATACCAGGTATCATATAGGGCCGATCGATACACAGCTTTGTTTCAAGCTATCGGTACACGCGACGGCGGCCTATACCGCCCTCTTGTGGCCATTTTCTGATGAAAATTGCCATTCATTTATTGCAATTTTAAGGAGAAATGCTATATTGTAATATATAGATCTTTCTTTAAAATTATATGTTCTTGTTTTTTGGGTAAATTTTACGTATCAAAAGTATTTGTGGTATAGGTACTTGGCATTGGCATCAGTTGAGTACTCGTCGGTCTGAAAAAAGTGTTACCGAACATCTCTAAATTCAAATATAAATACATGTTAATAATTTCATAAATAATATCAAAATCACACTAACACACATGGCACATATTTGATCTAGATATTTAAAGATTAATTTTACTTGTGAAAAGTGAAAAATTGTATTATGATATAACAAATACTGTATATTGCGTGCAACAAAATGGGGTGGGGTGGGCTAGATAATAATAGAATAGTAGCGTGCAAGAGCAAAAATGTCATTTTTATATTGGGAAACACGATGTGCTGCATTAGATGTCACCTTCTGCACAGCACATGTTCAGGAGCTGCATCCTCTACTAAATGGATATTCCTCTGCTTTAGCTGCAGCTGTGCTATGATGCTTCATGTGGCCACACTCCACTTTGTACAGCCCCGGGAATTAGCCTAAACGACAATGGCATAGCATCAGAAAGGAAGGCAGGAGAAATGGAACTTTATTATCTGTCGCTGAGGAACTGTTTGTGCAGGGGGAAAAGGGGGTGCGGAGGCTCCCGGCTTTCTTTGTCACGTAAATGATTGATGTGAAAATGTTAGTTCTTCATTTGACTTAATCAGGTGACGTGATCCGCAACATTAAAAGCAAAGATATAGATTGGATAGGCCATTATCTATGACGTGTAAGAATTAAACTTACTACAGCAGTTGTTCTTAACCTGGGTGCGATTGAACCCAAGGGGTTCGGTGAGTCCTTCTCAAGGGTTTGGCAGAGGTCAAGAAACACACTTGGCTCAAAAGATTTGTGATGACCATCATTGGCTGCAGTTAATCACGCTACGTTGTGGGGCCTATCTGTGCTGCAAGGAATTTGGTGCACTCAGTAGTCGACTTGTCACTGTTGTGATGGTATGTCGTGTGATTTCTTTATTATTATAATCCCTCCAAACTCGTCGGATGAATATGTGCAATATGAATTCACTTGTATGGTGTTCCACAGGGTTCAATTGTGAGGCTTTTGCTGTTTTCATTGTATCTGGTGCGGCTGGGTTCCTTCTTAAGAAAACGGTGGTTGTTTTAAAGTGCTAAAAATGTAGAGTTGAGTTGAGCGATGGAAGTCAGCATCCTAACTGCATAATTTACAATGCCGAGTTAAGCAATTGGAGTTCAGTTCAACAAGATATGTAGCAGAACAGAAAGAATACTTCAGTAAACTGCATGGAGATGCTTAATACAAGAACACAATGCTTTCTGAATTCAAGGTGAAAGCCAGATTTGATGAAAAGGCTCGTCTCCCTGTTCATTTTGTTCACCAGTAAACAACCAATACGTTTTGAATTTGGAAAAAAAGAAAAGAAGAAGTCATATTTGATTTTCCAATAAAGAAGGGTATGGTGAATGTGCGTAGGAAACTGCTGGGGTTCATTACCTCCAACAAGGAGAACAACCACTGTGCTACAGACATATTCCCAATGTCAAACTGCATCAGTACTCCATCCATGCTTGAAGGAACATTGTGAAACAACCCTTCCCCTAATAAAAAAAGAAGTGTGATCACACAGAATCAAACTTTGTCCAAATGTGTTTGGGGAGGGGATTCACTTCAAAGCGATGGCAACAACAATGCCGTCTATCTAATTGATGTTTTGAAACAAATGCCAAATGTAAAAACTTCTCTTCTGATGAGTGTATAATTACAGGGAGACAATGAAATGCTATAAATATCTCTATCATTATTAACCCCCCTCAAGAACGTGATCCAAACTGATGGATAATTAAGGCAAAAATAATGTAGCAATATTGTGTGGTACATGCAGCTTTTGTGTGTTGTTCTCCATTCCCTAAATATCCTGTGCTGCTGTGCAGGAGAACTCCTGCTTTAATTGCTTGCTGGAGTCATTAACTGAACAGAAGCTGGCCCGAATTTTGCGAATCGGAACACGAGGGTCCTCGTGTGCTTCTCGTGCGCTCGTTGGACTGTCAGTGCCCCTTTGAAACAACACACACCAGGAAACAACTTTGATCAACAAACATGTAGCAAACAAGGAGATAATAACGAACCTCCGTGTTTAAGTGCGCGCTCTTAAAATAGACGTTTTCCACTATACATCAGATTTGAGGAGAATATTTTGGATATTCGGCCTGCTAATTAATGCCCCAGTATTTGGCACGGTGCATCGACTGAGCGCCAAAGAAGCATATTGTATCATTGAAGAGTGGGGAAAAAAAGCTTTGTTGTGTTCTTTGGGTCAAAAAGATTCATCTGAGATGGAAAAAAACTTGCTTTGTAACGTCTTTCTTGCTCGATCAAAACATGAGAACGTAACTTTGAGCGGCCGTATAAAAGATGACCACATGACAACATGAGCTACGGAGTGTTTATTTTCAAGTGTGCGGTATCTAGAAGCCAGGCCAGGCTTTTGTGTCAGCAGGGGTCTACATGGGTTGTCGAGTTGTCACGGAGTTGTTGAACGAGCAAGTACCAGCGCCGCGTTTCTATTTATGTTGGTCGTGCTGAGAACCCCCTCGCACCCTTTCGGAGGGAGTGCAATCCCATTGGTGTCAATTGTATCCGCCATTTTGAAATGTTGTCCCAGTTATAGTCCACTTTCAATCACACTTGTTAGTTTTTTATCATTGTTAGTCAACCTATTTATAAATCTAGCATTTAATTTTTAATTTAATCCAAGAAAACATTATTTAGTTTTAGTCAACAAAAAGTGTGAGTGTTTTATTCTAGTTTTAGTCAGGATAGTCATTAGACCCCTGTATATTTTTTGTCAGCAAATTATGTTGAACATTCCGGATCTAAAACTATTTCACATAATATTTTCTCTCATCTTTGTGATCAAAACACAACAACACACAATTACAATTACAGTATATCAACAAGTGGCTAATATGGCTCCATGCTATGAACTACTGGTGGTAAATTAGCCATCATTAGTTAGCGGTCAGATTAACATATTTTTGGGAATCTTATAGTCGTTGGATTAATGTTAAGTGTTTTTTTAACCTTTCACTGTAAATCTACCTCCTGTCTATCACATGTGTTTGTACATGTTGCTAGCTAGCCCGCTAGCAGCAGATTTGAAAGGGGGTGTGTCACTGTGTGTCACATGACAGTGTCATCTCGTTTTTGTTCACAAATTAAAATGTCCATAGATTTTAGTCCAGTTTTTGTTGAGTGAAATACATTTTCGTCTCGTCTTCATTGGCTGATGAAAATGCATACTGATTTAGTACCAGTTATTGTTTATTAATGAGTAAACGTTTATGTTTTAGTCTAGTCTAGTCAAGTTTTAGTCTGGTGAAAAATGTGCGTTGACAAAATTATTTTTGTTTCGTTTTCATTGACAAAATTAACACTACATGCGACTTTTGGAAAGAAAAGCCAGCAAGGCATCCATTCCTTATCGTATGGCAAGAACAACGAGCCAAAGAACACGATGTGGATCAGGGTTCCGTAGTGGCCCCGCTGTGTCCGCGGCCAACTTTTCTTTGCTTGTTGTTGTTGTGTTTCCCACCGCTGAGGCCACGCTGAGATGGCTTTTGTGTCGGCCTTCAACCAGTAGTGCACTCATGAAACCAGATAAATGGATTAGAGAGGGGGGGGGGGATATGGGCGGGCATCCTTGAGGATAGACAAACGAGATGTTTAAGTGAAGACGGGGGGATTGGGAGAGGAAGAGGGAAAGACATTTGTGTTGGACAACAAGAGGTCGAGTCTGTTGTGCTGCCAAAAAAGACAAGACAGTGATAAACTTTCCTCCCCATGCAGTCACCTCCAACCCCCCCCCCCCCACCCACCCACCCTTCACACACACACACGCTGTCACAAACACAATTCAGCCCTAAAATGAATGGATTGCCACACTATGACATGTCTCAGTTGCAGGGGGAGATGGTCCTTGTTGGACAACAAAGGACATTGGTAACATGGGGGGGACAGCCTGTGACAGAATACTAAATTGTTTTAGGGTCAACAAGTTATTGTCTTTGCGTGAGCCGCAATTTCCATATCTCCTGTTTCAGCACTCAGTCCTTACATGGAAATAGCCAAAGCTCTTGTCGCCTTTTATACTGTGTATTTTTAATAATGGGGCAATTACTCTAAAATATTTACAACAAATTTGCCATTACAGCACACGTCTCCAATGGTAAAATTCAAGCAGACATATAATTGTAAGCATATTTACACCGCATAATCCCAAAGTTGTTTTTATAAATATATTTATTTAAATTCCTTTCTCTAGATCCTCATCTTTTTAATTCACGGTCTTTATTTTCTTTATTCCTGCATGTATTGTGGCCCGGGGTGTGTAAGGAAGCAATGGCTGAAAGTGACAGCCTAATTATCAGCTCCAGCCCTGCTCATTACGCATTAGACAATCCAGCGTACATCCCTTACTAAATGAATAATTTTGTATATATTATGGAAACACAATATTATGGCCTACAGCTAGCATCTTTGCTCAAACCTGAAGCTGTTTGACGACAAAGGGAATAAATGGGACGCAGGGAGGTTATTTAATTTCTGTCCAAAAAGACAGCTCATGGGTGGATGTCGGACAGAAGCGTGAAATTCACACACCTGCCTTTTCGGCCGCAATATGAATTAATGTTGCCAAAGACTACATATGAGCTGAACCTGCCAAGATTTTTTTTGTCTGGTCATCACAGGGCTGAAATTACATGAACCAAGTGAGCCCTAGTTTGGATCAAATAAATGCCTTTTTATAGCATTGGATAACAACTAAAATAAAATACTCAAGTGAAAGTGAATATTTGCATTGACATAACACATGTTGTTTGTGTGCTGTGTTTTCAGCATATATTTGTTTTAATGCAACAAAAAAAAAACTGAATGACCCCCGTTCAACCTTCAGTGACCTTTTGTCAATTTTTCAACTAGGTCGTGGCTGTGTAAAAATCAACAGCCATTTAAGTGACACAGATTTATGTGCATAGACTCCCTCTGTTCACCTCACGGCCAGAACAAATCATTTTTCTAAATATTTATTAATGCCAACTATATTATTTTAGCATACATTTTCTACAACTGTTAGTTATATATAATATATACATAACTAATATATTCTCATACTATATTATTCTGATCATCTTTATCTATAGTTAGTTAGTTAGTTAGTTAGAACCAAACAAATAACTATTTAGTATTATAGTATTTACTAAAGTAGGCCTATATAATCCACCCCCCCCCTACACACACACACTTTCTCTCTTTTTTTTAATAAACAAGCAAAAGCAAAACAAAAAAAAGGTTTCTACTATAGCCAACTATAGTGAGTTACTTTTGACATTAAATATTAAAATAATTTGTCTTTTTGGTTATCATGTGTTGTTAGTATTAAAATTAAAACAAAACAAAAAAAGCTTAAAACACATGGGTCACATTTTCTGATTTTGAAAACAACCCAAGTATTGGAACTTTACACAATAGCTTTTTTTTATGTAACGCTATTATTTTAGCATCCATCAATCAATCCGTTTTTAAAGTGCAAAAACACCATGGAATATGGTCCCTGCACTCCACAATAATAATCACGCTCAGTTAAAGTACTTCATAATAAAATCAGGTAGGCCTACAAAAAAAAAAAGATTCTAAATTTATTATACCAAATACGTCGAAGTATTATAAATTTATTAATAATTTGCCACCGATACAAGTGGCCGTAAATGTTAATTTAACAGGATTTATTGCGCTTTTCAAGTAGAAAAAGTCCTTCCGGCTCCCGCCTATAGAGGTCACTGTGATATAGCAAAACTGACGTGGGTTTTAGACAACTAAAATCATAAATCCTTAGGAACGGGTCACTTTGCACATTATTATTTACAACTAAAAAAAAACTTTCATTTTGAATAAAAGATACTAATGTTTATTTATTTATTTATTTATTTTTTAATTCTTGATTGCCACCTAAAATATTGGTTCAACTTAATTCAGGTAAATCAAACGTTGAAAAAATACTTTCAGGCGAGGCAAATGTTAATGTGGTGTAAAAATAGGCCATGTAAGAAGCATACTATTCACGTATAATACTTTTTCCATCCCTCACTTAAACTCAATCTTAAATCAATATATTTTCGGTCGTCAACGGAGTCCCCAAAAGTTGATTTATAGTAATGATCTCTATCAGCCTCCGCACAGACAGCATCCCCAAGCACTCACCCCGCTCCCAACATCAACAATGTCACTCTGCCCCTCCCCCGATCAAATAAAAAAAGAAAATATTAATAATTTATCTTCGAATCGACGTCTCCCCCTGACAGATTAGATTTTAACCATTTGATTTTGTTTGGACTGGGCGTTCCCATATTATTACTTAATGACCTTCCCAGCTGCTCCTGTCCATTTTCTGTCACCAGCAACCATCTGGACACTTATTAGCACCTCAATGCATCCACGCTGCTTTCCTCCAAAACTTGAATAAAATTAAGCATGCTTATAGACTTGCCAATATTTTTCTCTCTCTGCTCTCCATGCGCCCAATACATATTGAATTAATAATAAATGGTAGCAATCTGTAATAATAATAATAATAATAATAATAATAATAATAATAATAATAATAATAATAATAATAATAATAATAATAATAATAATAATAATAATAATAATAATAATACAGAATTGCCGTTTCCTTATAATTCCAATATTTCGTTTATTAGGCAAAATATACGATCTGGACAAATTCCTTCAACGTTTCCTATTTACAAATTTAAATCACATCATATTTACATTAAAAGAAGGACACCATAAACACAAGGTATAATAATATTATTATAATAATAACAAAGTAAAAAGCCTACCAAAAGTGCCCCCATTTGTCTGGGTAAAATTGAGAGATCGATTAACATTATAGGCGCGATTATAGGCTGCACAACAACAGAGGAAGTATTCATCCATCTATTTTTTTCCATCCACAGGATATTACCAAATAACACCATTTGCTGCGACTGCAAAGACAGAATGCTATGCTGCTTCATCATTTCTCATTGTCCTTTTAGTGAGGGGTGAAGTCTCTTTTTTTTTTCGTTGCCTTCTTTTTAAGCACACAAAAATAAAAAATAAAAACTCAAGCCGAAGAGAGTGCAGTGAGGACACGTTGTGTAGCGTCTTGTGGAGTCCTGGCACTAGAAGGCAGGGAAGATCTGAATTTAAAAAAACAAAAAAAAGCATGAATAAAAATAATTATAATGCTCATCATAATAATAATACTAATAATAATCATAATAATAGGTTATCAAAAAGCCAAGTGCAACCTAAATTATAATTAATCCAAATATTATTCCTCCAAAGTGCAGGGGCAATTTTGTACTTGAAACAGAGGTAAACCTTTTTCTTCCCTCTTCTGTGAGAGCGCTCCCATGGGCTCCGAGACTCCCAGGGGTCTTTAGCGAAAGCACAGCCCAGACAGAGCCCGTTTTACTCGGTGACTTGATAAGTAGCCACACTATCCCCGCAGGGGGAGGAATTAAAGGGGGTGTGGGATGAAAGTCAAGACCCCTGTCACTCGCAAAGCAAATTGCGCTTTATTTGTTTTACTTTCTAGTCTTTTTTTTTTCTCCTTTCCAAATGCACTTTATGTGTACACTAATTATCCGTGCTGCGATCTAAACTGGGGTGCAAGTTTAATGAAACACCCAATTTTACTTGTCCCAATTTAATTCGTTCATTTTTATTTTTGGAACAATTATTAAATTATATAATGATCAAAATGAGTCTCACCTGTCATGAAGGGGTCGAAAAGAAGGCTTCAGTGTTGGCGTTGGAGGCGAATCACACCGTACACCATTTTCGTGTTCTAAAAGGAAATAATAACGTTAACCGAATGCCCCTTGGCTTTTCTCTCTAATGGCGACGCAGGCTTGAATATTGTCAGGCTAATATTAGAGCCGTGCAGGTTTATTTGCTGTCACAGCCTATTTTAGGAGTAATGTTGTCATGTTCTCACCTATGTGTTTGGGACTGTCCATTGGGGCCTTGCTGTCTTGGCTGAGGGCCGCTGCAGCTGCGAGCGGGGACACCACCACTGACGTCGGCTGCTGCTGTTGTTGCTGCTGGGCCGCCAGGTGGTGATTCTGGTGCTGATGGTGGTGATGGTGGCTCCCCAGAAAGGATCTGACGTTGAGAAGGGAGTTCTGACCCAGAAAAGCCCCGTTTGTCCAGTTGTGGAACTTTCCAATCTGGCAAGTGTACAGTCCGTGGCTGGGCAGGAAGGCGGGGTGGGCTTGGATTTGAGGGTGGGAGGGGGGCGCTGGAGCGGAAGGGGACGTGGGTTTCTGGGCTGAGGAGTCAGGGGTTGTGGCTGTTTCTGCTAATGACCATATTTTGGGTTTATTGTTCGAGGGCAGGGGGAAGCCTCCAGGTCTGTCCGGGGAAAGAACCCTGGTGGTGTTGTTGGTACCGTCCGAGTTGTCTTTGCAGCCCTGGTGAAGTGTAATGGAGCTTTTGGATTTGTCCAAGGCCTCATGGCCCTGCAGGGTGAAGGCCCGTCGTTTCTCCAAGCTGTCCAGCTCTCCCACCGCGTCCCCATCACCTCTGTGGTCCCTCGTGCCCCCGTCGGATTTATCATCGTCATCCTCATTACTCTGATCCCCGTCGTTATCGTCTATTTTGTCTATGTCTATGCTCTCCAAGTCAATCTCCTCCTCATCCTCATTTTTCTCTGCCTCGTCCCCGCTGCCGAACAGATGACCATCCTCCCCGTCCTCTTTGCTCCTGCTCCCCCATGTCACCTTGTTCTCCTTCTTCAGTCTCCTCCTGGCGTTGGCGAACCAGGTGGACACCTGCGTCAGGGTCATCTTGGTGATGATGGCCAGCATGATCTTCTCGCCCTTAGTCGGGTAAGGGTTCTTTCTGTGCTCGTTGAGCCAGGCTTTCAGAGTGCTGGTGCTCTCCCGGGTGGCGTTCTTGGGCCTGGACGGGTCCCCGTACTGGAACTGGCCGTATGGGTAGAAGGCAGGAGAGGTGTGAGCTGCGAAGCTGGCCGGGTGGACGCCTGGACTATCCTTCAGGTCGTATTGGGAGCCCTGGAAGACGAATAAGGAAGAGGAACGTTGTTATTATTATTATTATTATTATTATTATTATTATTATTATTATTATTATTATTATTATTATTATTATTATTATTATTATTATTATTTTATTTTTTATTTTTATTTTTAAGGAAAAATTGATGCGTGGCTGCGTCACGTCTAATTAAAGTTGCACGAGTAATTACATTTTAGGTCGAAACACTTTTCCATTACTGAACTTGATGACAACAAACTTTCACGAGGACTTCAAAACTTCTCTCAAACAGTTACTTTTTTATACTAAAGTTTATAGTTTTTTTTTTCTTTTTAATGTTATGACACATCAAGTGGAGCATAATGAACATTTTTACGGTCGCTTTAGCATTTTTTCTTTCATGCATTCGTTAGACATTCGACAGATTGTGATTTTTTTTTAACCTTTCAAAATTCTTTATTTCTAATAATCTTTTACCTCAGTAAAAAGTCACCCATAGCATGCACCTAAAAGAATAGACGTAATATGTGTAAATAATCGATAAATAATGTTTTCTCCTAAGTTGCATCGGAACTTGAAAAACATTTGTATTGTGCACGTAAATAAAAATAAACTCACTGCTTTAATTTAAAAAAAAATCTGTGTAATATATGGTTGAAAATCTTCTTCTATTTACTGTCAGCTTTAATTATTATTACTATTCATACAATTACGAAGACATGTCATATTATTTTTTCTTTAGTTTGTGTAACGTTTTAAACACGCCACCATTAAACAAAAAAATAGTTTAAATCGCTAACACAAAGTGCTGGCATTATTTCACATTTACGATTAAATTAATCTGTAACATTTGAAGTCCGTTGAGTTTTTCATTCACGCACATTTCCACACGACTTTCTTACCATTTGTGAGAAAAGAGCCAGATCCGCGCTGGTGTAAGGTAAGAAGGCGCTGTAGTTGTGCGCGTACGGGTTGGCGTACATGCCCAACACGGACGTGACGGCCGCGGCGGTGGCTGACGGACTCCCTCCGATTTCAGTGCTCCCTCCCCGGGAGGATGGCGTCAGCACTCCCGCCCTGTCGCCCCCGTAAACCGCCTGGGAGGCACTTAAGTACTGGGGGTAGCCTAGCTGGGGGAAAGACATTTTCCTCCGCCGGATCGACGCTTTGCACTGCGCGGAATGTCCACAAACTGTGCGTAAAAAAAAGTGGGCACGAAGGTTATAAAAAAAAAAAAAAAAAGAAGAAGAAGAAAAAGAAAGCAGATGAGTTGAAGGGGAAAGTGTTCAAGAAGTGAGAGCTACTACTGACATGCAGGTGGTAGGCAGTGGAAACAAGACTCTCTTAAATCTCAGCTTCCTCTCTCTTTGGCTTGCTCAAAGTCCGCTTGGATGTGATGTGATCACCAATTGCGCACAGACTGACGCGCCTGGCCCTGAGGTCTCCAGGCTGATCTCTCAGATACAATTTGAAGTTGAAGCTTTGATTGGCATCCCCTACTTGAGCCGACAAGCTCCTCCTCGTTTGGAGCAATGTGGGATAATGTGAATATGGAGTGAGCGCACATTGGCTGAGGCCTCTCTCTCTCTCTCTCTCTCTCTCTCTCTCTCTCTCTCTCTCTCTCTCTCTCTCTCTCTCTCTCTCTCTCTCTCTCTCTCTCTCTCTCTCTCTCTCTTTCCTCGCTCGATCGCTTCTCCCGCTCGCTTTCTCTCTCTCTCAGCCGTGTTTGGACTTATTGTATGTTAAATGTTCAAGCTTTAGAGTCCATTCAACGACGGCGTTGATTGTTGTATGACAACCTGTCGTCGCGATTTTACAGCTGTCCGACAGCAGGGGAAGTAAACCCGGCAGAGGAAGGAACTTACTTGGAATACATTTAAATTGTAATTACAGCCGTCTTGAGGAATTAGTTATTTGCTTAACACGGGGTGTTTAGTTTAAATCGTGATGTCTAACTTAATACTGTCATTTTCCCGGGATATAATAATTTCCGTCTTATCGAACGCATTTATTTACAATTTGATAGTCCGCTAAATACATTTCAATATTTTTTTATTTTTTTTTACACGTGCTCACCTAAAATATACATTCTGTTTTGTAGTTTGTTTTTACTTACTATATTTTTAATTACCACTTCTGTAGTCGCCTTTGATTTCTTAATGGTTTAACCCCCCCCCCCCTCCGCCACCCCCTCTTCCTACTTTCTCTCTCTCCCTCTGTGTGTGTGTGTTTTGTGCGCGTGTGTGTTTTGTGGATTTAAAGCAGATTGTTGTTGTCCTTTGTAACAGCAGAGCCACTTCACGTTTTTTTTTCTCTCTCTCTCCCTCTCTCGCTGCTTTCAAAAGGAATGAGGAAAAAGCTGCAGGGACAAACTCAAAGTGTATGCAAGTTCCACAATGTGATTATGGATATTTTCAATTTGTAATCTTACGAGATGGTATGACCACATTCATATGCATAATACGTTTAATCGATTATAATTTAGAACTGAAGTTTCATAATGAAGGGGGAACACGTGCACGTTGTAGATTTACCCCCCTCTTGAACCGTTTATCCAATTTAGACTTGGTTCCTTTTCTGCCCTCTCCTGACACAGTTTGGAGTGGATCGGGTGCTCATATCTCAACAGTAAAACAGTTATATATTTTTATTACTACATATGATGCTTATAGCGCCCATCTCCCAAGTCAAAGAGGGGCTATTCTAGATCGAGATTCCAAACCGTTAACGACTGAAGCCCAAGAAGTCAGTATAGATTCTGATCTGCACCAGATGGCTCCGAGTGGATATTGCCGAGCGCCGAGGATCTGTTAAAAAAATATCTGAGGGGCACTGATGGTAATCTGGGTAACACATCAGAAAAAAAAAGGGGGGGGGGGGGGGTGATGGCAATAGCGATAACCCGCTGTAAATTTGCGCAAGAAGGGCAAATATGAAGGTGCGATGGGTGAATGGGGGGTGCTTACAAGGGATAAAAAGGAAAAAAAAAGGTCCAATTGATTAGAATTAATAATAAAAACAGAACAAAAATCTAAAATACACTTTGTAGTAATGCTATTACAAATTGTGGTTATACAACCGCTACAAATAATAATATAAACACGATCATAATAATAATAAAAACAACAACACGAGTGAGAAAAAAAAATACAATAATTAATCAAAGCACTGCTCCAGCTGCTATCTCCATTTAATCTCTCTCTTCTACTTCTTCTTCTTTCTTTTTTTCTTTTTTTTACAGATGTGATTACAGCCCAGTCTGTGACATTGCAGAAAATCCCGCGGCTTCCCATATCTGATATTTTTATCATGTAAATCTACAGGAGGCTCTTCATTAGCTGTTATGCCTTAATGGCCACATCCAGCGACTGTGCAAGTCAACCTAATTGTTCCATTACGAACCCAGCATGGAATATTTCTTTATCAGCTGTGAGTTTATCTTCTCGCTTGAACATTCCACTGGAGAACATACTGTATATATTGTTTATTTTTGTCAATGCTGAGATAAAAAAAATCTACTGTTCAAAATCAGAAGATAGATTTTAAGTTCATCACACACATTTAGAGCCAATTGGACTATTACGTTTAATTTAACTGCAAGATAATAATTCATCAAAAAGACTGAATGTTAATTGAAAAAAATAACTCTTTAAAAAGTGTTGGGTTATCTATATTTAGTGTGGGCCAATAAAGACACCCTTGAAGTGTTACATTTAACGCTTTAGGAGTCGAATTAACATAGCCAATTTTGTTGTATAAACTCTTTAAAATACCACAAAATTGATATTCTCAGTTGATCTAGGCTGCATGGTGTGACCTGTGAACCGAAATCCAGACTTGAATGACTGCAATAGAAGTCAGTGAACCTGTATTACAATAACAGCAGTTCTGTTGATGGTTGGCTACCACAGCAGAGGTCAAGGGTGTCTCTGTGAACTAATAACTGTGGTGAAAGATACTCCTTTCCTGCCTCTGGGAGTGCCAAAGTTGAGGAAAGGTTAAGAATCTGCAGAATGTCCCTTTTGTGCCTTTCACGTAGATGATCAAATTAAGTGTTGAAACCAAAAGTCCTTCCCCCCTTGAGGAGAGGAGATTAGTTGAAAAAGAGTTGAACAACGCAACCCGTCAGTCCCCTCGTTAGCACTGCACAGAAACGTGGGCGCTTCGTTCCAATGAGCACACGACCTGCGTCACAGCCAGCAAACTACTGCAAGTCAGAGAAGCAGTTGTGTTATACTCAGATATTTGATACACAGACAACTGCACCACACCTATAGGTAAGGAAACTAGGAATTTCCTGGTCCATAAAAGAGGCCTATTCTGGGTCTCATAAGGTCATGACAGTGTTCACTTGACAACTAAACACTTGGATGGATTTCGTTACGCCCTGGGCCCAAATCCATGAGAATTTTCAAGATGCTTTGCACTCTTTGGAAGTGCTGTCGCCCTACAACAAGTACGCATTAATTCGATTTTTAATTCCTTTAGAAGCTGCAAGCGTTTGGATGCTGAGAAATGCTGCCGGTGAGAAGAAATGTCAAATAAATAAATTGACACTGGTTATGGAAACATTGCATATGATAGTGAATTTTACATACCGTGCAAAATTTCACACAGATAGTGAGCAGTAGATTGTATGTGTGACATCAGAGCAATCTGATTGGTTGCTTTTGATCATAACACTTCCAGTGTTTTAGTAATTGTTAATACTTCACCATCGCATTGATATCAATTGATAAATTCAGATTGAGCTTTTTACAATTTTATTTTTCAAATTACAATGACTGTTGATGCAATATTTTCGTAGACAGGCTTGGCGTAAAAATCATCATTTTTGTTCCAGGGCAAGTCCAGTCTACCATGTTTGGGACCGTGTTCGCCGTAGACTATATTTTAGACTAGAAAAAAACAGGTCTAAGTTGTGGCGCAGGTGGTGTAATGCGGTTTTGGTGGATTTGATTGAGGCACATCTAGATTTGGCTCTCCATGGATACTCCTTCCTGAGAAACAGTAAAGTGGAGGTTGGACAATGGACAAGGATACAGAAGTATGATTTGAATTTGCTTTTAGGACTGTGTTTTATTGGTTAACTCCACATCACATGGTTGATGGTGCCATGTTGTTGATGGTGCCATGTTGTTGACCAGGGTCTCCAATCCTGACATTTCCTCACCTTAGCCTTGGTCAGTTTTGGAATTTTTATCAAAAATGTTCGTTGTGTGGCTGGTTATTCCAATCATACCAGAAAGAGATGCAAATGCATCATTTACCCCAAAAAAACAGAATGACGATGCCTGCGGGAGATAAACCCCATAATAAGCAAATAGTAATCAATTATAATTACTTATATAATTACTTTAAACAGAAAACAAATTATTTTGTTTTTTGTAAAAAATGATACTTTTTTGTAAAGCCAAATCCCACACTCATCTGATGGCCTTGTTTTTATTGAATTATTATGATTATTTTTTAAACATATTATAATTGTAGCTTACTTGGCTATGATGGCAGTCTATGGCTAATTAACACAATTTGTATTTTCGCCTTGTGTGGAAAAAAACCCATATTGAAATTTTGGGAAACAGTCAATTGCGCAGCATTTCTTTGCATATAGTAACATAACATTGTATTGAGCTGGGTGACAATATGGCGTCAACGTGTTTCACTGTCCAGACTTTGTTTTCTAATATTTTCAGTCCGGACATAAACTACAAGACAAGAGATATTCTGCAAAATCTGGCATTACAGTTCATATGAATGACATCAAATGACTACTTATTGCACCAAAGTCATTACAGAATATTGGAGAAACGTGTGTGTGTGAGTGCTGAAGTAAACATCGACTGGAGAGCCCACGGCCGGGAGGTCCCTGGCTGCACGCCGCCGTTATCCCGAAACTTTCCGCGTGTCGCACCTGGCGGCGGAATTACAACGCCAGGGTCTGTCTGTTGATTACATCAGCTAACAACAAACACAGCCACACTTTGCTTGCTATGTTTTGAGCACCAGCCGGAAAATATTATGTCTGTAAATTTTGTCCGTTAAATCTGTTGATTCCGGGTCTGTTAAGTTGAGGTTCCACTATAATGTAATTTCTATAAACATACTTAATATTTTTTCAAATCAGAGTGGACATCACACTCTTCTCAACTTTCAAATGTCAAATTCTGAACAATTCGGGTTAATAAAAAAAAAAAAAATCTATATCGAATCGATTTCCTTTTCAAGCCCGATATCAATTCATAAAACCATGAATCGATTATTTTATATCTCACTTTTTACCATAAATTCTTAAGAAAATAGCATTTTAAAAGCAATTTATCTTCCTGTTTTAAACTAAATAATTTGACCAGTTATTGCCTCCGCAAATAATACTTTGACATTTAATATTTGTGGAGTTTTTTATCATGTACTTGACATTTAAGAAGAATTGATTTGCCACAATTAATGATTATCGGATTGAAAGGAAGTGAATTGAATCGAATTGGAAAACATCTAAATTGAATCGAAATTATCTCGTGTGAATCAAAATTTAATCAATTGTAGAAATTTGAATTGAATTCCAGCCCTAGTAAAAGGTACCATCTTGTCTTGTGAAATATTGCAATTTGTTATTTATTTATTTAGTTAGTGAGTTAAAGTTAATTAGAAAACTGGTGTTTGGTATTGACTTAATCAATTCATACTTCAGTTTGAACCTTGAACCACATTGAACCTGATTGTTTTGACACTCTTGAATTTTGTGCTTTTAATATTGATGGTGTTTGGAAAATCAATCAAGTATGCCAGTTGTGATTTTTATATATTTTTTTAGTTTTTTTTGTAAGAAGATTATTTCAATTCTTATTTGTGAAGTAAAAATATTGATTCATGGGCATAAAACAGAAACACACTCTCATTAAAGAGATTTAATAATAAAAAAAATTAATAACACATGATATGTTTAGTTCACCTGGTGGCATAAGTATTCATTCAATGTTGCATAACTACTGCACTATTAGCAGACTTCCTTCACTGAATGCATCTTGCATTGTGAAAAACATGTCAAAATACTTGGTACCCTTAAGGTTACTTCATTGTAGATAAGTATCCAAGATGAATAGCAGTTGTAACCACACTGGGGCAGAGTTTTACGGAAACAATGCTACTTCATTATTGTGGCGCGTCCTTTAACTCATTCTGGCTTCTTTACTGCTTACCATCCAAAAGACAACAGCCAAGTATCTGACTTTTTACTTCCCTGGGGCATTCTCAGGGGTAGGTAATGAACGGGTGGGCCCAGGTTTTGATGTGGTTAGGGGCCAAGGGGAAAGAAATGTGAGAAGGGGTGTTAATTGTTTTGGCTCTTTGCTGGGGAAACATATCAACATTAGATCTAATGGAGGTTAAAGACTCTCATTGCCATAGGGGCTGAAGCTAATGAATAGCTATGACTAGCCAAGGAGAGAATGAAAGATGGAATGAGAGAGAGAGAGAGAGAGAGAGAGAGAGAGAGAGAGAGAGAGAGAGAGAGAGAGAGAGAGAGAGAGAGAGATTGGTTGCAGTTAAACATTCAGAGCAGTTTTTCAAAGCAGTGTAAACCTAAATTGAATAACATTAAATACTAATAAAAGTAAAACAAATTATTTACCTCTATTGTTCTAAGCAACACATACATTTGCAGCAAGAGAGCTCAAAGATGATTTTAACCATTGAGATAAAAAAATACATCATAGCTTATGATGCTTTTTTTTTTAAAGATGCATTTCTTGTAATAGCAATGTAATAAAACTGTAATAAACGGTTTATGATTTATAAGACTTGTTATTACAAAAAAATCGAATCCACTGACTATAAACCCAAATCTATAAAATATATGCACACTGGCTTTTAAACCTGTTGCAAAAGCACGTTGCATGCATGTGATCGAAACAGTGACGACTGTAGATGCTAATTAACTAATTTGGCAATTGAAAAGATAATTCTATTACATGGTATTTAACGTTTTTATGAACAACCAGCTCATTTTTCAGCCGCCACAAGGCAGCAAACCTAATTCTCCCAGTCTACAGCGCAAGGGCTCATTTGAAGAATTCAGTTGCAGATGTATGCAAAGTACAGTAAATGAGCAAGATGTACAGAAAAAAACATTGAACACAAAGATAAGCAGTCTTCCTTTTGTCTGTGTTTAATTTTATGCTAAATCTGAACGAGGACTGAAACACTTGGAAGAGGAGATATTCACAACATTTCCTTTCCCATTTCAGATTTGCTTCCTCGGTACGGAGAAAAATGAGAGCATGCAAATTCGTATTAAGATGATAGAATTCCCATATTTATTTCTAAACAGTGTTAATTGAATTTTAAGGATGGGTACTTCCTGGGGAAAATATTTTTGTACGCTGAAGTATTCATTTAAAATTACACTCTTTGATAGTGGTGTAAGGATATACAGTAGATAAAATGATCAACAGACAGCATGACAAATGGAATTTTAATTAGCTTTCTTTCTTTCATGTGTTATCGTGTTGTGCTGCTTTGCGCTTTGGTGAGCCTTTGTGCAAACTATTGCTAGCTGCAACCCGCTGCTTTCATGTTTCTGGACACGCTCTGTGGGATGCTTCAACCTCTCACTCCAACAACACCTTGATCACTGATCAGGCCGACTTGGTTTTAGGTTCTTTAGGGACTACTCTTAAACATAGTAAACACACTAAATATGTGGAAAGGAATTAAAAGCAAGTCTTGCAGCAAGCGTTGGACGTTTCCCTTTACTGGAGTTGTTGCCCTAAAAAACAGACCTCGTAAACCCTCGGACGAAATACTTGCATCCCTTGTCTAAGAATCCTTGACGGGTAATCGTGCAAGTGATCATCACATCCAGCGTATTTCACCAATATCTTTAGCTTTTGGCTTGCAAACCAGGAGTTCCACTGAGCACTCTAAAAACAGTTGGGTCAAAAATAACTCAAATATGGGTAAAAAATTGACGGATCCTCTACTTGGGTCTATTTGACCCAACTTTGAGTCAAAAAAATGGGTCTTTTAGTGTGAAACAACTCACAAATGCTGGTTGTATAAACAACCCAGAAAGTTGGCTCAAATTGACCCATAAAGTAGATTGGTTTATAATTGGGTTACTTTTGACCCAACTGTTTTTAGAGTGTGATCACCTGAACAGGCTGTTATTATAGAGAGGCCGTCTGAGATGTCATTTTGGATTACCTGTAGCCTGTAGCAATAAAATGTCAAAACCAAAAAGACAAACAGCATTTTTATTCAATAAGAAAACTATGGGTGTCAAAATTAGCGCGTTCATTTTGAGTTCATTTAAAGTTTCTTTAACGGCACAACATTTTTTTAACGCGCGATTAATGAAAAAGGACCATTAGTAAATAAAATGAAATAAATTAACTAATAATAACAATAATAATAATAATAAAGGAAATCTTAAAATGCTAAAATGCATTTGTTAAGTTTTTGATGGAAAATACATTTTAAGCAGGATCATATCCCAAAACGTAAATGGCATCAAAAAAAAGTTGCAGATTATGAAACTTTATTTTAAATGACGTTTTGACATTAAAAGTGTGAAAATATTACTTAAGATTTTTTTTTCCATTAGTAATAGTAATTTTTTACTTTTTAATGATAATTGACAATAACTAAAATAAGCACATAAGTACAATTAATTGATTTTCATTTTAAAGTACATTTCAGAAGGGCAAGTCTTTTTACCCATATTGTGAAAAAAAAGACTATTTCCATTTTTTGTGCAATATTTTTTATTTTGCTTAACCGAAAATCTACTAATAATGTGTTTCACAAGACATAAAGCTACTGTTTATTATTGGAAATATACAGCTGTTGTGGCTGGCCAGAGGGCGGTAGTCAGGCTGCAGCGTGACACTTTACATCACAACCATGTCGAAGCATCAATGACCCCAGCTGAGAGGCACACCAATGTGGACAATGAAGTTCAATATCAAGTGCCTCTCACCTCAAAAGGGGGCCAGATGATCTGGCAAGTGCAATGCTCTTGCATCAGCAGCACTCAGCTGTTTCACTCAAACATTTGGCCACACCATGAAATTTGTTGTTAAGGAGAGAAAAATAGTGTTTGGATTAGAATTGAACCATTATATACCTCCCCTCCCGCACCTCCATCACTCTTGTTACGCCTTTCTTCCTTTTTTTTTTCAGCCCCATCCTCTTGGCCACATTTGTTTTCACACACACACACACACCCCCACACACACCCACGCACACACACACCCCCACACACACACACACACACACACACACACACACACACACCCACACACACACACACACACACACACACACACATACTCTCTTTGTATGAGTAGCGGCAGCGGCCGTCAAAGTCCAGATCGATCCTCTGGTGTCATTGTGTGTGGATGTTATTTAGGTGGGCATCCAATCTGCGCCTGCTGTTGTGTTTGAGCAAGATGGAAACATGGGCAGAGTTTGTTAACACTGAAAGGGGAAACATCAAAGCTGAGACAGAGGGAGGTGGGCTGGGGGAGCAAAAGGGGAAAGGGGGGGGGGGTGGTAAGAGCAGCAGCCTCCGAACCCCATGAGTACCCGCCAGCTCACTGCCCTGTCTCTCGTGAAATGAGCACTTTCACAGTCAGTTAGTCTTTAAGTAATAGATATATTGAGTTCATCCCTTGTAACGTTAGACAACTAATTTATTATTTTTCCCTTCGTCTTCCTCTCACCCTTTCCTCTCCTACTGTGTCAGTTTTCCTTCATTCCACATCAACACGAGCTTATGAAGGTTAAATAAACTCTGTGAAAATGAATGAATATTGCCCATAACCTCGTCCCTGAGCCCCCCCCCCCCCCCCCCCCCCCCCTCATCGCCTAGAGAAAAGAGAGGGTCCAGTCCAGGCTATCTGGCAGCAGAATGAATGATCCTATTTATGTTAATACAAACATGAACGTTACACAGGTTTTTCCCCTGATAAGGCGATAGGTTAATGAAATGCTCATTTCATTTTACCAGTTGTTTTCTCTGTGAAGTTCCGATAAGTAGCAAACCAATGAAGCTTGTAATTACAATCTTACAGAAACCCGGCCAATCTGTGTATAAATCTCACCATCCAATTACAAGATGTAATAATTTTGCAGTCAAGCTGGTAATGAGGTCTAATACTCATGCATGTGATAATCCCCCCTGGATGCTGACTCTATCAGATGTTAGCTTTGTAATTATATGAGCTCAAGAAAAAAAAAATCATTATTTCATGTTCAAGTAGAAAATGAGGTTGGTGGGAAGTTAATTTTCTCAATGCTCTGTGAAGCGTAGACAAGAATTTAATGATTTAATTACAGTTGTTAGGCCTTTTTTGCAAGAGGCTTAAATTGAGCTAAGCATTTTTCATAGCCCCGACATCAAGAGTCGGAAAACATCAAAGATTATGACAGCATACAAAATGATGGCTCGTCTTTTTTCACCCTTTTTATTTGTTGCCTTTCCTTTCTATTAATTTCCAATCATTCCCCTTCTTTCATTTCCTTTCTTTCCTTTCCTCCTATCATCAGCGTAACCACAGTGTCAGGGACACTGGGGACCCGCTGGATAAAAGCAACATCAACAAATATTAACCGCTCTGGCTTTCACCACCGCCAGCTAATCCACTGTATGTGAATTTGTCATATCAGATTACTATGACAGTCATGGTGCAGCCCAGAAAAGAAAGCATCCTCCTGCTTCCTTATTAAAAGGACTTTTTTATTTTACTTCCCACCTTTTCCATTTCCATACTATGTTTATAAGAGACAAAGAAACTGTAACTCCAGAGTTACCGCTAAAGAGGCCTGGCTCTTTTCTGCACTTAAAAAAGAAATTCAACTTCATAGTGACAATAACTATCATCTGGCCAACCATACTCATCAAATACTCATTTATTAAAGGATTTAATCTTTAACTCATTGAAACCCAAAAACGTATAAATACGTTAAATAATTATATATATATATATATATATATATATATATATATATATATATATATATATATATATATATGCTAGAGCATACAGAAGGCTTTGATACAGCTTCTGACATGAAGATGTCGCTTAGAGCAATGGTAGTTATTACAAAAAACGACTAGCAGGTGGCAGCAGAGTATAAGAGATCAATCAGGGCCATGTTGCAACAAGCTATTTTTGCCAGTGTTTTCAACAGGTTTGTGAATAATGATGAAACTTAGCTATATTCTAATGCTAATTGCTGCGAAACGGAAACAGATATCAATGTATATTTTTTCTGTTGAAAGAGACTCTAATATTTATTTTGGTAGGCTTCATGTTTTTTTTGTTTTTTTTTAGCGATAGAACAGAATAGTCTGTGGACCTTGCAAAATCAGTCAAAATCCAGTAAAACAGCCGGGAGCCAAGGAGGTTGCTTCAGTGAAAATGGCTGGGAGTGAATGAGTTAAATATCATAACTATTATACATTCTAATAACTCTAAATACACTCTAATAACTTTGTAGATGGTGTGATGGAGGGGGTTGATGGGTGGGCCCACAAAGACTGTTGATAATTTTGCATTTAACAGCCCTGAAGCTCACAAAAACATTTGAATGCTGCTGTTCCTCTATAATAAATAAATCAATATTTTCAAAATAACATCACTTCTGCTCCCCCTTCTTCAGTTGGTGTCTCAAACCTCATCTTTTGACCCTCCTAATCCTCATCCATCTCCATGCTTTCTCCATGCTTGGCCATGTCCTGTTAAACAAGGAACGTGTTGCGGTGTTGTGACCCGCAATTGTGGACAGCTTCACGACAGGTTTTGTGGGCCTTTTTTCTGCTCTGGTGTCCAGTCTGCCTCCATCTGCCACAGCCTCGCCACGGTCCCACTGGGGGAGATGGGGCTAATTCTGCAGTCAATTAGCAGAAGGGCCGCTTTTGTTCTCGCACCAGCTCCCATGGGCCCTATCTGCTTCACTGCCCCCACTTTTCTCTTCCATTTCAATGATTCTCACTTTCTGTCTCATTTATTTGTTCACAGCTTTGTATATCACTTGTGGTTGTTGATTTTGTTATGCTTTCTCCCTATGTTCTTCCCTTGAATGTATAATAAGTTGTCCATCATGGTGTCCATGCCGTTATCACCCACTCCCCCTTGGCCCCCGCTAGCTCAATGACCTTATTGACATTGTTGGACAAACAGTGTCGCTGGCAATCACTACCCATAAAACGAATTCAATTATAGGTTGATTATCACCCAACAGATTTTTATGAACTCCATTAAAACTATTTTTTGATAATGCAATCCTTCATGTTTCGATATTGTGTTATTATGTTAACATTATTCAATGGTATTTTTGTAAACAGTACATGAAATGACAAAAATGGTATTTAATAGATTCAATATCATTTGTAAAATATTTATTCACACCCGTTCACACCTGATGATTGTGGTATTTCACTTCAGACATGAATCTTAAAAAAAAAAAATCCCCATGTAATTTGTATTTTATTTGGTAAAAGCTACTGTGTTTATATGAATATGTTATCTGCAACAGCCTATCACAGCCTTTGTGGAAAAAAAAGTTAGGTGTGCAGGCGACGAATACATCAATATTGTCGTGCAAACTTTTTAAAGTGAATGATTGTGTAATGTGGCATTACATGTCTGTAAACTATGTACGTATTTGTAAATAACAAAAACCAAGGACACCGCAGTAGACTGAACACGAGACAGTCCAAAATGTTTAAACATAAGCATCAAAAACACTAGAAATTGTCACCAAAATGGATGTGGGCATATTTTATTTTACTTCTCGGAAAATATCAAGGCCAGCGCCACAATGCTTTATAGTTTATGGGCGGAGTGTTTTCCTCAAAGCAACATAAGCTTCTGTAGTGAATACCTTTACTGAGAGGAAAATGTTTACTGTCCATGAAATTTAAAAATATTGGGGCAATTGTAATATTTTCAGAGGTTGATGTATGCATACTTTAAAAGAACACACCACTAATCACTAATTTTTCAGTATTGCATTGGGCATTGTGTATAAAGAATAAAAGTGTAAATATCTTTGCCATCTTATTACCTGAATTTTCTTTTGAACTGATTAAGTATCAATCAACCATTAATTATCCTTTGTTTATTTGAAGGGGAGTTTGCCGACATAATACGCACGAAAAATGCCGTCTTCTAACCCAAATATTGCGCCAATTCTGATCGGAGTAATCATCAGCATGTCAGGTTTCTAGCATTCCGTGTGGGGTTGGGGTCGTGAGGGGTGGCCTCTCCTAAATGTGGGCACACAACATATAGCTGGCAGAGCAGAGAGAAAGTTAGCTGGATGTTTACTGTCCAGGTTAGGGACCGTCCAGAGTGACCAATGTCAATGGTAACTTGACTGGTAACTTGAGCCTCTGTAACACGCAACTTGCAGACGGCCCCTGACTTTGACTCGCCTCCGGCCAGCCAGTTGAATGTGTTTCTCTTATCAGCCAGTTTAATCCCTACTTTTGCCAAGACGCAAATCTTTGGCGAGTCCTCCATGGCTGTCCTGCTTTTCAAGAAGTGCTTCTTTGCTATAGGGCGTAATTCCACCTTTGATGTTCGCTGTGGGACAAAATAATTCCTCGTGAGTCTCTTTGTAGTTATTGGCAGCCATGTTATTCTTTGCCTGTTTAACGCACCCGATATGTCACGATGACCACGTGACAGTCCAAAATGGCCGATACTGTACTTAATGGAAAAAATATTCTTTAAAAAAACATAAATTGAATTTTTTTTCAGGAAAGAGTTTAAATTAACCATTTCACAGATTAGCTGGTTAATTTTTCACAAGTGTTATCTTCCTTTATGTAGCGATGTCAACATACATTTCGGTGAGTATTTGATCCCAGTTTTCAGGCATTAGGTGACACTTCGTTTCCTAGTACAGTACATGTTGAGACTCTCGCTGACACATCACAAGCAAGTGAGGAGGCCGACACTCCCTGTGACCTTGGGCTGCCGTCCTCCTCACTGTAGATTATCTCCCTTTGGGTGTTTTTCCTCACATGGTTTCTCTGTGCCCCGCCATGTTTTGTAGGACGCTAATGATATTATCATGTTGGAGCAAAGTTGTTCATTAGACGGTTTATCTGCATGAACAATCTTAGTCATTCTTGAGATAAATGATGGAAGAGCTACTTATGTATGAAATGGTTCAGACCATTTTTTGGAATACTGACTAAAAGCCATTCTTCTGTCTTTTTTCTTTTGATCTATATTACACCCAATGGATCTTACCCTGCTGTTTTCGTTGGGGTTTTACCTTGCCCTACTGAGCTGTGCCTGTCTCAAGTTAATAAATCATTTTGGCATTATGAAATATTGAAAGGAGGACGGTATCAGGCAAGGCCAGGTTAAAGAATTTCTTACATTTTCATGGCATGACAGTCTGTTCCACATACATCCTCCTTCTTGAGCTGCTTCGTGTACGGGGTTTTGAGTGAGTTTGTGCGTAAGTGTGTGTGTGGCCAGGGTTCAGGAGGATCGCCCGTGTCACTCTAATAGTCTAGAATTACACTTGTATCAGTGTCACTAGCATATGGGGTCTATGTATACCCTTAGGCCCATCACAACCCCTTCCACCTTCCACTGTCATGGTATTTAAAATGATTCCATTTCAGCCAAGCCAGGTTTGACAGAAAAAGTGAGAGGCTGTGTGTTTCTCCCCTTTAGCTCAATGACAGAGCTGCAGCCGCTTGAGGCGCCTGCCACTGAGCAGCCAATCAAATGATATTTTATAGGATAATGATGGGAAAGGGTTTGCCGCCTCACGGAAGGATTCCAAACCCTTTTTCTCTTTGTGTCTATCTTTAACCCCATCATTTGTTCTGCCCTCCATACACTGCCATACAGTTTTGCTCCTAACTTTCCGTTTAGTTTACGTTTAATGGCATCCAATTTGAACTATAAGGCGTTTCAGAATCACACAATCATTACACAAAACGTAGCACTAAAGAAAATAATGAGATGGTCCCTGTTCAAAAGTTTGCATAACCTACGTTTAGTTTGTAATACTGTAGATTGCGTGCAGTATTTTGTGATAGTTGTGGGTGAGGCCCTTTTATTTTCTCAGGTGATGAAGTTACCTATTCTTCTTGGCAAAAAGCCGCCCGGTTTAGGAATTTCTTGGCTTTTCCTTAATGTCTTAAGGTTTTATGTTGCTCTGCTGTATCCAAAACTTCAATCTGCAGCCGTCTCCATGGCAAATTTATACATGCAACCGTTGTTCATCTTGAAACAGTCACCCCACTTTCTATCTCGAATGCTCGCTATACTAATAATAACAACCAGTAGACTGCGTATTCTCAGTTGAACTAGTTGCTGGATGCCAGAAAGATCGAGTACACAGCTGTGGAGCCTTTTCTGTTGAATGCGGAAGAAGGTGTGATCTATTCAAAATGGTCTCTATACTTATACTGTCTTGGCCGCCCACCCACACTGGGGTCCCATATGATAATGTGTGACCTGATGGTCTTAACTATAGTTCAACTGGATAACTGTGCAATAGATACTGGATAACTGTGCAATAGATAGGCAGACACCAAGCCAGGACAGGTCACAGTGACGGACTCGCTCAAGTCACCTATCAAATCATTAAGAGACCTAATCTAACACAATATTAACCAGAATACCATATTTAGACCAATGGAGCTGCATAAAACATATTATTGTCCAAAAACGATTGGGGGTGGGGGGGGGGTGTGGGGGTGTGATTGGGTGGGGGGTGGGGGGGGTCTTCCCCTTTAAGATAAAAAAAAAGACAAACAATGGCTTCACATGACCGCTACCCATAAATAAAATAAAAGTTGTCCTTGTTTGAGTCCAAAAAATTGTCTCTGTTTAACAAATTCTGCCAGGTTACATAAACTTATGAACACAACTTTAAGTACTCTCGGTTAAGAGAGATCTAATTTTAATTCAATGGAAATATGTGGATTCAATGTGTCTTTTTCTTTGTGGTTGAAAACACTTTCCAGTGTGGCAAAACACACTTTGAAATTCCGTACTTCCTATATCAAACAGCTGCAATGCCCCGGGGTAAATTAGGCTTCCAGAGGTTAAACAGCGTATGAAATAGTGATAAATTACAGTATCCTGCACCTCTCTTTCAAATCCCTCCCCTCCCCCCAATTGATTCCCATCCGACATATCCTCTCACTGGCTCAGCATCACAGTTTTCCCTCCCTCTCATCCTCTCTTGTGATACCTTTCACCACCCCTTGATCCTCTCTTCTGCCACACCTCCACCTCCTTAATTCTGCTTTTCCTCATAACTCCTTCTCACATCACATCTATCCATCCTAACAACCTCAGACAATGCTTTGGCTGACTCTGTTGCTATGTGTGATACAGTCCCTCTGGATAGAAACTTCAAGTTAGTAATGCGGAAAACCTGGGTAGATAAAAGGGTGAAATCATGTGAAGTCTTAAGGAAAGTTTGAAATAGATTTAATGGTCGCCAACTGGAGTGGACAAAGTCCAATGTTTGTCCTTTTCACACATTCTTGACACGGGGGTGTTTACAATCCATAGCATACATGAAAGGTGCTCTAGTGAACGTACAGTAATTATTCTTATTGTTTTTAATTGGGTGATCCTTCAAAGGCAAACACATTCTACCATACTCAACACTATTTTTTATTTTTTTAATCAGACATTCAATTTCACAATTTTACATTACATACAGAATTAGGGGTGGCATGCGATTACATTTTGTAATCATAATTAATTACAGGACTTCAATAGTTAACACACGATTAATCACAAATTTTTTATCTGTTCTAAATGTACAATAAAATATACATTTTTTTCTACGTTTCATACTCTTGTTAACATAAAAGTGGATTTTTTTTAAACTAATAGAAATATGGCTTCAAATTTTTGTCATTAATACAGTAATTTCATAATCATTCATAAAATTGAGTTAAAATTAAAAATATGTACTGTACTGTAAAAAGAGTGTGATATTGATTTGTGTTGAAGTAATTTTTCTGCCAATAGATAGCATAATTCTATTTGTAAGACATTGGTGACAGCTCAGTGCATTTTTCTTTTCTTATTAAGAGTTATCGAATCTTTAACATGAAGTCACTTGTGAAATTCTGCACATGTTTTAAATTGTAAAATACAACTTGACCCCAGTCTCCACAAATATATGCAGTATTATTCAATTTATTACTGCTAAATTTTTACGTGGACATATCTGCTGCATTGCGACTGGAATTCCCATTATTATTATTATTATTATTATTATTATTATTATTATTATTATTATTATTATTATTTTATTTTAATTGTTTTGTTTTTGTAATCGGGCATTCCATTTTATCATATAAGCAACATTATTTGAATTATTTACTGTGAACTGTGTTGTAACAAGAATTTAGTGGCACACTGTGCAAAACATTTTGCACTGTGGGCATGAACTCCGCTCAAACAACCATCAAAAGCTTGTCAGAGACTACGTTTATATGCAGTCAGTACAGTTTTGGGTCAAGGTCAGACTTCCGGTTTCTGAAACAATCGGGATAACCCGTTTACATGCGCACGCGGACGCACAGACGTCATCATGCAAAGACATCATATTCATGTCACTCACCACGTTAAAAAATTGTCGGTTCTGTCCTGCATCACCGTGTTTCTCCATTTTTGTTTACATCTGCTTGTGTATTTCTGGTGGGTTGCACACCACACACAGGGACACATATACACGCATATACGTGTGTATATATATAGAGAGACAGAAAATAATGCGAAAACGCAAAAGGGAAATCAATGTATTCAAGTCAGACTCATTTAACGACCAAGATTTCTTGAGACTAGAGCATGCGCAGTACACAAACCAAAGTTCAATTCAAAGGAGGTATCAGCATTTAAACGCGTTTATGTAACAAAATGTTCAGGTTAGAATAGGGGTAACCCAGGGCTAAGAGCATATTCGGGGTTTTGCACATTTTTACATGGCCTTTATATTGGCAATATTCGGATTTTGAAAGGTTTGTTATCTGTTTTCTATATAATATAGAGCATTCCTCTGAAACATTTTGTATGAAATTCTGAATTTGTACTAAATTCTTACAGCAGTTTACGATGCAACTGCATCTGCAGAAACTCTCTCTCCCTTACTCTTTTTCCCTCGTATGCACACGCACACTCACACACAAATGATAAATTTCCGCCTTCCTGATGGGGTGTTACTTGTGTATTTTGATGATATGAAAGTTGACCACATTTACATGCAAATCGAAGTTCCAGATTAATGTAGTCCACATATGAAGACGAAGGAGGACTGCATGGTAATATGCTATTATGGCTTTTAAACACATTTACCAAAGTTTGACGCTGATTTAGCGTGGTCACAGCATACGAAATTACGTTGGTATGATAGCAACTTGCTCTTCCAATTGGAATACAATTTCATCAAGTTCAACTGTCATTTCTAATAATGACTCAGGATATGCACAGTAAATGGAAGATTCAACTTCTTGCTATTTTTACACCTCAACCTTGGGGGATGAAGGTGCGAACATTATGTTTACACAGGCTTTATTAGCTGAGAAATGGCAGGACCTATCATTTACAGGAATGCCGTTGGTTGCATAACAAAGTGATTATTGTATTGTATGTTCATGCATACAAGGAAATTGGGAGCTTTTTTCTGTGAAAACCTCAGCCATTTTATAAGTTTTAATTTTTCATATTTGGAAAAATTAAATAAATTGTGACAAGAAAAGAAAGAAAAGGTAATATTACTCTATGGTTTAATTTCTAGCTCTTGTCTTTTCATATGGGGGAAAAAACCTATAGTGTACATATTATATATGGATCTAATTTTCCTGCACATCATTAACAACAGCTAAACGGATAAGCTAATTACTAAAAGTACATTGTTTTCATCATTGCAGTTTATTTTTGTGAATGCAATCTTCTGGATTGTAAATGTCAATATACAGTAAACGATTGTTGTTACATTTCTTCTTGTCATGCATGTTAATCTATGTATTGACCTCAGAGGATCTAAAGGGAACACTCGCCACTATTGTATGACTTGTTTATCAGCAACTGTATGTGTTTAATTAATATATTCAACTGTATTATGTTTTGATTTTCCTTTGAGCACAAGAGACACAAATCAAGGGAACTCATGAAGGAAAGGCGAAAAACATTCTCTGCTGTCAGACGGTTTAAAATTTCCAACTCAAGAAAAACAAATAATTTACGGTCCCATGGGATTTAACACACAAATAGAATAATGAATTTGTGCCTGTTAAATGTATTTTCATAGTTGAGTGAGCAACCACCATACATGAATATGAAATGTGTCAACACAGCCCAGATTACTATCCAATTAATAAATACTGGAACATTTTTAGGAAGTCATACGATACTGGGAAAAAAATAAATCACACTTTTTTTTCCTTTTTTTGTTAGGTCAAGTCATTTCATGTAAAGGACATTCAAACAACACCTGAGGTGAGAAGAACAAGCAAATATATTTGGATGTCCTTAAAAGCTAAAGTAACTGCATCATTTGTCATTGTATCAACAGCTCTCAAATTAAGATGACAGGAATTTTGACTGAGTGGGCTCAGCCTGTGACAATAAGGGTCAATTCCACAGGACAAGACTAGGGATGATTGTGCTATTGCAGGTGTTATGACTGTGTTTCGGGTTGGGTCATGGGGTCATTGAATTGTTATGACCTTGCATTATGCTGTCCCTTATGATGATGAGGTATTTGTTAGTCCTATTTTGTTTAGTCATTTTTATTTTGGAATTGCCTGGACTGGCACAAATAATCGGCCCTGGCATTTTGACTTAGGCGCGCCGGTCCAGCCTGATTCCTGACCAGCTCCGCCACTGATGTTGATTGGTTCAGTTTGCTTTCTGTTAGAATTCATGTACACAAGTTATCCCATATTTACTCTTATAGTATTGCAAAGCTCAGAACAGGAACTGTGCCCTTATCACAAGATAAGGACCGAAACATTTTGTTGTTGCAACGCCCTGTAAAAAAATCAAAAGAGAGGGCTCGGGAGAGTGTGCCTCAGATCTGGTCGGAGATTGAACTGAGCACATCTCTGTCCGTTCTCCTCGCAAGTAAAAAATAATCTAAGGCTCTTATCTTCCTTCCTTGTCTATTGTTTATTAAATGTTCTAGGTTGACTGAACCTGGCACTCTCTATATTGTAAATTGGTTAATTGGCTGCCATTTCTAAATTGTGGGCTAGTCTCTTGGGGCATATTAAAGGAAAATAATATTTGAATAGCACTACATCGTCCCCATAAGACACCGGCAAACCGGGCATCTGCCCTGTATGCCAGATGGCCAGTCCAGCCATGTATAGACCTTTATTCTGTCCTATAGAAGTGTGCATTGCTCTTGTGAGTGTTATCGAATGACACTGTTGTCAGTACGTCGAGGTTCCTAAGGAATCAAAATAATTGTAATTGAATTTGGCAATTCACTAGTTGTCGAGTAATCAAATAATTGTTGCACCGAATTGAACCGAATCGTAATCCTACTGAATTGAACCGAACCGAATCGTTCCATTTTAAAATCTAACCGTTCTTGTATCGGTTCGCACCCATGTATCGAGATGCGTATCGAATCGTCGTCTTGTTTTCTTCTTTTAACATTTTTGTTATTGTAGCACTTTGAGATTTCTGGTAGATGTAAAGATGCTTTGCTTCTGTGCGAACAGGATTTGATTCCAACTCTGCTCTCTGTTGTTACTTTGTATTTTTGTATATAAAGCCTCTCTGTTTCCCACCTCCTGTGTCTTGTCTGCGTTTGGGTCCTAAATACACACCTCACATGACAGCAGGCCCCCATTTATTAACCAATTATAGGGAATAGGGGGGCCCTAACATGGATTTTCCATCGGAAAACTTGTCTAGGCTTTTGCTGATTACAGCAAGTGGGTAGGGGGCAGGTGGTGGATTGTTGAGTGCCTCACGTCAGAAGACCAGGCAGAAATAGGGGTGATATCCCAAACTCCTTCATTTGATAAATGAGTGTGTATCCAGGAACACACACACAACAAAACACTGAGGCTCCACATGTAGTGTTTTTCTAAATGAGATAGCACTCTTCAGTTAATTAATCTCCCACACCTCGTCAAGCTAGCAGGTATCTAGGAAACGTTAGTTGACAAATAGGCTGCTCAAGCAAGCCTAAGATAAAGGGCTGAGATAATGACTTACTAATCAGCCACATCAGTTAAGTCCATCAGGCCTAATTTCCCTAAAATCAAAATAGCATGCACATGGAGCTAATCTTCTCATTTCTTTTTTGAAATTAATTTCCCAAACCAGAGGTTCACGCCACACTAATAAGGCATGTACACACACGCATGTAAGCACCCAGTCGTATGCCCCGCCTTCCACTCACTGAGAGATTAAAAGGTGTTATGAGCCATGGACTGAGGAACAAAGAGAAAGAGATAAGTAGATAAGGAGTATACTCATAAGGAACCAGAGCTCCTCGGATAATGAGGCTGCCAAAGCATAGTCGAATTTGCTCCTGCTCGTTTTCATTTGCTTTTCTATATATTTTTTGTGGAATTGTTTTTACGCTTTGCCTATGTTTTTTTTTTTTTTGGTCCCAGAGGGATTACTAGCTGACGTACAAATATGTATATTGCGTAGAATGCATATTGGCTGGGTGCAGGTGCGTTCAGTTTCAGTTTGAACAACAAACTCTAGACGTTCTTTTTCACCAAAATGACAGCGTTGTACTTGCATTCATTCCAACTGGAGCTTGACTTGTTCCTGACTGAAATTTGAAGCTCTAAACCCACTGCAGAGTGTGACACAACCAGCTGCAAATGAGACAAATTCTAGAACATACTTAAATACATCAAATCTGTCCTTGCTACTTGACTGTTGTATAAAAAAAACCAATTAGCCGCACCGGTTGTTGTATAGCGGCAAACCCCAGATATAAAAGGGAGAAGCATTTGGGGGTCTCAAGTGCTCTAATTGGCTCAGCATGTCGCTCTTAAAGATCTGCTTGGTCTTTGTTAAACTGCCAAATTTAAAGAGAAAGAGAGTAAGAACAAGTTGGGAAGGAGAGCGCATTAGCTCTTTAATGGAATAAGACGTCAAGTCTACCTTAAACATTTTCCTTCAACAAGTTTAATGGCCTTTTGTGGGCCCTTACTGCTGTTACAGTATAATTATAGTGTATCTTGAATTTATGATATGATATTGTTTAAAGCCATCAACATTAGTATTGAAAATTAGGGATCTTCAATAATTGACGGCTGTGTTTCATGATATAGTGGGTAAAAACATGAATCTTCCAATGTTCTTGATCCACATGTAATTCATAGTTTTAAACAAAGCACCCTTTTGAACCAAGCTTCAAAATAAATCAGGATCTCACCATTTAATTAGACCTACAGTATAAAGGAAGACAATATTCAATGCAAGAGAAGAGATGCATGACCACCAAAAGCCCAGAGAGAGCACGGCTAATATGACACCCTAAGGTCTAATCTTCTTAGTGGGGTGGGATAAAATTAGTATCAATTACAGAATCAGGCTTCATCCCAATCTTGTCTCTCTCTCATACCAACACTACAACTCTACCATGCTTTCTTCTTCACTTCTTCTTCTATCCACTTTAATCAATTGATAGCCGTTATTGAGACAATAGCCTAACCCAAAGCCCTAATCAGGTATTAGCCACTAAAGCTGTAAGGGAAGGAAGTTAATTTGCATATTCATTTATTAATCGGTAGTGATCCGTGGACAGAGAATTGAGATCCTTGTTGTTTACACTGTAGTACTGTATTCCATCCAAAATATTATGATTTGAAACTGTCTTCTGTCTTGCGTGTTGACAGCATTTACACGTTTCTCTACTTTTTCTTATTCCACCGTTGTTTGTCCTTTAACTCCTTCTACATTTCTCGACCGATTCAAATCATTCAATCTTCAACATGTTCCAAAAATTCACACTCTCACGCTGCTATTTTTCTCATTACAAAAAATGCAAGATTTTCGCACGATTCAACATTTTTCACCCCAAAAATCCCCATCCATTTGCAATGAAAATAAAAAACGTTCAGCTTGTTCAATTCACCTTGGGATAAATTTTTAACATTACCCCAAATCCCACATTGCTTTTCACCTATATAGTGCATATTTTTGACTAACAAAATTCTAATTTCTAGGGTATGGGTTCATTGGGCTTGTATCGTTTCTGCACCATATGGTGGAGAAAGCTCTATTTTAACATTTACTCAAAATTCATTATTGCTCTCAAAATTTTCAGATCATTCAATATGATATATTTCACCTGCACAAAAGATTTCAACATTCCACATAATTCTGCATTTTTTTAACCCCCAAATTCCCCATTTATTTCCAATGACATATGATGGTAATGATGACCAGTATAGTTTCACCTAATTTTATGTAATCAAATATAATTCTATATCATTCCACATCATTCACTATAATTCCATGTGTATTTATATTTTTTCATTCAGCATTCTAGCAATTACACGCAGTTTCTCCCGAAATTGCTTTATCTGGTTAACTACATTACTTCTCTTTCATACATTTCATGATGCATTCTGAGGTGGTGCTGGGCCTTCTAAATATGAAGAAATCTGCCAGTGAGTAACTGGTGTCAGGGGAGTTCTTGCGAGGGTGGTCAAGGGCAAGCTGTTGCCAGAGCTGCCACCACATACACACATGCACATATCTTTGATTTGTTTTAACTTGAAATGAAACAAGACATTGGAATATCTTTGAAGTACATAACAATATGGACAAACGTGCAGGCTTTAGTCACATATTTTTTTTTACAATTGGATGCAAAACCAAGCAATTTAACTAAAAAACGTCTTCCTTAGAATAAAATATTTTATTTGAACTCTTAATAATGTCTACTTGCATCTTAAAGTAACAGTGAAAGTCCTGAAAAAAAGAAGGGAAAAAAACCCAGTCTGTGCGCAATTTCTGCATTCTCCAGGGGGAACAGCCTGTCCTTAGCAAAGCAGACTAATGTTAATTCCCTCCAGTGAGCACAGGTCTGACCTCTAGACTTCTTCAGCAGAACACACACACATGCACGCACAGACACACACGCACACACACAGACTGCGTCTTCTCAGAAGGTCACAGAGCAGATGACACCAGCCTGTTCCCTGTTTCACTTCGATTGGCCCATCTTTTCTCCTTCATTACCGCACACAGCTGTGAATAAGACTTTGTGTGTGTGTGGGGGGGGGGGGGTGTGGGGGGGGGGGGGTGTGGGGGGGTGTGCGGGCGCGAGTGTGTGTGTATGTGCGTCTGTTTACTCGCTCGACGAAATGGCTAAGTGCTGTTAGTGCAGTTTTTATCAGTGAGGCCACTGGTGAGACTCTGGGGAACAGACCAGTGCTATCTCTCTCTCTCCCTCTCTCTGTCCTGAAAATTGATATTGAACATGGAGGAGGAGAAGGGGAGGAATCTCTCATGCTGGTAGCAATTAGCTAAAAAAGGATTTGCAACTCTGTGATTCATCACATCAGAGATCGAAGTTCCTTTGTTTGTTTTCCAGCTTTTCTCACTTCTTACTTGCTCACTCACATCATCTCAAACCTAGCCCACGCAGAAGGAGATTTTTGCAGTTACTTTCAAACAATAGTCAATAGCAAAGCAATTTTTAAATGGCGGGGGTCTTGGCAACACAATTTATTGAGATTCACCAACATGTTCATATTAGTAATTATGAAAACGATGCTAATATTAACGAAACACTATCACCATCACTACTACTACTACTATTACTACTACAAAGACTGTAACGGTGAGTGTTGAGGTTGTTATATTTGAAATCAACAATATTCTTCTGGGACGGACGTACTTACTTTTGTATATTCTTGATGATCTAGCACATTATAGCAACAATTAAATGATCTTAGAAGCAAGATTATTTTAGTTAACTAAAACGTAAAAATTAAACCTAAAATAAAAAAACAACAATAATTTAAATAAAAATGCTTTTTTTTTTAAATAACTAAGTGAAACTATATTTCTAATATTTTAACTATTAATTATATTAATAGTTTATTAATTAATTAATTAATTAATAATTAATTATAGCAAAACTGCCCGTTGTCCGTTGCCAGTAGTTTTTGCTAATTCATTTAATGCATGAGATTTGGGAATGATTTTAAATTTAATTTTAAGTATATAAATTCAATATTAACCGGAAGAAAGACGTTTGAAAGTGTGTCACACAGAAGTGACGTCATCTAGCAGCAGCCAATAGAAAAGCACCTTCAGATGACATCACTCCGAGGCGACAATTTTGCATACTTGACTTTTCGCTCCAATGGCTCAGCTCGCCTGCTTTTTCATTTAACTCAGCCAAAATGCAATGCTAGGTAAGGAATGCATTACTTTTTTCATATTGCCATGGTGTTTCTTAAATATTGCGCACAAATAATACACATAAAAAAAGAAAACTAATACAAAATCTAACTAAAACTAAGCATGTTTTTAACTAAGTAAAATAATGAAAACTAACAGAACCACCCTGAAATCTAATTAAAACTAATTTAAATATTGTGCACAAATAATACACATAAAAAAAGAAAACAAATACAAAATCTAACTAAAACTAAGCATTTTTTTAACTAAGTAAAACTGATGAAAACTAACAGAACCACCCTGAAATCTAATTAAAACTAATAAAATAAAATAAAAACTCAAAACTAAATAAAAACTAACTAAAATGAAAATTCCAAAACTATTATAACCCTGCTTAGAAGTCGGCAGAAACATTTTTATTCCTGCCCATTAAAAATAGTTTCAACCGTTTGGGAGAGTATTCATCATGCATGATGCAACAAAAATAATGACGAAACACAGTGCCAAAACAACAAAGGACTTCACCTAGGTAAAGGTGGATGGTTTATAATTGTGCATTTTACCTGTTAAAGAGGACAGACAGTAAGGGGAGTAACACCTCCAACAACAACAATAGAAATAATTCCAAAAGAAGAATGCAAATCTTTGATCAGCTCAATGGGTCACTCACTTGATGTGTTGAAAGCAGAAGAGTTGGAAATGTTACTACTGAAGTGTGGAACTGCCAATGTGGAGTAAACTGGCAAATGCATTAGAATGTATTTGCAAATACATTTAAATGTGTTTGCAAGTACGTTCAAATGTATTTGCAATTACATTCAAATGTATTTAAATATGTTAGAACATGTTTGCAAGCACCTTCGAACATATTTGTAAGTACATTTAAGCGTATTTGCGAGTATGTTCAAATGTATTTATATACAATCGAACGTATTTGCAAGCACGTTCAAACATATTTGCAAGTGCATTTAAACCTCCTTTACATTTCAATTTATTTGCAATGACCTTCAAAAATATGTAATTGCGTTCCAACATACTTGCAAATACGTATTTGCAAATACAAATAAGAATGTATTTATTATTTAAATACGTTCCGACGTATTCAGTCAGTTCAGCCTCATCACTTTAAAATAAATACATAGTATTTCGTTACAAATAGTATAAAGGAATAGTGTATTCCAAATTGTGTATAAATTCCAGATATAAATACTTCGAAATAAAACTTGACATGTTGATTCCTTGTCTCATTCATCTTTTGAACTTGCATTTGAATTTTCAAGCTTCAGCCGAAAAAAGGAATTATCTTCACATTTACAATACTGACTGAAAATTTTGCTGTGTAAAACAGGATGCGAGTCTACTGTAAGTTTGCACACTGTCAAGAGCATGAGGCAGGAACGTATTCACTGAATGGAGCGAAAACGGTACAGAACAAACTTCCGACAACAAACTCAAGGTGTCTTATTTAGGCCAGTCTGCAACCACGGCGTTTACTGTGTGCGTCACTAATACCAACCAAACGTCAAACTTTGAGTACATATGAAGAGGGAAAGTACACTCTTGCCACTGCACTTTTGAAGTTCATTTTACATTGAGAAAAGAGGCATTCATCCTATTTTGTTATCTTAACTTTATGTTTTGAGTGATGGAGAAAGTCTACTTTGCCTATTCAAACATTAATTTAATGAAATTCGCACAGCCTATACTGAGAATGTGTGCAATGTAGTCTCGTTTGGGCTAAATGTTTATGCAAGTGGCAAGTGGATGAGGTCAAAATGGCCTCAGGGTAAGGGCAAACTCATTGGGTAGGAGGTATGTGGTGTTTAAATTTGCAAGAGAATTCTTATGTTGGTTAATAAATACATATATACATACACTCATACTCATGCTCAATACATAAATGCTCTTATCTTTAATTGAAACAAATGTAATATTGAACATACAATGCATCCATTCAATTCCAGGTACATGGATAAAAGCAAGGCGAGACAATTTTAGAGTGTCAAGGTCTGATTTATGAACATGAATGATCATCAGGTAACTTCATGAAAGAAAAAAAAACTCCACATGCTGCTGTTTTCTTTTCTTTTGTCTCTGAGTGTGAAGATGGAATTTCAGTGCAGGGGTGGATCTACTCTAGTGAGGTATAGGACCGATGCCACCCCAAAATCTTTAAAAATAAAAATACCATTAACAATAAACAGAAAGAAAGCTGTTATGTAGCAGTTTTTAATAAAACCAGAAAATATAAATAACAATGAATTGCTTGATTTATTGATTTCAGTAGGTTAATTGTATTAAAGTCAAATAATTTCAGAGCGGCTCTTGCTTCCTTTTGTTTTGCTGTATGCGGCTATCAAATGAAAACGTTTGGTAACCTTGGGCTCACTGTGTCTGTCCATCTTGGACAGAAGAACACAATTTTAGTACAATTGTTTACAAATTACTTTAGATGAAAATAACATTTTGTCATCAGTTATTGTTGTAGCTCATCCATTCTCTACTAGAGACTGTCTAGTTGACTTTGGTTATGGGAGGCACCCTGGAGTAATTCCCAGATAATTACAGATTAACACTCACATTCATTCACATTTGTTCAATTTAGAGTCTTCAGTCAATTGAAATATTTAGACCATTGGGGGAAGCCGGCGTACCTTTATAGATGGACAGAACGCACCAGGGAGAATAACAACCTCCCACACAGAGTGGTTCTGGTGCACCAAATCAGTCATTTGTCAGTATTTTTACTAAGGCCTTGTTCACATGGAAGAAAAGTCGGCTTCGTTCCTCAAAAATATCTTATACAGATAGAAACGTTTCAAAACATGCGAGTATCCAAAAGAAGACGCTGAGGACGGCTGTAATGTATATGCCAAGTCTGGAGTGGCGCTGTAGCGCAGCCACAGGGAGTTAACGGAAAGCGTAGAAGAAGAATCAGCGAAGAAGACGAACCTCTAATCTGAATATTATACTGGATAGCCGATAGGCCAAGACTTTTGAAGCCGCGAGGCCGCCATATTACACCTCCCAAGAAACGTTTCTCGGCATACTATACATTTACAATATCAAAATTGGAGAACATTTGAGACAGTACTTAGAAATAATATGATTTATGATGTTTTAAATTTGTTAAACATAAAGAAGAGGACTTCAGACATTTTACAACTTGCCTAAAATACATGTATAAATAATATGCTTAATGATGTTTACAGGAGGAAACGTGTATGTATATATATATATATATATATATATATATATATATATATATATATATATATATATATAGTATATTAAAGAATTACAACTGTAATTGGGGTGTAAGGAACTGAGCAATAAAAGAAAAAGGGGGTCTTCAAAGTAGTTTAGACAGTAGTCTGCTCGCGAGATGGGAGGAGTAAGATGGCCGCCCTGTTGCTTCAACGTCTTGCACGGGCATGTATGGGCTATGCAGTAATATATACATATCAGTGAGACGAACACAGAAGAAGTGACAATGGCGGGTGATTCAAGTACAACAACATCACGCAAAATATTTTGCTGCAAAAGCATAAGACAAGCTAAGGAGGCTGCGCAAAATGACTACAACACGGCTATACACCATTGTTGTTGACAGACTGGTGGTTTGCATGCAGTCACGCGAGAATTGGAGCATACGTCATCAAACTACGACAATGCGTCGTCATCGAGCTGCGACCACTACGTCATCATTGGAGGAGTATCCCGCATATGGTGTCCACATTGAAACGTACGGGGCGCGAGCCCTGAAATCTTTCCACTCTGGAGTTCGGTTTCAAAAGTGATCCGTTTCAAGCTCCGAAACTGTGCCGCCGTGTGGAAGAACTGCCCAAAGGGTAAGAAACTTGTGCGGATACATTGAAACGGGCTTTTGTGTGGACGGGGCCTAAGACTCATACATTAGAGAGTTTATCTTGGTTTGTACCTTGCTATATCGCAGATTATAAAGAGATTATTACACCCCCTCAACCCCCTGCCCACTGCTTTACAGTATTCTTTATTTTGGCTGTTATATTTCTTATTTACAAAGTTAACAAGTGTTTAGAAGGGCGGGAACATACTTTTTCTGCATAGGCTAGTTAAAAAACTTTTTGACAATAAAGACCAGTCGCAAAAAGATATACAGTACCTACCACGTGTACCCTACCAATAGACGTCAACAAACTCAAGGCTTGGTCACATCCGCAAATGCTCACATGCAAAAATAACAAACAAACTCATAACACATACACATGGCAACAGGGGATGTTTGTCGCAGCTACCATGCATCAACAGTTTAAAACCTGAGCTGGAGCCATTAATAGAGCAGGAGATGACGGATGAGTTCATATGCCATGCAAGCAGCCCTAGACAATGGCTCCAGCCTGATGACAGATTGCCGGACCATAACCCAGTTAATGTTAAACTCATTCTTGCTGCTCAATTTCACAAGTCTAATTCTATTCAGCTGTGCTGCAGTGTCCTCGCCTGTCGGCGAGGTGTCGGGGTGTGCTGCGGAACTCCCAATCCTATCCTCCAGTAATGATTCCCCTGCTCTGCTCTATTGTATTGTTTTCTGCATAATCAGGTTGGTAGTCAAGGCTTTAGGTGACACAGCCATCTGTCAAGTTCATTTGCTGTGGAAAATGCAAAGGAATAACGGTCAATCCTAGGGGAGCCTATCTGTTATCAAATAGGTGAGGCTTGTTTGTGGACAGTACAGAAGAATAGGCATATGCTATATACAATATATACTTTTACCAAACCCAGAGTAGTTGTTTATTCATCTGGTGTTTATGAGATCTATAATTAACACCATGCACTGTTGTCCATCTGGGACACTGCGGCAGCTGTTTGTAGAAGAAGGCTTGGGCTCCCGACATGTACATTTGCTTGTGTCGTATTCTGTTCGCTTGGGGTTGGAGAGTGGCAAGTGTTTGTTGATGTTTGGACTCCTACAATAATCACTTACGGTTATGTTTGAGTTTTTGTCTTGTTTGCCTTCATGTAGTTTCCTTTAGAAGTCATAACCGTCACCACCATAGCCACCTTGATTATTGGAACCTTGCATCTAATATTGCGCTCTAAGCCAGGCACATTGTTCTCAACGCGGCCCCTAATGTAAAATAGATGACTTAAAACTTTAATGAGGACTGGGAGGACAATTAGGCAGGTTTATCAAGGAATACATGACATCATGAAAACAAAAGGAATTGAAAACCAGTAAAACAAGGATGTCATGCAAACATACACGGCAAACAAATTAATGCTGCTGGCAGTGCACAACAGCATTTTTTGTTTGCAGGTATGCAGTCAAGTAACACTGTTGCAAATGTTGTTAAGTCAAGCTGTGGCAGTGTTTTTACTTTCGGGACCTGGATTTGACACTTCTTTTAGTAGTCTCCCAATTATACTATTTTAAAGCTGCCATTAACAATACAATTACCACTTCTCTCAGTACGTATATGTGGGTGAGCAAACTTTGTTTGAAAAGCAAATAGATTACTGCAGGATTCAGATCACATGAATGGTGTTGGCCTCAAATGAACAAGCAACCCCAGAGGAACAAAATCTGAAATAGGCACAAAAACTGCAGCTGAATTCTCATCGGAGGTCAGGCTCCCGTCAGCACCTCTTGACTGTTATCTTTCTTTTGCCAAGGATTAATTCAACTCGGCTTTTTGGTGTTTCACTAGTCATCAACCACAAGCAACTTCAGTGTAATAAACATAAATGACTAATACTATTGTTTTGTGTCAAAAAAAATCTTGTAAAACATAACACACACAGGCCATACCTAACAACTAGTTTGAGGCTAGCTAGTGAAAGCATAAAGGCCTCTATAAACCAATCCGACGTTAGCCAAATGTGACTGACTGTGGGTTCAGCCTGACCGTCAGCACACCACGTCAGAAAAATGACGGAAATACACATTGCAACAACAAGCACCAATGTCAACTTTTAAGTACCTTCTGCACATGCGTGAGAAGTAATACCCCGCGGTAGTCAATATTCCGCATTGTTAAAAAAATGGCAACCGGAAGGTTCTTTACGGTGGCGGGATATAAAAACACAAGCAATCATTTTTACTCACGATATAATTTAAGTTGGCCCACAGGCTCTTTACAGAGTATTGTGTAAAAGTAAATCCTACCTTATATATCCACATGCATCTCTATGTCTTGCCACAATTTGGCTTTCATCACTCGACCGACATACCCTTTAACGGTAATGTAATACAATGCCGGTCTCTCTTGAATCATAGTGATGAGTTCATCTTCTTGATCTTCTGTCCAGACAGACATTATACGTCCAAAGGACTCCAATGAATTGACTACAAACCACAAATAAGTGACTTAACAAATACCAAACCATAAATAAGCAGGGGCCCACTGCATTATTGACTGTGACTATATGGAGAGGTGGGTTTGTCTGTGTGATGAAGACAAAACTGTATAATGTAAAATACTTCTCTGTATCTTCTCTGCATGGCTTTTCTTAACACCTTACCATCCTTCACTCTTAGCCATTCTATGGCTTTGAGTGAAACGGTTGAGCCTATTTCATTCAAAGACATTTATCTGAGTAGGGCACTGGGGAGCAGAACCATCATCACAAGCAGCGGCTAATGGTTCTCTCTGGATCCAGGAAAATCTCTATGCAGCTCGACCCAGTGCATCCAGGCCAAATGCTGTGGGCACTACATCACTGCAGCCGGGGCCAAATTTTACCCTAATGAATTTGGACCTTGCCAGGTTATTGCAAAAGGCAACCATGGCCATCAAATACCCTCCTCGATGATCTGAAGCGACTCCCGTGACCACTATTCATGCCAGGGAGCCTGGTGCCAGGTGTAAATAGGGGGGGATATGTGTGGTGGATGTTTTTGTCTTTGGCATTCATCTGCTCAGTTTAAGCCGTCATTCTCTCTCATAGACACAGGCACACACACAAGCAACTGCAGGCATGCACGTGTCCAAACTTATTAACATATATTTGCAACTACATGCTCATACACACAAACAAGAGGGGGGGGATCTCATTCGTAAAACACACACACAGTTCCATACCAGTGCCACTCTAGCTGTAATGAAGCCTGAGGAAAATGGCGCTGTTATTTCCTGTTTTCAGATTGAGGGAAATTAGGTTGTTTTGTCCATAAATGTACAATTAACATATTGATTTTCTTTCCACTAAATTGCTGGGGATCTCGTACAAATTGTATATTGAGCTTTGGTCTAGTCAGATTGAAATGGGCTGCTTTTTCTACTGTGCTGCGCCAAACAGTTTTGGTCTGGTTTTCAAAGGAGCACCTAATGTTGTCGCTTGGTGACCCCCACCCTTAGGGTATGTAAACATTCAAGCACAACTGTAGCATGGCTTCTCCATCTTCTCTTTTGTGGCAGTGGTAGCTTAGTGTAAGCTAAGGATGATCTCGCTAACCATGAATGGTTAGCGTCCAGCCACAGCTGGTGTGGCACAAGATAGCATCACAACGAGCATTCCTGCCTTAGTTCCTGAGCAGCGGGGAAAGCAGGAAAGATGCTGTTGACACAGGTCAGTGTTGGTTGGAAAAAATCGCTACTATTCGCTCCTCTAGCTGGTCGGTATAGTCCAAATCTTTATCTTAGGCCAAATTTATACCAAGTGCAGTATAGGCCAAAAGTTTAGACACACCTTGTCATGCAATGTATTTTCTTTATTTGCATGACTATTTACATAGTAGATTCTCACTGAAGGCATCAAAACTATGAATGAACACATGTGGAGTTAGGCACTTAAAAAAAGGTGAAATAATTGAAAACATGTTTTATATTCTAGTTTCTTTGAAATTGTCATTGGCTCTGATGATTTTTTTGCACATTCCTTACATTCCACCGATGAGCTTTAAGAGTAGTCACCTGAGATGGTTTTCCAACAGTATTGAAGGAGTTCCCAAAGGTGAGAATGCCAAGAGTGTGCAAAGAAAGTAATCTGCGCAAAGGGTGGCTATTTTGAAGAAACTAGAATCTAAAACAAGTTTTCAGTTATTTCACCTTTTTTTATTAAGTACATAACTCCACATGTGTTCATTCTTAGTTTTGATGCCTTCAGTAAGAATCTACAATGTAAATAGTAATGAGAATAAGGCTAACACATTTAATAAGATTTGTGCGTGTCCATACTTTTGGCCTGTACTGTATACCACACATCTCTACTCTATACAACTGCAAAATGTTGAAAAAGCGCATCTGTTGCACTTTTAAAATTTCCATTGCACCTGTGCACCAACTATGTGCACCCCTGGATATATGGCTTTTGAGAACAAATTTAAATCCAAAAATCTTTTTGGTAACTCTATTTTCTAAATGCTTGTTATAATCAGCTGTTAAATTAATAGATTAGTTCTATTACCAAAGTGGCTGAGTATCTGTAGGCTTTACATGAAAGAGTGTTGGCAAATGCGTCATTAATAGACTTTATACAAGTTTGTGTATCCATTCATTATCCATTCATCAATATTAGTATGTGATGTCATCTGTTTTTTACATAACCTCCATTACCTCTTGTATGGCCTCGCTGTGACCATTTAAACTCACACTGTTCGACACTTACTGACTGTGTTACTCAGTCCAATATGCTCAAGCCCCCCCAGCTGTGTTACAGGTAGCAAAAGTCTCTTTCAATTAGTCATAATCATCACTCACGGTCAATGACTGTGCTAAAGGGTAACTTCCAGTCTATGAGGGGGCCTTCGCATCTAATGCACTGATTCAGCTTGTCTCGGCCAACTTCTCTGTCTGCTGAAACCAAAGCAATTTATTCGTCGCCCAAGGCTCTTTTGGCATGAGCCAGTTGAGTGAGCTAACAGAGAGGCAGATAGAGAGACGTGAGGGGATGGGTGAGAGAGAAGGGGACTTTCTCTCTCTCTCTCTCTCTCTTTCTCTGAGATTTAATCAGAGACATCTGTGCAAAGGCAGGCAGCCTTTCCTCTGAGGAGACTTAAGCGGTGTCTTAGTTAGGGGGGCTGCGTTTGAAGTGCAAGGGAATTATCACTTTCTTCCAATAACAGTGCCAAGGATGGAGAGAGAATGAGAGAGTGAGCATAGATAAACAGAAAATCTCGTTAATCTGCTTCATCCTGGTATACTGGGGCGTGCTCCAGACATATGAGAAGCAAATCCAATCATCGGACACTAAAGGCACACAGCTGACCAATCAGATTGCCACCACACTGGCCAAATAAACGAGGCCAGAGGTTATTAAAAACTGTAGTCTGTAATTATAAGGTGGGGCAGAGAGTTTACACACATCCTATAGGATAAAGTGTCACTACCAATTAAACCAATAGGATTTAGATCCCAGCTCATTAAAGGTCACTTCAGAATAGTCCGACATTCTATTCTCAGATGTTGACATTACACTCCCCAATGCCTTCACAGTTGTGAGATTTCACTGTACACTTTACAAATTCAAGACTTTTTGTGCCGGATGCAGCTAATCAGATCTAAAAAAAACAATACCAAGATTCCACTGGTGGCTAGGTGGTAGAGCCATAGTCTCACAACCTTGATGTTGTGGGTTCAATCCCAGGCCATTGAGACAATGCTGAACTTTCCTTGAGCAAGAACCCACAGTTCCTCTTGATGGTGCGTCATCAGACAGTAGGTGAATGAGTAGTCTAACCGTAAAGCGCTTTCAGGGCTTTGTAAGTTGGAAAAGAGCTATATAAAGAAAGTGCCATTTGCTTTACAATTTAGCGCAAGACAAGCAGCCCCGAGGATTTAAAATGGGACTAAAGAGGGAAAAAAGCATTATTTGTTCTGCGTTGGGCAGGATACAGTGCGGGATCATCAGGTTTAAAGTAAGTTATTATAAACTACAAAGGTTAACCTTTCCTTGTATCAATGTGCAAGTGTAGGCTACACCATAATACGTTTGAATGAGATAAGTGAATATGGCTTGTAAAAATATAATCAAGATAAAAGAGCTATGTAAGTGTACTCCATTTACCAATTTGATCAAATTGGATTTTTCATTTGTTGTATAATAATGACGTCAAATTATAATGAGTAAATAAACTGTACGCACCATAGCTAGTTGCAGCATTGTCAAAATAGAATTTATGATCGATTAGATTATTAGATTACCAGTTATCTGATCTGACCCAATTCCTCCCCTACATATCTCTTACTCAAACCTGCAATGCGAACTGCCATGAGTCACACCTCAGAAATAAAACATGACGTCTTCTGTTGCTCCATTTAATGCTGACATCCTCTTCTGAGTGGCCTAACTGTGAAAAGATGTAATCTGGGAGGTCTGAGAGTGGAGCGAGAGCCGCACAAGAGCAGGGCAAGTATGTGGGTGGGTTCTGAGGGTTCGAGGGAGGTGGTAAAAGGAAAGACATTTTCCTCATCATGCACTTCGCTAAAGGGCAAGAGAAAGCATTCCGTGTGCAGACGTTAGTTGGGGTGGGGAAGTATAGCTACACTTGTAGGTTTGTAATTGTTCCATGTGTGGGTGTGTGCGAGTGTGCACATCCTCATCACCCCTTGGTATCTTAAAATAGTCAAGTGATGGAAGCTTTACAGAGATAGAGTCTTTGAGTAGTTCGAAGTCACAGATCAACACAGTGAAGTGTTGCCAGACACTGCTGTCGTCACTGTCACATCAAAGTAATGGAGTTTTTTGTTTTTTTTTCCCCCAAGCAGCAACCGCTCTCTGCCCTTCTAAATCATGTATGATAAACTTCATGATCACAAGACGTACATATTTGTACATCTGATGAACCACCCAGCAAAACAGATCCAATTTTAAGTACAGGGTACAACTGAACAGAGACATTTTTATGTGCTACCTTTTGGAATCACTTAGGTGTTTTACTGACAGGGAAAAAGGGAAAACAATTCTAAATCGACTGTGGCATTTCAACAACTTATTAACAAGCCTAGTGGCCAATGCGAGTGTAAAAATAGTGTAATGCAGTGAAAGTGAAAGGAGAGATGAGCTACAAAGTGAGTAATAAATCAATCAGGGAGATTGTTACATTTAGTAGAATCATAACAGACACATGCCGACAAGTGATGAGGTTCTTTGTGTCTCTATCACACACACCCACATGTTCAGACGCACACTCCAAGCCTATTATTACAGCTTGGGAAAGTAGTAATTTAGTGCATGATTACAATCTATCAGGAAGCCTAGGGCTAGACTCTGAGAAGTGTCTGTCTAAATGACACTTTAATAAGACGCCGTCAAACACACAAAGTGTAGAAGCGTTCATGCAGGCACATGCTCATATAGGCACACCAGTAGCTACATTTCACACGCACGCACACACACACACACACACATGGGTCTGCACTATACTTAACTTAACTTACAGTATAGCATGCATCCTTTTTTAATTCAGTACAGTACTTAAGTGTGTAAAAAGACATACCGAAACGCACACTCTCAAGATGATATCAAGAGTGATTACTTTTATCACTCACTGTGTGTCAGCCATGCATCATTTCAAATGCACATCCCTCCCATTGTCTCTTTTTCTGCCTGAGGAGAGTTAAATGGTCCTCTTTGGAACGGGCCTCAGCAGCAAACCCAATCATACATTTGCCTTATTTCCTGTGCTGTTTTTCTTTAGATTGATGTTCCAAGACTGTGAAATAGGATTAAAAAAATAGTCTTGACAAGTAGGCCTACCCTGGTTAAAAAACAAAACATTTATATCATGAAATTACAGTTTATGTAGAACTTTTTTTCTCTCTGTGTCCCGGTTTGAGGTGAGGTGAGGTACACTACCCTTTTTAGTTTGATAATAAAAAAATTATTTCTGAAAAAAATTATATTGAGAAATAACTACAGGGAGTCCTCGAGTTACATTGTATGTGACCTACGTCGTTTGGACTCCATCCGTAGCACCTTCTTTTTCATTAATTTCCCGCTCCACGTCTTTCGGGGTTGCGCAATAATTTTTACAAATTACTGTACAATGTATTTTAAAGTAAATATCGACTTTAATGATGAAATCCAACAACGTAGAAACGGAACTCTGCCGTAACTAAATAAATAAATTATTTAAATAAATAAATAGATAGTATAACAATAATAAATACAAATGCAAAATGATAAAAAAAATAAGTGTTTGGCTTTTCAAGCTACACACTTAAAACACTGGGAGTGTTAAAATTTCAGGGTTACATTTTTGGGAGTTGATTTTAACTCCTGAAGAGTAATTTTACAATTTTCAGATGTTATTTTACAGAATTGGTCACCTAGTATTAGATTAACTATGCAGAGATGTAATTAAGCTCCGCCTTCGCACCTGCACTTCTCCATTTTGAGGGAGAAGTCAGCACCATTTTCCTCTTTTGTGTGTTTTCTTTTTTGTTAATTGAACACATTTATTAGTTAATATTAGTTTCAACTACCTTCAGAGTTGTTTTAGTTAATATTAACATTTCTAGTTTAATGAAAGCGACTCGTTTTGATTGTTAAAAAATACAACACTCGATAGTGTAATAGTTTAACACTACACATGTGTAGCGTAAAATCAACACTGACCAGTGTTGACTAATGTTAAGTTTCAACAACCATCAGAGTTGTTTTAAATCCATCTCAATGTTTAAAAAAACTCAAAAACTTTCCAAGTATTGTTTTAACTCTATTTAGTGTTAATATTAACATTTCTAGTTTATTGAAAGCGACTCGTTTTGATTGTTAAAAAATACAACACTAGATAGTGTAATAGTTTAACACTACACATGTGTAGCGTAAAATCAACACTGACCAGTGTTGACTAATGTTAAGTTTCAACAACCATCAGAGTTGTTTTAAATCCATCTCAATGTTTAAAAAAACTAAAAAACTTTTCAAGTATTGTTTTAACTCTATTTAGTGTTAATATTAACATTTCTAGTTTATTGAAAGCGACTCGTTTTGATTGTTAAAAAATACAACACTAGATAGTGTAATAGTTTAACACTACACACGTGTAGTGTAAAATGAACACTGACCAGTGTTGACTAATGTCAACAACCATCAGAGTTGTTTTAAATTCATCTCAATGTTAAAAAAAAAAAAAAAAAACTTTCCAATTATTGTTTTAACTCTTTCTACTGTAGATGTAAATTTAATTTTGTATAGGTGTTTAATTAACATGATTTTGCAGAGTATGCAAACATACATACATACATTCATACATCAATCAATCAGTTCAACATTTTATGCACAAAAATATTCTTCTCATTAGTACTAGGAGGACTGGACTCTCATTCTCCATGTTCTATTGCGATGTCTCTCTACCACTCAGATATTCATGGCCTCATCTGGGACAATGTAATGAGTTAATGCCAGATAATTACTCTGTGTGGTGTAGATGACCAACCAAATTCGAAGCATCATTTTGCCCTTTCTCTCTCTTGCTAATACAGAGTCTCTCACTCTCTCACTATCATTCACTGTTGATTAATAGCAGTGAGAATGAGAGGATGGGAAAGAGGCGTATTCAGCGTCTATTGCCATCATCAACATTACTGGTGTCTGGCTGCATTAAAGCTCAGAGAGACGAAAGGCTGGCGAGCATGTGTGGAAGTGTGTTTTGCGCTGCCTGGACGGGAGACAAGCGAGGCCATTAATTGAATTGAGATGATTCCATTATCAAGCAGTTTGTCTGAGCGAGGAATCCAGTTAGTCCAAAAAGATAGAGGAGATAGACAAAAAGAAAAAAAAGGAAAAGGGTGGCAAGAACAGGGACGAAGAATGAATAGGTGGCAATCATTCATCGTAATTGCATGCATAGCAGTGTATTCTCGAATATGTTAAGCGCTCATTTGAACTAAACTACCTCATTTACAGAGCAAAAACAATATGACAGGATAAAATGCTGGCATGTCTTGGTCACTCCTACTGTACATGAGCAAGTAGAATGCACATGATTTATTTAATAATATTACTAATATTACATTTTATATAATGATTATGTGTGTTCTAAAAGATGCCGAATAAAAAAAATTGTGTGCTTCGTTAATAAAAACATAAAACTTGTCTGTGGATCATAGACTGAACAATCCATCACCTTTGGTTTTGCACCCATCCATTTCACCCCCCGTGACCTCTTGCACACAACAGCCTATTTGTCAATGCTTGTGTGTGTTTCTTCTAATTTGGTGCACGGCTGTGGGAAAGTGTGTTTGCATGTTTTTGTAAATGTGTTTCTTGTGCAGGTTTAACTCCTCAGAGCAAAAGCTTCTTTAGCTTTTAGCACTGTAAGGTCAGTGGCTGTGTAAGCCCCGGGGTCAAAATAGCACACCAGAATGAGCTCCATAAATGTGTGCGAGGGAGAATGTGAGAGAGAGAATGACAGAGAGAGAGAGAGAGAGAGACAGAGAGAGAGAGAGAAAAAATGGATTTAGTTTTCTTTCTTTTAGTATTTTGATAAACTAGCGCAGATAGAAGAGGACGTTTGCATTGTTGTGCGCCGTTGTGGAAGGGAACACAGATGACTCCTGGCTAATCGAAGCGGCTCCAAGCTCATTCCCTTTAAATTCAACACAGAGAGACGTGTGAGCAGCAGAAGGAATTTCTGTCCATGCAGGAGATTGGCGCGGCAAAGGATTGGATGATGTAAAGTAGGGCTGGTAAAAAAAAGTCGACCAAGTCGGTTGGGTCGATGCTAAAAATGCATGCGTTGAAGCTATTTTAATTAAAAAACAAACATATTTGCAGCACCTGAAAGTTGCCGGAGGCCCGGAACCAAAATTTCATGTTTCTGCACAGACACTTATTGTTGACGGACTCCAAATTAGCATTACTACATGTCTTATGTTTGTAACAAAACAATCTGCGTCAAAATCGCTAAATAAACAAAACACCGCAAACAAATTTATTGGCACCAGACACACGTACGATGGCAGCCCTACGTGCGCCTGCAGTAGGAAGGCGGTATCCATTACAGCATAGAGCAAGACGGCGACCCAAGTTTTTTTATTTTCACTCCTCCAAGTATTGTGCAGCAAGGCCATCCACCATTTGCCATAAGGACTGTTACTATCGTTTTACGTCACCAAATGTGCAATAAGCGAGCCAACTTGACCCAGTTGGCCACAATGCACTTAACAACAGACGCAAAGGAGTTTGCACTTTGGAAACATGGAAGCTGGCGGTAGAAACAAACTTGCTTACGTGTCGTTTATGGATATGAATGAAATGGAACCAAACATAGAAAAACATCACGGTGGTGGCGCGAGATCCTGGAGCGTAAAGTAAGTTCATTATTTGAAAAACCTTTCCGTGCGGTACCGTTAATATGCTGCGTAAATGGCCATTGTAGGCTTCGACAAGTCAATATGTTTGAACAAGACAAGCAAATATGTCAGACTTAGTAAACATATGATGAAGATATTTAAGTGCACTCCATTTACTATTAAATATGTTGATCAAATTGGATTTTCCATATGTTGGACTATGAAGTGATTTTCAGGAAAAGCACAATAAGTAAGTGATTCGAGTTTATTTAGGGCTAATGCTAATCGCGATTTTTAATCATTTGGCATAGGTTAATTTTGTTGGTGTTTGTGTAATATGTGCATATGTGTGAAGAAGATAAGGAGCCATAACTATTTATATCCACTAAATTCAACTCACGCTCAACCTTAGTGGACTATTTAAAAAAAATATATAATAATTTTTTGGAGGGGTCGGGGCGATTAATCGATGGAATAATCGATAGGCAACTAAATTTTTTAAAAAGTCCTTAGTGACAGCACTAATGTAAAGTAAAGGTTGTTGTAGACTGGCTTGGAGACCGTCCCACCACCCATAGTTGTGTTGTACGGTTAGTGGGGTGCTAAAATATTTTTAAGATGATAAGGAAAATAATGAATTCAATGAATTGATATCTATAATGATTGAGTGAATTTTCCCACATTGTTTTCATATTTATGAATGAAATTTGATCACGTGCACCACGCACGTCTGCGGAGCTCACAATCTGTCTGCCTGTGCCATCATCCAAGCCACCCAAATTGTGTTAAACCACCTGCGCCAAAGTTTAGACCTGCTTTTAGGTAGTCTAAAATGAAGTGTAATTTTAGGCCGAGCTCTACTTTGAGCTGGAGTGGCGCAATGCAGTCTTCCAAATTTCCAAACACGGTAAACTAGACTTGCCCTGGCAGAGCGCTTGGGAGCCTGTCTACGAAAATAGGGCTCCTTGTGTTTGCGCGCGTTTTGCAGGAGAAGGAAAGAAATATCTTAAAGTGAGTCAAAGTGACAAATATATTTTGATAATAATTACACAGCATCGCAAACAACTGATACAAATGTCTTAAGCACATCTTGTGATTTTTATAAGTTAATAAATCACAAAACTGACGTTGCTTTGCACTTTTGTACACGGGACAGAATACATAAAATGCATTTAACCCAATTACGAGATTAGTGCATGACCATACCAGGATGTCATTTTGATGGTTATTTATGGGTTTGTGGGCTTGTTTGCGTAGCCTATGTGCTTTTTTGGTTTGATCTGTGTGTGTGTTGAGTGAGTGATTTGCAATGAGTCATGTTTGTTTGTTGTTGTGGAGGTTGCTATTCTCAATTTACTTGGCACTGGTGTGTTTATGGTTAAAACCTCAAGCTGATGCTCTCATTTTACCACTAAAAAAAAATTGTTGGAAAACATCAGTAAAGGCATGACGACAGAGCAGATGTCATTTAAACAGCATGTACCATACATGGTATGTGCGGTCTATACATGTTTGTAAGCCTTTAGCACAATCTCTACATTTATTAAAATAAAACACTTTTAGACATGCTTACTAAATTGACCAGAAGTATTCATGATTTTATAGTAAAACATTATTATTTTTTGGTGCAAAAGCTGGGAGTAAAAAAACGCAAACTTTTTTTTCCCGTGAAAAAAAACAATTGATTTGAAGTGAGTGCCAAACATTTATGACCTCTGAACTATCAGACTTTTTTACGTAATGGCAAGGCAATATCATGCACAGAAAATTGTGTCACAGCATTGCTGGAAGATGATAGCACTTACTACACTTACTTGTCTGATGTCATCCTCATTCGACTCATATGTCTGAGGTTACATATTTGCATGATACTATAGTCCTTAATCTTAATATTGCAGTCACATGCAATGTCTAAGGCATCAGCAATAATAATTACAAAAAAAGTGCCTTCTCATATTTTATGACCATTCTCCAGTGTAGAGTACGTCCACAGAAGCAGCTCTTTTAAGGATGTAAACTTTTTTTTTAATTATTATTATTATTGAGCTTATAGTCAGGTCTATCTCAGACAGCTCATACAGTATGGTAAAAATAGTTATGTTAGCTTATGCTTATAGGTCTGTCTTGTTAAAAAAAATAAAAATAATCGCAATGTTTTGCTGCAGTTCCCACTGTCTTGTTCGGGGTTTTGGCCTGCTGGTAAATTATTATTTTTTTCACTGGCCACAATCTGCCTTGGTTAATTGGTGGGCGGAGTCCCCAAGCCACACCTGCCTGTAATCAACTAGCTGCACATGTTGTTAATCAGCCCTAGCTGGTATTTAAGTGCGGCTCCAGTGGGCGAAAAGTGTTTTGTATGCACCGCTTAGCAAAATTATTCACACAAAGTGGATATACAGGTTATAAATTTCTGTAATGTCGTGGGAGAGCATTTAATCTGTCTGATTAACAAAAACTGTTTCTTAGAATATATTTCAATGCTCAAAAATATGTACTATTTTTCTTTATATTTAAACCCTTTAAGAGAATTAGTAAGAGTAATGTATTTAGGAAATTATTATTTTTTCATGTTGAACATTCATACATCAATGTATTAAACAATGACTAAAATCTTTACAAAACCATCTTAGAAAAGTGGCAAACTTTGCTCTTGAAGGTGAAACAAATTGACACATGCCATATTTTACAGTATATTTTATATCCAGGTGCAGAAATATCAACAGGCAAGTTAAAGAAATTAATGTTTTTTTTTTTTTTGGGCAGCTGTGAATCAGTTGCAATATCTTGAGTACTTCTTTTCCCCATAAACAGAAGAGAAACATCTGGAGCTTAATTTGATTTATGTCTGTGTTGAATACCTGCAGACATTTTATCCAACCTGAAATACTTTGTTCCTTTTAGTTTAACAAGCTGTAAGCTTTCGAACATGGGCTACAGTAATGGGATAACCAATCTGCTTGGATGCTTCGCAATGTTGTGGTGATAGTCTTCTGTCAATAACATCATGCACCTTTGATATCGCTGAAACGTGTTACTTTAAACTTGTAGTGTGTTCCAGCCTTGTGAAAAAAAATGACATAAAAAAAGTACAAAAAAAAAAATTTTTTTTATATGAGACTTGGAGAATCTCTCAAATGTATATTGATCGTCTGTACTAGGGATAGGCAAGTTTGGTCCTAGAGAGCCGCAGCATGTTTTCGGTGTCTCCTGCCTCCAAACCCAGGTGTTTCAAATCATCAGCTCATCATTACGTTCTGCAGGAGCCTCTCAGCTGGGTTTGAGGAGGGAGACATAAAAAACCTGCAGGACTGCAGTTCTCCAGGACCGAACTTGCCTATCCCTGGTTTGTACATTTCTGTAGTAAATCAATTAAAAGTAGGCCGGACAAATATGAATTATGCAGTAAGTTTATTAAAACATTTATCAGCTAGGCTTATTATAAATGAATGACTCTAGAGGAAAATTGGCAGATAAGATTGGCTTCCACTTAGTCTGCATTCTCCAACTTGGTTGTTTACCATTTTGGAAGTTTTTAATAATGCAATCTATATATTCTGGTGTTTTTTTTTTCATTGTTGTGTTTGCCTAATTCTTCCGATGTACATGCTGTGGTGCTTTCTGACAAAATTCATCCTGTCCTTCATCATCAGTTTTTATTTTGAGACCCACGACCCCCCCTCCCCTCCCACCACCACCCCCCCTTGTTTACTTATCAGCAACAGACAAATCCAGATTTGGCCTGAGCAGAGTGTTGAGCTTGTCACAATCCTCGGGGCGAGTGAGGTGTCAGTGAGCATTGCCCTTCTGAGAATTAACCACAGAAATACATTTTGAATAAGATTTAGCGGTTTTTGGCACGTGTGAGATGACTAAAGAAAATGTCAACAAAATGTCTCAACAGATTAAAGACTAAATACTTTGGATCTACACTGACGACTACATGTTTAACATATTTGTCTCTTTTTTTTCCGCAACACTTGCAGGATGTAGTATAATGAAATATTTCCAATGATTGAAAGAGTGATGTCAGTACTTATGATACAATAGGAATATAAGGAGTTTGGGGCTGCTCTTCCTAATTGGGAGGTTCAAGTGTAAGACAAAAAAGACAAGGGAGAAAGCAGAAGGACAGTTAGTTTCTAAGTGTTTTTTTCCCTCCGTCTCTGTTTATGTGAGTCTTCTGGGCATTTTGGAACCTGTTGACACAGATAATTCAGGTGGAGGCCTGAGGGGCTGGCTGAGGGCGCTAAGCTGGGCCAGTGTGCACATCTCAGCGCTTCTCTGGAATGGCTGCCAGCTCCGTCTGCTCGGCTGTGATAATGGAGACTGCAGTCCCCTCTCTGTGTTGTGTGGAAATGTTTCCATTAGCCTTTGACAAGAAAAGTCCTCACTGCAATTTAGTCCATCTTTTATGTCCATCTTGTTTCTTCCAGTATGCAGATTTTCTCTCTTCCTCCCCGTGTGTCTCGCTTGTGAAGTTTTCTGTCGGCTGCAGCCCTCGAGCGCTGCTGGAATGCTGGGGTTGAGATAAAGAAAAGGCCTTGCTCTGAGCAGGTTTGAGTGTTTTGCTTTTTATATCAATGACCCCTTTTTGAGGCTTGTAAACACAAGGCATAAACTACACTGTGACAGAAGCTTTTCCAGAAGGTCCATATCCTCTGCCATTTGAACACATGCACTTTGATGGAAGAGTTTGCTGTGACAAAATCCAAACCCATTGGCCATTTTAACAGCATCTTTGTGTTCCAAATTCATCCACATTTATTGGCATTACAGTGAGCAATTTCTTCAATGTCTTGATTGAGAAGCCAGTGGACATACGTACATCATTTTGTGTGGCGCGTGAAAGCTAATCAAGCATGTCATCTTCTGCTAAAGTCTGTACCAAAATTGTCACAATATAATAAATAATAACATTGGGATATTGCAAGCATTTTCCTGTTACCGAACCAAACACCTTCATACAGTAACTGGAACAATATAGCTGAACAAACGATTCTGGACTTTTGATTTAAAAACTAGTTATCCGCCAAAATGTGTTCACTAAAGCTATTTCCATCATTTTTGTCAAAGTCCACCTCCACCTCTCCATATTTCTTTCCTGGATACCAAATCATGTGTTCATTACCCCTGTTTCCTTCACCAACATGTCCATTACAATCAGCATCAATCTAGGTTTGTTTTTCTTTTTTCGCTGCCTTGGATGCTCAGAATTACTTATGTCTTGCTGTTTCCAGAATTTGGCTTCTATTTCTCTTCCTACCTGTAAGGAATAACCACTCTTCTGACTTTTTACTTCCAGGACATAAGATTTGAAGAAAGATGCCCGAATCAGGTAATTTTCCATTTGTCGACTTCAAGCTTTTAACATCGATGCTGATTGGTAAAGTTTACTTGCTGACAAATCCTTTAGTTCCTAGATCCGTATATATCTATCCAAATCTATACTATATGTTTTTGTTTTGTTTGAGCCAGCATTTCACATGCACCATTTCCACAATAGATTCCTCACTAAGGGCCCTCCAGTTGTGCTTGAAAGTTTACATGCCCTTTGGAGTATGTACTGTAAACTTACGAACAAAAGTTAAACGTTACTTAATGACACAAACATGCTAAATATCGCCACCAAGATTCACATGTACATTTCTACTCATGTCAATTTCATCCTCTGAAATTTTTTAATTAATTGCCACCATATATATATTTTTTAAGGGCATTAAGCCTTTTTTCTCGCCATACTGTGCGCATACCCCTAGGATATGTAAACTTTCAAGCACAACTGTATTCTTCCAGGTCTTCCAAGTCAGAAAAGCATTCTCCGGTCAAACCTGCATTTTATGCACCTTTTTGCCATACGCACTAGGGCTGGGTATCGATTCTAATTTCCTCAATCGATTCTATTTTGATTCACAAGAGTTAAGTTAAATTCAATTTGTGAAGAGTAAATGTCAAGAAAACAGTAACATACAAAAAACATTGGCCTTTAAAATTCAATTTTCTTATAAATTTATGGCAAAAAGAGATATTAAAATAATCGATTCGATTATCTGTCTAGTTTAGTGTCCTATGAAGGTGAAACATATTGCACGACGGCCCGGTAACAGCCAGGAGATGATGGTGTGATATCCGTACACTCAACTATGCTCATTGGCTGCCCTTAGGCCATAAGGTGACAATATCACATTACACTGACTACGTTTACAAGTAGGCAATAACCCTTTTAAAACCCAAACACGCGCATTAACCGGAATATGCTTTTATTTGGGTTTTTAAAATGACGTTTTTTACGTAATTACATTGTCCGCGCGTTGCGGTCCAAACGGGGTATTCCAGTCGAGCACAAATGAGCATGTAAACGAGAGTAACTCTGTCCGCTACGCATGTAAACGTGTTACCTCGATTGTTTCAGAAACCGGGATTCTGACCTTAACTCGAATATTGACTGCATGTAAACGTAGTCACTGACATCCAAACATGAGTGAATAATGACAGCGATTTGGGACAAAAGTTGCAGGGAAGTGATCTGATCAGATTAACATCTGTCACAAATTCCTGATCAGACATGCTAAGAAAAATTATGGAAACTTGAAACAAACAGTTTGCTGGCTATTTTCCATTGAATAACAATGCGTGAGAGTTGGTCAAAGTTATCACGCCATGGAACAGATGTGTTGCCGTTTTCCGGTCTTTTGGAGCTCAGTCACACTTAATATAGATCCTCTGACGCATACGTTTCACAAGTGTTTATAGAATAAGTGCAGGATTTCACCAAGTGTTAAAAGCTTAATCCATCCAAATGTGTGAAACTGAGAAGTATTTTGTTCACACCAGAAGGAGTAAATTGACTGAGGGTTGGTGTCAAGCACTTTGCTTTGCCATAAGAGGTCGAGGTCAATAATGGTACCCTTCATAATGATTTAACTTCTGGCCCTGTGGTTTCCTGGTGACTAGTCCTTTTCTCTCACCCAAGTCAACTGAGCTCCAGTTCACCCATGAACTTGAAAAAGATAAGTACTGTAATTGAAAATTGATGGATGGACATGTGTCAGACATATTCAGTTCAGAACAGTACAACTCACCAAACAGTTAGACTCAATGTAGAATTGCATATCTAAGCACTGCAGCCTTTCAAGTGAAAATGTATGGATTTGTCATCGGAAAAGACCAGATCACCATGTTGCACACTATAACGTATCAATTTCATTCCAAATATGACTTCCAGCATCAGCCCCCCATCCCTTATCAGTGAACATGTCCACATCAGTCTCCACGATTTAGCCACGGCTAAATTCCTCCGAATTTAGGCTGGCTGAATAATAAGGACATCTACACAGTTCCAATAGCTGCAGGCAGCACCTCTTGAATAGCATTTTGTACATAAGCTTTAGCTTACTAGCCTAGGATACCAGGCCAATGCCTTATCCCTGTTAACAGAGACCCTTCTAAGACAGGATTAGTGGGGAAGATAGTCAGTGACAAGGGAGGGGGACGGTCCGTCTCCTGGGAAGCTCTACCACTAACCCAATCATAATGCATTTGTTTAGATAAGGAGATCACAGCAAAATCGAGTAGTCTGTTCGTCCACCACTGAAATGTAACATTCACAGGACTGTAATAGGAACGTCAGATTTGGCTTTTTTTCTTCCTCTTGAACATTGCCTAATTGCTCCTTTGAATATAGAAGCTGCAACATTTAAACCATGCGGTCTAGTTGTGCCGTCAAATTCCGAGTTAATGTCAAGCTTGTGATGTTTAAACAAGAGCTATTTTATAGAAAGGTTTTCCTGAGAGATACATTTGGCATGGATAAAATAAGATTTGTTGACAGTAAGTGAGGTAGTGAAAGACTAAAAACCAAAAAAAAACATGACTTTGTGGCGTGACCTTCCACTCTTCTTCGAATCCCCTTATTCCTTTATGGGTTAACCATCCTTAATGCGTTATGTATGCCATGTGTGACACTCTTTGCATAAATGATTCCAAATAATTGGGATTTATACATTATTCATTGTGTATTAATGCAGGTGAAATAGCTTTTTGGCTTAGAATGGTGTCTGCCATTCAGAAAATAAGAGGAGGAGGCATATCAGATTATTCGGCAGTAAAATATAAATAAATAAATAACTAGCCGCAGTGAAATGTATGAAATCTATATGCATGAGAATCGTGCATGGTCATTGGATCAACCTAAGTGGTATTATCCCTGCTATTTATTTTTTATTTATTTTTTAAATATAAGTCATAAACCTATTGGAATAATAGCATGCACGTTCAACAGTAATTTGAATTCATTAATGGCATCACTGTTATGGAGTTGCCATGACTCAAATATTGCACAGTTTTTTACTAATGTCAATATTTTAGAGAGGCAAATTTTGACGGTCTGTCATTCATCAACGGTCGGGAGACCTGTCAATCTGTAATTTTTTCAAGCTAAACCAAAATATAATCGTCAATCAGTCATTGTTATTTTAACCGTGCTTCCGTCATAGCTCAATTACAGCCACCATTTTAGAACGGTAAATTTCACCGGTCTCACTCCGTCATTGTTATTATCGTCATGACTGATGAGTGGTGAAATCTTTAAAAAAAAAAAATCAAATACAACATTTATTAATTTAATTGTTATATTATTTATACACAACCTTATCAAACATGAGCAGTAAGTAATAAGTAAGTACCTGTAATAAGTATTAAAAATGAGATTTTCTTACATTTGGCAATTCTGGTGCAGTTCTTCAGTCAGTGGCAGTGGAAAGCGTCTACGGCTCAGGAACAGTAGTTCACCCCAAAAGAAGTAGAAAACAATTTTATTTTATTTGTTTTCAATAAACTATCAACAAGAAGAATTGGGGGGTTAACAGTCTATATAGATTTAAATGAAAACAAAGAATCATGATGTACAAAATACTGTTGTTTACAACAGCTTTTGTTTGTCCGCCATGTTACGGACTTAGATAATAACCTGGGGTCTATTTCACAAAGCAAGTTTAGTGAGAACCCTAGGTTAAGAAACCCTGAAATGTGGGAAACTCCGCATTTTCGGTTTCAAAAAGGGAGGTAACTGAAACCAGAGGAAAAGAAGTAAGCCTAGCCTGTTTCATAAAAATAGGTAATTTAAGCTCTCGGTCAGTTACCGTAATAACTGAGTCAATGAACCGAACCTGGTCAGTAGCATGTTTTTCACAATGAACCTCGAGGTTTTCTTTGTCCCTGCCTCCTTTTAGCCACACACGACATTTCATTTCCTCATTCATAAAGTCCGCTGCAGCGAGTTTTTGCGTAAATACACCTATAGCCTAGAGCTTAAAGTCCACTTTTGTCACCAACATGTCATGTCCTTTTGGCAATGACCCTATTGATGAAGGTGCCGCATTGTTGCGCAGGGAATTAAATATTTGTTGTGAGATTGTTATCAGACCGCGCATAGATATGCTGGCATTTCCGGACAGTTATCTTTATGAGCGCTACCGTTTCACATCACAGTCCATCATCAACACATCATACACAACTTAACGCGTCCTTACATTTGCAACGTTACCGGCACCGTAGTCATGCGCTCACATCACAACATATATTGTGTGTTGCGCTCCGCTTTTTTCTTATAACCATTTGAATAATGTTTTTATATTTCATTTTATGTCAATTGCGATTTTCCCCGAAGGTTTGCACCTAAATGAAATTAATTAATGAGCTCCCATTCAACAGGTTTCCCCTGTAATATTATTGTGATTGCAAAGGACTACATTTCAATTTACGCATTGACCCAACACCCGAGCAGCAACGTTTTCCCACGCTGCCTTCCTCTATGGGGAGCCGCTGCGGTGTTGCACTTTGTTTCTAAAGACATATTCAAATTTTCAGATTTCCAGTTGAGAGGGTTAAAAAAACAACAATAACGGGGAAGCAGAGGGCTACGCCGCCCTCTGCTTCCCCGTTGCCATGGTGACTCGACGGATCGGGATTCCATTGATGTGGTCTTTTTAGTGTAGTGGTAACGCCAGGTGAAACTAGTCTGCATTGATATAACTACCTCAAATCAGCTTTCCTGGAAACATTTTCTCAGCGCATGTCAACTCGCTGTTCAGGGTTTTCTCTCTGTTTTTTGAACATGCTTTGTGAAATGGACCCTTGGACTGCTAATGCTGCTGTAACGACAAGTGAAGCCAAGCCACTGGTGGCCATAAATATGTTTCCACTCTGTAAGCTCAACTAACGTGAATGCATTTTCTCCGCTAAGTTTTCACCTTATTTTCTGTCTGTACATCAAAAATGCCAAAATGTGTGGCGCACGGTTCTACCAGTAAATACAAAATGGAGGTCTGTCAGTTGGTAATGACCGGGTTATGAACATTACACTGATGGACGAGAACCCACTTCCACCAATGATTAATCTGTCAATTTTCAAAGTTTCCCATCAATCGTCAACAAAACAGGTCAGTATTGATGGAATGCTCACCTCTTCAGTTATTAATGGACAATTCCTCAAATCCATGCTGGCTTTCCTTTCCCAAATGAAAATCAAAAAGATGAAAGAGTTGGGCCTTGATTATTCTTGATCGAATGTCGGATGACAAGTGGCTAAGGAAGATCATATACAGTAACAGGATCGACAAAGGGAAAATCGTGTTTCATTGTTTTGCTTGACAAATCTCTAACTGATCACAGAGAGACATCCTTTGCCCATTTTAACCCGTGTTCATTGCTAATGTCAGCTCACATTTTTGTAAAACAGCCTTCAGTGATCCAGTGTCTGACACAGGCCTTGCGTTTCCCCTTTCTTGTCCTAAATGCCTTGCCTGATATTGTAATTACAGGGCTGTCACGACCTTGCTCTGACACTGACTGACCCAAACATGTGAAACTGGGAATTCTGGAGGCTAGAAATATTTAGACTGATAAAGAGAGTCCCTGCGCCTTCCTTCTTAGCGTGCTATAATATTTCTTTTGGCAGGGGTCATGGGTGACTCACCATACATCATCGCCAACTTATTAGATCTTGAGGCAATTAGCCGAAAACAAACAGGCGAGACAGACTAGCTATTGAGTCGCCTGAATGGGCAAAAAATAGACTGTGGCGCTCAGTCATTTCAGAGCCGCATCAAAGAGGAGTCCGTGGCATCGAGAAGAAGAAAGGAACACATTGTTACAATGTAATGCCAATACAGTAGTGGGGGTTCATCACATTATTTTTCCAGTGATTCGGGTTACAAACCCAACTTGCCGGAGTATAATAGAGTGGTGGAAAGAACTTTTCACCTGAACACTATGTGCAATGTGCAGCATGGTTAGTTTAGGATTAAAACCCCATTCAGGCTCCCCCTTGACATGGGAAATCGAGCCTGGAGATTATATTGTTCAGGGCAGGCCCTCAGTCTGTCACTAAGGTCAAGGGGACATCTTGATGTTCACTCCCATAATGACTGCAACAAGTCTCGCTGCAGAAATCTTAAACCACTCTGGAGATATCACTTCCTCACATAATTGTCTGCAATAATTACAAATTGTCTTTTCAGCTGCCTAAGGACGAGACCAAATCATCTCTTTGGAGCCATGTACTTGGTAGCGCTGCTTGGTAGCATTTTAGTCCAACCTTAGAAGTCTGCAAAAAGTAATGCTGAAACAATACATGGTCCTAAGAAATTATATAAGAATATTTTAGTACAAAACGGTAGACATTCTTAATATAGTTATACAATTTGCAATGGATGACACGTCAAGACATTTATGACTGCTTTCATAATGCCAGTCACATACCTGAAATGGTTATCAATCTTCTTTGCAAGCTTTATATGCACAAAACATGACGACAACAACAAGGTAAAATCATGAAAATGTTTTTCTTAACAATGTTTAATAGCGTAAACAAGGTCAACACAATTCCTGTTTGCACAGACCTATAAAAATGTCCACTCATCATAATCATGCCGCAGAGTAGTATCATTAGGTAATATCACATGCTCCCTCATGAAGGACAATCAAAAATGGTAAATAAATACATAGAAATGCCTCTCAGTTAAGAGATTTCACTGATCTGATGAAAACAGCTTTAATGATCCACTGATAGCGTGCCAATAATGTGGCAGTAATGTTTTCATGATTGTAAAGTAATTAATTAGATTACAAATGCCGACTGAAAAAAAGTATTGGCTGTTAGATTGTTACTACATGAAAATAGCTTAATTGATATACAAACGTACATACGTATGTTGCGTTCTCATTGCATGCTATTTTTTATTTGTTATCCTGCTAAAACATTGCAAATTTTCCAATTGTGGGACTAGCAAAGGTTATCTTATCTAAAAATCCAGGTACACTTGGATGACTATATTTTAGGGCCAATAATTGATAGTATTGACAATTTAAAAAAAAAACGCATTAAACTGGTGGGGCCTAAAGTGGTATTTATTCCTGGGGCCCTGGATTCATGAATGAATCATCATTTGATAGCTGATGCAATATAATTTATTGTGGTCTACAACAATGCATTTCCAGTTATATATGTTGCGGTAGAATACTAATAACAAATAATAGTCGTAATTAGAGATACCAGTACAAATATTCAACGCTTGACAGGGTTATTATAGTTTGGAATTTTTATTTAATTTCCATTTTTATTTTGCTTTGGGTTTTGTCTTTTAAATTTTGTTAGTTTTAATTAGTTAGTTTAATTACTTATTATTCGTTAACTAAAATAACGTTGGTAGTCACCAATACCGATACCATGTCCTGATACCACTAGTACTTTTGATACCTTATCCCCACCTCCCCACCCCCAAAAAAGACAGATTATTTTAAGAAAAGCTCTATACAGGATATGCCAAAAGTAGGGTTACAGTTACGTTATTAGCTGTTTTACCTAAACAATTACATTTTAGAAAATTACATTTTAGAAAATAATACTGAACCTTTATTCTATGCTACTTACTCATTCATGTCTTTAAAACGTTATACATCTTATACATTTGCTTTTTATTTTGATTTAAGTTAACTGTAACCCTACCTTTGGCCCACCCTGTATATCCCATTAAAGAATTTCCCTTAAAAGTGCATTCAATTAAAGGGAATTTTATTACGAGTACCGATATTTTGGCCTAATACCGATATTTGGTATCTGTACTCGCAGATCCCTAATAATAATAATAATAATAATAATAATGCTAAGAGACCAACATTAACTTTTGTTTTGGATCTCATTAGATTATACATTATCTTGTACCTAAACTGTGCAACAAGTGACTCAAGTAAACTGGACCCCTTTAGCAAGTGACTCAGTAACTACAGTATATAAAATACTACGCCGACACTACTATTTAGTAGTAGTAGTCATAATAGAAGTAGTTGTGGTCATGGTGCCGACATCCGTGTTCTCTTGTCTGTGCTTTGCATAAGGTATCATCACAGAGGTCTCATCTTAATCAGGTGAGGGCCGCACCGGAGTGTTTATCTGGTGGCTGTGTCGACGTGGTCGGATCTCACAAGGGCTGCTGGGAAGATGGTGGGGTTGGATTTGGGGGCTCATTGCCTATGCATGACGGTGTTGTTGGGAGATTAGAATAACACTGTCTATATTCTATAAATGAAGAAGAGAAGCAACGGAAGCCTCCGGAGTCCATTATGGATTTTAATAATACATCAAGGTAGAGTAACTGAATAACCGATCTGGAGGGAAGAGAAGAGGAATGGGGGAGATAAAATTACACATGTGACATTTGGTTAATATACAATATAAATTATGAAAACAAAAAGGACTTTTATTTAATCTTGTCTTTCTACTTTTATTCATTTTTAGTTATTTACTCTTTTTCCCCCCTCAACTTCCCCTGAATCCAGAACACGGTGTAAACAAATAAAAAGAGAGGGAAAACAGTTTGGCATCTCTGTAGATTAATTAATGTGCCTGCAAGTTGGCATCACCGAGTGAAAATTATGTGCATAAATAATATCACTAATTAAAAAGATGCAGATTAACATGCAAATAATGTTAATGAGGATCTGCAATTCCAGAGTGTATTCGCATAACATCAACAATTTAATGTGTTGGTGCGACTGTGTTTGCATTACATTAATAAAATTCAAAGAGCCGTGCATAGAAAATTCTGTCGGAGTCTCTGTTTCCACTTGTGAGTTGTAAATTTTGTGGGCAGTCACAGGCACTTCTTTGGCAGATGCAAAAGTTATTATCTCAAAGGCTGGCTGAAGTGCTGCCATGAGCCAGTATGACCAGCTGTTGGCGACGGGCTCGCCAGAAAAGCACTAAGACAATTAACTGTATTAGTTGTTGGGCTCCGCTGTTTATTTCCTCTCAGATTAATTTCACAAAGATGACCAGAAATCATACATGTAAACAAAAAACAACATTGGTCTGGACAGAACGTGCAAATAAGCTGTACATCTTTTTGCAGCGAAGTCATCCACAATAATATGCCGCCAATGAGTCTCAACTATAAATTAATTGAATTATAAAGCCAGAAGATACCGTTTACATTTCCATGATGAAAAAAAGACAGAAAAATAGGAAATAGAAGAAAGAGACGTTCATGGAGGAAACTCAGTGTATTTTGCAGTACAAAATGAAATGGCAAAGCAGAGTGAGCGCATCCTTTCCCGTGGGGCAAAAGTCTGCTCCATTCCGTTACCTGCAGAATAAGCAAGGGCCTTTTTTTTTTTCTTAACAAGGAGAATTACTGCCCATGTCTATCAACACTCAGTTGAGTTGGGAAAATGAACATCTTTCCAGCCAGCAGTGATATGACTCTAGAGGATAATGCTTTACACAAATAAACCCTTTCACCTTGGACGGAGGTTCTAAGCCTGTTGATATTACAATGGACTTAAACTTATAGTCAATTGCAGCATACACCATGCTGCCATGTTTGAATTGAATTGTACTGTTACATCAACGTATATATATATATATGTCGATCATATTGGTATAATGTAGGCCAAATGTAGATTTTTGTGTTTTTGTTTTGTTTGTAGCATTTATCACATTCAAACGTATTTGCAAGTACGTTTGAACGTAATGTAAAATATATTTGCAGTCAAAAATATTTATTGGCAGCTCGATGCTTCCGTATGTGTGAGAACTTTTTTGTTTTATTTGTCATTGACATGTTTTAACCAAATTATGTTTCACAGTGACTCTCACATTCGATACGGTATTAAATCAAGAGCTACTGGAACGGGTCACATGGCAACTTGACAGGCTGAACATTTCATTTGAATTTGTTGTAAAGTCGCTGATCCTTTCCTGTAATCTGAGGAGGCAAAAACTATAAATCTATACTCGAGCTTTGTTTCATGGAAGTGTAAAGGGCGGTGAAAGAAAGGACAGTGAAAAATCCCGTTAATAACACGTATCCGTATAATATACGCCCCCCAAGTTAAAAAGTGTTATTTTTCCTCTTTACGGTACTTGTGTGTAATACGGTTCCCCAATTTAGCGAGTGAATATGAATGACTTAAGATTCAAAACAAAGTGTATTTTTTTTTAAATCCAGGTGCTCTAATATCATACCTATGATAAAGGTCTTTCAATGTATTTTTAAAATCATGTTTGCGGAAATCTTGTTCTTACACTGTATGATCTTTTGGTAATCTTCTTGGATCTTTTAGTTTACTTTTAAATTTCTTCAACTCTGTAACTGATTTTAAATGTACTTTTAATTGGTGTTGTTACAATACCATGTTTTGGACCCTGATACCGATTCCGATACCCAGTTTTGCAGTATCAGCCGATGCCGATACTGTACCCAATACCCAGGTTGTTTTTTTTATCAACATAAAAAAGCTCTCCTGCCATTGGTTCAGAGCATTCAAGGGCCAATAGGATATCTTGGCTCGGCATGCAGTGAACACATCACACATCAGTGAATGTCGTGCACGAGCAAGTCACAAGATTCTGCATTCAAAGTCCTATATTAGGGTTGGAAATAATGGTATCAGCATGGTACTTGTTAGTACTTTCTGATACCGCTGTTTTAATGCAGTATCGCAGCCTCTCTGGATACCGGCATTAGTATCGGGACAACACTACTCTTAATCACAGTATGCGAGTTGTATCAAGTATGATATATATATATATATATATATATATATATATATATATATATATATATATATATACGGCAATATATCACGATATTACAGTGCACAATTCTCAAATCGATTTGATATGTGGCCGAATCGATGTTTAAACATCAATTTTTGATGGAAATATTCAACAAAACAACTTACTTAGGTTTAGGGTTCACACATTAGGCATGGAAGAAAGTAAAATTAATAGAACATGAAGCCATAATATTTTATTTCAGTGCTGTTCAAACATGAAACAGATTGCGACCTGTTTGTTAAATACAGTGACTCAGTTATAAGCCTGACGTTTCAAATAAATAAATACATTTTCATACAAATCTTACATTGTACATGTACAAGTTTACTGATTAGTAATTTCTAAAATTGAGTTTAAGAAAATTCACAATAATTAATTTATGGATTCGTATTGGGATTAATCGGCATCGAATCGAATCGTGACCAATGCATAGTGATGAATAGTGATACGGATCAAATCGCCAGGTATTAGGAAATTCAGTCCCCTAATATATATATAGATATATATATATAGATATATATAGATATATATTTATATATATTACAAAAAAATTGAAGTTCAAGGGATTTTACAGTACCTGTTTAGACATTTAATTCGCAATTGCACACTATTTTCTGTCTGAATGCGGAAGATGCAGGCCCTGCTAAAGTGTTCCGACACAGCGGATGCAAACGTTGTCTACTGTGGACATAAGGTTTATATTATGCTTGGCATGGCCTATGCTACAGTTTGAAATTCTGAGAGGGAAGTGGGGAGAGAAACACAATGACCTCTTCAGCTGGGCACAGCTCAAGCAGCTGGCCAATAACTTAGACAGGGCTTTGTAATATGCTTGCTTTGGACTGTGGGGAACTGCACAGACAACACATAAAACTATGACAAGCAGATGATGGATTAGGGTCATAAGTCTCAGTTCAGCCGTGCAAACAAAACATCGTGATTGTATGTTACGACAATGCCGGGTAATAGACAGAAATTAACAGATGTTGATTGCAGCCTGCACGCTCTCAGCATGCAAAACGCCTTTGACAGAGAAGTGGTGGAGCCGAATTAAGCAAAACGATAAGTGGAGCCGGGGAGCAAAGCAGGCAAATATGTTTTTACTTTGTTGAACAAACTGTGTTCTTTAGTTTGCCCCATGGCAGACAGACAGACTGGCCTGTCTGTTCAAGCCAAAACTTTCAGTAAAAAGACGAACATGAATAAAATAACTGTGAAGTCGGGCGTTTTTGATCTGCCATGGTGCTGTTTCAAAGTTGTCAGGGAGCGAACCTGTTTTAATGTAATGATTCCGCGTTTTTATGTTCTTCTTTCATAGCCTAAGGTGAAATGCACATTTCATCAAGGTTATGGAGGACTTGTGTAGTATTTGCTCTCCTCATGAATGTAAAGTTGCTTTTCCCTCTCTGAGGACTTGCAGTGAGATTTGAATGCTGAACTACAAAGCACTTGATGGAGCTCAGCTTGGCGGGTAATTAACTCAACCCTCTCAATGTCTCTCAATGCTGGACAGGAAGGCTGAAAATTCGGTAAAATGAATTGCTGCTTCAAAATAAGTGGATCACATAATTCCACTAATCCACCACTGTTGAAATTTCTGTGTCCTAACCTTATATATATATATATATATATATATATATATATATCATGATTACAAAGTGTAGTTATAATATATAAAATATACAGAATATAATATAGAAAAATATTGTTTGCAAGTGGTTACTCCTTTGTTTGTATGAACCTTTATGGTAACAATAAGATTGACATTAATAGCAGTAAAATATGTTAACATCTAATTGTTTATAATGGTATGTCATTTAAATGTGTTTAATAAATTTGGGAAGATCAAAGTAAAAAATAATGTAACATTATTGATAATTGCTGACAAAATACATATTACATATACAGTAGCTGGTGTTGGGCCGAAAACTCATAAGTCACTATTTGGCAAATTTCATATTTTTTCAAAAATTTATTATTTTGTTCAGTCCACACACGTTGGGTGTATTTTAATTATTTATTTACAAATTATTGACCAATCTAAAGTGTTGAAAATGGTAAGTAAATAACCATGTATCAAAAACAAATAATGCGAGTCATTTAAAACACTACTAATGACTATCTAACATAGGACAAAAAAAGTACCATGTGATCTTTTCTACACAATTAAGATAATTTACAATCTAAATTACGAGAAGAATGAATAAAGCCATCCATTCAGCTTTAACTAATGTGGAATTAATAGCGCTCACAATGGCCAAATGGTTTTCAAACTCGGAGCAGAAAAAAAGAAACAGAGGGAGAGGACGAAAATGATATCGCAATTATCATAAAATCCATCATTGTAATTCACACAGGCTGAGTGTTGCACTGTTTGGATAGGTAATGATTTTCTAATATGAGGAGGCAATTTGCATAAATGGCCCGGAGATGGGTTATCATCGTCGTAGTCATCATCATCATCATTTTCAATTCCGCGCAATTACAATCCCTGCACTATATATCAGAGCTCACAGCTATGTAAAACCACAGCACTAATTAATAAGCCATTTACAGACTAGCAGCTAGTTACTGTTGGTCCTGCTGATGACCTTAGTGAGGATGAGCTGTCTCAGAAGTGTCTGTGTGTAACTACAAACATAATGATGTGCCAGGAGGGAATCATTAAAAATAATTTACACAAGCCTTCATTTATCCGGATCTTTTGATAGCGCACTTCCCCCGGTGTTTAGATCCGTGGCACAGAACCTCCTTACCATTTGGAAAGTGCCGGCCGGGGGAACAAGTGGGGATACCTAAGTGGTTAATTAAGAGCTGTTGGGGCGCCGGGAGAGCCTCCTGAAAAATCTCTCTGATGTCTGCTGTGTCAAGTGTCGCTCCCAAACTGAGCAGCGAGAGGTAGCAGCCATACTTGGCTAATTAATGGGGAAGGCAGGGAGCAGCTGAAGAGAGGAGAGGGGCCCTTCAATGAATTACTCTACAAGAATTTCAGCGCGCACATTAGGACAGACACACACATGCGCATAGTACAATGCAAATGTTTGTGCAATCAAAACCATTTTCAGAACGGTGACTGGTGCTAGGGAAAAGGATGTTGGAGAGGAACAACAAATGGAAAACGGGCAATACAGTGCATTCTATTTCATTGCGTCAAGAAATATATATTGCTACGATCCGTTTTGATAAAGCCACAGCACCAGATGTACAGTATAACGTACAACACAAACATTTTCCAAAGTAAAAACAATTGTTTTATTTTGGTTCAAAACAAAGATAAGCAGTCATTATTCAAGGAGGACTACATCAATCGGAGAATATTTGCTGTTGAAGATCTGAAAGGCCGAGCATTTGGAGAATTATAAATTAAAAATAAATATCTGAATAATTTATCAGTTATAAAAAATAATGATCCATTAATTTGATCGATTGATCAGTTGCCTATTAATCGTTGCACATTTTTTGTTTTTGTTTAGGGCCGCTGGATAGTAAAAAAATGTATAATACTAAATTTCACTATATAACTATAAAATATAATATTAAATATAGTATATATAACTGTACAATATATGCAGGAAAATTATGCTATTTACCAAAGTTGGCCACACACAATCTATATTTGGATTTAATTAATCATTTGACTCTTTATTTCAGTCAGCATAACTCAAAACCCAAAAACATAACAAAAGGAATTTATAGCTGATTGAAAAGAGTTACGCTGAAGCACTATCTCTAATCATAATTCTCTCCAATTCAGCCAAACAATCCCTGATCATTATTGTGAGAATGCTGAACAGCAGTATACATATGTTATTTCTAACCTTTATTATTATTATTATTATATCAGGCACTTCTTATTCTCCACACTTCTTTTTTTTTAAACCTTGACACGTTTTTCTCATTTCACAGTATGCTACTAACATAAAATGGAGTGGTCCCATATGCAACATTATTGTCTGATAGCTCGATCCTTAAACAGTTTAAGGCAAGCAAAATAAGAGCTCAGCTGTGTCTTCTTGTCTTGATGAAGCGTTTTTGCAACTTCCCCCAGCACAATTAAAGTGCCAAGAAGGGAGTGTACAAAATATGTCCCTTTTAATCGGCGGAATTCCCCACTGTGGTGTCAAAATTCTCCTCAAATGCGAGCGCTGCCAGAGAGAAAGGGGTTGAACAACGCCGTGGGATGCAGGCGGTAGCTGCCATGCAAGCCTATGTCGATCATGATACGTTGGACCGAGCAGTTAAATGCGCTTGGCTCTTTCTGCCTTCTTTCTCCCCCTCTTTCCGCATCTCTCTGACTCGCGATCATTCTGCGGAGGGGAGCGCAGAGAGAAAATGGCTTGCTGGGGAAAAGATAGACAATAAGGGTTTTAAGGCCTCTGAGCTGCCTACAGCAAAGCTGCTTTCAAGGCAGCGAGGAGCCAGGCTGTCATGACCAAGCCAAGTGCTCCAGCCACATCAGCCATGACAGAAGGCTGGCATCGCAATCATCTTAACAATATGGCTGAGTTGCTGACCCCACACTGCAATGGGGCTGTAGCTCGTGTATTGTGGCTGGCTTGCCACTGGCGCTAATAGCTCAACACTGGGCCAGGCCTTGGATCAGACTGGTTGCAGTGGGATTGCAGCCGGCTTGAATTGGTTGTCGAGGAATGTGTGGTTACAAAGAATAAAGCCGCACAAGTCTGCTTGCTTGGTGAGCCTGGCTATAAGCAAGACGATTTATGAAATAAATGTTGGAATTTGAAAAAGTAATATTGTAATAATATTGTAATAACATTGTAATAATAATTTTGTTGGCACTTTTTTAATACACTCACCTACCACAACACTCTTGCACATTAGGCACACTCTAATTTGATTCAAGTGCAAAATATACAGTATACATCTGTAACTACATAAATGTTCGAATACACATGCCTTTCAGTTCTTATAAATATTGTACAATTATTTTAATAGACTATGTTAGCAGCTCAAACTCCTGGGAAACCTTGCTTTTGCACTTGCAATTACTGGTATTACACTTTTTGGAGGAGAGTAATTACATAGTAATTAAATGATTTTTGCTTTGTGTGTTTCTACTATTATCATTAATAATTCATTTTTACACATAGTTTTACAAACCCACTCATGAAAAGTTTAAACATTCACAACAGCAAATGTCCCATGTAAAAAAAAAGAAAAAAGGGAAGTAATACATTGTTTGTTCTTCTTGTGGTATTCTATTTCCCTGTAATTATGTTGGCTCAGAGTAAACTACAGTTATCCGCAAAATGGTTGTATTATTTGACTCAAAAAATATTAAATGCCTCTGAAGTCTCCAGACTGAAAATAAAGGGTATAAAATGTGGCTAGGACCCCCAGGGCGTGGGTACTGTCGCCAGTGTTGTAATGATACCCCCATTCGCTAAACATACAGGGGGGAAGAAAGTGTTTGTTTCTGCGATAGGATCACAGCTGTAAAAAAAAAAAAAATAAAAGCCCATACATATTCACACACAATCAAACACATGCACACAATCAAACAAAGTCATGTACTGTTCTTGCAAAAATACATAAAAACAGCAAGCCAGAATTACACAAATCCTTCAAATATCATTGGCACTCAAAACAATCTAATCAGGGAAATGTATTATACACAAGTACTAAGAATTTTTTTTGTGTGATTTTGGTGGGGCGTATACACGGGTGTGCATTATACATGGGATTGGACAGTATTTTTCTGACATGTTATTCATTCATCTTGAAACGCACTACCTCACATTTTGCTTTCCATTTCAGAACAAACAAATCCTCATGTGATCCCAAAAGTGAGTTCTGGTCCAGTACAATTGAATTGTCGCTTTGTTCACGCCATCAACTAATAAACTGTTGAGGCAAGTAAGTTTGTATTCACGTTTCACTTTTTGCCCTCATGTTAATGAGATGAAAATGACGGATTTCACTTTTAATGTCGCATTTCCATGCCTGCCATGCTTCATGTAGCTCCGCGAATTAACACTGGTATCAATGGTTGGCCACAAAGTAGGACCATAAAGGCTGCCATGAAATTTGTTTATCTAGCTGCTGAATTGTATTCAGCTGGGGATATATGGCATAATAATGCAAGAACTGCAGGCTCTGTAATTAAGTCTCTCTTCAGATGCTTTCGAAAGTAATTCATTAACACAGTGTCTCACTCGCAGCTGAGCTGCAGAAACAAATCCTATTCACTGCTTGAAGAAAGTTAATTTGTTAAATGATATTTTTCGTGTTTGTTTTTCCCCTCCAGCTTATTATAATTAATATTTCTCATTAGGAATGTTGCAATACAATTATTCATGTTCCACACTGAAGTCCAGATCTGCTTTATGTTTTCATGCTCTATAAGTTTACTCATTTTTATTTGAATTTACTTAATTTGTCCTTGTTCTTGCCTCGTTTATTGATCAACAATGACTTTTTGTCTTTGTCCAAGTCCATCTCACATAATACAATATGGATTAATCAAATAAGTACTTTTGTCATTCTTAGTAATGTCTGATGTTTTTATTTACCGTATCATAGCTTTTTGTTGACCAAATTCAACTATATTAGTTAAAAATAATTGTAATGAGTAGCCCGCTTTGACTAAATTGGAGAATTTTAGATATTGTCGTCAAAATATAATGTTTGGATGGTGTAGCTGCCATTAGAGTCAACTTTAAAAGAGCTGTTGTTGTAGCTGTTGCAAGAAGCTATTTTACTCCTCTCTAATACATACCAATGAGGTAACATATTTGCAATTATTTGCACTCATTCTGTAAGTATTTACGATGCCTTTTGGAAGTATCGTTAGCTCGCTAGCACGCTAGTGCTAGTCTGTTAGCATGCTATCATCGTTGGTGTGTTAGCAGGCTTATGTAGTGGATGTTAACATGCCTACATGGCAAATGGAAGTTATTTTTTGATTGTTTATATCTTTATGTTCTCTATGAGAATTAGTTTGTGTTATTTAGCTCAATATGGTGTTTTCGGTATTTTTTGTACAGTTCTCACGACATGCATAAATGCCTGTTGTAACACAAACCACTTGGACTCGTAATTTTCGACTGGAGGGGCGTAACAGATGGGATTTACATCTCCCTTGTACGCGGGGATTGCACATGCGCTGAAGCTACATCCGCACTACATTTAAGTGGAGACACGTGAATATTTGTGTGTGTCTTTGGAAATATTTGGCTGCCTAACACCTCGCTGTTAGCCATCCTAGCAACAAATGGAAGGGAGTTAGTTTTAAGGACTCTGGCCGGACCTGAGAGACGAACTAGCTACAGGCTAGTCCTATTACAACACAACTGGGATGGATTTCAAATGCGACCAAAGATAAAACAGCATCCTGGATTCTGCCGTTGGCCAGGGTATGGCGTGGTAAGCTATTGAGAAAACCATTTCCGTGGGTTGATGCACTGGATTTGTAAATGTATGAAGAACATTTTTAGATTGTTCATTTGTTGGAATATGAAGCATTTTTCGGGAAAAGTACAATAAGTAACCGATTCAAGTTGATTTGAGTTTTGCTCGTTAATATAACCAAGAATAGCTAGCTAATAAGTAAATAAACATCATCTTTTATATTTAATTTACATCCTTCATAACACAAATATGATGATGTCTACTTGCACTGGCGACTTTTAGAGTAAATTTTGCTCACTGATATAGTGCAAATAATATTTTTTTTACTGTCACGTATAAAAACAGATCTTGTATACAAAATGCTTGCATTGATTTCAAGATATTTCGTGCACCGTGTCATCAAGTATTCTCACGGTAGCACAAAGCCTTTTCCTTTCGTACATTTTGGACACTTTTCAATTTGCCATGGAGGCTTAGCCAACTTTAAAGTGCCTACAAATTATGAAATGAGGCTTTTGCCCCTATTGCGCTCTTGCCAGTTGGCTGCCTATGGCAACGCATTCAAAGGGAAAAGTTGGATTTTCAAAGCCAGGCCTATTAAAGGATGTGAAACACAACATAATTTTAACTGTGATCAGTTGGCAGAAGCTTGGAACGAACAGTGGCTCCTGTATTGGCCCGTTTAAGGGTGCTTCTACTCTGGAGGGACATTAAATATGTTCTGAGAGATGAGGGAAGAAACTACATTATGTTAGTGTCTGCATTTGAATGAATCAGTCTGTGGGGGAAATAATTATTTAACGTGTATGTTTTAAGAAGCGGTAGAAAGTAATAAGCTCTTAATAAGGTGTCGACTAAAGATAATGCCACGACTAGATGTGTGTTAGTGATCTGAAGCATACTACAAAAAGGCACCTCCTTGACAAAATAGTCATCTTATTTACAAGGCTCACAATAAACCTACGCAAATGTCAAAAAGAGGAATAAGGAGGGGGAGAAAAATAATTAGCATATTAATCTTTTTTATGCCGTCATTTCTCAGGTCCAGGGGACCGGCGGTGTAATTTAAATCTAAATGCTTTCCTGGCATTAGAATTCATTTTAGATGGGTCAATTGTTCCATAATAAAGGGATAGAAGGTGTACTTCATGCAAGAGATTTATGTTTGCCATTTGTTCATATTCATGTGCTACTGAATACCCCTCAATTCAAATGGTGATGGCAGCTCATATCAGTCGAGCTCCAGACCTACAGATCACTAACCGGCAGCTAAGAATTTCATTTGCCGAGGACAAAAAGAATGACAGAGGCAGGGGGAGTGAAAGAGAGACATGGGGTGGAGGGGGGGTGGATCAGCTCCCCAACAACGTTTATTGATTTTTTTTCTCCCCCCTTGCAAGACAGAAAGCCTGTATAACAGCTCTATTGCCCTCATAATGATTAGTGACAAAAGTTTAATTAAGCAATTATGAAGCCAATAATAGAGTTGTCTGGTTTGCTTAGCTTTAGACTGTTTAAGACTTATCTCCCCCTCACACATCACAGCAGCTGGAATGTGCTTGAAGAGATTAATACCGTGAGAACACAGATGCCCACTTTAATACGGTGCCACCATGCCATTCGAATGAAGTTGAGAACACACGATTCTCTTTAGCAAATTACAAGACTGCCTTTAATGAATATGGAGGGTGTTGGTGGTGGGGGGGGGGGGGGTCTGCTGTTGCTTCAAGGTGTGATTATAAAAACAGGCAACAGAAAGACATGCAATTTTGCTTGTCATCTCCCAGTTGAAATATGTATCATAACGTATTAACGAATAAAGACTTACATTTTAAAGCATGTCTGAAATATGTCAATATTATTTAATTTCATATTCAATCCTGCGATTTTTTTTTTTTTTTGTATACAAACTCATCCTTTGGTGTTAATAAATTGCAGAGAAAAAGGTTGAATTAAGACAAAAATGTAACACACCTTAAAATAGACTTTATCGACATAAAATGCACTAACCTACATGTGTGTCAAACCCACAAAAGCAAATCATTTGTGACAACTTCCAAGGTCTTTGCTCAAATCTGTAATACAATTTGTAATTGCCCATGTGTAATATATAATAATTCAATTGAGCAAGTTTTGTTGTTACCCTTTTTACAGTAACTTGAACAATAATTGAACAAACTATTACTCTTTAAAAACTAGTAATATATCAATTTGTTTTGTTTGTATAATAATAATAGATCTTCTTCTTTTCCTTTCGACTTTTCCCTTCAGGGGTCGCCACAGCAAATCAGTTGCCTCCATCTAACCCTGTCCTCTGTATAATATTACGTTAAGATGATTCAGAATTTATTTGGTTACACTGTCATGTCGACCCTTGTGTGGTTCTTAACCTTGTTGAAGGTATGAACCCCACTAGACAGGTATTGGGTTTACGGGTGAACAAAATCAACACTTCAAATTCAGAAAGTGTTGTATTCTTGTATTCCCCATCTCCATACATCTTAAGGAAGTGTTCCTTTAGTTTTGCTAGGTAGCTGGTTGTGCTGGACTAAAATTGCTCAACTGGCATTGCATTGCAAATCATGCCGTTAGGACTCCCATCACTCAACTCAGCTCAATACTTACTAACTCAATACAATTTAAAAACAGTAACCACTGTTTTCTTCAAAGGGAACCCAGGAGCAGCAGATGTAATGGAAACAGCAGAGGGCCCAGAATTGAACCCTGTGGAACACCATATGTTCCGTTATACATGTGAATTGATATTGCACATATTCGTCTGCCCACTTTCTTGATTTGCTCGATTTAGTATGAATAGATCACACTATTAAAGAAATCCCTCAACCAAATTCCCTGCAGCACAGATAAGACAAACAATGTGCTTGAAAGTTTACATACCCTTGGAGTATGTAAACTTATTAGCACAACTGAAAATGTACAAACGTTAAACATCAGTTAATGACTCAAGAATGCTAAATATTGTCACCAAAGTTCACATGCACATCTCTATTCATGTCAATTTCATCCTCTGAAAATACCAAAAACAATTGCCACCGTATTTTGGATTTTATGGGCATTAAGCCTTTTTCTCACCATACTGTGCACTCATAAATTTACATACCCCTAGGGTATGTAAACTTTCAAATACCACTGTGGCATGAACACCTGCTGCCAGTGATGGCCAAGCAGGGCGTATCATCACAAATCATTTGAGTCTGGTGTGTGTCTTTTCCTCTGCCGAACTCTCACTGAACCCCTGGGGTTCGATCGAATATATAAACATAGTTATAGTCTAGTCATGCTCAAATTTTCAAGTGCATCCTCACCCCCACGCCCAAAATAAATGACTTACTCTTATGGAAAATATATACTTGTGCCTTTATAGTGTCAGTGGACACCAGTGATGCATCAGTGGATTTAGGAAAAATAAATCCATGGCATGAAAGGAGCCTTACTGACTAGCCTATAAAAAGTCTTCAGTCCTCCGAGATTATCAGCCGTTGCTTGAGCACAGCAACTCAAATTTGTGTTCGGTGACGGCGTAAATCCTCGAGGAAGCACATGAGCAAACAAGCTGAACAGAGGCGGCTGTTAGTATTACAGCATATCCAGTATTTATATGTTGTGAAGTAAAACTATTATAAGAAGGGAATCTTAGAAGGCTCTGGGACATGTTTACACCATTTTAGATAATACCAGCTCTTGCTCAACATATTGAATCGCAGATTAGTCCAATATCAAGTATTACACTATGGCTGTATAAAAGGAGGTCAAACTCTGTTGGATTTAATGTTTTCTGAATATGCTGCCTGAGTTTTAGATTCTTTATCCCTATGTTGTTTGCCTGCAGGGTAGTAGTATGAGGTGGAGAAATATGCAGGGATTTCACAGACGGACCCAGGGCCGGCTCGCCCGTTAGCTAATACAGGCCAATGCTAATCAGAAAAGTGAAATTATATGAAATAATTACAACTATTGTCTCATAGGGCTGTATTTTCATAGACGGCACAGGCAGAAGCGCTGGTGTATCTTAATTTTCACGCCACACTGGACTTGCACCGCTAATGAAAATAGATCAGAAACAATATGATTTCGAACATAAACTCATAAGCATTGCATGATTAATATCACTACAAATGCTAGTAGATGAGCAATTTTCAAGAGTGTGACTTTTGTTTTTGAATGAAAAGTATTTTTGTTATGTCGCACTTGTGTGTGTGTTTTTTAATTTATTTTGCTACTGGACTTCGCGCAGGTGGGCGCGATTGTGTGCCGGGCGGCGTGTTTAGCACGTTGCCAGCGAGCATTTCGCTTCTTGGCCCATTTCGTCGCCATTGGCTGAATCGTGTCAGTGACAGCCAGTCGGTGTCGAAATAGTCCACGTCACCAAATACGTCACGCAGCAGACAAAACACAGGAAGCGGTTGCAATACACCAATAATGTGTGCACAACTTGTAGCATAGCAATAGAGGATAGCTTGTCTCGTCGCGGTTTGCAGGCAACCGCAGTTGTACGACACGGCGAACTACGTGTACCGGAATCAGGCAAAAAAGGAAATTGCTTGGAGGAAGATACGCGTGGGGGTTGGCTTATCTGGTGAGTTTGTTTGTTTAATTGTCGAAGTGTGAAGCAAGCTAGCAAAGCTACAATAAAGTTAGCACCACCAACCGAAGTGGAAATCCCTCCTCTTCCGCCGTTGTGGCGCGGCGTGAAACAATTCCAATTCGAGAACCCCGCTAACAAACACGCGTGAGACCAGCGTCGGGATATTTTCAGTTCGGTGTGAACGTAGCATAACTATATCCACAACTATAAGACTACAGACAATTTACCTCACTTTAGCTGGTCATATACAAATTGATCTTCATGTCAGCTGCACTGAGTTCATAAGAGATTAAAATGATAGCCAATACAGAGACTGAAACAGTAACATATGTCATTAAAAAACTAACTTCATCAGTGTGTTAGCATAGACGTATATATAAATGCCACCTTGAATTGGTTAACTCGTTGAAACTCAGTGCATCCACCATATTTGATGTGGCAGATCCGTCCGTAAACTAATCCAAGTTAATGGACTGAACTTCATAAATGGGGCAACCTGCAAAGTGCAAAAAAATCATTCCAATTATTTAGCAATTCACACATTAATATTTGGCTGAACATATAGGCCCCATTCTTTTTTTCCCACAATTTGATAGGTTTAAAATGATTGCTTTGGCAGCGGAATTATGTATATCAAATAGTATGTGGCACATGCAGTGGCAACGTTGCCAAACACAAGTAAACCCAAACAACATGTTGGAGCACCTCAACAGGGCCCTGTTGGACACTCTCAGCAGTGAAGTTGTCTCTTCCAAGCTTTTCCATCTTAGTGTTTCTGTTGCCACCTGCCAGTGGATTAACAGCCTCCTGACAAGCAGAACACAACAGGTAAAGCTGGGCGAAATCTATTTATTCACACACACAATCAGCAATCATGTCCTCCAATTGCTCTTTTTCTCTCTCAACATGATCAACTACATCTCATCACATCCAGCTGTCAAACTCCCAATGTATGTAGTTGACGCCACAGTCAATGATGCTATTGAACACTTAATATATATAATAATATATATATATATATATATATATATGTGAGGGGTGTGAATTGCCTAGTACCTGGCAATTCAATTCATATCAAGATTCATAGGTCACGATTCGATACAGATTAATCCCGATACGAATTGCGATTTTTTTTTAAACTAAAATTTAGAAAATGCTAATCAGTAAACTTGTACATGTACACTGTAAGATTTGTATGAAAATGTATTTATTTATCTGAAAATTCAGGTTGCAGTTTGTTTCATGTTTGAACAGCACTTAAATAAATATATTAAGGCTTAATGTTCCATTAATATAACATTCTTCTATGTTTAATGTGTAAATCCTAACCCTAATTAAAACGTTTTGTAGAATATTCCCATAAAAAATTATTGTTTAAAAATCGATTCGGCCGCATATCGATTCGAGAATTGCGCGCCGTAATATCGCGATATATTGCAGAATCGATTTTTTCTAACTCCCCTAATATATATATATATATCTACATATATATATACTATTATTCAGATTCCGAATAGTTAGACTGAAACCAAGAAAGAAAGAAATGTATTGTTTATTTTTCTTTACAGAACTGAGCCACATGCCCATCCCTCGTCTGTGCATACAATACTACAATGCAAACCAGTCTTTTACACAAATCCTACCTCTTCACTGGGCCAAGGTCACATCAGGTTTCCTGTGTGAGATCTGCCTCACAGCTGGATGTCTAAGGGCACAAAATAGAGCACTCCGTGAAGGACACAAAGTGAAACAGAAACAAGGAAAAAGAGAATAAACCCCAAACAATAAGCCCAACATCCCATAACACATGCTGCGTTGTGGGATGTTGCTCTCTCTCCCCCTGACTCTCTAGGACAATGAGATGACATGCTGAAGGTGGGATTGCATCTGGCATCATATTTAAACAGGGCTGCCACATCTCAGGAACACGGGTCGTTGCCAGATTGCAGGCTAATTAAGGAGCCTCTTGGATGACCATCAGTGCCAGTCGGTGGGCAAGGTAGCGGGCTGAGCCTTGTTCTGCCACGCTCCCACTGCGAGGCCTTGAAAAGACGAATGGCCACTGAAGCACCCTTGGGACACTATAATGCTAAATATTTCCATCTAAAACAAAAGGTGTCCCTTATGGGATGCCTATTTTTCTTTGTCTCCTTCTCCCCTTTCAAACAAGTGTAAATTACCGTGTCTTTTTGGATACCTGCTGGAACAGCCTGTCCAGAAGCATGAAGTAATTGTCGCTAAAAGCCATATATATAAAAAGGTGCACTGCACTGCGTCCATCAGAATAAAATGAATGACTTTTTCCTCATTTAACCCCTTAACGTTCCAAAGACCTACCGTACTAGTGTGTTATGTAGGGATGTCAAAATGTGTGCGTTCATTTTGAGTTAATTTAAAGTTCTTGTAATGCCACTAATTTTTTTAACGCATGATTAATGACCGCTCCTTACTTGGAAAGCCTGTTCTGGCGGAACAGCAGACACGTCAACATAAAAATGTAACAGTAATAAATGTAATAATAATGCATATATTTGTGAAGACTGGGGTCAAGTTGTATTTTAAAATTTAAAAAATGTGCAGAATTTCACAAGTTACTTCATGTTAAAGATTAGATAGCTTTTAATATGAAAATAAAAATGCACTGAGCTGTCACCAATGTCTTACAAATGCAATTATGACATTTAGTGGCAGAAAAATGACCTCAAAACAAATCACTCGTTTTTTACAGTACAGTACATCTTTTTAATTTTAACTCAGATTTATGAATTATTATGAAATTACTATATCAATGACTAAAAGATGCAGCCATATTTCTAATAGTTAAACATTTTTTTCCCACTTTTATGTTTAACAAGAGTATGAAAACCTGGGAAAAAAATATGGTTTTGTACATTTTATTGTACATTTAGAACAAATATAAAATTTTAGATTAATTGCGATTAAAAATTAATCGCCTGACACCCATAGTGTTATGTAATTAAAGACAATAAATGGGCTATAAATATGATCTTGGCTTGAGGCGGAAAGACTGATGCTATTACAGTGTTGGCTGAGAGTAACCCTGCTTAGTGATACCATCTCACCGGCTCCAGTTTGACTTGCTATTAATTGCATTGTAAAAGTGCTACATTTGGAAGGATGTCTCCAGCCTTCATTGTTTTTGTGTTTGGCATAACGCCTGCTTTTGACAGGCAATATGCCATTGCAATGGCCAGTTTGACAGCAAGCGGGAAAGCCGGAATTGTTTACTTGACTTCATTTCTTTTCCCCACTTGCTGCCTTTTTTCCCGTGCCAGTGTGAGAAAAGCGGAGGGGAACAAGATGTGGTTAAAACATGCAGCCGGCTGACGTGTTGGCTAATAAGATGCCTATCATGCAAGCTAGCAGGGCTGATTTGTGTCTCCCTCTAACTCACCCCATGATTACATTCTAAGAAGCCACCTCCCCCCTACCTCGCTCTCCCTGCTCCCGCAGCTGATCCTCGTCTTGTTACGTGGCATTAATGACACTTCAGTCATTGTGGCTTTCAAGCGGAGCCCTTCCACAGCGAACAGAGAGTTGACATTTCCTGACATTTTCCCAACTAATTACAGTACAAATAATTAAGCATGTTCCTCGGTGTAACAAATGAAGGCAAAAGTCGTCTGTCAGCCTGGGCCATGATTGATGACACTCCGGGAGACTTATCTGATGGGTCCTGCCACGAGATACAGAGGAAGCAAATTTATTAGAACGAACAATGCAAATTTCGAGTCATCTCATCCAGTTATGCACCGAGGCAATATCCGTGTCAAGGTGAATGTGACAATGAAAGCAAAATATTAGCATTTTGTTGAGCGGGCTGAAGGGGAAATCAGAGCACAGGGATGACAGGCCTAATTATTTCGGCTCACACAGGCCAGGACAGCTGTTTCTGGTGTCCTGAACAAGCCTGTCACACAGGTAACCAAATAGGCTATGCGTACGAGACTCTGTATCCGACACTCTGCGGATGTGTCTGCCGCTAATGACCAATGCTAATGTTGCTGCCATGTCACTGAACAGACAAACAATGTGAAGATGTCAACAGATTTTTTTTCAGTCAATCAACATTTTTCTGGACAATTTTTTGTATTTAGAGTTAATTTATGCCTGTAACTCACTATTGGCTCTGTAGCATGCTAGAATGTAATAATTTCTTGCAGGTGTAATACAATTTGCACTTAACTTGATCAAAAATGTATTCAAACCCAATGTAATAATTTCACCAATAATAACAAAATAATCCTGACTGATATTATAATAACAATTTTACCAAATGTAACCATTTTTAAAAAAATTATTATAAACTATTTGTTCCATTTTTGGGTGTGTCTATTTTTCCCTCTCAAAACCTATCATGAACAATTTGACACATAATCTAGTATTAATATATATGTTCATTTTCAGGCCAAAGTTCTACATGTTGCGTTTTCAGAAGACTGTTGTATACATTCACAGCAAAAAATGGAGTGTTAAAATGTTGGTGTTAAATGTTTAAGAGTTGATTTAACCCCCCAAAGTGTTTTAACACTGTCTGATTTAACTGGAGGTTAGTGTTAGTTATTTGACAGAGTTGATTTGTTTTAGTGTTAAACCAACTGGTGCAGAGAGTTAGTCAAAATAAGCTCCGCCCACTTGATTAGAATGACTCTACCCCAAGGACTCCTGGGAAGTCTAAGTGTAATAATGCAATTAGTATATTATTATAATAGAATTATTACATTATCAAAAAAAAAGGTCAATTTTTGGTTAAATTATTACTTTATTGGGTTTTATTCCATTTTTGATCCAGTTAAGCACACATTTAATAGATTTTCAGGCATTAATACATTTTCACGAAATTATTACGTTATGAGTGTTTCAAGCTTCCATAAAATAAATTGCACTTTTTTGGCAATATTCAAAGAAAGTTAAACAAGGCAAAATATGGTTGTATTAAAGAGGTACGTATAAAGACCAAATAAATAAAAAAAGAAGAAAAGTAAATGATCAAGCTGTGAATTGAAACCTGTTTGAAGCTTTCTCCAGCATAAATAAAATGGACTATCAGGCCAAATTTTAATGTTGAAAATAATTGTCGCCTTAAAATTAATAAATGTTGAACCACATTTGTCTGGCAAGTGATCTGCTTGTTCTGCTATAAAGTAAAAACAAAAAACAAAAAAACATACTTGTGATATATGAACCAACAATGAACAATTGGCTTGAGTCTTTTATGCTACCAAATAGCAATATGTTGTCTGTATACATCTGTGCTTTGGGGATTACAAAGGTTGCCGCCCACACTCATAATGAATGTAGAGTTTATACTCCAGGGCAACCTCACAATGACTCTTAGGGGGCAGGCAAATCCAGATAGGTTTGAGGGGGAAAAAAATGGCGATCAAAGTATGCTGCTAAGGACTCGCTGGCTGGCTTGGAACAGATGGACGTCGGAAGCACTATGAGCCCATTGAGATTCAGGATCCAAAGTGGCTGCTGCTGTTCTGTATACACAGGCAGATGATGCCTTTGTGTCATTGGATTTAGTTAGGCAAGGAAGAGATGAGGGTTTGTTTGGAATATGCAAGCAGGAGTAAAGCAAAAAAAAAAAAAAGCAAAAAAAAAGACAAAGCAGCAGTGAAACAGGAGCTACTTAAAAGTAGAGTGTTTATCGAGATTCGTTCACACAGGTTGAATAAAATGTGTCTTTTGACTTAGTTGTAAAAGCATTGTAATTGAGCGTGTAGTTTAAATGAAAACAACATGCATGTTTTATTCACTTTGCCACAGCTTTTTTGTTTTATTTAACCACAATTAGCTCCACATTCTTAGGCTATACAACCACCATGTTCAGCTTAACAAAGCATATTGTTTTGTGGCAGTAATTGTGCTACAGTATGCTTGTGACAACAATTTTGATTAAAGGCTTTATAGACACCTTTTTATTTCAAGAAGACAGGAACCAGACTTTGTTTATGAGGTCTACCTACTCATCAGACATTATTATAAGGAAATGTTATTACCTATTTGTAAGACAAAAAACAAGGTACAATGCAGAAAACCAGTTTTTATGAAACCGACAGAAGCAGCTAACTGCCCACATATACAGTATATGCACACATGCATATTGAGACACAGTTGCCAAGCACACTGCACATTGCATCGATTTGAATTTGAATGAGATACACATTAATTGCACTTTTTTTCTATACAGGGTTTAGCATTAGTCTTGTGGTTCTAACTACTTTTTTCATAGCAATCGTTTTGACGGGGGGAAAAAAACTAGGAATGTTAGATACCACTTTTTTGAGACCGATATTCAAATCTTCAGTATTCACAGATACCGATATTAAGTGCCAACACCATTAGCACTTATGATACATAAAATGTTCCCCAAAAAACAATTTAAAAGACATATATATATCCCAACTATAGCAAATTTCCTTAAAATTGAATGAAATTAATGGCAATTATATATTTTTTCAATTTGCTCATAAAAGTCATTTTGCATAGAGCACACAATAAAATGAATTAAAAAAAAAAGATAAATAAGATTAAACAAATAATCCAGTTACCAGGAAAAAAGTCAAAATGTTGTTTGTACAACTTATAATACAGTGAAGTGCAAAGAATTCAATTTAATACAATAGTGTTTCAAGTAATTTTTAAAGCTGTTGTTTACTGTGTGATGTTTAATTATATCTTGTTTTGGAAATACAGAGCAGTTAATTTGGAACACTGCACTGTATTTCCATTTCCTGTTTCACATTCTCCGTTCATCATTCATCTGATAGCAGTGCAGTAGTCAATGATGATGTACTATATACAAAGATGTCTGCACGTCAGAGCTAATTAAATTGTTGAGTACAACTGAAGACTTATGTGCTCTCTTACCAGACAAAAACAATAAATATGAAAGCAAAACTAGCAGAATTATGCAAAATACGCCATGTTGGAGCTGTGATGTATGGGCAAGAAACACAGATACCAATGTAAATCAAGACGCAAAAACCTAGATTTTACACTGATCCGATCGGCTGAATCGGGATCATACGATATTTAGCATTTTATGCCTAATCGGTGATCTGCTGTCATGTATCAATTTTCCCGGTTAATCAATGATAGGCTCCACGAAAAAAAGGCATTACATGTGATATTTATGAGTCTTTTTTGAAGAATTTTCTTTCCCATGCATTTCAAATGGCTTCAATTATACGTGCATTTAAGCTATTCGTGGGCGAAATGCGGCGGTGGACTGTAGAGTAAATATAGTAAATTTTAAATAGATATGTTGCTCCATTTTCATTTTATCGAATTATTTTTTTGTTTGTTTGTTTTTTCAAAGTGGTGTGACCGAAGGTTGCTGATTGGCCGAAAAATCCTCATTGTGTAAAGCCTACAAAAACACTTCTTTTTTTTCATGATATATGGTTATAGCCTTCAACCCAACAAATATCTGTGACAATCAGCGAAAACTAATCAGCTCCAATCATTGTCAAAATGTAAATTAACCAAAATTTTTAAACACAACATAACGTGACTGTTTTATACGCATTTCCTTATAAGGCCTCTTCATGTTTCGCTTGCAACCAGATGATGTTAGAGCAGTACCGTTGCATTAATGTTACGATGTGCACTGCTGCAGGTCCCACTTTCACTGTTGTCAGCTTTGAAATGCCAGAACGTTGAAAAGAGTTCAGAGTCAGTGACTCAGTAGCCCGGCTTGCCTGTCTCCAATATGTCAATTAGAATGCTGGTACTTTAGATAAAAGAAACATTTTGACCAATGGGTGAAAAGGTATTCCTTCAATTGTAGTCATCAGTGATCTTCCATGCGTTGTTCTTCTTGGAATTGTACGGATCTTTATGATCACAGCTCAAGAGATGTCATCTCTTGAAAGTGTTGAAAAGCCGCAACTGAAAATATTTGCATTTAAAAAGCAATGCTGGGTCTTTTGTTGTATGTGAATGTCAAAGACTCAAGTGCAAGAAAACACGTAGATTCATGTAACGCAGATAAGTGACAATAAATGTCCTTGTTTCAGTCTTGTGATGTTGTCCAATGTGTAATTTTGCTTCTGGGCAGTGTTCTGTTCTCCATCATGTAACTGTTAGTCAAAAAAAGAAAAGGTAAAAGCTAAAGCGAGAGAGGGAACGTGAGCGCAAATGCCTCAGGGGCTCACATTTAACCTGCCCACCAATCCCAATCAATGTCATTACTACTTTCCACTCCATTTTATCAGCAACTCCAGTTCTCTAGAAGTGACTGTAGTATGCCGCTCTATGAAACAGTCACAGGGCTAATGGGATGAGATGCAAAGAATTATAAATGCTGACAGTAAATCATATTACATCCCTAATAAGCATTAACTGGATAACTGGGTCAAAGCTGTATTATCTTAATTGATTTTTCTAAAGAAACCTGACAGTGAAATGTCAATGCTTGAATATTTCTTCATGCATCATTAAAACAAGATTGGCTTTTAACAAAAGAGGGGGGTGATGGGGGGGCGGGATCCTTTGGGCTGAATTGATTCTTGCTCGGGGCGGACTTGCACAAGTAAGTGTATTACATAAAAATCTATACAGGATATTAAAACAACACCCATTCTGCGAGACGTTTACAATTAAAAGCTGACACCCGCCCATGCTTTTGTATCTGCCACTGCTGGCTGCCAACAAATTGCATTTCAGTACTGTGACTTTCTGAAATCAATGGGGTGGCTGTACAAATGCCCACAGAACTTATGTCAGCCATGTAATAGAGCTGGGACAGTCCATGTACAGTTGTCTGCCAATTACAACTACTCCTGCACGGTTTAATAGCACTGTAGTTAAATTATACAGCAAAGTGCTCAGTACATGTAACAATTGTGATCCCCATATGTCATTGAGGTGTTTATTATTCTGCTGTAAAAAGAAATAATTTATCATTGAGAAAAGATGTGCTTTATAATAATAATAATAACAAAGATTTCTGTTATACAGGACATAAAATCAATGATCAGAACAAATCTGAAGCATCCAATCAGATTGATCATATATCGTCCATATGAAATCCACAGCCCCTAATATAAGGTCTACATTAACTTTGTGATGTCTAAAACAAAGTGCGCCGTGAGATTTTGGCCTATTCAAGTCTTTTTAAGTTTTCTCATGATCAATTACAGTAGCTATGCGAGACGGGCCATGGGGGGAAGGGACTGCCGAGTCCCAGAGGCCCAAAGGCGTGCTACAGTTTGGCCCGCTGTCTAGCAGGGATGCCAGAATGTTCCGTCATGATCTGATGGGGTGCCTGACGTTTCTCACGTTCTAATCGAGGTCTGACACATTTTTCACGTTCTGTCAAGGCTTTCTATGGATGAAACGTGGATGTCAGGCACCTTTGGAGCTTTTTTTGAGGCCACTGAAGACTCGGAAGAAGACCCCCTGCCGGGCCCCTTATACCCAGTCCCTCACTGTGCGTGCCATGTCAGGCCGTAAAAGTAGAACTGCATCACTGTGAGCCTATAAAGTATCACACCTTTGGATGTGATTGAATGTGACAAACCGGCTACCATGTATTCTAGCTTACTGTGAGAACCGTGAAAAAATGTGGCAAAATGGGACAAAACATAAATCAAACGTGACAGAATATGACAAAACCTGAAAGGACCGTGAGATGTCGGGGGAATACCGGTACATACCGTATGCTTCCTGTCCTGCTGCGGACCGTGTCCGTTTTGTTATAGCCTATTAAGTACGGTCACGTTTTGTGGTGTTTACCCTGTTTTACAGTGTAATAATTTGAAAACAAGATTAAATAGAACTTGGAATAAGAAATGGTTGATGTACAGTATTTAACAGGGACACCACTATTTATTTTTGTAAATACTGTATCATCATATCTATTATCAATCTTAAACACTTTGAATGTCATCTTTTTGTTGTTAATATTATCTTGTAAGTTTTTAAGCATTTCCAAATAACCTACACAGTCAGTTAAGTGTGATGCAGGTACCAACAGTACCATTCTCCAAATATAGCTCAGTTGTACTTTGAATTAAACACATTTTGATTTAATCTTCATCTAAAACTGTTTGTTTTTATACATTTAGGTACACATTTGTTTGAACTTTTATGCGAAGTACATTTAAAGTGAATCTTTTTTTTTTTTGCGGCGTAGAAGAAAAATAAATCCTCCTGCCGAGATGTCAAGATGATCCAAATGATGATCCAAAGCACAGCACACACTTTCAACTCATGATCGCTGTACCAAGAATCAAGAGTGGTACCTCGTAGTACCCTGACTGACCTGTGAGAGGCAGTATCCAGACTATCGACAGAGCAGTAATAGAAGAAGAAAATGTTAGCCTAGCTGCTACCATATCTGGAAATAACACATCTCCCTGTCATTTGTATTGTGGCAATTGACTTGGAGGACCCATTACACAAACACCTCACCCAGTTGCCATTTCATTTCTGGCGTCCACGTGACATCATTATGAGTTTTTCATTGTAAATATTGTATAATGTTGACATATTTTCAGAGACTCTACGTACACATCGCATAACGGTAAATCAGTCAGGATAATCTTTAGATACGTTATTGGGTGCAGTGTTTGCTGATGTTGGTTTGAAAGGAAGAGCTCAGTCCAAAAACAGGCATATTATCTTCATGTGAACCAGGTTAGAGAGAACGTAAATTAGGGGTGCATTAATGCCTTGGACATGCATGCTGTTAGCTGCTGCTCCTTTTTTATTTTTTTTTATTTTTTTTTACTGTTTATAGACTAGAACAGTACTCACTCAAATAGATTTAGGTAAGATGATCTAAGTTCAAATGCTCCCATATGGTCTGTGAAATGATAGCCTTGCTATCCACTGAGTTCTGTCAAACATTTGAAACTTGCTGTCCGTACGAACCAACTCGTGGTGCAAGTATTACAAGAAAGATCACAAGGGCCTGGTTGTTCGTGCTGCTATAACTCATCGTGAAAATGTCAGCAGAAACTTGTATTTTGCAGACAGCATGTGAAATCCTTCATTTCATCATCAACTTGCATCTTGGGCGAAATTGGAGTGACGGGAGGTATCTGTGAAATGACTCAGGGGATGTTTGGTGTATAAAGTTACTGCACCTTGATTGGATGGCTCCTATTCTGAGTGTAAGCAGAGCTTGTCAAGATGCTGGGAAATGTGTGTGTGTGTGTGTGTGTGTGTGAGGGGACGGTGCAGGCAGCAGGTTGGCCTGGGTCACTTGGCACGGCCGCACAGCAAATGCAGAGAATAAATCAGTCTCACTGACATGGTGCCTCTCATCAAGTGACATCCCGCAGTGTCCACATCAGTTCTGAACTAATAAAGATGTATAAGAGGGAAACAGAAGCGAACATGGCAGATGCCAAGGTGAAATGCAGCCGGTGTCTGGAGAGGCACTGGATGTCATGTCTCGGAAAGCCATCAGGAACAATTTCCAAAATATGGCACTGGCATTTTAGAGGCTCCACGCAACGCACACAACATGCTCATAATACAACTATATACAACATCAACTTTTGTACAAATCCAATTCACTTTGACTTACATCGCTGACAATTATGTGGCTAGCAGCAGCACCTCAAGTTGTAAATCGAATTCCGTAACTTAAACATTTTTTTTATTTGAATGTACAGTATAGTCTGTACAAAATATATACAATAAAAACTAAGATAAAACTAATGTAGTGTTTTCAGATGTTTGGGATGTTAATGACGCTGAGATAAACCACAAAGGAGACCCCTGGAGTTCAGTTGCACCATGTCTAATTGTTTTAATAAGCATGTGGTGAAAAATGGTTGTAAAAGATAAAATCAGTCTCTACACAAAGCCACTGCATAAACAAAGTGCATCTAGTTCTTTATCTCAAAATGTTAACGAAAATAAGCATATATATATATATATATATATATATATATATATATATATATATATATATATATATATATATATATATATATATATATATATATATATATATATATATATATATATATATATACTGTATATATCAACTTGTGACATTTCTGCCTGATAATTCAAAATGAATGGCATTGAAACATGTTTACATTCTTCTCCATGTGGGTGGATAACCGGAAGTACGTCTTCCGAAACGGTTTTGCTGTAATATGTCTTGCTGTAATACTTTTATTTTAAATATAAATAAAATCATTAATTATCCATTCAAATAACTAGTAAACATTTTTTAACAATATAAAAATATTTTTGACATTATGATTACATTTAAAGATATTAACTTATTTACATGGCAAAAGGTTTTACAAGCAACATAATAATAATACTAATTACAATAATAATAATATTATTATTATTAAAACAATTAACTATAAATCACATATTTCTAGTAGACTTTCATACACTTGTTCATTTTGACAAGTTGTTTCCTCATTTTTCTTGAGAGGGTGGCTTCATAACAGTCTAAGTTATTTAAGTAGCTTCAATAAACGGTTCATTCGCAGGTTATCAGTGTGTATGCAAGTATACGTATGCATGTTTATGGGTGATATCGACGCAGAGCTACAGTATGTGGGTATGTGGAACGATGTAATATTCATGAAAGTCCTCATGGAAGTTGTCTCGTCTGAGGCCTGGAAAACATCACCCATATACACATGCGTGTGCACATACACACACAGATCCATGTACACTGAGCAGCGCGGTCCAGCGGTGCTCACCTGCTGACATCAGCATATGCCATTCAGAAGGGCAATGTGTGTCTGCATCAGTGATTTCTAAACACTTTGGGGTCAACAAATTATTAATATTTAGTATTAGCACTGATGACAATGTGGCATCCTCCTGAGAGCTGGGCGAAATGTTGAGCGGGGGCCATTCTCTTGACGGCAACTGTGTTTGGCAGATGGTGCTGTCAGTTTGGGTCTTCGTTTATTCTTCCATGCATATGGCAGCATCTCCCCTTCGTTAAAAAAAGCAAGCACGCTCATGTATTATCTATGGGGCTAAAAAGCATGCAAACACGAGCGGGAATGTATCAGAGGGGCTTAAACTTCTGTAAACAACCAGTAGTGGTTGTTGTGAATGTGGTTTTACTGACAGAAAGAGTAGAAACATATGGCCTGAGACAGGAAAAGGGCCTGATACCTGGATGGGACACAGTTCCACATTGAGCTACAGCATAATGCATCTGACGGTGAGGAGCGCGGCAGGCCCGGAATTTGAGATTACTCATTCATTCTACCTACTGACGACCTACTTCTTTTTTTTTTTTTAACCCACTTTTGGACAAAACACTTCTTCCTGTGATAATTTGTTTTTCATTTTTTATCATTAGGAAACTGGTTGTTACTTTTTTTAAATATATATATTTATTATTAATATCAACACCATTCACTGATTTAAAACTGTAAAAACATATAGGGTAAATTACTGTATTTTAAATAAGTTATATTGCAAAAACACAAGCCATAAGGAATAAATCTGCCCTCCTTGAACAATTTCCAACTATAATTTCAGTCCTGCTGTGTAAAAAACCTGACCTTAATTAATACATTTAAAGTAGTTAAAAGTAGACAGAAATTGTACTTTATTAATTAGGTACATCAATGTAAAGTTGTTAATTTGTTATATTCCAGAAACTTAGATTTTATGTCCTTCAAAATTCTTACCTGTAACGCAGCATGAATAAAAAGTTTGGAGAGCTTTTATTTAGCAACTTCATCTCGATGTATTAATCCAAATTGAGATATACACACAAACATCTGACTGTGAATCAACAGACAACTGTAGAGTAAAATTCAGTGATGTATTTTAATGTAAAAAAAAACAGCTATACTCCACACCCACCACCTTTTTTTTTGTATGACCAGTCTCTTTTAAAAGGCAAAAGGCGGCAGGAAGAAGGAAGACCCCAGTTACCTTGTGGAGTACTCAGCAGTGAGGGGTCTTACTCAAGCTTTCCTCTGATGCGAGGCCGGGTTGGACAGAACTGATACTGAGGCTGAGCGGGCGGATGAATGGAGATATGAGGGTCCCCGTGTCAACCTGGCAAGGGCCACGGCAACAGAGTGATGGAAGATAGGAAGGACAGACAGGAGAGGGAGTGAGCGAGCGAGCTGGAGGATATCCCATTGAAGTGAAATCGCTTGTGACAGACCCAAACACTGGTCGGCAGCTTTCAGGTTGGAACTCGTGTCTCCTCTTTGGAAAAGAAATAACAGTCAGGGGAAGGAGGGAGAGAGAAAGAGGTGTGACAAAGCGACAAAGGCAATGTTGGTCAATAATTAATCATGATACTGTTCAATGCAGTGGCTGCCGAGATGACAGCTCTTTTGACTGACATATCTGGAGCATTTGATCTGCATGCTGGGGATCTTGCTACTCTGCCACAACTGGCTGCTCTGCTCTGTTTCCCTTTGGCTACCACAACCCTCTTTTATTCTCCAAATCCTCTGCAAATAACATAGCATCGATGGCAAGGGAGTTGTTGCTGCAGGGCAAAAAAAAAGAAAAGAAGCCTGCACTGAAACTTGATATGTTCCATGTTGCTCCTGGTAATGTGTATTTTGTAACCCAAATTATATTATATATTATTTATTACTTAGGTGAGACTGGGGGAAACAACCAAACAAAGGTAGAAAATGTAAAAAGTCACAAACTATGGTCACTAATGTTTGTGCGTTATAAAATGGTGCCTACACAGTAAATTTTGTAGAGTACGTTTTACTCTTAAAATAGTCTATTTTTCCCCACTCTAAAGAGAGTAAAATTAACACTTAGAAGAGAGTAAAATATTCAGATTAAATTTTACTAAATTTTGTGTACAAGAGAATGTTATTGGTCTACTTTTGGGTAGTAGCAAACAGTAGGAGTGGCATAGCTCAGTTGATAGAGTGGCCTTCTCCCAAGCTGAAGGTCATCAGACCGTTCCTCAAACTGTGAGTAACCTTGAGTGATAAAATGTACTCACAAAATGTTCTTCTGAAATTGAATACAAATTTCTGAGTAAAAACAAAAAAAAAAACGTTACAATTTTTTGTTATAGGATAGGTCAAGTCTCTCATACACAGTAAAAATATTTTACTCTCTTCCATGTGTACATTTTACTCTGGTTAGAGTGGGACCAAATAGACTCTTTTTAGAGTAAAATGTACTCTACAAAATTGACTGTGTAGTTTTAGCAAGCTAATGGTCACAGTTAAACAAGCCTGTGTAGTGTCTTCTGTGGATCCAGCCATCCACCTTGTATTTCTTCGATCATTGAACAAAACTGAAAATCAAAAACTAAAAAGTATATTCTTCATGCCTTTAACTAAAAACAAATGCACCACCATAAACACTCAGCATTCCGTCTGACTACAATTCCCATGATTCATAGACAGTAAATCAGGAAGTAGTTTGAGTTCCGATATGATATAAACGCAAATGAGAAAATAAACATTTGGCTTGCTGGACTGGAAAAATAGTGCACTGACTGTCCTGGTCAAGTCGGGACGTCAGGTCACACTCCACCAACATAAGTGAATTGCAAGCAAAGTTCAAGTTAAAATAAATGCTCAATATTTTTACCTTTATCAAGATCTGCACCAAAAATGTCATGTATTCTATAACTCCAAGACCAGATTATTTATTAATTAATTAATTAATTTATTATTATTTATACAAAAAATCTGGAAAATGACCACTTTCCCAGTGAGTGCTATGCTAAAATGTACTGTAATTGTAAGTCACTTACTTTTGATAGCGAATAGTAAGTACTATGTAGATCCATTGAGGAATGTGGAGTTCATCAGTCATTGAGACGGTGACTGTTCCCGGCTAAACTAGACCTTTATTGACCTAATAACTGGCAGTCAACTCAGTCACCAGCATGTTGAGTAGTATTCATTATTCATGCTCATTAAATTATAAGCTGCGCACGAGCAAAGACTTCCAGTTTCCTGCCAAACTGTGTGGATTTTGTGACGTGCCCTCTTGAAATTTGGAGATTTAAAACCAGTACACCACTTGCAAAAGCTATCATACGGGACAGATATAGTCCGCTTTCTGATTAATTTAATATCAATATACCTATCTCCATTCTTCTGTGGTAAATAGGGTTTGTTATTAATAGATGGGGAAAAATATCTAAAGTGTTCAAAATACTGTACATTATGTCATTTGGAGTATTCACTTGTTTGTTTCATTATTTGTTTGTTTGTATTTTTTTTTTCATTTGGGAGTGAAAATAAAGTCCCATATCATGCAGCTCAATTTGTGCATCATATGTAAAAACAATCTTATGTAAAATTTAAAATGCAAATGTTGATTTGTCACAATCTCAGCAGACAATAAAACATGTAAGCTTCAACATATGCTTGGAAGAAGCATGACAAGACACGGTACACAAAAAATTTCTTGCTGAAAAAACATCCATTTTCCTTCGATGTGGAAAACAATGATACTGTCTGTCAACACCTACTCTGTATATGGAAAAGAAGAAATGTTTTACGTGTATGATGTAGTTGCAGCAGCAGCAGGACTGTGTTACAAACACACCATATTTGAAAGGTGTAATTTTTCACACACTTTCATCTAGAAGGGATATAAAAACAGGCTATAATAGATAGGATGGCCTTTTTTTATTTTATATTTTTATCGGGAGACACATCCAAAAGCAGCCAACAGCTGTCTACACCATTTCCAGGACTCTGGGGCAATCCATATTTGTCTGTCCTATGCTCAAATCGCCAAGAAAAATACATACAGTTTCAACACAGAGAAAAACTACTTTCCCATATGCTGCCCTGTTTAAAACCAACCATATCAATCTATGTCTTTTTACCTGCTCTTTCATATACTTTTAATGTACTGGAAAGCTTTCTACAGTTGGCTGCCTTCATTGCGGGGTCTGGTCACGTCTGTGCTGAGTTGCATAACAGAAAACACAGGAGGACAATCAGGGGTTTCTGTTGGATGGAGAAGAAACAGAGTGGTGGGTGTAAGCCACTTGTGGCTAGTTGATGTTAGCTAAGGTTATGTTTTAATACCATTATACTTCAGCACTGACTCTTTGTGAAGAATCTGTCAGGTTTAAAACAACAGTTAGGCCCCTGAGAGCGGTTCATCCATCATGGCCTTCTTTGATGGCGGCTTGCCAGAGAATCATCTTCTAGATTCCTCTTGGTTCTCCTCTCTAACCATGGACAAGCCAACCAACGTTGGGACAACACATTGCCAAACATATTGTATAGTCCAGGGGTCAACAACCTTTCCTGTCAAAAGATACATTTTAGGAGAAATAAATAAGCAAAAATCTGTCTGGAGCCACCAAACATTTAAGCATTGTGATGAAGGAAACTGAGTGTTAGTGAGAGTCTAATTTACTGAGGGCACAATAACTAATTAGAGCTGCACCACAACATAAAAATATGAGAGTGCAGCATCTAATACGAAGACATTTTCTTCTACCTTTCGTCTTTGGATTTTTTGGGGGTGGTCATTTTACATACTTTTTTTTTCTTTTCTGACAGTTTTATGGCCATGTTATGATCTTTTTCTGTCGCATTTTAAGGCTTATTGTTTGACTTTTTTGCTATTGATTTTCTGACATTTTTAGCTAAGTTTTAAAACTTTTTATCTACCTTTCATCTCTCCTTTTCTGACAACTTCAATATTTGGACCCTGATATATATATTTTTAAATATTTAATTATTCATTTTTATTTAATCATTAATCAATTTAAATAATATTTTATCAATTTTTTAAAAATAAATATATGCAAAAGAGAGAGACAGACAGACAGACAGAGAGAGAGAGAGAGACACAGGAAGGGACTAAAGAGCCACCTGTGTCTCCAGAGCCGCATGTTGCAGACCCCTGGCCTAATCACTTTAATAAAAGGCTGGTTCAGAGCTCACCATCACTTAAAACACAATTCCTTTGACATGTTGAACATAATATGGACATTTCTGAAAGCACTGTTCGTGTTGTTTGTTAAAGCCAAGTGGCGAGTGATAAAATCTTGCTTTGTATCAAGAGCATGCAACACACATCTTGTGAGTCACAAACTGACAATGGTCTCTCTTGTGAGACACAGGCTCAAATATTAGTTCTAAGTCTGTTTTTTTTTATTTATGGGTTTAACTGAGATTACATCCCATAATCTTGGTACGAGTATTGAGGGGAGTTTCCTGAAGTCAAGGAGTGTTTCCGAATAAACATAACTTCAAAGGTTGTATGCACTGCAGAAAGGTATGATTGAGTGCAAACATGTATTCATTTAACTCTATTTATTTTTTTTGCCTCCCCTCAAACCCTCTCTTTTCCCAGATCTGAAGCTTAACCTTTTGACCGTGAAGAATTCCATTGCTGGGTTTGATTTCTGGAGCTCACTCACTGCAGCGGCTCTGCGTGGCACTCGGATGATCATAGAGTACATGTTTTTTTAGTCCACGTAAACGTGCAATTAGTCGTTGTAATAGTGCACTTTTTAAATAGATCAAATTATTATTATTCAATATATTTTGAAGAGGCTGGCTTGGCAAAACTTAAATGAGATATTTTGTTGCGTTTACTGTTATATTTAGAAATAGACAATCCCAAACAAAGACAAAACATGGGATTCTTTAAATACAAAAATACAAAGTAACAACTAACAGCAGACAGCAGGGCTGGATTCGGATGTCCTTGACAAAAAACACTTGTTGGAGAAACCTTGACTAAAAATGTTGAGCAGGCTGTACGCAGGATTTAAAAGTAGGAAGCAACCACAGCGAGGAGGGTTGGATGCAGAACACATGGAAGCCTGCTTGGATGGAAGAAACCTCAACGTGCTGAGGGGAACCTCATTGAGTCCCTGTCAGTCAGAAACTCCAGCTGTGGCAATGCACAATTCTATATGACAGAATAAAAGTATAAATAAAAGTGCCTGGACAAACTAAGATAGCCACATACCAACTGCATAGCAACTGATGACATTATCACATTATCATCGTAAGGAAAATTGTAACTGCATAAGAATATGTCTATAACACAATGACCCCCTGACCTGCATACAAATAATAACTCATCATAAGGGACATAGTAACTGCATAAACACAATTAATCAATAATACAATAATCCCATGACCTAACCCAAAACATAATCTTAACAGTGTGTACCATTTACACTGGTCTCATTCTAAGAGCAAGAACAAGACTTTTCATAATTTATTGGTGTCAGTCTTGATCCACTTCTACAGCCTTTAATTTACAGTTTGTCCTGTGGTTGGTTCGGAAAGTTGGAAAGACAATACAATCCTATTTTGGTAAACGTCTCCTTTCTTTAATTGGATGCAGAGCAACTCACTTAAAGTGAAAGGCAGGTCGGAACATTTTCTTTGTAATAGTGTTCTATGGTTTTATGAGTGTCACGTGACCAAACCAAGAAAACAAGTAAGCCGTGATGAAAATAAAACATATGATTGCAAAGAAAATTTATCTTGTCTTACTTTGATATAATTACTGGATATGGCTTAATGGCACCCTTGACTAATGTTTTATGACCTCTAACTGCTCAGATATGTCTTTGAATTAAATGAGCTCCCATTTTGATTTAGTCACTTCCAAAAGTGTTCTGGGGGAAATACTACAGATCCAAGCAAGGGATGTAAGGGATGTACTGTATAAGATATGATTACAGACATGACATGCTGAAGTCCACATGGGTTGGGGAAAAGCACTATCTCTCAAAGTTAATACCGTATGTGCTGAACATCCATTTCTTTTCTCCACTACTGCCACGTTCTCATAACAGAAATGCTGTGACAAAATTACATGAAGGTCTATTTAATTAATTAAGGTCTATGATGAGAATTCCTGTTTTCGCTCCAGCATGTACTGCGTCTCTCACGGGATAGAATACAGCACACCTGAACAAAACAAGCAGTAGAAAATGGATACATGGATGGATTTACAAATGGAGTACTACATATTGACTTGTTTTGGTCATACTGAATTAGGTGGGGACATGACACATTTCTTTCTCAAGGTGCCCCCTTGAATACCGTGAAAGTAGAAAGAGTGAGTGCAAAGACTACTTGGCTATCATATGCAGGAGTTATCATGCTAGCCTGTATCCAGTAATCTAAGATGTCACATGTGAGACAGCTGTGATCTGTGTCAGGTGCTTTCCGTCCCCCAGGCGGAAGGTCATGACGGTTGACTTCATCTCCTTCCCCTGGCCTCCAATCACTCAAACATAAATCAATACTGTTAATAACTGTTTGAACGATGTCTAAATGGGATATCTTTGCTGCGAGCGATATTAAAGATATTTCTTCCCCAGACATTCCCTTCTCTCCTTCAGCGGTTTAGAGACAAAGTATGTATGGTATATCTTTTTCTGTCTGGGTATTTTAGTAAAAAATAAAATAAAATAAAAAAAATAGAACACTTAGAAAATAGTTTTTTCAAAGATCATCAAATACGCACACACATACATACATAATGTGTGTGTGTGTGTGTATATAAATATATATATATATATATATATATATATATATATATATATATATATATATATATACATATATATATATTTTTTAAATATATATATATATATATATATATATATATATATATAAATTTATAATAATAATAATTATTATTATTATACAAAATATATTAAAAACTGTATGTACAGTGAACCTGTGTTTGATATAGTTTTAATCTGAGTAGCTGTGCCTCTTCTACCTAATATGTTGGCCAGTGAGGGAATGATTCTTCTTTTGCAATAAAAGGTAAAAATTACTTAATTTAAGGGGTTATTTTATTTGTATAGCTAAATGTCATGTCGGGTACTACACAGTCAATTCTGTAGAGTAAATTTGACTATTTAGAGTGGGACCAAATACACTCAGTTTTAGAGTAATATTTACACTTGGAAGAGAGTAAAATAAAGAATTGAACAAATAATAAAAATAAAAGTCACTCAAGGGTTGAGGAGCGAACTCATGAGCTTCAGCTCAGGAGACTACCACACTACAACCTGAGCTATGCGCCCCTCTTCCTACTGTTTGCTTATATCCAAGAGATGACCAAACACATTGTTTGTGTCTTGGAGTTACGAAGATTCGATCTGACACGAGCGATACACTATATATAGTGTATATATATAGTGTATTGCAGGAGCTGCGTGGCTCAGGGACTAGAGTGGCTGTCTTCCAAGCTAAAGGTTGTGAGTTTGTTCCTCAACCCTTGAGTGACTTTTATTTTTATATATATTTTTTTTCAGTTCTTTATTTTACTCTCTTCCAAGTGTAAATATCACTCTAAAACTGAGTCTATTTGATCCCACTCTAAATAGAGTCAAATTGACAATACAGAATTTACTGTTTATCCTTTTCCAAATGTTCGCATATTCCCTTATCACGCTGTCCTTCAAGACAAATTTTCAATTGAGGTCTGATTTCACAAAATAAGAAGACATCAAGCAATACAAGCTCTGTGTGAGAAATGTTCAGGTTCATGAAGGTCACAGCCACCGACCGTGTGCATCTTTGATATCATTCAAATGAACAATTAATTAGCTCTCTCGCAACGGTGGCAATAACCTACATGCTATGGACATCAGCTAAGGCACATTAAGTGTTTTAAAAGGTGTTTCTGCAGTCATGTGACCTCTATCTCATCTTGCTTTCATTTTCTACGGCGTATGCATCGCTGGTCTAAGTGTATTTACTCTGATAGTGCTGCCACAATGGAATTATGTGAGCTTGTAAATAGAGTTAGCAGTCAGCTGATCTTGGTATTTTATTATCCGGTGGGGGGGAATGTGAGAGAAATGCAAACTGTTTTGCTTTATGACCCATTTTAAAACCTATTGAAATGACTGTTATAGAATAATATCATTACTTCTATGTATAAAATCTTACTGCTCAGCCATGCAGAGCGATCATCAGTACAGTTTGGAGAGGAAGACAAAGGAAGCTAGAGTGCAGTGAAGGCAGTATTAGGCATGAGGGTCGTGTCACAAAATGCTTATGTGGTACAATATAATACATGCAATGTCACATTGTGCTACTTGTACAGTCAGCGACACTCACAGTGGCGGTTGTATTATTATATTGCATGTAATAATATATTTCTAGAATCACTGACAACATTTTCCTGTGCTAACACTAAGTTGTTATTTTCAGCTGTAATAATATACAATAATGTATTACGGCAACATGATTTGTTGGAAAACTTCTACAACAATTGATTCTCAGAAAGAAAATAGGTAACTGTAACAGCCAGGCACTCACATGCAAACTGAACGCACACAGAATGTAAATATTGAACATACAGTACCGTGAGAAAGTCTATGGCCAACTCTAGCTTTGTTATTTTATTTTCCACAACAGTCAATTTGACATAGTAACGTAGTAAAGTAAGACAGCTCGCTGTGCAGGATTACATCAAAATATACAAATGATCTCCACAATACATTGTGGACAGGTAGGAAGTAGGAACTCTGATATCTTTTGGTGAGTGCCTGGATAAAAGTATGTTTGCAATATCAAGTCGCTATGGCATCAATGGAATTGTCAACCCAAAGAATCATAACTGTGGTGCCCGTATATTTCTCATTATCATTTCTGATTTATGGCTTTTAGGAAAACAGATAATTATAAAGGCTATGTGCTACAATACCTGAAAAATCAACATGAGTATAATAAGAATGATGCTTATTTAGACTTGTGTCAAAAATCGGATTGACCAACTGAAAAGGTAAAATGTATTTTCATTGTTTTTTTTTTCTTTTGCAGTGCTGAGGGGGAATTATGCTGTACCCCCTTAAGCTCAAGCCTAATATGATTTGCTGTAAAATTCCAAAACAGCAACACTATGGCAACACAATCTGTTCAGATTCAATGAAAGGTATGTATCGTGGTGGGTGACAAAGCCACAGACAAACAAAGAGGGAAAACCTGAACAATGGACCCATACAGGCGCAAGTCCAAACCTCGGGTTCACTCTTTGCACATTGCCATCTATCCCTGTCCTCTTGTGTCTCCCTTTTATTATATTGTTTGCAAAAAAAAGCCGTGACAAATGTGGAAATTAAATAACACCTTTTAACATACTAACAAAGTAGATGCATCAATGCATTATGTCCAATGAAAACAGAGTTTGAAAATGCATGCAATCTGTGTTAATCATTTTAAAAGTTGGAATAACTTACCTTGAATATCCAACTGGTGATCAAATTCATCTTGCATGTATACACCTCCATCAATCAAATATTAGAGCAGACATGTTTGCATCAACAAGGCAAGGAATTCATGTGACAGTAAAATAATGAAGTACTGTAATGTTTATGTTACATGAAGTCCAAAATTAGGGCCCAAACGCAGACAAGACACGGAAGGTGGTAAACAGAAAGTCGTTATTTACAAAAATATAGAGTAACAACAGAGAGCAGGGCTGGGTTCAAATGACTTAAAAAAAAGCACTTGACGGAGGAACCTTGAATAAGAACCTTGAACAGTTCTGGAAGCAGAATTCGAAAAGTACAAATTAATCACAGTAGACATGACTGGATGCAGAACGCATGGAAGAAAAAATGTGTTGAGAGAAAACCTCGGCAAAGGAACCTCAACGTACTGACAAAAGTGTATTTCAGTAACTCTTGTTAGGGCAATGCAATTCTATATGACAGAATAAAGGCCTATATAATATTTAAAAAAAAAAGAGTGACTAGGCAAAATAAGTATAAAGATGTGTTAAACGTATTACTTAATGCATTTTAAAATAATGACCTTCAAACTCCACCCATCAGAATCTATTTAATCAAGTCTTGTAAAACCAGTCTTTACGTTAGTAGAATCACACTGGAAGAACATTCAGTAATTTATATGTGTGTGACTACCACCATAACCACAAGAGGAAAAGCAGATTTCTTTTCCACGAAGAAAATACAGTAGAACATTAGCTGTAAAGTTATCCCTTTAACCATTTGGCTTGAAGCAGTTTAGCAAATAGCAAGTAGCAATCCCATCTTGGTTGTTGAACGATCCTCACCAAACCAAGTGAAAGGAGCATCAAATGTGATTTTGTATCGCAGAGCAATAAAGGTTTGTTTATCCTTATTTTCTTCTGAAAAACAAAGCATCTCCTATCCTCCCATTTTATTCTATTCTATAATGTTTATAATGCAAATGCCTACTTGTATCTCTGTCATTGCAACAAGGATAAATCCCTAAATTCAGTAATCCATTTTGTGTAAAATTAGGCGTAAAATTTCAAGTCACACTGAATACACTTGCTGACGCCAGCCGTTTATATGCACTGTGGCCACAGCGTGGAAGCTTGCAAAAATAAACAGCAGTGTTTAGCAAATACCTTTAACTGGATTTGAGAGTCTAGGAGGGTCTTGCTCGAAAATAAGAGGCAAAAGAAACAGATGCTTGAGCACATCTATCAATTTGCAAACAGACTTAAAAATGTCAACAATGGCGCACAAGCCTCACAGAATGTTCTACTTATCCCACAGCAGCACGACCCTTGATGTAATGTATTTTCATTCTCTACAAGAGTCTCTCTTTTAGCCCTCTTCTTCTGTCACGATTGCACAGTCGGGGCCAGGGAGAGAAAGCCAATTCCAATAGTGACAGAAAACTTCCCACTCCTCCCCACCGTACGTAAAATTAGAAAAGCTGTTCATGTTTTTTTCTTCTTTTTATCTTTCAGATTTGCTGGGTTTTATGGTTAAATACTAAAGCACTGGAGGCTGGTCATGCTTTAAGCTACTAGAAAAAGTTAAGCTTTAGCGTTGGGCAGCAGAGATATGGGCTATAAGCTGACAAGTAATTAAACCAGCATATCTGTAACAACTGTCATCTCTTATTTCTCCACAGCCTGGACGTAAACCAAAGGCAAGAAAGCTAAAAGGATGGTGTAAGAAAAAAAAAGAAAAAAAAAAAGAGCAATGTGGGCAGTGTGTGAGTGAGCGAGAGTCTTTGCATTGCGGGGCAACTGCAGGCTATATCTCCTGCTGAACAGTTTAGCAGACTTGGGCATTTAGGGGATTGTGGCGGAGATCAAAAGGGTCAGGGATCCTTTTACCAATTAACAGCAGGGAGACGGACATCAAATAAGGTGTAAATTTCAGCTCTGCACTTTTCAGTGAGTCAAGCATGAAATGCATTCTAATGCCCTTTTTGAGTTTCCAGGCGGATTTGCAACCACCAATGATGTCACCACGGTCCCCGCAAAGACGAGCTTAATCGCTCCTCAGAAAGGCATGTAGCCATCTTATCCACTGTGTTGACGTCAAAGGGAGTGCTGAGTCAGTTATTGATATGGTGGGACTGAAACGGACAGGAGACAATAAGCTTGCAGCCGCAGAGGTTTGACCTCTCAACGTGTGAAAGTGTTTTAAGCTGTTATTGATAAAACTGCAAGCTTTGTTAATGGGGGATGCCCTCAGATATTTGTTTAGTGAGACTGAAATGTTTGCTTTTGCACTAAAAGCATCTCTTATTGGATTTTCATTAAGTACAGCAGGGTCACTTGTATTCTTTCTCCAGATACCCCGATAAACTGACCACGGCGCAAATCACATTGAGTACAGTCCATAACATTTTACCATAGAAGGCAGTTGCAATTTTGAGATTACCAATGTGTAACTTGGCAAATCTATGTCGCCAGAGAGACAAGGTAATATCTTGGGGTTTGACATCAGTTTCAAAATGCAGAAAGCAGGGACTGACTATAAGTGACACCGAAATAAATCAACACAGTTGTTGCCAGAGCAGCACTTTTATCACAATTGGACTAGCTCAGTGTATTAAAAAATGTGCAAAGAACAGTTTTCCTATGAGCTTCAAGACAAGCAAGAGAGATCAAGACCACTTGTTCCCTTTCAAATACTGTTTCAAGGTATCCGATTGAACACTTAATTTATTTACTAGAGGTGGGTGCGCCAATGAATTGTGAGCGTCCGTCTTTCGTTAGTCTCCAACAATTAGGACAACCTTCTGTCATCGTCAATATTTTAAGCCGAGCAAAATTATATCCTCAATCCGTCAGCGTTATTGCTAATTTACAGACATTATTTTAGGACCGTCAATCCTCTGTTTATCGCTATTTTAGCCATACTTCCATCATGCTAAATTACATTTTGTCACCACTATTGTCCGCTTGACATTGTTTCTTATGTTACTATTCTTTCCCTTTAACTGAGCGCTAAACTAATGCTTGGATAAACGTAGCAATAACGAGGAATTTACAACAGGAGGAAGACATTATCGTCACGGTCTGTAGGCATTTGAGTGCTACAACATGGCCATCTATCAGTATTGGGACAGAGCCAAAAGTGATAGTACCATACCTGGTAACTATATTTACTTGTTTACTGCAGGAGAAAATACTGGAAAGAAGTGGTAGTACTCTGCGGTGTGTCAGTGAAATGGGCGTCAGTCATTGACATACTGAAAAGGTCCATTGGTACTGACCGAGTTAGTGATGATTACACTGATGGACAAAAAAAATAAAACACTTTCAGCAATGCTTTGTCCGTCAATTTTTTCAAGCATACCCTCATTCGTTAATTGTCAACAAAATGGGCATCATTGACAGATTGACAGACTTTACGTCATTATTGACGGAATGCCCACCGCTGATATTTACAATATATAAACTGATTTTGTAAATTATTCCTTAGAAAGGGGTGGGGCTTTAAGAGCAGTTTAATCTCTCGAATAAAATATACAGTATATATTTTCCAATAAAAATAAGTATAAAAATAAGTCCCAAGTCAAGAATTGCCTTTTAATTCACAATGACATTTTGCAATGCAACATGTCAAGGTTACTGCATTTTTCCGTGTATCACTTTTGCCATATTGGTGCATAGCTCTGTTGATCAGTATTAATGTTGGACATCTGTATTTCTTAATGACTTTGTACATTTGTTTGTATATGATTGGCTCTCAGAAAACCGGTCCAGTCAATATATATTTTTTCCTTTGAAATAAATCACCAGATTTGATTGATTACAATATTGCATATATAATGCAGAAATGAAATGCAAAACCTTACTGATATTTGCGCTGTTCTTTGTAAATGTAAATGTAATTTGAGGAGTGGAATAACCATCCCAACTACTTCCTGTTCGTGACATGCCGACACTCTTATATAATTAAGAGCCCTTTATTTCCTTAAATTACATGACTATCAAAAACAAAAACTGGCAAAATATAAATACAACCCAATACCATTGAATCAAGTTCACTGTCACTATCACTGTCCATAATGTGACAATAAATCAGCAGAAAAAATGCCGCCACGGTTGTTATGTGTTGAATCCACGTGGTACCTCAGATGATTTACAACTGTACGTAATATTTTGCTTCTGCTGAAACTACTTTGCAGAATAGAACTGGAAGTTCAATGGTTTAACCGTAAAATATAGTGTAAACATTTTTGCTTCTTCAGCGACGACCGAGTAGTTTACTTGTTGAGTGTGGTGTCCAGTTTAATTGGTAACAGTTGCGCAATAAAATTGATGGATTAAATTTTTCACACTAGCTTTCGCCCACTGTTCCTTTAGTGTATTCTTGTGCATGAGTCCGCAGAATTTGAATGGTGCACATTTCTGCTGCAGGCATTTTGTAATTTGCGAAGCGAGCAGCTAAGAAGTTGTGGGATCCACGTGATCCTTGAATGGAATAAATACCGCACGACGGCCATTGTTTCACCATTCCGAGGTAATTTTGTACGTATAATTCGTCATTTGGACCTTTTTTTTTCAACTGAATATCTTTGTAGTGAAGCTGTGTAAATATACAGGTAGTTCTCTAGTTACGAACGTCCGAGTTACGAACATTCGCAGATACGAACAAAGGCTGACTAATGTCCATAAAAGCTGTATTTTGCGTGCAAGTTAATATTTCAGTGTGCGCCACATCATACATTATGGTACAGTATTGTACTGTAGTGCCCCTCCCTGCTACAACCCTACCAAGCAGCACTGCGCCATTTGCGCATTTCAACTACCTCTCTGTCCAGCGATGAACGGCACAGCCTGGAGCCACGGCCAATGGTTGCTTCATGCATTTGATATTGGCACCACAATGTGGGTACATTTCAGAGTCTCTCCTGGAGGATATTCATGAAAAGCAGCCCTCAGTGGTCTTCTTTATCGGCGTAGTAGCAAAATGTACAATATCTGTTCAGCTTCGAAATCACTTGAATCTGACTTGGCGGTCACCATCTTGACGATTCATGTGCACTTCAGGGACAGTCGGAAAACATAGTTTCCTGAGACCGTCACACCCAATACGTAATGCATTCCACTTCAGTCTCACATGAACTCCACCATCTATGTACAGTTAAGCATATTTATTTAGTTTATATCATTGTACTGTGTAAAAAATTTAATGTACTGTAGGTAAAAGTGATTCAGTTAATAGATGATGAATAAATGATTTAATTTAATGTATGTTTCTTATTTATTTAAATGATGTACTGTATAGGAACTTAAAGTATATATAAGGTATATAATTGTATTTGTTTATTTAAAATATATATTTTTTTTTTTTATTTAAAAATAATATCATTTGATAAAATGTTATTTTGAAACAAAAGTTGATGTGATTTACAAACAAATTTGACTTACAAAGAACCTCTCGAAACCCATTGTGTTCGAAAGTTGAGGACTCCCTGTAATTAAGTTTAAAATAATTTGATACTTGAATGTTCAGTATTTGGCGACCATAGAACCACCCATATACAATGTTCTCTATATTGAACTTTTGTTTTGGTTTTGGAGGGACTAACTATCAGTGAAAAATTATGTGTTTAACTCTTTGACCGCCATAAACGTTATAAAACGTTTAGCATAAACCTACGGAACGGCGCTGAGGACGTTAAAAGACGTTCACTATGTTATTTTTATTTTTTTGGAAACGGGTGGAGGAAAGCCTTGGGCAGCTGTGCTGAAAGTATCAAGCAGATCTGATTAGTATAATGACTCGTTTTGGCCCCTAGATGGCAGCGATGACTCTCTTTGCACAAGGTTGGATGGGCCGCCCACCGTGGGCGTCAGTAGAAGACGTGAGGCGGAGCTAGAGTCTTGAGGAGACAATGGCTGATGCAGCCACAATGGCTGATCAAGCAACCGGTTGCAAGCAGCTCACGCTTGAGCATTTTTTTCAAAGACGGAAAGCATCGATCAATACTAAAAAGCGCATTGATGTCGACGATGATGATGACTCCGAGCTTGACGCCAAAGTTGGAAGCCTTGACGCGACCGTTATGATCACGTAGTAAGACTCACCGGCTAAGCGCGGCTAGCGCTGCTAACGCCGAAAAACGCGCACAATAACCGACCGGGTACTTCTACACAATCGGACATTCGAGAGTTGTCGAAAAGCATCGACCAATGCATTGATGATGATGATGATGGTGAATCCCGAGGTTGACGCCACAGTTGGACGCCACAGTTGGACGCGGCCTTTATTCTCACGTCATAAAGCATCACCGGCTAGCGCTGCTAACGCCGGAGCTGCACATGCGGACATTTTGTCGGACAATGAAGAGTACCCCGAGTCCAATGCATATTCATCGGAGGAGCGGGTACAGTCTGATCACGGAGAAGACACTGTTTCTGGACTACGATGCCACCATGAATGGAGTGGATAAGATGGATCAGAACATCTCTTACAACCCGGTATAGCAACTGAAGGACATGAGGAAGCCAGACGTAACACCACCGTAACGTAACCGTAGCATGATCCTGATATTAGACTTGATGGCAACACACACTGCAGTATATACTTGCTATTCCCCGGAAAAAACGGCCTGCAAGAAAGTGGAGCACGCGAAGAGGCAATCTGTTGTGCAAATCATGTTGCATCTCCTTGCACGCAGGAGAGTGTTACACAAAGAAAAACTGTCGTTGAAACATCCACATATTTGTAAATAGCACCACAGTTGCACACATTTGTAAATAGTTTGCCAAATTGTTGTCAAATTGTTACACTGTTGAATGTAAATAAACGTATTTTGCTATCAAAAAACACTTTTTCATTATTGGTGGTAGTGTTTTATAGAAGTAAAGCACTATTTAGGTGTTTGTGGCATCATTCATGGACAAAAAGAAGTGTAAAATTCACTAGAATGCATGAAATAATATCGTTTCACTAAAAGCTTGATTTCTCCGTATTTGAGTCCAAAACAAGCGAAATCGGGTGAAACTTTTTTTTTCTGATGAAAGATGAAAGTCCAATCTTTCATTTGGTAGTATGTGTGTTTCCATAGTCCAAACAGAACATTTTCTGTGGACCTTGAAAGATCAGTCAAAATGCTTAAATCGGCTGGCACTGACGGCATCCCTTTTCTGAAAACGTCTGGCAGTCAAAGAGTTAATTGTGTTTTGTAATATAATTACTAAATATTATTTAGCCATTTAAGATGATTCTAAGTCTTTTGTGCAATTTCAATAGACCAATCACTTTCCTCCTAACTATTTCTCTGCAGACTGAGCCATACCCACTTAGCTATATAATTCTACAAAAAGCTTGTGGATATTTTGTCATTTAATGTTATGACCCTTTTACAAGCCAACATTGCAAATAGTAGGAATAAAGAAAATGGGCTTGAATGAGTGGGAGCAGGGCTCATGTTTATGCTTCCGATAATGAAGCAAACTTAATTTAGCCAACAATAAAGTGAGAAAGCATCATTAGAACAATCACATTCATAATGTTTTCAAAGTCTGCAAAATCACAATCATGACTGCTTCCATTTGGTCTTCCTCACATTTTCATTATGCATGCACTGGGTAGGAGTAAGTAAAATAATCGTTATAATTCAATAGAGCAATCGTAACTCATTTAGTTGTGCTAAAGGCGAGTGAGGAAAAGACAAAGAGCCTTAACGTTTCACCATGGTGCTCATTATGCACATTTTAAAACAATTTGCAATTCAAGGCCACACAAAGTGATGGGGGAGGGGGGATGTGCCTGGCCTTCAAAAGACTGCTGCACGAGAATGACCTCGTACCCCACTTCTAGGGTCGCCGCCCTTGATGAGAGCTGGGAAGATGCAATTAAAAGAATTTAAAAACAATGTGCAACAAGCGATTGTGCTGCTTATTATCCGATGGTGCCTCATAACATTTGTGACCTTAGCTTTTCCTTTCCTCTTCTTTGCTGTCCCACCCTCTCAAGGCACTTATCTATTCAAATATCAGCCTTTCACACAGGTGCATAATTATTCGAAAGTGGTCCGCCTGCAGTTCATATTAACGGTACATGCTGATACATTTTTCAGCTGCCAATCTTTTTGGCTCTTTGTCACAAATTGTCTTAAAACATACACAGTAATTAACAAAATTTATATCATCCATCCATTTTCTATAATGTCGATCCTAACAATGGTGGCAGGTGAGCTCGAGCTATCCGAGCTAAATTTGGGCGAGAGGCATGTCACATAAACTATTATTCCGTTTACATGCAAGCAATAACCTTTTTTCATTACCCGAATTATTGCTCGAGAATGGCGCGCTGTTTTTTTGCTGTGCGTATGCTCTCTATTTTCTTCTTTGTCGTCTTTTCTTCTTCTTCGCTTATTTGAATTCCCAAGGAATCTTGTTCTATGTAGTAACAACTTGTATGCGCAGCTCCGTCCTACTCGCTAAAGGAGCCTTGCTTGAATACATTGATTTATCTGCGGCATTTTCACATTATTTTGTGTCTTTACGGCGAAAATGTCACAGTTTGTGCTTATATATACGCATATATACAAGTATAACCCACCGGAAATACTCAAGCTGGTGTAAACAAAGAACCACACTTGAAGCGAAGAGGAAACCAACTATTTCATTTAGTGTAGACATACATATGTCTTTTATTGAACATAGTAAGTTAAAAGCGGAAATGACGTTATTTACGTAAATATGTTATCCGTGCATCACGGTCCGAACAGGATATTCCAATAGTGCATAAATGACCATGTAAACGAGAATAACTCGGTCCCCCACGCATGTAAACGTGTTACCAGAGGTGTGTACTTCCGTCAATCGTCAATTCCCGTCATTGGCGAGTGCTTCAGCACTTTCGGCAAATGCTTGATAATGCCAAGCCTCACAAAAATACACGGAATGAGAATGACCTTGTGTACTCACCGCAATCGACGCAAGTAATCATGCTTCACCTGGTGCTCAGTCTGTATATTTTTTCAAGGCTTCGCGTCATTGTACACTAACCGAAAGGTGGGCATCGTCATTGACGGGAATTGACGGAAGTGCCCACCTCTGCGTGTTACCTTGATTGTTTCACAAACCAGTATTCTGACCTTAACCCGAATATTGACTGCATGTAAACGTAGTCATAGACAAAGAACCATTCACACTCACGTTCACACCTATAGACGGTTTAAAGTTTGCAATTAACTAATAAAGCATGTTTCTAGAATGTGGAGTACCTACACAGGATGCATGCTCTCCATTGTTAATTTGTATTTTTGGATTCGCGCCAAGAACTCGGCAGTATAGTAAATTATCAGAAAGCGAGGTTGGACCGAGGAGGTCCAAAATAATTTTCCTCATTTAGCGCCATTAAGCTGTAGTGAGCGGAGAGGACGACGTCATTTGTTCATTCATTTAATGTCCATAAAATACAAATTATTGGTGCAATCATTTTCTAGCCCGCATTTTCAGAGGTTGATGTGGGCATACGTAGAGATGGATTTTCATATAGCATAACAGAGTGTTAATGCATCTGTCACATGACAATGATCGCAAAATGACCCCACACTCCCAATACCCCCCTCGGCGAATAGTGTGCGAGATCTGCATGAATAGGGGGGCGGGCACTCTGCCTGGCCCTCTCCGTGACACTGCTGCCATGATCACTTGAAATTCTGCATGAGAGCCTTCCATAGAATCGAAGTGCCAAGTTTACACCAGACCTTCATATACATTGTTTGCGTCACTCAAACGACATGTGGTTATTACGCTGGCGTTAGTGAATTAGACGCTGTTTATCAAAGAGTCTCATTTGCATAGACGTGGGCAATTTCTCCGTCAAATGTGTGCAAATGGCCTCATTTACGTACACGCAAAAACTCCCGCCGCACCGGGGCGCAATCTTGTTGACAGCACAGTTACTACTGAATTTCCCCATCTGAGCGTGTTTAGTGGATTAACACGCCACCTGATTGCTCCATTTACACCGGTTAGTGCGGCGCAAAAACTACGCAAACCTTTAGTGGATCTGGCCCTTTTTGAATTTGTGTCCTAATTCCACACCTCACGTGACATAATATTGTACATTTATTTGGATTCTCGGTCATAACGGCCCTCTGAAGGAAACCATAACTAAAAAAAAAGAAGAAAAAAAGAGTTTGATACCCCAGCAGTAAATTCAATTTAAATTTGTAAAAACGAAAATAACACACATTTGGTTTGCATGAGTCACCCGCGCCCAAATACCATTCACTAGTTTTTATCTTAGAATTCACAAACTATATTAAGACTGTGTTGCTATCAAATTAGTTTGCTGCAAAAGCCATTATGCTTAGCATTATATTCAAAATGATATTTGCCCCTACAATTCATATAGTTAGTTCAGTGTAACAGAGATGTATTTATTTTAGGGGTTGCATGCTCTCTCTCTTTGTCAGTCTGCCTCAATAACTTCTGCACAGTTATTGCTGAAACAAATGCAATCAAAATGTCATTTCAGGAATGAAAAGAAGCTGTTTAAAAATGCATCAACAATCCGCCACCGAGGGTTTATTAATTCAACTCAGGCTGTGCTGAGCAGTCGTGCTGAAAGCACTACTCCGAAAGCAGAAAACATTCTCCGACAGTCCCTTATCTTTATGGTGTAATTTCCCATTTAGTGAGTTAGTGAGTTAGCACCTAGGGAAAGCACAGTGCTGCTGGTCTAATTGAGCAAATGAGAACACAATACCAAACAAGCTCACTTTGTTTAGACACGTGTCTCTGTTTGGAGTCATCTGCCACAATTAAAGTCCTTGAAGAAACTCAAACTGGGGACATCTTCAAATCGTATTTAACTTCTCAGCAGTGTGAAGCGCCAGAACTACTCATGCACGTTACACCCCCCACATAATGTATTCCAAAAGTCTGTCACTTCAAATTGAGTGATTGACAATACTGCCACAGGCTTGATATGACTACTTTGTCAAGCCTATCAGGAGAGATAGATTGCTCAGTTCACGATAGTTTGAAGAAACTATTCATAAAAGTAACCCCATATATTCAGAAGCTCACCAGATTTTTTTCATTTATTATATCATCCACCCATCACTAAACTGATAAAAGTGGAATTACCATAAGCATCATCAATAACTGAAGCTGAGGTGTCGCTTGGTGTGATGGATAACAAACGACAGGTGGCGAGATGCTGGGGATATTCAGTTCAGCCTTCTGCTTTGCCAAATCGCGGTTTTAATATGAGCACATGTAAACAAGCGCACACTATAGTACGCACAACTAATTGCAGACACGCGCCATACCCTGAACGTCTACTATATGTGAGCCGTAAAAAACATATCACCTCACAAGCACACAAACAAAAATACAACCTCACACATGAAAAAAACAAAACTGAGCCATTAGGTTGGATTAGTTGTGCATTGGGTAGGTCTGCATGTTATCAGCACCAAGCTATTTCCGAATGTTCTGACACTGACACAAGCGATCCATCATGTCAACATCCCCTGCTCAGATGTCTATATCATTGTGTGATGTGTGTGTGTGCGTTTTGGCACCAGGCTCTGAGATGTGCTTTCACTTCTTTCTCACATAATCACATTCGTGCTCATTGGATACTCAAGTACAATTGCTGGTTTCTAATATTGCATTTGGTGACCTCATTTAACTATAATGACAAGTTAGACATTTTATTTCACCCCATAAAATGTCATGATTCTTGTTTTAAATTGTTTTACTCTATGCAATTAATTAAATATGAATGCTAAAACACAATTATGGAGGTTATTTATTTTGTATGTATACTTTTTTTTTAAATACGATTATTACAAATATATAATTTTATGATTCAAAATGATTCTGTAAAATGAATGGCATTATTTCATGAAAATGTCTTGCTTTTAAAAGCCACTGTAATTCATTGAAATGGTGCAATCTCAACATCATTTTTAGCATTCTGAAAACCTTTGAGGTAATTTCCAACAACTGGTTTTAGTATCCAGGTTAAACGGAAACTGAAAGGCAAGAGGCCTCCTCCCTACACCTCAACTGTGAACTGCACCAGCTCGTCTTCACTGCAAAGTCACTGTGTATTGAACAGACATTCAAAAACAATGGTCACCCTCTTATTGTAATATATTACAGAAGGAATATATTAACAATAGCAATGCAATATAATGTATACATAGATTTTTATACACCTTAAAAGGTGCGTTTCCATTACCCTCAGTTGCAAGCTCGCTGCAACTGTTAGCAATCTGGTAATGGAAACACATGATTTAAAAAAAAAAAAAACTCTCAAATATCGCAAATAAGTTTTTACGCTCTGATGAGGTGGTTTTTGAGACGTGCCGAAATTATTATTTCGGCAAAAGTGTAATGGAAACAATTTTTGCTTTTTTACGCACAAAGCAATTAAGCTATAGAGCCAATGCCTCCGTTCAATGCACATTCCATATCGTTGAATGAGAAATTGCCGTTATCCAGGGCAACGAGCAAACGACGTACGGCGCACTTTGTCATTGAAATCCATCCCTCCGCACCATAACATGATTATAAGCGCGCACGCACACACACACAAGAACCCGCCCGATGAGGGAAGAGAGATGTTTTTAAAGTAATATTAACAACTCCGGGCGTCTGTCTTCCGTAAACATCATGAGGATCTCCTACAGAACTGCGAGATCCCGCGAGACGGCACATTACGAGAATTGAATTCAATGAAAACACCAACAAGTCGAAATTGTATTTTACCAAAATAGTGCAATATCGCTTTTATGTTTGCAAAAAACTGTAATGGAAACACAGCTAATGATGCAGATGCAGGATTTGAACACTTGAGTTTATCAAAATGCGGCCAAGGTAAGTTAATTGACAACAGTGTTTTAAATATTTTTTTATAATTATATTAAGGAAAATTAAGTAAGCTTGCAGCTCACTTTCACACAATTCTTTATTAGAAAAATATTGATCCGTGCTTGTTTAAGAGTAGGTGTAGGTTAAATAATATGAATATCATTCCATGACAGTGGAACATTTGAAGCCAATGATAACACACACAAACGGACACACACTCATGCAGCAACTTGAACCACATCCACCCTAAGGCTGTTCTTCCTTTTCAGCCCCCTCAACATGTCTATTCCTATTGTGCGTTGTTGTAGTGGACACTGAATCCCCCCTTAGAAAGGCTGATTTAGGTTAGTTCTCTCTACATCTGTATTTTTTTTCAAATTAATTACATTATAATTTTCTATTTAACATTAATGTATTCTTACCTACTCATATTGCAAATTAATTTTAAAGAAAAAAATAGTCTGATGAGCAAAAAAAAATAATCAAAAAAGGAATCATCATGAATTAGAATACAGAGCAGTGTCTTTTCCACTTGCCTGTGGCAAGTTAGAATCCAAAAGTGTGGTTGTAATTTTGTTTCATGAATAAATACATTAAAAGACAAACACACACTTGTTTTTTTAATGGACTTTTTGTCTTATGGGTTGTTATTATGATTATTGACTGGGTTAAGGCCTCACCATACACACACAAAACAAAACAGAATTATGCATTTCACTGTCTGTTTAAATATTCCTGTAATTAATAAATGATCAGAATAGGATTATATTTCCAAAGTTTAGAGCATTGAAGATAGTGTGAAATGGAGCAAGTAGCTTTGCTTTGGGGAAAACAATCTGTTATGTGGGCTTGGTGGCTGATAACGATCCATGGCTGGAGTGGAAAATTGCATCGGAGACCTTATGAACAGAGATAAGAGAGAAGATTAAGCATGTTGCTTATTTCTTTTGTTTTGTTTTTAAAGAAAAACAATAAACATTGTAGCCTATCATGGTCAGTATTATGCAAAGACACATACACAGGTACATTGCACACACCCCTTTCTTGCAGTGGCACGTTGGCTTTTTGAAAACAACTACAGCCTATTGTTACAGTGAGGCCGTGGCTGCTAGATGCTACATTTTTTTTTCTTCCATTTAAGACAAAAACGAGTGACGCATATGAGAGCAAAATGTGGCAGAGCCTTTTTGAGGTTGGTGTCGCTAACATGTAAGGGAAACTCAATGAGGCTAGACGTTATCGCTAAAAGCAGGCAGTGTAAAGTGGAGGAATCATATGCCTTGTGTTGTTAGACAACTCGTCATTGTTTATGTCAGATGCATAACTGTCAAAACCAGCGTTCCGCACTTCCAAAAAAATAGCGAGTACAAAAGTAGATAGCTACATATTTTTGCTGTGTTGAAATGCAGTCAGCTAATATTTTGTTACTAATGTTGTTATGAAGGCTTTGTAATGAAGAAACATCCCAGTGAGAAATGTGCTGTGATCCTTAACTATCTTGATCTGTCTGAGGATCCGAAAGCTTCTTGTAATGACACACTTTCAAGAGGGGGGAAGAAAAAATGTGTCATGAAAAGAAAAAAATAAACAAAACTGAGACAAAATTCAAACAAATTCATTTCAACCGCATCGTGTTGAAAATAAACACTGACATGTTAAATTATTAAAGGCTCTTGCATATTCAGAATGATGCTTCAGAGTGAAATAAACACACTGTGAATTGCAGCAACTAAATGTGCATGTGAATTGTCTAATGGAATGTAATACAATTAGGTTTTGTATGACAAATGAACACTATTTCGTTATTTCTGTCTTGCCATCAAATTCAATTAGCAGCTGTATGTCATCTTTACAAGTTATTTTCTTCAAGTCTTGTTTGTTTCTTTGTTCCCATCTCAGTATGAATAGATCACTCGTCTACATTTGCATGACAAGTTTGTCAGTGTGCCGCTTTGATAATATTTTAAGAAGCATAAAAAGGGCAGATATTAACAAGCACATACTTTATGTAGCATTTGGGTACATGCACAATCTAACGAAAACACTGAGCTGTATCAAAAATATTGTTTTTACAGACGATGCTGCTGCTTTGATTGACGGTAAGAGGCTTAACAACAGTTTTAAGTATTCGAGTTGCAGTTTACATTGTGTCGCTCTGCAGTGTATCATGCTCAGAGGTGTTTCTGATATCATGTGTTTCTATATTTAGCTACTGAAGAGAGGAAATCAAAGGCTTCATTTTGCTTTATAAGAACCTAATCAAGTGTGCAATATACTTAAAAGAGTGAAACATATATAAAAAAATGGAGGTTTGTATTTTAAAAATGGTTACATTTAAGTAATTATCATATTAGCAAAGACACGTGCACACGCGTCAACATTTGCACATTTTCGTTTTTCTATGCGTGTGTGTCTACGATTCCAAAAATAACAGCCCGCTGTGATCACTTGTCTTCTCCAGCTGGTTCCCACTGTTAACCTAATCTTTATGATTATTGTGATGGCTTTAGCAGCAGGTCATGTCTGAAAGGAGCTCTCGCTTTAGGGGCAGAAGCTGTGCACACAAACCCAACTTTCAATCATCGGGGAAGACAGGTAATTAGAGGAGCAAAAAATGACTTTACATATTTTCATTTTTTCGCTTTTCAAAGGTGGACCAATCAAGATACCCTTGTACATATATAGGTATACATATATATGCATACACACAGAGTTCGACCCACCGCTAAGCATAATTAGTAAGAACAAACAAGTCTCAAATAGCTGACTGACTGTACTGATTATGTTTAGCAGTGGGTCGAGCTCTGTCTTTGCTTATCTCTGAAAGTGTCACACTGAAAGAATTTCTGCCCAGGGCTAGTGACCTCACAGGCCCTTGTAGCAAAAGGCAACTCTGCAGGAAATCACTGAAGACGGTTCTTGCTTCATGTAGCGAGCTAATACCCACCTATTCCCCACCCCCTGTCGTAAAAATAAATAAATAAATCCTATACAACAACAAACAGCAGAACTCAAACTTAAAGATGGGTGATAAGGTTATTAGCACCTCAGGCTGGGAACAAAGGGGGAGGCATGCAGGTAAGATCTATAACAGATGTTAGCAGGTAAGCTTAAATAAATACGCCTGTCAGAATGCAAAATAAATGTTATTAGCAGGCCTGATCTTTGTCCGCTTGAGTCTCTTGCTTGACACCATAGAGCTCACAACTTACAACTTTACTTAGTAAATTACAATTAACAGAAACAGGACGTATAACTACTAATTCTGTAGAGTAAATTTGACTCTATTTAGATTGGGACCAAATAGACTCAGTTTTAGAGTAATATATACACTTGGAAGAGACTACAATGAAGAATTGGACAAATAAATAAATAAAAGTCACTCAAGGGTTGAAGAACAAACTCACGACCTTCAGCTTGGTAGACAGCCAATCTACTCCCCGAGCCACGCAGCTTCTGTCAGTCATGTGGAATCTTCCTAATCTTCCCAAAAATGTTTTTGGTCACCTCTTGGAGATAAGCAAACAGTAGGAGGGGCATAGCTCAGGTGGTGGTGTGGCAGTCTCTCAAGCTGAAGGTTGTGAGTTCGTTCCTCAACCATTAGGTGACTTTTATTTTATTTTTCTCAATTCTTTATTTTACTGTGTAAGAGAGTGCATTTGTCTCCTAATATACTTGCATACTCTATGTAGACCAGCATGCCAATTAATTACGTTTGACAACAAGAGCAGTAAAAAATAAGTCTGCCTTTAAAAAAAAAAATCTCTTAAAAGTTTTCAACTTTGATAGTATTTTATTATGTCAATGTTATTATGGTGGTTTCATAGTAAGTGTATAATGTACGGTTTGAAACAGTTTATATTGCTCAGACTCAACATCACAGAGTGGCTTGTCATTGGCAGGTCTCAGCTTGCATTAACCAAAGTTTAAACATCATTCAAGAGCATGTGGTGACCGACTGAGAAAAGTACATGAGTAAATATGTAGCAATACAGCACTTATTACTGTTCCCCCTCAGGCAAATACCTTTTGCTTAAGCTCCACGCATGGGAACATTTTGTTGTATTACCATGAAGGATAAATTGTGATTGGGGGGGGGGGGGGGCTGTCAGGAGGGAGAAAGTAGATAGAAGAAAAGGGAGCAGGGGAATTAAAATATTACGGTTCATCATATCGGTGTCTTAGTTCTTGTTTAGTTTTTTTAGGGTCTGTTGGCGGCACGTAATTAGAGTATTTTTTTTTCAATTGAGGAGAAAGATTCAAATTCAAGAGCAAATTTGTTTTCGATTACCACAACAAAGACAAGCCAAGTTTGATGAGGCACGCCAACAAAAATGTTCTGAAAAGGTTCAAAGTCCTTTTGACACACATGCTCAAATACACACAGGTCACACAGTTTGTAAATAAAAAAAAACTTAAACAGCGTTCATACTTACCTGATACAGAACCAACCTCCCTCCGTTCCTCTACTCCCCCTCCCTCGTTGCACTACCACTTCCCAATGTCTCCTCTCTCTCAGATGTCTCTCTCATTAACAGTCCTATGACCAGTGGAGCACTATAGGCCTCATTAAGGCAGCCTGAAAGCATGACTGAACCTCTGACTTTAAAAAGTCAAAGTAAAGGAGGAGCAGGTGGTGGCGGTGCTGGAGAGGTGTGTGTGTGTGGGGGGGGGGGGGTGTAAGCGATGAAGAGTCATCCTGGCCTGGCAGTGTAACACAAGGTCAATGGTGGGGAAAAAGGCAATCCTCGGATCTTTTCATCAGGCTAATTTTCGAGATAAAGTCACAGTCTAACATTATCAGCGTGGCTTAAATAGGAGCAGAAAGGTTGGGGATGTAGGAGGGTTAAGAGTGCCTTTAGAGCAGCCTGACTTTTATAGCAGCTCCTTTTCGTTGACTGCTGCCACCCATGAGATTACACACAATAGTGAACAGTGAAAGATCTAATCGCGTACGATTACTTCTTTGCAACCGGTGTTAGCTGATGAATTAGTATCATTTTGATTTGTGTAATGCTGCTGAGTCGTTTTGTTGACAGTCTGCAGTACCTAACTGACTGCTGGCGTGTATGCTTTAAACATCTTGTAGCAAGTGGAAAAGAACAACAAGGGAAATTGAAGCTTGACGTTAGTAATTTGTCTGAAACAAGATGAAATATGAAACAAGTGGTTGAATCATGTCACTGAGTTATGGAAGAAAGTAAAGAACATTTTTGTGTGTCAGTTGAGTTATTCTAGAATTACCAATGTTTTATTAGGATATTATTCTGAAGAATATGTCATTATGTAAGTGGATTACTTACAGTGTGAGAGCGGAGTGCGTAGTAGATATTCATGGTTTGGTTTGGCTTGTTTGAACTGCACAGAGTAGAGAACAAATATAGTTTCTATGTAAACAGGTGTATATTGTCTTATTAACATTTACTAGCAACAACATAAAGCACACCTGCTCAGGTCCAATATGGGAGTTCTAACATGAATACTGCCTATATAAAGATAATTAAAGTCTTCATTTTTACACATAACTTTAAGTGCAACTCAGAGCTCTGCCACATTCATACATTTGAAGAATGTGAAGACCAGGGAAATGGCGATGTTCTTCAGAAGGCCCAGACCTCAAAATGAAACAATTTGCATAAATTGCATTACTTTTGTACAGACTGGCAAGTAATTGTGCTTACTGTCTTCCTTAAACATCTATCTATCTATCTATTTATCTATCTATCTATCTATCTATCTATCCATCCATCCAAATGACTCAATCATATTCGGTAACATTTTTCTATGTTTGGAATTCAGCGGCGTGTGTAATTCAACAAATTGTTTTAGTTTGCACTCTGTCGATATCCAGACTGAAAACTACAGCCACAAACTACAGAGTACAGCGCAGCCCTCTGCAAACTGGAAACAAAAGTGAAAAATTTTAAAAATAAAATATGATACATTTAAAAAAAAAGTAAAACACAGAATCACTTTATTCATTAATTAGGGTGATGGAGGAAAAAAACCCATCTAAATAGATCACCCCAGATTTTTGTTGTTCTTGTATTACAGACCGGCTGAATTCCGCAGGTAACACGTTGTGGTGTGTATGTGTGTGCGTAAGCGTTCCAACCTCTTCACCTTCATTCGTGCTCCCCTACCACAAAATTCAAACACACTCACCACGCCTCCATAAACCGCACATCCTTCCTTGCTGTGAAAAGTGTTTATCCACACTTTTGTCAAGCTCGCTCCGGCCCACATCTCAATCCTTCAATCCTCAGTTTCCCCTCCTCCTTACCTCCTTTCCCTCTCACACACCCTCTCGTCCTCAAATCGTTCTTTTCCTTCTCTTTCTCCCCCGTACCCCACCCTGACATCCCTCCCTCCACTGTGCCTTTCCTTCCTCTTGCACCCTTCACTTATTTTTCCTTCGAGCGAGCCATCAATGCACCCTGTGTAGAACCATTTTTCCTATCCTGTATGCTTCTCCTTAGGGAACCTGTTGTGCAGTCAAATTGCTCCAAATGCTGAGGGAGACGGGGGGGAAAAGTCAAGCCTCATTAGATTCTCATTACTTTTGCAAACTGAAAGCAAGAGAGATTCTTTTTCACCATATAATCGCAGCTGCTGAGCACCCTGGGAATCGCGGCGCGCCCTCCCCAAAGCCCCCACATCTGAGCAACACGGTGTCTCCTCCATTCTCCCTTTTCACCGCTTTTCCCTCTCCCCTCATCATCTCTGCTTTTTAACGAGTGCACGGCAAAGCATACTGATTAGCTTAGCTCAGGGAATTAAAGTTTTATTTCAATTACAAGAGTGCAGTAATCCCTATCATTTAAAAAAAATAAATGGTTGCTCAAAGTTAAACATGCCTTTCATTGCGCATCTCCTGCATCACTTTACATCCTTACAAACATGTCTGCCATTTTTTTGCGTATTCTGATCATTTCTCATTGTCTTTGTTGTGTAATGTTATTTTAGACACTTCTGGTTGTAAATCTATGCATGTCTACTTATCCATGTTTTCCCTGCAGAAGCACACAAGCACCCAAGGGAGCCAGTCGATCCTCGTTTAGTGTGTACTTGAACTCACATGAGGGGCCTCCCACCTCCCCTCCCCTCCCACAACACCCTCACCCACCAACCGACACCTTCCCCTCCCTATATCTTCATAATAGACAACACTGCTCTTCAATACAAAGCCACTGTTGACGCTAAGTACATTAGCACATTTTGAAAACAATGCACGGAAAAACAACACATCCCCATAAACACAAACCCCCCGGGGGAAATCACTCATTACCAAAGCTCATCACTGATAAAGCCAGAGAATAAAAGGATTTTAGAAATTGAATTGTTGCTTGCAAATTTTGGGGTTTGGGTGGTCGTGTGATGTTAGCTTACGAGCCTGCTATTTTTTTCCTTTTTTTTTTTAACAGCTTAAGTGCACATACATGGGTTTGCTGGTCATGGAATTTGATAACACTTCATGATAAGACTGTGTAGAATCAAACAACTTAGCCCAGCTAGTCACTGAAAAAATAAAATAAAAGTTTGACTTTCAGTGAGTTTATGATGCAAATTTAGAGTTAATTAAACTCTTGTTAAGTTTAATTTAACCACAAGATAATAATTCGACAAAAAAAGTAAGTGTAGACTGAAAAATTAAAATGTGTTTTCTTTCACTCGCGCATGCACAAATAATACCCCATGGCATTATGGGAAAATTCTTGCTTGCAGCATTAGCCTATCACGGCCGAACGTATTTGTGAATATATTTACGAGTATGTTTGAACGTATATGCAAGTACGTTCGAATGTACTCGCCAGTCCAAATTTTTTACTGCCATATTGGCAGTTCCACACTTCTGTTCAATATGGACACTTTTGAAGTGTTAACTTTAAACTCTGTATGAGTTAAATTAACACTGCTGATTTTGCCTTGTAGGGTTAAACCACCTAACCCTGTCATTAAATGTAGGGATTAAAAAAATATGCCATAGGGTTATAACAAAATTACATCCTAAAGAAATAAATACTGAAGTATAAAACAGTATAAAATATTCAATAATTATTATTAACAAGTGCTTCAATGAGTGCCCTAAAAAGGGTTTCAATGTTAAAACAAGTCAAATGGTTGATATGAATATGACAGCTCTTATTACAGGGGAGAAAAAAAAAACAATGATAAACATGAGAGTGGCATTAATGTCATGTTTATTCTTATCCTTGCTTTGCTGTCAGAGCTAATGTGTGACAGACTGCGGCTTTACATGAATTCAGCAGCATGAGGTGAGTTGACAAAACCGCAGCTTGAGAGCGCTCAAGCGTTCCCAGTGCAGGTATCAAAGATGAAGTGATTTCTTTCCTCTTTTATGTGGCTTTCCCTCGCGTATTTTCTTTTAATGCTGACTGACAACGTTTTTGCAACGTGATGCCACTTGTGCCAATCACAATGTTAATTTTTTTGTTATACACAGTGGCAAGACCAAACAGCTTACAGCAACGGCACAAAACAAATGTCTTGTGACAAATCTAAGCATTTAGCAGTTATCAATTTATTTTTATCTGCAGTAACGTGATCTGAAAGGTGTTTCAAATATTCAGTACCCTGGATTTTCCCCCGCCCCCGATTTAAAATGGGACCTCATTATATTATGCAGACATGCCTAATGTATTGTGCAGGTATGTTTTTGTATGTGCATCACATAATAGGCTAATGGTCTAAATACCTGAAGCCCAGTACATACAAGTCTTCACAGTCACAACACTTCTAAAAAACACAAAAAATAACAATGACTAACAGAGGGCGACAGAAGGGGAAGCCTGCCGGTTTGCTAATTAGCGCCCTAAGTTTCTTAGATGAAAAACAAGAGACCGAGGTAGGAGAAAAAAAATCAAGGCCCAATCTGCACTTTGGCTTCTGAACTGTAAAATGCACAAACTGATAGACAGAGTTTAGGAGCTCTATAACTTTCTTTAAAGAAGTTGTTCTTTAGTTCATTACAACAAGATCAATAAAGAAAAACAACCTTTAAAAATCAGTAAAGTTTTTAGTTGACTTATTGTTTCAATGATATCTAGCTCTCATCCACTTCCAAATATGGCCACATCCTGCAAACACAGATGAATAAGTAGGAGGAATGCGTGAGACAATGAAAACAAAGACAAAAGATAATAAACATCAAAAACCGTGAGAGAATAAGTCAGAATACAAGTTTAAACGTCTTTACAGAGCAGATACAGCTAGATGAAATGGGAAATTGGCTAAATTAGGTTTGGGTTCTTTGTGGAGTATCAAAATAGGATTATCCTTTTACAGTTCAAGGCCACCTTTCACTTGCTCTCCCATAATCCCTTGTGGGTCACTGGATACACACAAATATAGAAATACGGTAGATCAGCTCGACTGAAATGGTAGTGTGTTCAGTCCAAGGGTAAAGAGAATGTTTGTGTTACTCAAGCAAATGCTCATGTGTGCATTTTCAAGAATTTGGAATTTAAAAATATGAAAAGGATGTGGGCCTTGTCACCATGGAGACTACAATATCTTGTTTTTCCACCATTACCACTCAAACAAAAATAACCATTGAAGTCTAGTATTAACAACTTCAGTAGCACTATTAAATGCACACAGCATGTACACAGTCTACTCTCATGTGAAGGGACTTCATCATAATGGGAAAAAAAAAAGATTATTTTTTGCTAAGTTGACATTGGCTTCTCTATTGCAGGCTCTCTATTTCTCTATGAGCACTCCCATTTACTCAAAAGGATCATGATTGGTCCCATATGCTGAGGTCACTCTAAAAGAGGCCAGTGGTGCCTATTTAACACATTAGAATGCTGGTATGAGAAATCTTCTGCAAAAAAATATAAATGCTGAATAATTATAAAGACATAATATTGGGAAGTTTCATCTTTACTGCAAACCAAAAATAAATAAAAACAACATACTTTTTCTCTATATATCTGTTTATACCTCAGAACTTTTTTATAGGGTGATAAACAGAGGTGGGGAGTATTCCTCCATATTTATATCAGTGCCTGGAACCCACTGAACCACAGCCTATCTTGAACAAATGAAGAGAGAGGGCTCTGTGATTAATGAAGTGGCCCACGATAGCAAACTGACTCTGATAACGGTTCCTCTTGCAAATAATAAATTACAACTCTTAAAAAAAAATCCTCAGGGGAAAAATAGCATGGAGGTATGAGATCACCCATGGCGAGTGGTAGAGGGTGAAACAGAGAGGAAGGGAAGGCGGTTTTAGGGTGATTAAAGAGGATTGTGGGTCGATAGAGAGAGATAGAAAATGGGGAGGAAGGCCCTGATGTTGAAACATGGTTAATAGAAGTAAAAAATGAAGAAAGTCATAAAGGGTAATACTAAAGGGAAAAAAACAAGATGGGTTTCTTTTAGCATTGTTTTTTTTTTTTGTCCCTGCCAGTGTCTCAATGCACACAAACCTGTGGGCAAAAGTTGCTTATATTCATTGCCTAAACCGTGAAAAGTTCTATTTTACAAAGCCAATTTTCTAGCTGGTCAAAAAATATATGAAAAATACATTGTGCTTAACTTATTTATTCCATAGAATCAAGGTGCATTAAATAAAAGTGGGATTTCAGACAGCGCGTTATATGCATAGTATCGTCGGCGTGGACTGAGGCGAACTGGGTTTTTTTTGGTCCTTGGTCCTGGAATAACCTTCAGAATTGACTCAAACAGGCCGTGTTATAGAAGTTGCTGAATTTGGGTGCTTTGTTGATCCTTCTCTGTATTTTTAGTCAGCATTTACTGCTCACCGTTCTGCGAGCTGGTTTTGGCAAAACGTGGACAAATGAACATCACACATAATATATTCCAGCTATAAGATCAAAGAAGAAGACAAGCAGCTTGATATGGTCTGAGCCATTACACTGGAAATTAGAAGATCCAAGGTGTAGACAGAACTCCAGAGGGAAGAAAAAAGCAAACAAACTTGGTGGAATGAACTAATTTTGCTCAACAATTGAGAATAAATAGTAAGAGAAAAAAAAGTAACTCTGACAGCATCACCTGAAGCCGGAGGACCCCGGGCCTCTACAGCACACAGCACAGCATCAACCAGAGGAAGTTGCCAGGCCCGCAGAAGGCTTGGAGGTAATTAATCATTTGAACCTGAAGCCTGTCAGGACACCGCTCACTCCGTCTGCCTCCCTGCACTGATTTCCCTGTCAATTAGACGTCGAGACAATTCTGCAACCTCTCACTCTATCTGGGCTCTGCCGCTCCAAATGGCCATCTGTAATTGTTTAAAAGTTGAACTGTGTACGGTTCATCATTCTTGACTGCTGACTGTTTTTTCTCAGAATGGCGAGTGTGAGGGGGAAAAAAACGATATATATATATATATATATATATATATATATATATATATATATATATATATATTAGGCGTGACAAAATGAGTGCATTATTTTTCAGTTACTTTAACGCCACAATTTTCCAAAAATTCTAGTCGCAACGCAGCAGACACGTCCACGTAAAAATTTAGCAGCAGTAAATATATTTAATAATAATGCACATATTTGTGGAGACTGGGGTCAGGTTGTATTTTACAATTTTAAAAATGTGCTGAATTTCACAAGTTGCTTCGTTTACAGATTAGATAGCTCTTAATATAAAAAAAATTCACTGAGCTGTCATCAACGTCTTAGAAAATGCAATTATGCCTTCTAGTGGCAGAAAAATTACCTAAACACAAATCAATATCACACTTGTTTTTTTACAGTACAGCACGTCTTTTTAATTTTAACTCAATAACTTTAACTTTAACTAAATAATTTTAACAGAAATACTATGAAATTACTGTATCAATGACTAAAAGATGCAGCCATATTTCTACTAGTTAAATTTCCCCCCCACTTTTTTGTTAACAAGTGTATAAAAACTTAAATATGTTATTGTTCATTTAGAACAGATATAAGTTTTGTGATTAATCGTGAGTTAACTATTCAAGTCATGCGATTAATTATGATTAAATATTGTAATTGCCTGACACCCCTAATATATATATATATATATATATATATGTGCACACAAAATAACAGACCAGTTCCTTTTACTTTTCTTTGACTCTCTTTGTGGTATGTTCCTCACCTGTTTCCCTTACTTTCTTCCTCTAGCTTCTTCGCCCCTCTTAAATTTTTGCTCCCTGAAGTCTTCGCTTCCTTCAAACTTCCATGCATTTCCTTCGTCCCTTTTCCTGCAGTACTTGCTGCTGCTGTGCTTGCCAAGAACAGATGTCTCAGACAGAGAGGGAGAGAGGCTCAGATTCGGTTAACTGCTAATTCCATCTGTAAGTATAAGATTCCATTCAGAGAATTTAAGAACAGTGTTGCCTAAATCTGTTTTTCTGTTTCTACAGAATTTTGGTTAATATTATAACATCTTTTTTCATTTTTTTTTTTTAAAGAAAGTTACATAATGTTTATTTTTCAGCTTCGGGAAGGTTGTGTGATGGAGGGGGGCACTTCAGATGTACTCACAATGGAGCCATTCCCATATACGTTATACTTTCCACTCCCGTGAGCCTGAATCTAAGGCCGCTTCACGAATGAGTAATCAAGAAAATTGCTGAATATGATAAGAGTGAGAAACAAACCACAAAAATGCCAGCCTTTGTTGAACAAACCGGCGACCCACGTAACCTGGGTTCCTCCCAACAGATTATCATGGGCGCCGTGTGATTAAGACCAGACTTATTTGCATAATGATTTCCCATCCTGCCTTTTCTCTCCTTCCATCCTGCCATCATACCCCCTTTCCCTCCCTCTTTCCCTTCTTTACTGGGCTTCATGTTGTTAGCCACCAGCTCCCAGTGCTCCTCAAGTACTTTAAGCTTGTTAATAATCATTATGGGTGTGCAATGAACTGTGGGAAAGGAATAATTACCTCACCTGAGCCAAACCAAATTAACCCCTTTTCATATTTCTCCCCTCTTTTACCATTGTTGGTTACCCATTTCATGTCCCCACCCACCCACTTGCACATATGCACACACACAGACGCGCCTTCCACTGGGGACCTATTAGGGTTGTCTGTTTTTAAGTGTTGAAATAATAAATGCTTGCACACTTGATTTGCTATATACCAACCTGGTCACACAAATGTAAAAAGAGTTGCTGCTTTGTGAAAAGTACAATATCAGCAGTTATAATTGTGGAGTAGACCATATTCAAATTGAGATATAAATTTAAACGGAAAAAAAAAAACATGAATTGCAAACAATAAAAATGTAATAATCTTCCTTCAAATACAGCAATTGATCAAATAAAAACAAGCACATATTAGGCCTGTTATATGAATATGGTTGTCATAATAAGTGAAGTGTGCATTACGATTGCGCATGCGTGAAAATCAAGAAAAAAAAAAACTTGCTACCAAACAAAGCCGTTATTTGAATGGCGGCGAATGGAGTGCTGAAAGTGTTTGCGTAACTGCACACCTTAAAGCTTCCAAGCTTTGTTTAAACGGCTTTCAGCCTTAAATGACAAAACAACAGGTGCACTTGGTGCCATTTTTAACTGTCCTAATGGAGTTTATAGGCAAACATGCACCATCGCAAGGCTCGAGAAGACGGAAGTGTACGCTTGTAAACCTCCGTTCACTCTTCCTAATTTCCAGACAGAAAAGAAAGATCCAAACGGACGTAAAAGAGGCTAAAATGGAAAATTCCTTGAACACAATTTATTTGTCAATACCTTGAAACCAAGGGAGCATACGGAAGCATCACGACGCTTGCTAGCGAACGTACGTGTAACGAAACTAATGGAGTGACGTTCATTTAAGAACCTGCTTCTAACCCCAATTGACCCCTTCAGTGAAGAAAGAACCTACCCGTCTCTTGATCGCGTCCCATTTTTTTGTCCTCGATCCAACTCCCGGTAAAGTGCACACAATCAGCAATATCGGCTGACATGCAAAGTGGCCAACGTTTCAAACCATGGGCTTCTTCCAGCCATCCGTCACTTGTCTTCAAAGGGGTCCAAAATTACTTTGTCTCCAACAATTCACAATGACGTAGTCATTTTTCATAGCGTCTCTCTCTTCCTCCTTTGTCAATAAGACTGGTGGTTTTTGGATCGATGCAGCGTATGCAAGGGCAGCCAGTTTGTCTTTCCGTTTCTGTCTGTTGCCGAACACAGTTCTTGTTGCAACAGGCAATCCACGGCGACGACAAAAACGCTTAATTAAATCAGCAAGTTTCATGTGGTTAAAATTGTTTAAGTCTACATTGCTTTCCATTACTTTTGACTACTGTTTGGCAGCCGGGTAACGCCCCCCTACCCACAATGCACTGTGCGGTCAGAGATTCGTACTTCGCTTATATTACTAAATTTGGTTTTATAAAGACTATTAAGGACAAAATGAACTGGGATTTACAAAAAGTTATTCAATATCTATTTCACTCAATCATGGCAAATGTATGAATAAATATACAGTGCATACAGTAATTATTATACATTGGTGAATGACTTCCTGAAAGTATGCAAGTGCAACAGAAGAATGGATTTGTAACAATGGCCCATTGTCCTTAAATTCTGTGTTGGTCATGAATAATTAATCCAAGAATGTGGAAAAGTTGGATAGACGAATAAAAAATAAAATTAAACTGCATTTTTCACATATTCTTTAGAAAATGCTTGAATTGTGGGAGAGAGAAAAAAAGGAAAAGTGGGAGACATCGTAAACTGTCAGGACAGTGACTCTCGAGGACTAGGGTTCCCTACCCTGGGTTATATTGTTGGTGTAAATATTGAAAAGTCATGGACCAAGCATAGAACCCTGTGGGACACCTTTGAGAAGTGGTAATGGATTTGAGAGAAGGCCCGCCCTCTCTGACTGTTTGCGCCCACAAAGCCCATAAAGTTTGTGTTTAAAAACTGTTTTTCAGTTGAAAAAAACTGACCAACGGAGCAATTAGTTAGACGTTAAAAAAGCTGGTGACTTTTGTCCACAACTGCTCCAAGGAGCCCGAATAGAAATATATGGGGGTTCTAGGACTGGAATTACATTGGAAGACGTTCTGTAAGTTATAACTCTTAGTAACTTAAGTAACACCTTGTGTTGAATATATTGAGTTTGAATGAATACGGTTGTTGCTTGGATGTAAAATAATAATAAATGAGAGGGGTTTTTTTTATAGCTAGCTTATATTTTCCGTTCACTATTGAAAATGATTTCATATTTACAATTTACTTGTTCCTAGAAACCTGCTTGTGTGACGTCACAAAAGTGAAGGAGAATGAAGGTAACAGATTTGCTCCAATTGCCTCCAGAGATGATTTGAACGTTGTAAAAATCGTTATGAGTAAAAAAAGACTTGCTTTGGAAAATACCCGTACTTTTTCTCGACTGGGGAACCAAAACACAACTTCTGGTAAGATGTTTGTTTCTATTTATAACCATTTGCTTGTTTATTGCCCTGACCCATTTGGAACAAAATCCTCTCGCAACGGCGCCATGACTCTTGTCTTCGGAAGTAAACCAAAAGTCCCATACTAATCGGTCCTCAGTTCCTTGGGGGGGAATTATGTTGAAAGAGCCACCTTATTTTATATAAATTTGTAACATTAAATATCATTTTGGAATAAAATCAAATTGTATTACAACCACAAGGTATCAGTAAATATTTATACAATATGACAATGTGTGTTCTTTTTTTCTCATACACCTTTGTATAATATCCCCTCGATTTTAAAGATCTTTTATTATTATTATTATTATTATTATTATTAATGAATGCTATTTTTTAAGAAATGATGGTAGGTCTGTTGGGAATGATCACAAGATAGTTGCCAGATTGATTCTAGCACTGTTGAGATTTGATATTGATCAATTCATTGAATTCCCAACTTTTGAATGTATCGGACACACAGCACGTTACAACCTGACATTACCCTACTCCCAAATACATGTTCATTCTCATCAAAAAAAACATCCATGTCAACAACTAACCACTGCTATTTGTCATCACTTATCTAGGTTAACATTTCACAAGAGGATGTCCACATCCGCGTGTGAACTCAGCCAATCAACCTCACTTCAAACTCACCGCAATAGTGTGTTGTTTCACAGGCCATGCTTTGTTTTGTTTTCAACTCTCTTTGTTTTTAATTGCAATGATGGAGGTCAATTAATTTCCCTCCCCCTATTTCTATCTGCAGCCCACACAGCTGTGCCGTCGTGTTTGTTAGCGCATCTCCTCATGAGCCCTAATGCCACATCACTTCAAATGGATTAATCGAGCCACTTTGTTGTTTAATCTCGCCTTGGCAGAACTGGCGGGTGGGTGGACAGTTGGAGGAGGGGTGTGATCAGAGATGCACAGGCTTGTCTGTTTTTGTTGTGGACAGAAAGACTGACAAGCAGACAAAGCTATGCGTAGGCAAAGGGAAGGGTCAAATGATCGTGAAGATACATTGAGCCAACAGTACAAACAGTTGAGCAAAGAGAAGTATATTTTATGGGGTTGTATTTGCAATGTTTTGTGGACATTTTAAAAACTTTTTTTTAAATTAAATAGTCTGTACCCAATGTAATTATAGGGGCCCGTTGTCATGAACATTTTGCAGGTCTACAGTCATCATTTTTTTCATTTTTTTCTTTGAATGTTTTATTTTGACAAACAGCAGACAATTACATTTTATTTTTGATTTCCTTACCACCTGGATCAGCGTGGAATTAGCTGCTTGCATCCACAAATCAACTAACTTTGGCTCCATGTGAGTTTTGTGTTGTGATCTCTAACAACTAGATGCACATTGGACATGATAGGCAGGATCACTACACACTTACACAGGTCAAAGGGCAAAAACAACAACAAATACAAGCCTACAAATAGACATATGTGTATGACACCAACTCTCTAGACGCACACCAGCACAATTAAATGTCCTGTTTGATGTAGTGATCCTTTCATGTTCTGATGACAATTTCGGCAAAAAGAGGGAGGCAGCATGGTTCAAACCTCCCGGGTATGAGCGCGCAGACAAACACAACAAAGAAATCCATGCTCCCAGCTCTCGATCTCTTTCTCTCGCTCACACACACATACATACAACTACATGGCTCCAAAGACCAACAGTGCTGTTCCTACCCTCTGACATGCTGAGTCAGCTCAAACACCAAGATTTCTGGCCAAGGCATCGGAGAGAAAAAAATATGATTGGCAAGTTTTTGTTCAAGTGTAAATGATGGAACTTAATGCAAAATTCACCAAAGCCTTGCAATCATACAAATAAATAAAGTCCCTTTTCACGTAGCGGTAAATTTCCTTAGAAATATTTAAAATAATGAGTAGGGCCATTTTGCTGCCCCATTGTTGGAACATTTAGTTTTTGGTATCGCGTGATATTTGTCAAGACTCTAAATCCCCCAACAAATAAAAAAAAATTAACCACTAAAGCTGAACAGAAATATATACAGTGTAAGTAACATAAGCCATAGTGAAGGGGATTCACATTCAAAGCAGTCAGATTCAAGTGTCACCATATGATCCCTCAATTTTCAAAGTAGGTATTGTATCTGTTGAACAGAGATGGGTGGTCCATCGAAAGAGATGGACTGACACTGTGAAAGTATTACTGTACTCAATGTTATTTGAATATTGTCGCTGCTATGTGAAAAACACTTATGTCCATTTTTTCCCCATTTTTTTATTTATATGTTTTGGGGATGAAACTGATTGCAAACATGCCAGAAAAGGAAAAAATATATTTATTTATTTTTAATTAAAAATGGAGCGACAATATGACACTGTTAAATGGATACTTGACTCATTTAACCATTTTCAGGAGTAAAAAATGTACATTTTGTCAAGGATTAATTTGACAACTTCATTCTTATTTCATTTACAATTAATACCTTTAACAACTATTTTTTCCACTTGCTGTCGACTGAAGATGACATTACCTGTGCTGAGGAAATAGGTAACGACCAATCATGGCTCAATTTGCTGACCAAACCCAGAAAACAGGTGAACCGTGATTGGTCGTTATTTACTTCCTCAGCACAGGTGATGTTATCTTTAGTTGATAGCAAGTGAAAAATAATAGTTTTTAAAGGTATTAATTGAACAGGTAGCCCATTAGTTACGAACATCCGAGTTACGAACATTCGCAGATACGAACAAAGGCTGACTGATGTCCATAAAAGCTGTATTCTGCAATTTAATATTTAAGTGCGCGCCACATCATACATTATGGTACAGTATTGTACTGTAATTCCCCTCTCTGCCACAATACCGCCGAGCAGTACCGTGCCATTTGCGCATTTCAACTACCTCTCTGTCCGGCGATGAACGGCACAGCCTGGAGCCACGGCCAATGGCCTCTTCATGGATTCGATATTGGCGCCACAATGTGGGTACATTTCAGAGTCTCTCCTGGAGGATATTCATGAAAAGCAGCCCTCAGTCGTCTTCTTTATTGGCGTAATAGCAAAACGTACAATATCTCTTCAGCTACAGCTGACTCGGCGGTCGCCAACTTGACTCGTCATACGAGCCAATGACAGTCATGTGGACTTCACTGACAGTCGGAAAACATAGTTTCCTGAGACCCAATATGTAATGCCTTCCGCTTCAGCAGCCTCACATGAAGTCAACTCAATAACTCTTCCACCATTTTTGTACAGTAAGCATATTTATTTTGTTTTTATTGTAATGTGTAAAAATCGAATGTACTGTGAGGAAAAGTGGTTCAGATAATGGATGATGGATGGATGATGTATTTTGTTGTATGTTTTTAATTAAATGTATGTACTGTATAGAAAGTATATATAAGGTATATAGATTAAAGTTTTTAATTTCTTTATTTTTTACATATTTTTATTATTTAAAAAAAATGATAACATTTAATTTTGAAACTCAATTTTATGTGACATGTATATGTTCATATTCAAACTGCCTGTACATACAATTTTATGACGGATAGTTTGACTTCTTGTGGCAGTAATAACCTCACCTAAACATATCCTATAGTTGCAGGAGCAATTTGGGATCATTTTTTATCTTTGCAAACCTGTTTCAGTCTAATAATATTCTTGGTGTGTCTGGTGCGACTCTCTCTTGAAGTCACTCCTAGGGCGAGTAGCAATTGATCTTATCTTTACTGAGAACCTCTTTTAGATACACTCTTGTAACTTTCACCATCTTCATGCAATTAGATCATTCTTAATTGTAAGATTTCTGTGAGCTATTTTTTGCAAGGGATGGTTCACATTGGGCTATACTTCTTGACAAGAGAAAATTCATAAACATTGGACTTTTTCCACCATGAACTGTCAATTTTTTTGCCGGCGTGTACAATAAAATCATGAAGTTGCTTGGTATTAGTTTAATCAGACTGTGTTTAACAATTGTGACTTAGAGACGGAAATCAGTTCACATTTCATGACAAATATAAGCAGTGTATGTTGTACTGTATACACAATATCCAATGTATAGACGATTTTAAAAGTAACATTAAAACAACACCTGTATATGTTGTATCTTCTCATTACAAGTGTGCTGGTGAATGTGCATGGCAGTACACGTGTGGTTTGTGTAGTCGTGTATGCAATAGTACTCTGACATCTTATGTGGTTTTCCCTGCTGTGAAAGCGAGGCTCGGGTGAAGCAGTGAATTAACGGTTTTCAGTTTGCCCCGCGAAAAGGAAGTTTCTCTACTGATAAGGGGAACCAGAGCCGAAACAGGCGGGGGGTGGGGGTGGGGGGTGGTGGGGGTTTAGGTACATTTCAGCTTTGGTGACAGTTGAGTAAATGCTGCTGCATTTATTACAAGAAAAAAGAAGAAGTTTTTTTCAACATATTTTTAGATGGCATCACATTAAATAAAATACATCTCTGATAGATCCACATAATTTGTCTTACAGGTACATAAATAAAAAAATAAAAAGGCCATTTGTCCCACTACATGGTTCATCTGCTGTCGCAAAAAAAAATGCTTTGGGCAAAATGATATAAGAAATCAATTAAAAAAGGAAACTGGGGAAGAGAGAGAGCTTAATTACTCATGCTCGTGGATAATCCTTTATTACACCAAAACCAGTGGTTAAATTACTAAATGGCCTCCCATAAAGCACCATAACTTTCTAATCTGTTTATAATTACCATTTCAATGATCCTACACATTAACGTACGACCTTCAGGAACTCTGACCCAGTTCTAATTAGTGGTAATATCTGATCATTGCCGTATATGAAACTAGCCATGACCAAACAAATGGACCTCAGGTACAGCTAATTTCGAGAGCAATTACATTTTCGTGTTGAGGGATTTAGCTGATTATCTGCACAATTTCACACAGCTTTTCCCCCTGTATGAGTCAAAATGACATAACATTATGAAAAGTCCTTTTATTAAATGATATCCAAAGCCAGTAAATATACCGATGCACTTCGAGTCCATCATGTGACATTAACAAGTGGAAATGGTGTTACTTTTTTTTTTTGCTTTATTTGGTGCACCTGTGCAACGCAAAAAAAAAGAAGCCAATCATGATGTGAAAATGTTTCTGTTTAATAGGTAGTTTTAAAGAAAGAAAATGTACATGCATCATGTGACCAACGTTATGCTAATCCTGACCAACCAATAAGACACAGTAAGATTTCATCCTTCGAAATAAACAATTCTTGTGAAGTACAAGATGAATGTGAAAATGATTCAGCAACATTTTCTGTAATAGTTAAAATATTGAATATCAACCATCAAGAGTAGAACTTTCCAGCTTTTTTGCAAACTGTGTAAAAAAAATAAAATAAATCTGCATCACTTCCGTAGATTAAAATGATGACACTTCAATTAAGCACACACATCATTTTAAGTCCTGCTCAATGCACAATGACTTTTTTTTCTCAGCTGAGGGAGTCTAAATGCAAGTGCTATTCCTACAGTATAATTAGATACAATGTATATCATTACATCAACACATTAAGGATACCCTCTAGGCATCGAATTAAAACGATTAGGAGCTTTGCCAGAGAGGAAATGAATGTCAGCAAAGAGGGTTTGAGGAAGCTGCCTGTGTGGTCCAAAGACACTGTCTCTTATGTCCTCATTAGGCCTTAAAAAAAAAAAAAAGAAGCACAATGATAGTGTGCAGACAGGTGTAAACAGTGATTAAAAGGAGGGTTACATTTTCAAATCTGGCCATCAGTAGCTGCATTACTGCATTACTCAAAATGAATAGCAAATGGCAAAAATATTTATATATCAGATATTTAACGCTCAGCTTGAGGCTCAGCTGTGATGTCCGTCACGTTAACAAGCATGCACATTGCCAGCAGTGTGAGTTCCTTTCTAGAAATACACAATGAATGCACATTTTTTCTCCCTAATAGGAACATTAATGGCAACACTTAAAATTAGTAAGGCATTTGATTGCCTTTCTTATCAATCCTGCACAACACAGAGTTGATCAAATGAGCACATTCAGTGGATTAATTAAAAAATATCTATTGGGGGTTAAGAAGAAAATAAGTGTTCAAATGTTTCATAAAGTAAAACAACAAAAGACATTCTGAATTCCTATCGGGCGGCGAGGTTTCTCAGATGCAAGCAGCGAACTTAAAATCTCAATAAAGGACTTTTGTAACTAGAGAGGTTTAATTAAACCATACTCATAAATTTTAGGAATATCATGGATGTAAACAAGGGAGAGGAGATTATTTAGTTGGGAGAAAACCAATGTTAACACTTTATAATAACTGTCCATTTTAAGTAGTTAATAGATCATTAGTAAACGCTTAATTAAAGAGTTATAATTTACCAACAGTTAATAAATAAGTAATAGTTGCAACTTAAAAATAATGTTCCGATAATTACATAAACTATTAACTGATACTCAACAAGTTACTAGTAATTTACTCATAAATTGTTTATGATTTATTACTCATTTATTAGGTATGGTTATAAATCATTAACTATAACTCATTGCCAAACAGTTTAATAGCTCATTTACTCCCAGCCATTTTCACTGAAGCAACCTCCTTCGCTCCTGGTTGTCTTAATGGATTTTGACTGATTTTGCAAGGCCCACAGAATATTGTGTTCTATTGCTATAAAAACATGGAACATACCAAAAGAAAGATTAGAATATCTTCTTTCATCAGGGAAAATAAATATATTTGTATCTGTTTCCGGAAAGAGCTTGTTGCAACATGGCCCTGGCTGATCTCTTATGCTCTGTTGCCACCCGCTGGCCGTTTTTTGTAATAACTACCATTGCTTTAAGCCACCTCTTCAGGTCAGAGGCCGCATCAAAGCTTTCTGTATGCTCTAGCATTAAAAAAAAAAAAAACGACATATAAATATGTTTTTGAGACCTTGGCAATATTTAAAATAGAACATTTTTATACGTTTTTGGGAGTAAATGATTTAATGATATATTAACGATCTTCAAGGATCATTATAAATCCTTAAACAGTTTACAAACAACACATCATTAATAATTCATTAATTAACCGTTTACTAATGATCTATTAACTCATTAGAAATTGTTACCAAAAAGATGAGTCGAATATATCATTTCACTTAGAGTAGTAAATAGGCATTCACTCTAAATCCAGGGTGAGTAATAGTGCCGACTGTGTGTGTGTGTCTTGCCTGGTCCGCTTGTAAGGAGATCGTTCCAAAATTGCATCCTCATACTGTAAATTGTCATACCATCCTCCACTCATCCAAATGTGCATTTTTCAAATGCATGAGAGGCCATATTCTAATGAAGGAGGGGAAGACCTTTCACACACGCGTTCAGGCTATAATGGGGAAAGCTTAGCATAACGTCCGTCTGATTTCCAATGCAAATATTAGCAGTCAAGTTCAGTGTGCGGTGGCAGATTATAGTTTATCCCTCTCACACACCACAGACTTCTTTTACGCTCTGGCAGCATTTTTGCTTATCAGTGCAATGCAACAATCAACTCTTCTCACATCCTCCCGGTCTCATGGAGACTTGAAGAGACTTCAAGAGGGAAGGAGATGAAGAAGGTGTGTGTATACCAAATGAGAAACATGAAAAGAATGATCAACATTCAAATGTGCTCGTGATCCTCCCCAAACCGCAGCCGCCACCCATTTTTATCCTTCTCCTCCATTTTTTTTTTCAGTGCATAAATCCTTAAACATCTTAATTGCTGTAAGCTTAACGGTCATAAAGGGAATTACAAAGGTCTCAGTGAAATCTCGACACCCTCATTCACATGATTTTTTCTCCTAATAATACATTATATACCATTGTATATATAATTATATCATGGGGCAGACCCCCTCCCATGTCCTCCTGCTAGTCTTGTTATAACACAATGGCAGAGTGACGGATGTGTAAGTTAGCAAGCACCGATAATTTGTTTGTCCCATGGAGTTTTTGTGAGTGCGGAGGAGAAATATTCTCTTGCAGGTCAAATTTTCTTCTGAACTTCAAATGACCAATTCATCACCAGAAAAAAAACAACAACCTTCAGTTGCCACTCAAATCATAATATTATATGTTAATGTGTTATTCCATGTTTTGAAAATGTAAAGCAATTCCAAAAGCACCAGGCCTCATTCATAACAAATCTTTGATGCCCAAGTCATGCGCTTCTCAGAACAATGTGGAAAACGCCTTGACATTTACAATGGCAGTGGTGAGTCATGTGTAGAGGTGATTGAGAATGTCAAAAAGTAGACAGCAAACAAATGCTAAATGCTACAGCTGATGCTAAACTCCAACAGTTCCAATTATTTCCACAGATCAGAGATTATATACCTGCGATTACTGTTGTATTCAGATTACTTTATTGATCCCTAAAAGGGCCCCGAGTTTGTTCTTTTTGGATGTGTTTGACAGTTTAAATTATAGCAATAACGAAACAGCGTTCCATTGTATGATAGCATGACGGCAGTGGACTTACTGTATGTTAGGCTCAAGATAATGGGAGTCATGCTGTGTTAAAAGCAGTGGTGTAGTCCAGGGTACGCGCGGGTATACGGCGTATATCCACTTCTTTTTTAGTCAGTTTTGCGTCTACCCACTTCTAAATCCTCAATTTTGCGTTTACCCAATTCTGAATCCTCCTTAATGTGCACCATTTAGTCATTTCAGCTTTTTCTGACATGTACAGGGCAGAAGCAAATATATATATATATGTGTATATATATATATATATATATATATATATATATATATATATATGGGACCACTACACCACTGGTTAAAAGTACATTTATGTTGACAAATAAACAGCTTGAAGCAAGAACACCGTGCCTCTCAATTGGAGCAATGTTAGCTCTCTGACAAACTAACCACTATATTTATGGAAAGCCAGAAATGAAATAAAACAAAAAACTGGCACTAAGCAGAGTAGATTTGATTACCTAACCAAATGCTTTAATGTGGTGATTTCAAATTGTGAGCAGTTAACAATTAAAAAAACAAACAAACAGTTGACTCTATTTTTTATTTTATTTAAAGAGAAACATCATACATGCCATTTTGAAAATGGTTCACAAATATGTGAATGATTACATCTCTGAGCATTAAAGAATCTGACTTGTATGCTTCCAGTCCAGAACATAGGTGTTTCATAAAAGCAAGGGCACTAATTTCATTTAGTAATGCACACTCAACAAAGAGCAGGTTGCTCCACTTTTATTTAATTGTAACACTAAACACCAGAGGGCTGCGTAAACACAGAGCGTGATGTGGTAGCGCAGCCAATTAGAAGCCGCTTGAGGTCAAGTCAAGGCCTGAGGGAGTAGAGGAAACGATAAATTATTTGGAGAGTAAAAAGCAAAGTGTTGCCCAGTACAAAATGTATTGCGTTGTTTTAAGTCTTGACAAGTTATTTTCCCGATGAATTATACATGTGAGATTGTGCTACAACATGCATTGCCCAGTGAGGTGGAGATAATCTCTCAACAATGGTGTGTATGACAAAACACAGCAAGAGATGGCTGCCGGATGGAGATGTGAAGTGTTCCCTGTCACGTCGCCCTGCCATTATTGAAATACAACAAGTCATGTGGGATACAACAATAATTCTATTATTGTGGTTTTGCAGAGTTTTAGAACTGCAATGCGCACTGAGGGTGCTAATATGTCAAATTCAACAACACATATAAGGTCAAAATAAATATGTTTTCGAGAGTGTCTTGTAAGCTTGATTGAACCGAATTTTGGGAAAATGTACTGTAAAACGGTTGAAATGTCAACATTTGACTACAGTTTAGTCAACCATAACAACAACAATTACTACTTTTTCTACCTTTGTGATAGCAGATATAAAAGTAAACTGTAATATAAAGTTGTTTGGCATGCATTTCTAATCCATTTTGTCAAGCCAGAAAGAATAAGTGAACCTGAGAAGCAGCTATTGTGTATGAAGTTTTTTGCTCTGAGATTAAAAATTTCCAATTGGCTATAGAACCTTCTCTCAGCAGCATACATATCCTTTTCAAACAAAATCCAGTCATGTACAGCCCATTTACAGCCGTCTACTTTTCCCTATTTTTGTTTTCCAAAACATTAGTAGTGCAAACTGTAATGCGTGCAAATGCAATGCATCAAGCAGGCTCTCCCTCTTGTTTCTTTTCTTCCCCTCACGCTTCCTTTCCGCTCGCCGTATTTAGAAGGCGCCAGGCGAGGAGAAAATCATATGGTCAGGCTTGCGCAAAGCCAGAAAATAATGGGATCATATTCCATTCTCTTCCGCCTATCAAAGTTTTTCACAAAAGCTTCCAGTTTCAATACCCAGGAAATTCTAAAGACTTCTAAACACAAATCAACTTCCTTTGACAGCAACACAATGTGTATGTTTCTTGCCTCTGAAGCCCCATCACAGCCTATGATAGCTACAGTGACTTACCTAAACATTCTGCCAACCAGTTTGGACACAAGTTAAAGAACTGCGGTTGAGTTTGCACAGTACAAAAGAACTCGATGGAGATAAGACACATGTTAAGTAAAAGACATCTGTTTTGCAAGCTCTGATGGGCTTTGTAGATTTCACAACTAAAGTCGCTTTGTTCCTGAGTGTAAAAAGAAAAAGAAAAAGGAACAACTCATGGAAATTCTAAATTGTGTCGTCTGCAAAATGAAAGCAGTTAAGATGTTCAACTACCTGTTTTGTTTGTCTGGCTTATCAAAAACTGCTCATTCAGTATGTGGCTAAATTGATTTGTCTGGTTAGTAGTGTTGGTAAATCCATGCTAAACATGATTATTCGACTTTATTTCATTGGTTTTAATTCAGTGGCGATGCTTTATTATTGCTGAGATCCACTTGTATAATTATGGATGCGCGGAACTGCCAATGTGGGGTAAACATTTTTGACTGGCAAATACGTTCAAACATATTTAAATATGTTTAAACGTACTTGCAAATACGTTTGAAGATGCTAGAAAATACGCTTAAGCGTACTCGTAAATACATTTAAATATATTCGGATTTGTGCGTTCAAACATCTTTGTAGGTGAAATGCTAAAACGGGGTATGAACTTAAAAATTACAAATAAACAATGTTTACCTAATTGATTTTCAAACATTTTTGAATAATGTGGGACAAATGCAAAAAAAAAGAAGCTTTTTTTAATGTTATTTTTTTAAACCTGCGCATGTGCAAGTCAGTACCCCGTGGCATTATGGGAAAAAATGCTGAGCGGAAATCATGCAATGCAGACATTATAATAAATCATGAAAAAATTACGGATAAAAAATGTTTACGTACTTCACTTATGAACGTATTGTATAATGTAATCCAAATGCAAAAAAAATTAATGTTTTTTTTTTCTTATGCATGCATTTAGCCTTCAAATGTATTTGTTTAATATGTTTAAACTTGTTTTCAAGTGCGTTTAAGCGTATTTGCAAGTACGTTCAAACACATTTACAAGTATCTTTGAACGTACTTGCAAGTCAATAAACCGTGGCATTATGGGAATTTTTTTTTCGTTTTTAGCATTTAGTTGCAAGTACGTTCAAATGTATTTGCAAACATGTTTAAATACATTATAAATAAATATAATTAAATACGTTCAAATGTATTTATATCTGCTCAAACATACTTGTAAATATGTTCGAACGTTTTGCCAATCAGAACTGTTTACTCCACTTTGGTAGTTCCACGCTACCGTTCCGTACATAACCAAAGTGTTCTCTTCCTTCTAATTGTGGCATTGTGTGTGGTCAAGGACATCCACAGTGAAGTGTCGCATAACACATTCAATTGTCCTGCAATGTTTGCATTATTTTGACAGCTGGGCTTGAAATAATAATAATAATAATAGAAAAATCAACATCATAGTATAAGACTAAACTCTAAAGAAATTCACACACTTGCATGAAAATCCAATCCACAAGCTCACATTCAGTAAGATATGCACTTTACTATATCATCCATACATCATGGCTTGCTCTTTCCTCTTGTGCCCTGCTTCGGGAAGCCGACATCTCCTGGGGTCAAAGAGGGAAAAGGGCTTCCCAGTAGGAGACCTCTCGATTGCGTGCGACCTGATGTGGTTGATGAATTTGCTGCAAGTATGGTTTGTCTTCTACAGCTGAGTGAACAACTTCATTTCGACTGATGAGTTCAGTCTCAGGTCAGGGCTGTCCTCATCTGTGACATTACAAGAGCCGCGCCATGTGAATTAATTCCTTTCAGGGTAAAAACAACAGCGGCGACGTTGTACTGCAGGGAACTGACTTGGGAGACATATTGCAATTAGAATCAAACAACAGAAAGCGAGTATGTTCAAGTAATAGTTATTACGTGGACACAGATTGTTTTTCCTGCACACCTGGCTTTGGTTAATGATGCCCAAGTGCAAACAAAGATGGCTTTTTTCCCAAACCCAAAAATCGACTGATGATTGTTTGGAGTTCACTTCTCTTTATTTCATCGCACTCGGAAGTGGACGTGTTTAACACAAACAGGTGAAGCGATCTGCAAAACTCATTTTCACAAAACGTGGTAATGGTGATATGGTTGAAACTTCAAGCGATGTACGTCTTTGTCTTTGAGATTGTCCGCTCTGAAACGCAGGCTCAATTTGCATTTCATATTACCCTCACAAAATCAAAGAAAGATGAGTTTGTTTTTGTTTATTTATGCATGATTTTCCATCTGTTACCATCCATCTGAATTGTACACTTTCTAACTCACTACTATTTTTCTGCCACCTCACCTCTTCCCTTTCGTTCACTTTTCCCCATTTGCAGTCAACCATTAAAAATCATATTCATATACTTTCATTGGAGCTGGTCTGTCATACATCATCACCAGCCAACGTCATCAACATATTTATGCTTGAGCAAAAATGCCCTGAGTTACTTTATGTGTGTGATAAATACACGTATTCTACGTATTCTACATGCAGGGGGATGAAAAAAAATACAGACATGATGAAATGAGCGTTTAAACAGAAGAACATTTAGAAATCAATAAGGTCTCACACGAGATTGCTGCCTTTTCCTTTTGTTTGGCAGAAACAGGTGCTGCCTTTATTGCAAATGAGGATTGGTGTGAATATATAGTCATGTCATTGCTTTCTGTTCTAGCCATGCTTTGAGGAATAATTGAATCAGTGCAGATTGTGATCATGGTAAATCAATAGAGGCGAGTCCAGCTCCAGAGGTGATGAAGTGTGAGGATTCACTTCACTGTTTAACAAGGAAATGTATGTTATAAAATAGATGAAAAGTGTCACATGATGGAAACCTGTCTACTGGTTTTCCAAAAAATGCTACCAGTTATCTCCGGAGTGGAATATTAATGGCTGCAATTATTCAAACATGCAGCGAGGTCCTGTTTTCATTTATATTTGCAGAAGGCAAGTTGCAGCAAGTGAAAAACGTTCACTGTACGTTAAACAGCATCATATTATGGCAATCAGAGCAACACATAACATTTGAAAACTTTTTTTTGCCTAAAGTACAGTCCACCCCCGCAAATAGCAAAAATCCATGTATAATTCAGGGCCATTGAATTGCATTGGAAAATATTTATTTATTTATTTGTTTGTTTATTTATTCATTCAAACCCCCCAAAAAATATATGTTTTTAAATGCTAAGAAGCATTCAATATACATTAATAATAATAATAATAATAATAATAATAATAATAATAATAATAATAATAATAATAATAATAATAATAATAATAATAATTGAAAAGATTAAATCCCATTTTCCAAATCCTACTAAGTCAGGTTTATTCTGATAGAAGATTTCTATTTAGACTTCCAGTGAGGGGGAAATGGAGCTGAAAAGCAAACAAGCATAAGTTGAATTCAGATTATTAAAGGATGCAAACTTTAGCATCTTCCATGCATGCTCCAATGTAATGTAAAATGATTACAAAAGGTTTACAATCGTCATGATATGCGGGGTTTCAAGGTTTCGACCTGCGCACATTTAACTTGTTTGGGTAGTGACGGAAGAATTTACAAGAAAGCTTACTCAGTTACCACCAGTTTTGGGGGTTTTCATTTTCTATCAACTTTAATAAGGCAATAACATAGTGATAGAGTAAGGCGTGTTCAGATTTAGGTACAAATCCAGGGTTACATCGCTGCCATAGTAATGAAATTTCGTCATGAATTGAAGACTCCTGTAAATAGTTTCTCACTTTGCCCTCACCTTAACCATTCTTAAATAATTGTATTTACTGTTTGCGCTTGCTATAGCTCTCCAGGCCCTCTACCATCTATTGAACTAAAGTCTGCAAATGGATGCCTCAAGTTGATTTCTTGTCGGGCACCTGTGAGTCAGGGGAGGAATTGTCATGTTGGCCCAAAGTGCAAAGGTCTTTCTTTCAGATCTGGTCTCTTTGCCCTCCCTCGCTTTTTTACTGTGTTTTCTAAACCCTGACTTCCTTGGAACAGTTTGCTCTGTTTTTTCCTTCACCATGTTGTGTCCTTTATGCATTTTTAAAAAGCAGTTGCTACGTTCCACCATACAAACCCAAACATACCGACATCACCCGCTGATGCTTTTAGGCTAGTCAGCACCTGAATGTCAGTTATGGAAAGCAAAAGGTCCACGGATTTGCCCTATTTGTAAACAAGGTTGGGTGACATGACCGCATTAATGTCAGTTCTGCGTAAATCCACTGCTAAGAAAAGCCTGTGGAACACATCGCTTTGATGAAGCCATCATCCATCAATAATTCATCACAAATTTGCTCAACTACATCTGAACTGGTTCCTCAGCACGGGAGAAAATAAGGCAATTCAAAGGTGAAAGATTATGAGGAAATGTTTTTATATGTTTAGAAATGTAAAGAGAATAACCTCCTGCTCCATGATATACATTCGGACTTTAACTCATTCACTCCCAGCCATTTTCCCTGAAGGAACCCCCTTTGCTCCCAGCTGTTTTACTGGATTTTGACTGATTTTGCAAGGTCTACAGAATATTCTATTCTATTGCTATAAAAAACATGTAACCTACCAAAAGAAAGATTAGAGTCTCTTCTTTCATCAGGAAAAAAAGTATATCTGTATCTGTTATCGTTTTGCAGCAATCAGCATTAGAATATAGCTAAGTTTAATCAATATTCACAAACCTGTTGAAAACTTGTTGCAAAAAAACCAAAAAAAACAACAACAACAAAAACGTATAAATACGTTTTTGGGCGTTCATGGTTTGGGCATGTCCAGAGGATAGGTAGTATATTGGCAAAAGGATGCTGAGTGTCCAAATGCCAGGCAGGAGGTCTAGAGGAAGACCAAAGAGGAGGTTTATGGATGTAGTTAAATGTGACATGAAGGTAGTTGATGTGAGAGCAGAGGATGCAGAGGACAGGGTGAGATGGAGGCAACTGATTCACTGTGGCGACCCCTGAAGGGAAAAGCCGAAAGGAAAAGAAGAAGAGGACAAAGTTTTAAAAAACGTATTTATATGTTTTGGGGTTTGAATGAGTTAATGAATCTCACCACTTTTGTGGTTGTGCACCAATTCCTAGGTGACTGTGTGTCAATGAAAAGTGATATGAACTGGAGAGTCACTGACGGTGTAGTGGTACATTCATCTTACTTTGATGCAGGCAGCGTATGTTCAGTTCCCACTCAGTGAAGGTGAGTGCGGATGGTCCGTCTCTTCATGTGCCTCGCGACAGACTGGCAACCAGTGCAGGGCGTAGTCCACCTTTCGCCAAAGTCAGCCGGGATAGGCTGCATCCCTGAATAGGATGAGTGGGGTAGAGAATGGATGGTTGGATGCATAAAATGGCAGAGGAAGGAAGGAAGGAAGGTAAGAAAATAGAAGGCTGGAAACAAGGTGTGAAAACAACTTCATACAAGCACCTCTGATTCCTTCTCCTCATTATTTAGCTTCATATAAAGAAGAAAATGCCTTGGCCATCATCATGTGGTATTGACTGCTAATCCCCACAAACTCTTGCTCAGCTCTGAGGCTGGACGTGTGTGTGTTTGTGTGTGTGTTTTATGTCCACATGTTGTGGCACTACTTGCGTGTATGGTCAAAGTATAAATCCTTGCCAGGACAGCAATCCGGTCTGAAAACACAGCTCCTAATCCTTTAACCTTCAAAACAAGAGGGGGGTAGAAAAACCTGCTAGTGCGCCCCACATAGTGAGGAAGAAAACGCGAGACAGACACACATCCGAGACCCCAAGCAGACCAAGAGGCCACTGATAGTCATTCACCCCCATCCTCCTCAAGGCAAGAAAATGGATTTCTATTCCTGGTGGCCAGATATCGCTGCTCGTGGTTCATAGCCCCCTTTCAGGGCCTGCAGTTAACATTGCAAGCTGATGTCAGGATGCAAACACTGATCAGAGGCGGGGAGATGGTTCCTGATGGCCTTGCAATCTGCCAAAGCTGTGATGACTGCTTTGCTGATAGCATCGCAGTAAATTCTATCACTGTCACTCTCTGTTTCTATCCTCAAGCGCTGTGATGATGTGCTGGCACGTGTGTATATTTGTGTGCTTTTTCCAGCTGTCTGTGACTGACAAGATGTTTGATGGCTTTGTGCCGTCTTGTTATGTCTTGAAGCTTAAAGTCTATCTGTGTAGTTTCTTTAAAAAAGAAAGAAATTAAAGGTTAGAACACATATGACCACTTAAAGTCACTGTAAAGTGAAAACAGATTTGTTTCTAAAAAAAACATGATATACGTTTGAAGATAATTGTTAAAAATAAGTGCAAAGACTGAGGCCTACCAGTATGTAGTACTGAATTGTGAAAAGCAGGTACGTGCAGAAGGGAGGGGTAGGAAGTCTGTTATTTGGGCGCAGTTGGTTCTGAGGAAGCAGGGAAGATGTCCCCCTCAGTTTCATAAAGACCACGATTCTTTCCATCCACTTTTGCCGCGGCAAAAATTCCCGGTAAAACTAACGTTCCTCTTCCATCAGCTCTAACTACTGATGCGTTTAAGGTACACAGAATATGTCGGAATTTGTAACTCTCGCTCAGAATTTCAATAAAATCTTCCTGAAGACTCCAACTTGTAGCATGTACTCAATGATAGCTGAATTAAAATATACTTCAAAATATAAGTGGAAATTGCTCCATGATCTGTGTTTCTATTTTAACTAACAACTCGTTTTTGAGGGTTTGCAGTCAGAATAATACAATGTAAGATTTATATGAAAATGTATTTATCTGAAACTTCAGTCTTATAAGCCACTGTATTTAACAAATAGGTTGCAGTCTGTTTCATGTTTGAACAGCACAAAAAATCAAATATTATGGCTTAATGTTCCATCAATATAACATTCTTCCATGCTTAAAGTGTGAACCCTAACCCGAAGTAAGACATTTTGTTGAATATTTCCATCAAAAAGGGATGTTTAAAAATCAATTTGGCCGCATATTGAATCGATTCGAGAATTGCGCACACTGTAATATCGCGATATATTGCCGAATCGATTTTTTTACCACCCCTAGTGGATAGTGCAGTCACGTTATCATGTGCCCCCTTTTGTTTTTTGCTTTGAGCACCTGCCTCTCTAAAGGTCACTGCAGACCCCTGTTGTGGAGCCATTAGATCTTGCTGACCGGGACTGTGGCCATCTTTCCCCGCCAGCTAGCGGTGATCTGTGATTGTCCTAGCCAACTTGACACCGTGTCAGAGATCTGCTTGCAATTCCTTCTAAACGTACTGTGCGTGCTTTGACCTCCTGCAGGGTGTTTTGATTGGATGTATTATGGTTATGCAGTTACTATATCCTTCATGATGAGTTATTATGCTCATATGTCCCTTATGATGATTATGTTTGATGATGATGATGTATTAACCATTCTTATTTTGTCTAGTCCAGGGATAGGCAAGTTCGGCCCTAGAGAGCCGCGGTCCTGCATGTTTTTGATGTCTTCCTCCTCGAACACAGTTGAGAGGCTCCTGCAGAGCGTAATGATGAGCTGATGATTTGAAACACCTGGGTTTGGAGGCAGGAGACACAGAAAAAATGCAGGGCTGCGGCTCTCTAGGACCGAACTTGCCTATCTTTGGTCTAGTCATATTCAGTACTATGTCCTTTATGAAGATTATGTTTGATGATGATGTATTAGCCATTATTAGTTTGTCTAGTCTTATGCGGTTACTATGTATTTTATTGTGATTGTTTGATGATGATGTATTAGCCATTATGAGTTTGTCTAGTCGTATGCAGTTACTACTATGTCATTTGTTTGTCACATTGTATGCAGTTACTATGCAGTTATGATGAAGTTGTCAGTTGCTATGCAGTTGCTATGTTCCTGTAATTGTCACTCTTATTTAGGTTACGTGACTCCCATTTTGTCATTTTAGCTTTTATTCTGTCATATATATAATTGTGCATTGCCCTAGCAAGAGTTAGTGAATGACACGTTTGTCAGTACGTCGAGGTTCCTCTCTTCACATTGAGGTTTTTTTTCATGCAAGCTTTCTTCCATGTGTTCTGCATCCAGTCCTGCTCGCTGTGGTTAATCTGTATTAACTGTTTTCCAACTCCCATGGCCGACAGAACACTGACATTTTAATACTCTTTGTTATGTGTGTTTAGATATTAACAGGTGACTTTTTTGTGTCTTTTTCCTGTATTTATATTTTGACTGAATAATAATATTTGGCAATGAATACATGAAAAATATCCCCCCTTGTTTTTTGGTGTCATTATGGCCGAGAGCATATTTCTGAGGCCTTAGTCACTTGGCCAGGGGCACACACACAAATTGTATTGATGTAGCTGAAGTCCTAAGATGGTGTTCATAGGACTACATGCATGCACACAACAGGTCATTCTAGGATCAGAGGTTCATGGGCTGCTACCGAGAGGTCTATACAAAGGATTTCCACACCTCGAAAGAGAATCCAAGCACAGGCTAATCACACGTATGGTACACACTAAGACAGAAAAATTCAACAACAGGTTCCTGGATGGACTGAAAATGCCCGTTACTTTAATAATACAGCCTTTTTGATGAAATATATTCGCTTTAAAATGCACGATGCTCGTGCTTGACCTCACTTAAAATGTTATTGGCCATTTCCTTTTTAACAAGATGTTTTGTTTTGTTTTTTTCTTACAGTGGTTTAAAGCTGTTAGACAATAATTCCGTTGTTACAGATTATGCTATACTAGTCTGTATACAATAGATAACATTGGTATTGTGATGGACTAGCCCTCATTAAGCAAACATTTCAAGGACAGCTCATTACTTTAGACCTGCGCACGAATGTCCCAGAAGACACACAAAGAAAGATTTAATTCTTTACTACCTTCCAAGTAGTGCCTATGCCTATGAAGGTAAAGGGGAAAAATAGGATCTATGACTATATTACCTGTTTATGAGAACAACGGGATCTTTGGAGCAAATAGGAAAGTACAAGAAACATTAATTATAACTGTTGATGGTCTTACATGCTTGGAACAGCACCGAACACTCCAATTTTATGTGTTTGCCAATGCAGATAAAAGGTTCTCGGCAAGTCACAACCATTTACGTTTATCCTTGTTAGCGTATTCACTTTGTGCAATGTTCACTCACAATAAAACCAGATAAACATCATGTCCCTTCCACTGGTGCAGGAGGCTATTCCATCCACTGCATTACATTTCCAGTAGTAGGCAGTTTGCTTCATCCGCCATACCATTAGGTCCATTAATGTTGACAGGATCAATACCTGTGTTTTGGCCCTAGTCTCCCTGCCAGAGATAGCATGTCACTGCTGACAGACAAATATCAGTGCTCTGCTGTGGAACGGAGGGGAAGTCCAGATACCTTTCTGTTAAGATCATCTAACATGGTATCGATTTGCCCTGTGCTAATCGTACATCAGAGCTGAATAAATGGCTCTGAGGCAAACCTTCCATTGTTCTCGACTGGAAGCTGTAATAAAAAAAGACATTTCTTTTATTGCTTGTAACTTGGGGCAAGTCACGTAATCGGGCCTTGATGGGAAAAGGTCTGGTTAGATTGAGCTCCGTCAAAGTGTTGTTTGGTAGTTTACTGATGATCGCAGCCACTAAAGAAGAGAGGTGATAACGTGCTGGGTGGTTTACGTTTCGGCAGTTGAGTTGTATTGTCAATTTTACCACAGTTTTGTTTATACACAACTAATTGATGATGAAGGTGATACTGTATGTCTTTCTTCCAGCCCTGAAATTCAAGGAGTCGTCATACATTTTTAGCTATAGTAATAACAGTAATGCGTCTTAATTACTTAAACCTTATGCCTGCTTCAAGGTTGTAGGGAAATGGAGCCACTTCCAGTCTATATTATTATAATACAATAAAATACTCCATTGATTGCTTGCATCCGATTCAGTGTTTTGAGCTGTTTAAAGCTGAATATGGTGTAGGTTTTGAGACTGTGTTCATTATTTTAACACAGGCAGTTCTGGATTTTCTGCTTACTTTAATGTTTTCCTTTCTGTTATCTGCACTTTCTTTTATGATAACACATATGACTCAATTAACCTTGACTCAGTGTAAACACACCTGTAGATGAGGAAAGGGCAATATACTTTGTTGCCTGTGTCTGTAATAATAATGTTGATAATGTTTCCTTTGTACAGAAAAAGATAATTGTTTTGGTTTGAAAACATCAATGTTATGTTTTGTTTTCTTGTTCTTTTTTTAAATAAAAGGTGTATATTATGACATAAAATCAAGTATCGAGTGCAGTACACATATTTTGGGTTTTGCTTTATTGCTGTATCGCTGGTGTGGGGCCGAAACCTCTTAAGTCAAAATTTGGGAAATTGAATATGTTTTCAAAAATCTATTTTGTTTGTCAGTCCAAATTATTATTATTATTATTATTATTAATAATAATAATATTATTATTATTAATAATAATAATATTATTATTATTGTTGTTGTTGTTATTATTATTATTATTATTAATATTAATATTATTATTATTAATGTATTTATTTTACAACTTATTGACCGATCTAAAGTTATTGTGTTATGGATATACAGTATTATGCTTATGCAGTTACTATGCTTATGCAGTTTCTATGTCATTTATGATGATAATGTGTTGATGATGATGTTTTAGCCATATTTGCCACTCTTAGTTTGCAAAGTTGTATGTGGTTACTACTATGTTCCATATGATGATGTGGTCAGGTGCTAAGCAGTCACACTCTTATTTTATCCTATGGGCCTTTATTATGTCATATATAATTGTCTTGGATCAAGACATTTAGTCCAGCAGTTGTACAAGTGACTGGCGAGCCGTCTTGGGTGTATTTAGCCTCTGGCACAAAGGCAGCAATGAGGGTAAGTGGTATAGAAAAGGGATGGTTGGGTAATCACATATAGCATCTTCACATTTAGTTGTTTAAAAATAATTTCCAAAGTCACAACCTTTTTATTGTATATTTGACCTACAGAACTGTGTTACAAAAATAGAATTTTACTATCACAAAACAAATGAACTGAACTTTTCCAAATATGACCATTTATATCAGCATTCAAAGAGGCTGATGGATTTTTAAGCAGATGGAGAGAAAAAGAGTCTGGCTGATGTCAAGTGCCAAATGTAAAAAATCACAACCCTTTAGCCTGCCACACACAACAATGATTTTCTCCGACAAAAACTGCTGACCGGTAAATTATTCATATCCACGCTATGAATAAATAAAGTAAACAGGCCCCACTCTCAGTCAACAAATCTTGGAAGTATTTGCCCATTTAATCATCAAATTTTAACAGAAGCGGCACCACATTTCCTAAGCACTCAGGACTCCTGGGACAGTTGCAAACTTGATCAACTGCCAATAAGTAGCTGTTCCTGATTTTCATTCTTGTCTCACATCTGATTCCTGTTTCTGAAATCAAGGCACAGTGTATATAGACTGGCTTCTCCTCAGGTCTGCTCTGGCTTTGTTGGACCTAGCACAAATGCTCATCAATTTACAATTACCAGAGACAATCTTGCATTAATGTAACATATATTATTAACTTTTTTTAAACCAATATCTCGAGCTGAGTCATTTGGGTCAGCAAAGCAGTATTAAACAAATTTCACGTCACATATGCCTCAGAGTCTAGTTCGTAATAGTCCCATTCTGTGCATGTAAATCACCTCCTGTCCCAGATCTTTGATTGCAGATCAATGGCTGTTTGCTCGCTTTCAACATTCAGCATCAGTGAACCGCAACGCCACAAGGGCAAATGTTGAACAGGGAATTTACAGGTTTGCTATCGAGCCCTTTGAAACAATAAAACTGCCAGCGAGCTATTAAACAAACAAGAGAATAAAGTGGTGGTTTGTGGACCAAGATTAACATGCTAGATATAACATTGAAAGGTGTAATTATTCTTTGCTGACACAAACGTTTAGCCTCCAGAGTGGAGCGGTGTTTACCACAAATACAGACACTTTTTGGCATGCAAATTGGATGTAACATTCTGTTGCATACAAAAACACACACACACACACACACACACAAAGGCTCTATCAGTCACTACGGTACCAAATCATGCACCTATGAATGAAAATTAGGAAAGATGCACAAAATATGGCTTTTAATATAAAGTGATGGTGCACAAAAATATGCTGTAGCAAGGATCACTGCAGAATAGTGTGAGTGAAGGATGAGTGAGGGATGGGGCCAATTGCGCCAAGGCAAGGTATCATCCAGAGTGTCTTAACTATATATATATATATATATATATATATATATATATATATATATATATATATATATATATATATATATATATATACATATACACGAAACCGATCACTTTTGGAACCGGGCACCAGAGTGGAAAGATTTCAAAATACGCCCCGTACGTTCCAATGTGGACACCATATGTGGGATACTCCTCCAGTGATGATGTAGTGGTCATTGTCATTGTCGTAGTTTGATGACGTATGCTCCAATTCTCACGTGACTGCGTGTGAACCGCCAGTCTGTCAATAACCATGGCGGATAGCCGTGTCTTAGTCGTTTTGTGTAACCTCCTTAGTTTTTCCAGTAAAATATTTTGTGTGATGTTGTTGTACCTGAATCACCTGCCATTGTCACTTCTCCTGTGTTCGTCTTGCTGATCTGTATAGACTACTGATAGCCCACACACGCCCGTGCAAGCCGTTGAAACGACAGGGCGGCCATCTTACTCCTCCCATTTCGCAAACAGACTACTGTATAAACTACTTTGAAGACCCCCTTTTTCTTTTCTCTCTCAAGTTCCTTAGACCCCAATATTAGATTTGGCAGAGTCATCTTTTGTTGAATTACAGTTATAATTCTTTAATAAAAGATATACAAGTTTCCTCCTGTAAAAATCATTAAGCATATAGTTTATACATGTATTTAAGGCAAGTTGTCAAATGTCCGAAGTTCTCTTGTTTATGTTTAACAAATTTAAAACATAATAAATTATGCTGTTTCTCAAATGTTCTCCAATGTTGACATTGTAAATGTATAAAATCGTATGCCAAGAAACTTTTCTTGCGAGGAGTAATATGGCGGCCTCGCGGATTCAAAAATCTTGGCCTATCAGCTATCCAGTAATATATTCAGATCAGTGGTTCGTGTTCTTCGCTGATTCTTCTTCTACGCGTTCCGTTAACTCCCCGTGACTGCGCTACAGCGCCACTCCAGACTTGGCATATACATTACAGCCGTTAAACGTCCTCAGCGTCTTCTTTTGGACACACGCAAGTCTTGAAACGTTTCTGTGTGCACAAGATTCTTTTGAGGAATAAGGACAGCTTTGCTTCCGTGTGAACAGGGCCTTAGTTTTATGCTTTCGTTCACTCCTCTTTGGTTCATTGTCCAAGTCATGTCTTATTGCTCGTTGTTTGCTGTTTCGAGTGTAGTCTTAGTCAAGTCGTATACCTGTGTGTTTGTAACTTTGAATCTTGTTTCTGAACTTGTATGTATGTATGTATGTATGTATCTATCTATTTTTTAATTAACCTGTATTACAGTATTTGCCTTTTCGTTCTTGTAAAATTAAGCTACTTTTTGAGTGTACGCCTGCCTGATTATCTGCATTTGAGTCCACCACCATACCTAAATTTAACATCTGCAAAAAAATAAAAAAAATAAATTGTGATATCAAATTAATTAACCTCTTTTATAAATCTGTGTTACTAAAGGGTGCTGAACTCAAATGTATGCATTGAAAATTAAGCGATCAGACAAACAGCAATTTATCTTATCTTTTTGGTTACATTTATCTTTTCAAACACTCAATATGCACCAGAACAAAACAATGTAAAAACCTCCAGCCTGCTGACCGTGTCCAGAGGTGCATGATACCACGGCGAATAAAGGTCAGCTATCTGTAGTTGCTCAGTGAATGGCTACATCATGGTTGTATACACCAACTAAGAAATTAGGGGACCATTTTAGTCATTACTGCCAACTCTTAACTGTAGAAATTATGACTCTCCGTGTTAAACTGTATAGAAGCCATAAAATGCATTGGGAGTTATTTCAGTGTTTGTCAACATACATTTTGTGTCTGTGCCGAAAGCATGGCCATTGATGAACATGCTTACAGTTGGCACGCGTGTGCATCCTCTAGTGTGTGCATATACTAAAGGTGTGTGGGTGTGGGCAAATGTGGTTCCGCCCGTGTCCATGCGCTTATGTGTGCACTAGCTGGCATGTCAGCTGATGTCCCCAGTAATCCAGCAGTGGGCCTGTTGTGGATTAGTAACAGGCTCCAGGGGATGGGAATCCCATTCCCGTTTACAGCCCTCCCTGGCAAGAAGAAAGGGAAGGATGCCGTCTCTACGCTACCTTCACACTGCTTGTTGCCTGAAGGTGTGTGTGCTTGTGTGTGTATTTTTGGATGTCAATTGGGTTGTATGATGCATGGCTAAAGTGTGTTTCTAAAGTTCTTTTTGTATTTTTTAACAGATTTCTTTGGATATATTTGGTTCTGCTCAACCATCATTTGTGGCGAAAAATCAAATGCACTTCATGTCTTCCAAGATCCTCTTGCGGAGGCATGCTGCTATTGTGCTCTTGCGCTACTATTAAATCAACTGCACACACACACACACACACACACATTCTCATCCCTGACCATTACCTGGCAACAACATGAAATTTCATCATAATAGGATTTGTTTTCAAGTCGTTGGAACAGCAAGCACACGAGCTGACCTCTTGACCTTTGAGATGCATCCTATACCCTCGCAAGTAACAATTTAAGTGACACCTTTCTTCTTTCTACCCAAAGCTTGAGAAAGTAAATGTGTGTGTTGAGGTCTGAAGACTTGCAACTGGATAGCACAACAAAAGAGCTGCGGTGGCAAGTCCCCACGCAGACATTATATGTCAGCATGACGTGAGCTTGTCCCCACTGTACAAAGCCATCCTCATTCAGGGCACCTAACCAAGGTCAGCCTGGATTAGCCGCTAGTAACCCTATCAGGTCCAGCACAATGATTACAAAGCCCAGTGACACTGGCTGTCAGCAGACTCTTCCTAGGCAACCCTAGAAGACCGACTCTTGGCTGGAGAGCCAACGGAGAGGGTTTGTCCATTTCAAATTCACCGTCCGCCCTGGTGGCTTTTATCTCACCCTTTGTTTATTTTGATTATTGGCAACTTTTTTGGTTCATCAATCAGGCTTCTATCTGAAATCCATACTACACGTGATTTCTTTGAGATGCTTTCTTCTAAAGCCAATACTTACCTGTAGCTCATTGAACCCCCTTCCAGCCCTACAATGAATAATGAAGAATATTATAAGCAAGTTTGTATGTCTGTTTTACATTCAAATCCAGAATTCATGGGATTCATACTGTACCATTATTTTTGATTGTATTATGACATTCTAACGCTGTTTTCCAAACATAATTTGTAGATTTAATGGCTAATACGATGGCCACATCCAGAGACACCTTACTCAAATCAGTGTGATCATCTTCATTGATTTTTATCTTATTTCATTATGTTTATTCCTTATGTCAAAAGGGTTTTGTAGCCCCCATGTTTCGTTTTCTGCATGAAACGGGTGCAAATGACTCTTTAAAGTGCCCTAACGCCAATGACTGACAGTATAACGTGTCCCTCCTCGTGTGCCAGTCTACCACATCACCCTCCTTCGGCTCTCATTATCTACAAATAGGTATGTATTTTACATTACACAATACCACACAAGAAGGTGTGTTCCAACTATAGAGAGATCACACTCCTCAGCCTCTGTGTAAGGTCTATTCAGGGGTGCTGGAGAGGAGGGTCCATCGGGAAGTCAAATATCGGATTCAGGAGGAGCAGTGTGGTTTTCGTCCCGACCGTGGAACAGTGGACCAGCTCTACACCCACAGGATCCTCGAGGGTGCATGGGAGTTTGCCTAACCTGTCCACGTGTCCATGTGCTTTGTGGACTTGGAGAAGGTGTTTGACCGTGTCCCTACTAGATGGCATAATTACATTTGTAAGATGGTGACAACTCAGAGCATTTTTCTTTTCATATTAAGAGCTATCTAATCTAAAACATGGAGTAATTTGTGAAATTCTGCAATTTTTTTTAAATTGTAAAATACAACTTGACCCCAGTCTCCACAAATATATTCATTATTATTAAATTTATCACTGCTAAATTTTGACGTGGACATGTCTGCTGCGTTGCGACTAAAGTTCCCTCAGTACAGGCTTTCCAAGTAATGGGGCAGTCATTAATCACGCGTTAAAAAAATTATGGTGTTAACACTTTTTAAATAAATCAACTGTCAAATAACTCTGACACGGACCTTGTTTCAAAATACATTTCAATAGTAATCATTTCTGAAACATTTAACTCCAAAATGTGACCACCCAATTTTTGCTGCATTCTATGCCTATACATTGCAGTCAGAAGACCGTTTTTGAAGTCCTTTAGACAGTAAGGGTAGTGTTGTTTCTGCAGTCCATCACAGAGCCCATATAGATAAACAACCGTTCACGCTCACATTCACACCTTTAGGAATTCATCATTCAGCGGGTTTTCGGGGATGTGGGAGGAAGTTGAAGAAAACCCATGCAAGCAAAGAGAGAACATCCCAACTCCAACAGAGATTTGAACATAAATTTCCTGACTGTAGAGCCGGTGTGCAAACCACAAAAACACCATCCTGCCACTTTGTGGTCAATACACACAAATGCACTTGACATGAAGACGGCCCCTGGCACTGACATCTTTATACTTTTCCAACCAAATGACAGCCGCTGTTGTAAAACCAACTTGTGCTTTAGCTCCAAGTGGAGTTGCTTTTAGTCTGTTGTTTTTGGATTACACTTCCAGCACGTTGCTTTTACAGTTGCACTCTGTTCACTGAGAACTGTTTCCTCAACATCCATGTTAGTGAGGAGCATGTTAAACAAATCAAACCCTAAGACAGAGCTGCCTTTTTGATTTTTTTTCCCTAGCTCGGATCAACAAGAACAACAGAGCAAGCAGCATAACATCTTCGAGGTAACGTGGCAACCAATGTTCTGCACTTCAGCACATCAGAGGCGCCCCGTGTTTCAATCGCCCTAAAGGTACCCGTTTACAAAGTGATACAGCTTAGGGTTTTTTAACTCGGGGCGAGGGGCTGATTTGAAACCCCTTCTGCTGCCAAGCGCATGGACGGCTGCTGATTAGAAAGAGGGTTGGCAGCAGTGGGCAGATGCCAGGCGGGAAGAGAAATAACGGCCTGGCCTCAGTCTCCCTCCCTTATTGACCCATCCCCCACAAAACCCAAAGGGGGAGGGATCAATTGCACAAGTATCACAATGCATTCGATGGGACTTTTCTGGAAAGATAGATATCTTTTGCAAGCATTTACAATGTATGTGGAGTTTTCTGGAGTGTTTTGATCACATGGAAAATGTTGGGATCACAATGTGCTTTCATCTGCATGCCCACACATACACTTGATCACAAAACCTACATGCAGTGTATTGTGTGCAACTTTGGTATACTGAACGCTCATAAGCAACAGAGGACACATTTAATTAGTAGCGTTCTGGCTTTCCTAAAATTCAGCAAAGTAAATTATCATGTGGTTGAAACATAATTCATACTGCGTTTTGTTGGAATTGGGACTATAGAGAGGATAGGACAGACAAAATGAATGTTGTACTGGACTGCTCCAATCAGTGACGATGGCATGCTGGGAATCATTAATGTGAACAAAATGACAAGCTCGGGCCTTAATCATGTTGTTATATGCTTGCATTGATTTGAGAGCAGCTCAATAAAACTAAATGGCTACACTAGTCTTTTGCGCACCTGCACTACCTCCCTACATGGCTACACTAGTCTTTTGCGCACTTCATTCCATGTTGTCAATAAATACATCACACAAAATGTATATTTATTATTGTCTATTATATTAATCTGAGATTTATCAAATAAAAAAGACAAACATTGTAAATGGCTTCGGATACAAATCAAAGACGTGGATTTGGCTTTCATGCAGTTGATCAGTCATTTAAAAACCGGCTCAAACATTTTTTAATTTTTTAATCGTATATTCGGCTGGGAGCTGAAACAAAACAAAATAATATCGTTGTTTTCATTTATGAGGCATCATTTTTTCCATGGTTTGGGTGGCGACATAATCACAGCTGGGGAAAAAAAAAAAAAAGGTAAGACATAACATTGTCAGTTTCTAATCTTTATTTAAGGAATTTTAATTTTAATATGGATTCACTTTTTCTTATCTACTGCTTGTACTGCCTCTAATTTCTGCAAACATTTTACTGTAATTTCAAAATCACCTCATTGACAATTAAATGAATACAAATACAAAAAAAATGTAAATTGTCATTTTAATTTAATTAATTTAATTATGTGTAAATGTAGTGTCGATTTTGTTATTAGTCAATATAAACTACAAAGTTACACAGGTAATTGTTTATCTAATTTAGCATCCTCATGTGCCTTTACACAGTCTCTAAATTCTGCACCGACTTTGTCACTCCGTCTCCTAGTCCGTCTGTCTATCTGTCGATCTCTCCTCTCCCATCTCGTATATCTCCATCAGGCTGGGACGAAAATATTTTAGTTGCTGCAGTCCGACTGAAACTGAGACCTGGAATGTACTCCTATAGCCTACTGTCTCACACACATGCACGTGCACACATGCTACACAACAGGCCGACAGGTGCACTTCCAAACTGACAATATACTTATGGACACTCTCACACACGCTCACACACAACTCTAATCTGTGTGCACTCACATGCACACTCTTGTCCACGACGTGCTGATGTTTGGCCTGTAGTTTGGGAATAGAGGAGACAGTGCCCCCTGGTGTGGACAGAGCAGTACTTCTTGACCTCCATATCTTATCCCGGTTACAAAGCACTAATTTGGAATTCAATCTGTACAAAACTTTATTATCTATAACACAAAAAAATACTATGTTGCTTTGCTATTGTTTTTCTAGTGTCCTATTGTGGCAAATATCCCCATTTTGCGACATATCAAGGCGTGTTCTATTATTATATCATATAGCGTTTTTAGAAAATCAGATCTTCTAAAAAATATTCATATTACATTATATAATTTGTTATCGTTGTACACCTTATGTGCCAGTATTAATTATATATATTTTTTTACAAGTTGTTTTCTTCCTCATGTATAAATTAAGTAAATAATATCCGATTATTATAAATGTTGGAAATACAGAACTTTTACGACATGGCTTGTCATTATTGGTATAGCCCTAAATAGTACCTTTTGAGTGCAACAATTAGTACTGACTAGTGCATTAATGTCGACAGAAATTATTAATATTTACTGCACTACTCTTATTTTGTGTCCTTTTTGTATAATATGATTAAACGTCTTCGTGTGAATAGTATTTAATTATTTGGCTGGATATAGTGTAGAGCTATTTTTTTGTTCAATGTAGCAAAGTGTTGGAGTCTTTCTTGTCATTGTTGCCAGCAGGCAAAGTGTACTGCATATATTTAAATAACGGCTGTTTGCTGTTTACAAGTCTGCTAGACCACAATGCACTGTGTGTGTGGGGGGGGGGGGGGGGGGACAAGCACCTGATGGATGAATACTGATGAGGAAGACTGCTTGGCCACTCTCTTCATTAGTTAGTTGCCACCTTGACTGCTGTCACAGCCTCGGATTTCAAGGAACGCCATTGTCTCCCACAGAGGTCATAATGCCTTTAATCACGATAATAAAGGACGAGCAAATGTCTGCTTTGCGTGGAGATGAGTTCAGAGCACATATCGCACACATACGCACATCAACAGGGGAGACACAAACTTTTTATTGTGAGATTTTGTACATACACATAAGTTTGGCTTATGAAAACAGTTGATCAAATAAATGAAATACGCCTCTACTAATAAATAGATCATGGGTGATATTGTAAAACACACTCAAAGGACATTTACCGAAAATATTGAATACATAGAGGGGCGCCCCCCACAGGCCGCACTGCACACTACTCCAAAGAGGCGCGCACACTGGTCGTGTGTACGTTGGGCCAGCTGCAAGTTTTCATTTTATAGCTTCTCCGCCTCCCTAACGCCACCTCTCTCTATTACTCTCTCGCGCCCTCTCTCACTTGTAGTCCTGAGTGTCAATTAAGATGAATGTGGATTAGTTTGAATCCTGCAGGCATTAGTAAACAATCCGACGCGAGCTGTACGGGCCTGGTGGTGCAAATAGTTTCATGTAGAAAAAAATATGTTTATTTTAAACATTATAGTTATGATAATAACAAGAAAATAAAATCCAAAATGACTTTGAGTGCCTCCGTTTCTTTCCCTATGGGTATACTGACTTGCGTGGCGGTCTTATCTAACAAGTAAAGACAAAAAGTAAATTCCAAGGAGGAGAAAGGACCACATACTGATCGGAGTCCACTTTTACAGTGGCCACTTTTTGTTCCGAGACTCTTTTCGAGGCAAAAAGGGGGCGGGATGGATATTCAGATGAGCCGGAGTGACAGCTCCAGTTCCCCCCAATGCCGTGTGTGAGTGTGTTTGTGCGCGTGTGTGTGTGTGTGGGGGGGGGGGGGTGCGCGCGTGTGTGTGTGTGTGTGTGTGTCCAACTCCATCGACTCCTTCCCTTCCAAGTCTTCACATAGCGCTGCGTACTAAAAACACCGGACGCTAGGGGATCAAGACGCACGCCACCCAGCCTCTATTGGGCTCTTTGACAAACCTTTTGCCACAAAGGGGGCTTTGGAGGGAGGACTTTATTTATTTATTTTTATTTCACTGTCTGATGTGACTGTTCGCACCGCTCGATTGTTTTGACCGCTGTTGCCCGCCCTGCGCGCGTTTCCCCCCCCTTCCCCTTGTGCGCGTTTTCCCTCCTTCCTCGTTTGGATCGGCCGTCTACCCCCACGCGCACCCATGTCCTATCCTCAGGGTTACCTCTACCAGCCCCCGGGCTCTCTGGCTCTGTATTCGTGTCCGGCTTACGGGGCCTCGGCGCTGGCTGCTCCGCGGAATGAAGATCTGGCGAGGTCTTCTTCCGGCTCGGCGTTCAGCCCGTACCCAGGATCGGCTGCTTTCTCCGCCTCGGCCGGCTCAGGCTTCTCCAGCCCGCTGTCATACTCAACGGACCCCGCCACGGGATTCCCATCATACATGGTAAAATATCTACATTTTGTGAAAGGAATGCAGACGAACAATATTGACAATTAAAGTGCGCATTGGCGCATGTTTTATTATATTGTATTTTTTTATTTATATGTTTTTTAACTCTCCAAATTATGACAAAACTTATCAGTTCAAGATTGCTATCCAAATCGGCCTATATGCTCGCGTCGTTAGATGCAAATCAACGGCATCTTAATTTTAAATGGGAATTTAAAGCATGGCTTGCTAGTTGTAATGGCTTAACAGTCAATGCGCAGCTAATTATGTAAAACTGAATACCCAGCGAGGGTATTCATTTAAGCTTTCCTCTCCCAGCAGTTAATTTATGGGTCAGAGGAAATTAATACAAAGCATGCAGCTTTTAAAAGTCGTTAAAATCACACTGGGGCGAGAGATGTTGATATAGAGTGAAATGCTAAAGGATACTCGAAGCATTTTAGGGGCGGTTAATTATTTGTTTTTAATGCTGCAAATATGACGTGTCAGCAAAAAAAGATATAGTTATCATATTACATTTAAAATACATGTGGAAATTGAAGAACTTGTTTTATGAAACATAAACAAAATCATTTTGTACAATATTAGCTAATCCATTTCATGTCATTAGGCACCTAATTTATTTTTTAAGCGTTATGATGTTGATTATTTTTTTTGCGCAATACTGAAAGTTGAATTAACATAATTAGTCCGATAACAATATAATCAGTTTACAGCTTTTAAATCAATTGTTGCATTAAATAAAACAATGCATATTAATAGAGTCATCACACAGTGGTATCGTTGGAAGATTAATTAAAGCTTCCCCCGCAGAGTTCTCCATACGACGCACACACGACAGGCATGGCCGGGGCGTTAAGTTATCACCCCTACGGGAGTCCAGGGTACCCCTACCAGCTCAACGACCCGGCTTACCGCAAGAACGCCACTCGGGACGCCACGGCCACCCTGAAGGCCTGGCTGCAGGAGCACAGAAAGAACCCGTACCCGACCAAAGGGGAGAAGATCATGTTGGCCATCATCACCAAGATGACCCTGACTCAGGTCTCCACTTGGTTCGCCAACGCCAGGAGGAGACTGAAGAAGGAGAACAAGATGACGTGGGCGCCGAGGAATAAGAGCGAGGACGAGGATGAGGAGGATGGGGACGGCGAGAGGAAGGATGTGGAGCGATCGGAAAAGAACTTGGAAAACAGCGAGGCTTCGGCAGAGGATGAAGGTGCGCTGGACAAGACGTGAAACGCAGAAACACTTTTTTTAATAATAACAAAATGGCTGAATTATTCATCAAATTATTTTCGGTAACGAAAATCTGACTTAGTGATCGATTAAACCCCATATTTTTCTTATTTCATGATATGCAGGCCTATAGTGTTTTTAACGACTTATTTAAAAGATCACATTATAAATGATAATGATAAAATATATTGCAAAAATTTGTTTTTTAAAGGTGACGTTGAAATGTACAATTTACATGCTGACAGTGATTAATACACTGCACTTACAGCTGTGAAAATATAAATGAATAGCTTACTTATATTTGGCAACAAAAAAAAATTCAGCACCCTACTCAAAATAGAAAAATAAATTAGAGTTAGCCTATTTAAGAACAAAAAAAGGCTACCAACATGACATTTATCGATTAAACTGAACAGTGCATGGAATCTTCTTTATTGATTTGCAATTGTACACGTTCTAATTCCAATTTCTGATCATTTTGTCCACAGGCATTAGTTTGCACGTGGACACTCTGACGGACCACTCGTGTTCTGCCGAGTCAGACGTGGAAAAAGTGGTGTGTCGGGTGGGAGATTTGGGTTCGGACCCGGCCCGGGACAAATGCGAAGATGACGTGGAGGAGCAGAACCACGCCTCTCGCTTTCAACTCTCCCCCAAATCGGTCACAAGCTCGCCTCTGATGGGAGTCGAAGCGCCGGTTTTCACTCATCAGCACCATCACCTTCATCACCTCCAACATCTCCAACGCGAGGATTTAGCTCGGAGCCTCGGCATGAGCAACGGCATAAATGCCAGTAAGGCCTGCCTTGAAAGCAGCAGAGCGTCCACAGGGGCTTCTCAGAACCCCAAACCCAAATTGTGGTCACTGGCGGAGATTGCTACCTCAGACCCAAAGCAGCAACTAGGGCAACCAAACTGCCCCTCCTCCTCTTCCACCAGCGGGGGCCTTCTGACTCCCCCGACTCCCTCCTCGGCCTCCCCGTCTGCCACTTCGCCCTCTCTCTACCCGACCCCCTCCCTCATCGGAAGACCTATTTATTACACGTCGCCCTTTTATAGCAATTACACAAACTATGGCAACTTCAGCCCGCTGCAGAGCCAAAGCATCCTGCGTTACTCCAACTCATCCGGGATGAGTCTGGCTGCAGCCGCCGCCGCCGCCGCAGCCGCTGCAGCCGCCGCAGCCAACGAGGGGCTCGGCTCCCATCAGGCTCCGGAGGCCGGCACGCAGCAGAAACAACTCAGGCCCGACTCCCCCCTGCTTAAAATAAACTCAAACCAGACTGGTGGCGGTGGTGAGCAACTTCAAAAACAGCATTTCAGAGCTGCTAATTTGGAAGCAAAGAAAGGCACGTAGAATTGAGATGGTGTGACAGTGAGGCAAAATGAGATTGTATTTTATAAACAAAACAAAAACAGGCACACACACTGAGTGGAGTCATAATCACATTTCTAAATGAAGAGTTCTTTGTTTTTTGTTTTGCTTAAATCGGATTCTCACTGATTAAAAAAATAATAATAATTTTGGGTCATATATAAACAATGAATGCTGATTTGATTTGGGAGTAAATTTGAGCAACAATTAGCGTCTGGAAGACAAACTGAACCACGCCCATATGTGCTCACTGCAACAGATGAGTGCTATCAAACATGGCGAAGGAGCATTTCTCTATAGGTTCACACGTGCGTATTTGCAAATGTATTTACACTTACTTAATCATTGAGGATTTACATAATTGGGGATTTTGACTGACGGTGTCCTAATTTTTGGCGGAATTGATAATTGGTTTATTGGTTATTTCCATCTTCTGCAGGTAGGTGTCACAATTGCTTTGACTTTAAAGGCAGTAGACGCCACCATTGAGTGTTTCAAACATTTTCTCTCCTACTGAAGGTCTCCAGTGCCACCACACACCGCTCAACTTTTTGAAGCTGCTTGCTTTGCCTCACTCGGCAGTACACACACGTTTGAAATATTATTTTTGGTTTGCGTGTCACTTTATGTTATGCACTTCTCATTTGACATACGCTGAGGCTTTATACGTTTTCCCAATATATGTGATTGTCACGTTATTTCTCAGGTTCCTGGTTTGCTATTTCAGTATATTGTATTTATGTGTGGAAAAATAATTTGGCTTTTTTTGTCCACCCTTTCTTTGGGAGGGAACATTAATGCAAAGGACGAGCCAGAAGAGAACCTGTAAGGACTTCAAAGTGGAATAGCCTACATTTGATATTTATTTTTTTAAATGATGGCGGAATTATGCCTATAATTTATGCAAGTTGTATTGCAAAAAACAGAGAACGAAAACTGACATCTCAACGTCTGTTCTGTAAATATATAAATATATATATATATGAACAATTTTTATTTGAATTTGTGAAAAGCAACACAATCTTATTATGAGGATTAGGCCTACTCCTGATAATTTATATATTTTAATGTAAATAGAAATGAAAATGAGCGCTGGTGGAATACTGTACTGGTGGTATCAGCTATTCAAAGTTGGAAATATTAAACTGTTTTCCCAACTGTAAAATGTTCAAGAGTCTTTCTTTGATTTGCTCTATCTATCTATCTGCACCGATTTTTCTGTCTCACCAACAAAATCTTTGTTTTCCCATTTCACTCTCCTTTTGCCCTATTTCACATTTATTTAAAAATGTGATTAAGACAGCCACGGGACACATCAAGCATTATGGGCCCCCAGTGGGACTCATCCCTGGAGCTTTTTCCCCCTAACTGGTTCATGCAGGGTGGGTGTGCCCTGCCTGCTTCATTATAGCTACATGGCACTGAGCGATCCATAAAAATCTCAGCATCTGCCAGCTCCAATGGGCTGTGTGATGGGTCCTAATAGGACAGGCTTTCCTCTGCTTCTCATCATGGCTGCTTAGAATGGCCTGCTCTAGGCCACAGCTAATTAAGCACTTTGGTAAGAAAAAAAAACTTATTTGTAGTATTATTACTTATGGGGTTGTGATATAGTCAAGATGAACTGGATATCACTTTGAGCCATAAGGCTTTGTGATGCAGTTTAAGGCCTGATACTTGAGTATTGCGGATTGCTCAAATCACGTGATCTCTCATTTTGAGAAATTTGTGGTTAAAAAAAAAAGTCAGACTTTTAGCATAGATTAAATTTTAAGATGGGCAAACCGGTTATATTGGCGTAGACTTTACTTTGATGGCAGAAACATGGATTTAAAATCCTGTGGCCTGACTCCTTTTCACTCTCAAATGCTTTCATTATGTGATGCTTTGTTTAAATGCATGCTTTATTGCCAGGCGGGCTCCATCGGGGACTCAATAGTGTTGTCAAAAAACACCAGAGGCACTTCACAGAGCAAAGAGGGAGTCTCCCTTTTTCTCTCCCGCTCTCTTTCTTTCTCTAAACTTACTGCTTCTACCTCCAAATGTCAACATTTGTTCCCAATAAAGATAGTTATTGTTACTGTAAAAAATGTCTCGCCCACCGGTCGCCTTTGAACACATGAAAAGAGACTCCCACCCTGCCTCTGCGTTTGATTGGGAGCAGTGGCAGGTGAAAATGGGAGCAAGGCGTCCATTGCACATAGCAGAGCTCATGCTGTGACGTCTGTTGTGAATTTATGTCACAATTAGTCACAATTGCACAGAGGCTCCTCCGTTTCCGTTTCAAGAAACACAAAACTATTTGCAGAAGAGCCCAGCTTGACCTCGAGTCGGTCCACATTGATCTTCAAGGCCAGGGCAAAACAGACAATTTAGTCTACTGCCAAGGATAAAAAGTGCAAGAGTGATTCACCTTTGCTTTAGAGAGAGTGAACACTTTATCTAAATATTCTATGAATCCAACCAAATGTTTTAATGCTATCATGTAGCTTACCACGGAGAGTGTGATCATCCATACTAAGGACTAGTTGTCATTGAGAGCTAAATAGATGCTATCAGAGTGCTCATTGCTTTATGCGAGTGTAGACTGGAGAACAAGTGGACTCATTTCCCTTATCGTTGATCAAATAAGCAGCTCATATATGCAGATAATTTATGAGCTCTTTGTATCCTTTTATCCTCCCATCAACCCTTTCTCCTCTAAAATGCTTAAGACATTAATCTCTGACGCTCACCTGTGTACCAATCTGCAGGCAAGTATTATTACAGCGACAACGCACTTTACACATTTTAATCCAAATTTCAGTGGCTCATGTTGGGATATTGAATTAGAATTTTTTTTTTGCTCTGTGAATTCTTGTCTCTCTTTGAATCACCTTACAAATTGTGTTCTCTGTGACTAATATCACAATACAAATAACCACAGAAGGAGTTTAATCTGTACTAAAAACTGTTCCAACATTTAAAGTAGCACTTAGGAACCTTTCAACTTTAATAAAATATTTTACATTTCTTCTGATCAAACATTGACTTAAAACTAGTTGAATTCTACCTTTGCCATGGCCTGAGGGTGTCTGTATCATTTTTACTGGCACTAAGCAACTTTGAGGAGGATGGTAGGAACACTGCCACACAAAAAACTACAAATGTAACTGACTGCTTTATGGCATACGTCACTTCCCCCTTTCCTCATTCGTTACAAAGACGGAAGTCAATTTGAATGTCGACGCACGATTACTGCTTTCTTGGCAGAAGCTGCAAAACAAAAGAAAAGTTTTGTCTGAGGAGACTAAACAGAGCTACCTGGATTTCAAGGACAGTCAGGGATCAACATTGGACCAGCTTTCACTCGCTGGCGTGAGCTCAAAAACGACGTAATGCACTTGTCCTCATGGTAAATGTGCTCTTCCTTCAAGCATAACATTACCGCCTTTGTCCATATGGCGCCGCCATAATTAACGTAAACTGAAAGTTCCTTAGTGTTGCTTTAAATAAAACAATACCTTAATACAGTCGCAAAGCAAAGAGAACAAATGTAGCGTATTAAAATTAGTAAAATAACACACATTGACAGTACTTAAATACACGTAGATACCACAGATTTGCAGACATTTAAAAGCAAAGGAAAGAAATAAAAGACAGTTAAATTATGTTGATTTGAATATCCTTAAAAAAGTGTCCGGATGAATATGTGCAATATGAATTTGCGGAACACATGGTGTTCCACAGGGTTAAAATATGGGGCCTGTGCTGTTTTTATTGTATATGCATGCTGCCCCTTGGTTCCATAATAAGAAAACAGCGATGGTCGTTGTTTAGAGCTCTATAAATATAGCGAGTCGAGTTGAGTGTTGGGAGTCAGCATCATAACGGCATGACCTGCAATGCCAAGAGGAATTCTAGTCCAAGACAACTAGCTAGCTAGCAAAACTGTGCAGATGGGGAATACAACAACACACTTTCTAAATTCAAGGTAAAACTAGCCAGATTTGATGAAAGGGTGACTCTACCTCTTCATTTTGTTCATCAGTAAACCCTATAACTATGCCTTGAATTTGAGAGGAGGGGTAATGGGGGGGGGGGGGGCAACACATATTATCTTTCAAAAAAGAAGGGTTCGGTGAATGAGCATAGAAAACTGGTGTTGTTCAGCACCTCTGCCTTCAAGTGTTCATTACTCAACCCATTCAGTGATTTGTAGACCAAAAGCACATTTTAAAAATCTATATATATATTTTAATGAACCTAGCATGCATATTTTTGGAATCTGGAAAAAAACAGGGAGAACATGCAAACTCTAAAACGGAAGGAAGGAAGGCCTTTGAGAACCGCTTAACTGTTAGGGGGACGTGCTAACCAGTCGGTCACCATGCCGTTCCTGTGTAGTTCACCTTGTATATGACTGTTTTCCTATTAAGTGGCACTAATGTGGGGGTGAGTGAGAGTCTCCAAAAACAAGTGGCAAAAAAATCAACTACAGGTGTGGTTAATAGTGCACATCAAAGTAGACAAGGGGCTTTAAAAATGAGTTTGAGGTCTTGTCCCCTCATAAAAGTGTCAGCTCACATGTTCACGAAAAAGCTGATCAAGGAGAGTAAGCAGTGCACATTTTGTGCTCTCAGATATGCATATAAACATATAGCCTTACACTCGTACCTGCATGCCGCACACATACGCATGCACACACAAATACACTAGTACTGCAACAGTCCAAACAAGGCCATTAGAAGACTAGACTTCCATCGCTAATTGACAGTTATATTTTATGCCTGTCGTGAGTAAACACTTCGGGATAGTGAACTGAACCTTTGGGCCATAAATCAGAGAAAAACTGGATGGACAGCAAAACTTTCCCAAATGTTGAGGTAAAAGGTGAGGTGGTGCTAAACACATAACATTAACTTATTGAGCTAATGACTTTTAATGCACACCCATCTGTAAAGTGTCTTTTTATACTATGTCCATATTATAGTCTTTTATTGGTTAGCTGTCATGCAAAGCCACTTTTTTTTCCCAGCATATCAGCAGACTTCTGATTCCACGTGTTCCATACAAACGCGCGAGACCTAAACTCTGTTCACTATGATATGCGTCAAGTGCAGTTAACATGCAGCTCGCCCTCCGAGCTGGATTGCAAATTGACAGCTTTTAGGATTAGTGAGTCCAACAACCGACTGAGACAGACATGTGAAATGTCATTTTCGCTTCCTATCTATCTCAAGTGTTTTATAAATGAGCTTAACATGTCTGCGTAGAACTACCAGTGCACCCATGCCTCCAACCCTGCCCTCCCCCCTCCATCACGTAAGCCGTGAGACACATGGGGAAGTGATTAATGTTAAATAGTATCTGTCAGGCTAATTAAATAAAGCTTTGCTCAGAGCCAACTCTTTAGTGGCATGACAATTCACTTAAATCTACAGCATTCAACCTAAGCAAACATCATAGTGAACAAATCAAACGGCATTAGATGCAAATGTATTGAAGAAAAAACAATATAAGATGGTTGTTTAATTAAATTAAGAAGGGAATGTGTATATAGGTGTGCATCTCTCCACAAAAGATACGGTTTTCGATATGTTGGGTGCGAAACAATTCAAGGATGGTTGGATTTGAAAGTGGAACCGTTTCGATTCAGTTTAACTCAGTAGGATTAAATTCGATATGGTACGGCTCAGTTCAAGAGGGTATGATGCAAATACTTTTTGTTGTTTGTTTTTTTTACAGATTTTTGAATGAACTTTATAATACTATAAATGTGCCATTTTCTCTAATAAAAGGTATGTTTTAAAGTGGAACAATTTGGTTTGATTTTTTATCTACACTACCATTCAAAAGTTTGGGGTCACCAAGAAATGTCCTTATTTTTTTAAAGAAAAGCACTGTTTTTAACTTTAAACTAATCAGTATATATATATATATATATATATATATATATATATATATATATATATATATACACTGCTGTTAAAGCGTTAACTCATTGATTAATCACCAAAAATGATTGCACTAATTATGTATTAACACAGTTTAATCACGCTATTAATTTTGACTGCAGATGATGTTTTAGCTTGACAGCGGATGGTTATGTTAAAGGTAGACCAGGTTGTGATTGAGCCATAAACATAACTACATCATTTAAAGTAAAGCATTTAAAGCAACACTAAGGAACTTTAAATGTACGTTGATTATGGTGGCGCCATATGGACAAAGGTGGTAATGTTATACCTGAAGGAAGACCACATTTTCCATGAGGACAAGCGCATTGCATCAGTTTTGTGCTCACGCCATTGAGTGAAAGTCGGACCAATGTTGATCCTTGATCCTCCCTTTCTCTTTTTTGTCTCCTCAGACAAAACTTTTCAGTTGTTTTGCAGCTTCTGCCATGAAAGCAGTAATCGTGCGTCGACATTCAAATTGACTTCCGCCTTTGTAACGAATGGGGAAAGGGGGAAGTGACGTATGCCATAAAGCAGTCAGCACAATTGTATTTTTTTTGTGTTCCTACCACTCCTCAAAGTTGCTTAGTGCGAGTAAAAATGATACAGACACCCTCAGGCCATGGCAAAGATACCATTCAACAAGTTTTAAGTCGATGTTTCATCAGAAGAGTTATGAAAATATTTTATTAAGGTTGAAAAGTTCCTTAGTGCTACTTTTATATATGTTTGCGTCTGACATTCAGAATATTTGTTCATGTCAAACTCCTGTATTGGGGTCTTTTTTTCTTCATTTCAAATTATGCAAATAATTAACTGATTGTAAAAAGAGGAGGATAAGAGTGTGCAGTGGATCAAAAAGTGTTGAAAACGTCCTCATAACGTTAAATGTCGAAAGACCAAATAGCAGATGCCCTTCAAATTTGGTACGCAAAATGTTGATTAAAAAAATCATTTTAATTAAGTGATTAATCGTGATTAATCAACATTCTAAGATATGATTGATCTGATTAAAAAATGTAATCTTTTGACAGCTCTTACACCTCTTCAAGTTTTTTTTTTTACTGTATTTCAAAGAGAAGAGATATCCACCAACACAGAAAAACACATCACACGGTAATAAAGACATTTCAAGTAATGCCCATAGATTTTGAAGCATGAGAAAGAAAAATTTAAGTCAAAGTTGTATAAAATAATAAACTCTTCTCCTCTCAAAAGGTTTCTTTGTAAAGGCAACAATTATTAGTTATAACTAAAAGAATAACTTGACAAATGGATTATTCAACGGCTGTTAAATGTGCAATATTGCGTTTCCTGGAGGTCCCACTTCCTTATTGCATATCCATTGCAAACTAAATGAAATTGTATCCTCCAGTCAAAAATCTAACCCCAACCATTTTCACCACCCACCAGCAAATGTTCCTCCCTCCCTTCCGTTCCTCCTCCGAAAGCTCCGACTGTAGACTTCCAGCTCTAAATAGGGTTATTCCCCAAGAGGTAGAGGGAGGGGGCGGAGGATAAAAGGTAGACTGCACTTTGAGCCAAACACACTCTCCTCTCTCGACATCTTCTTCAATCTCTTCCTCTCTGAGGACAATCTTTCTTTTGACTCCCAACCCACCATGGAATATTAGTCTTTTTGCATTTAATCAGCCAACACTTGCACCCAAAAGAGTTTCAATTCATTAAAAGCACTCAGATATTCAGGCCAGCTGCCTCCTGGAGACTGGCTCAAGACAAGGTGGAGACAGACAGGCAGACGTGTGTGTGTGTACGTGCGAGTGTGTGCACATTTTGGAGGGGGTTGGGTTGTTGTGCATGTGTTACCTCACATTTTTTGTGGAGACAGGGTAACTCAACGCTCGGCAATGATTGGGCTGTGCTCAGCACAATTCCACCACAGCTAAATCGAACCACAATACATACTACGACTGGTTGCATGCATGTGCGCGTGTGGTTGAGGTGAGAGGAGGGGGAAAAAATCACACGTTTATGTACACATTCAGCTGTGCATGCACTCACTACACACATGCAGACACACCAGCTCAGCAAGGGTTTTAAAATTGAGACTGTTGATCCATTTATAAGCAAGCAAAGCGCCTTACATCTTTCTATTACAGAGAATTGAGCTTGCATTCTAATACAATTACGCTGACGAAGAGCATGTTAGCAGAAACAGCATTTTTTTTTCCCTCGTCGACAAGAATTATCATGTGATCAAAACCGAATTGATAGCAGTTTGGAGCCACTGCTTTGGGGCAGCAAAGATGATGTGGTTTGAGTCAAGGTCAGATGTTCGGTTTGACATTCAAGTGTGAGTGTCAGTCATATACTACCTCTTGACTGAATAACGCATAGGCAATAAAGAGTTGAGTCCTTTTCACACTGCACTTGTGTGAAAGAGTCGTGCGGCAATGTAAAATGGCTAGGTTTAAGCGTGACCTGTAGCTTCTCAGATACACCACTGGTCACCAGAGGATCGCAGAACATTTTAAATACTGTATCAGAACGGAGATTGTCATTAATAATCATTTGAATTATTAACGCAGAATCCTCATTAGGTTTTCCCAGTTTTCCTGTAACTGTCATTATCGCTTCAGAAATACATATAAAGAATTTATCACTATGCGTGATGACCTAGCAATACTTGTAATGATCTTGCAAGTATGCAACATTAAAATGAACACAGAACAAATATTTTAATTATTGAAATGATTATTCCAGATGTTATTGAGAAAAATAACGTTGAGAAGTACAGTAGTAGCATACAGTCTGGGAGAAGTATTAAATAACCAAGTAGTAGTAGTATTTCATTCCATTGGACAAGCTGTCTTCTTCACCATCACGCATCTCAAAGATTCCTTCCTAAACATACTTTTCTGGTGACATTATCTGCACTGGAATCAGACCTTGCCGTACTCAACTTCACTATGATCTTCTATCTGTTTTCCTCCTGCTGTTTAACTATACAATACATACAGGATGTGAATGAAGAGCACAGCTGATGGTGCGGCTTTGACAAGCCATAGATTTCACACCCCCCAGACTGAATTCACTTCCATGAGAAAATATGCGGTGAGGATATTTGGCCTTAGAGAGATATAACTCATATGATCCACAACATCACATTTAAGAGGATCAAGAAAGAGACCAAAAGAGCAGATCAACTATCGAGAAATCTTAATAGAAACAAGTGTTATATTTACCTGTGACCAGGTGAGTATTTTTTTTAATTATTATGTAGTTTGCCAATTTCAAATACATTTAGCATGTGACAAAAAGATTATGTATTAGGATGCACCTTTAATGCTCCTCTTGATCTGAAACTTCAAATTTAATATTTTTGGCAGGGAATTTGCTGTTGTTAAAATTCTCCCTATACATAATATAGTGATTAAGTCACAAATATTTACTGCATGAGCGCAGATGGCAGGGGAATGGTGGGGGGAAATTGAAGTATTTATCTGATAAAAGTTCATTTTATTTTATTTTTTGCCTTTCAAGGTGCCCTAGCGCTCTATTGCGCTCTATTGACAAGCCACCACTGATCAGCAGTCAAATAAGAGATTTGTGTAAGGAATGTTATCACTGCAATCAATTATTGCTGTCTCATCTTTTTAATGTAAATAAATGTTTGTCCTCGCATCTTATGGTTTGGCTTATCTTAAATACATGGATGTGTCTATGTGACCATTTTCCCCTATTAATATCCTTTACTAACCTTGTAAGAAAGATGATTTAACATAAAAACACATTTGTCAGGACTGCCTTTCGGCTACCCATTAATGACAATAATCGTGTCTTGAAAAGGCTTGAGAACACGGATGAGAGTGCAGTGCAGGTCTCGAAGGAGCCCCTGTTTTGCCTCTGTCTCTCCAAACAGTCTGAAGCAAATGAGCATGCCTTACAAGATCTGATTAGGTGTAAATTAAAACTTCATTAAGCGTCAGTGCCGATTAACAGAAGGGCAGAGGAATGCCTTTGTTTAAGTTCATCATATAATGCTGTCTCTCATTTGATAATCTTTGCCTGCGTCATATATTATTGATGTTCCTGTATGTCTTCAGCATTCAGCTTTGATCTTCAACCACCCCCAACAGTGTGGTGTTCTTCTCTTTAAATATGTATGACACAGTCACATTAATTGGGTTAAACAAGTCAAAGTTCATAATGAACTCATCTTCCCACTGTACATTTGACACATTTTAACATGTTTATTAATTGAAAATCCGTTATAAAACTTTTTTTCCCCATTTGATATTTCCGACATTCGATGAGAGGTTCCCTATTACAATCTCGACTCAGGTCATATTCTATCAATTGTCCATAGATGAGAATGTTTGTGTAAATGGGTGTACGTACAGTATACCCTGCGGCTGACAGGCAACCAGTCCAGGGTGCCTCCATGCCTCTGTTCCAATGAAAGATGAAATAGGTTGCAGCTCACCAATTCTATGGACAGCTGCAATGCACCCTAGATTCTATCTGAGAATCTCTGGAGGTCAAGTGGACAACCCTGGAGTCCTCTGTGATCAAGGTAGCAGAAAAAAACTTGGAATGCGAGAAGTCACAAAAAGCAGTCAATCCGTAATGACTGCAATAAGTACTACCACATGCAAATTGCGGATGATTCTGAGCAATTGGGGCGATTTCTGAAAGCTATTCCATCTAATCCGACAGGTCGGTCATGGTGTGCAGCTTACTCCTGACTCACACTTGACACCCAATTGCCGCCTTGGATGAGTGTCTTCGGCTATTGCAGAGCCACTTTGAAACAAAAATTTACCAGGAGAAGACTGACTTCCAGTCGCTCCAAACGTCTCCCGGAGGTCACAGGCTCTTGGCTTCACTGTGGGGCTTCGAAGTGGAAGGTCATGGAAGCAGATGATATTCCTCCCAAACTGCTGTGCCTGATAAAGGCGTACTAGACTACCATATGCAAAAAAGTGCGGGCCTTTGGAAGGGAACAAGCGGCCTTTGAGGTATGCAAAAGAGGTGCGTCACATTGACCTGGATGACAGAGCTCTACAGTAGATCATCATCTCGCTGGTGTATCATGATTGCGACAGGCCAGGAATTTCTGGATATCAGTATACGAACCAGTCTCTCTACGGTAGTTTGGTGACATAGCGCATTGCATGCCGGGCGCACTGATATGGAACCTCCTGTAACTAAACCCTCCACCAACTACCTGGTGCAAGTGTAGAAGCACCAGATTGATAAATAACAAAAATAACAAATAACAAAACTGCACCCAATCACGAGCTGGCACCCACTGTTCACATCAAAGAGCCAGCTTTAAGAAGTGTAGAACGCGAAAGACGCGAAAGAAAAAGTGACAGAAAATCAGACAGCTATCCTTGTAAAGGCTATTCGGACTGTGTTACACATTGTCTCACGCCCACAATTTGATAACCTTCTCACCTGAACACGTTTTACAGCCAAGCACTGCCACAGGATATTTGATCGAAAGATAAGTACAGATGGTGAAGATACATTTGTTAACCTCCTCACAGTATACATATCTCTTGTGGGTGGGAAAATGGCGACAATAGCAAAATTTGTCAGTCGGAAAATGTGAGAGGAGCTTAAATGAAGCTCTTTAAAATCAAAACTGGCCAATTAGTGAAGTGTCAGCTGCCATTTTTTTTATAGTTCACACATGCTTTTCTTGATGCCACGTGATGTTCAGTTTGAAGCCCGTTCTTGATGTATTGGTTTTGATGAGGGTTAGGTTACACCTCAGGGGTTTGAAAGGACCACTTCTGAAGTTGTGGAGAAATGACAGTGCAAAAGGAATGAGGAAATGTTTTTGAAATTCCATTTGATGCACTTGAGATGATCACAAGTCTGTTTTAATAGACTCATTATACGAGATTACCTGTCCAAATCATTTGAAGATCTTACCCAAAACCGAAGCTTTAATAATATCTATTAACCAGCAGTAATGGGTTCAACTCTCTCTGATTCATGGAGAGAGACAACAGAGTACTCTATACGATGTACTGTATGTGATCTTCAGACCTCATACTGGATACCTTTAACTGATATTAAAATGATGTCAGACCTATTATATTTCTGTATTGTAGACAATGAGCAATTCTCTATCTATGTGGATTGAATTTGGAAACCTGAGGTGCATTGGTCAAAAATTGAGAAGATTGACTGCAAAATACTATGACTGTGTTTTGGGTTGGGTCATTGTATTGTTATAGTCTTGTATTATTTCCCTTATAATGAGGATTTCAGTCATATTTAGTCTAGTAACTTATTAGTTTGTAGTTGTTATGCAGTTGCTATGTCCCTTATGAAGATGAAATTGTCAGTTGATATGCAGTTACTATGTCCTTTGTGATGATAACATTGCCATTTGCTATGCAGTTGCTAGGTCCCTTATGATGATGACGTTGTCATTGATTTGCTATTATGTCCCCTGTGAGGATGAAATTGTCAGTTGCTATGCAGTTGCTATGTCCCTTGTGATGATGAAGTTGTCTGTGATTTGCAGTTGCTATGTGCCTTATGATGATAGAATTGTCCGTTGCTATGCAGTTGCTAGGACCCTTATGATGATGGTCAGTTGATTTGCAGTTGCTATGTCCCTTGTGATGATGCAATTGTCAGTTGCTATGCAGTTGCTGTGTTTAGCCAAAGCCTTCGTTCCTTTTAGACTGCAATGACAACCAACTCACAGAGCACATCATAAGGTGTTCCTCCACTAGAGTGATTGTACACACGTCTGTGGACAAGGTTACCTTTGTTGTTTTGGCCCACCTTGCCAACTGCCTCTTGCATGTGCTTCCCCTTTAAAGCCTGAAGTGGATGCTACGATACCCACTGACACAACCAGGGTAGCGTGAACTTGTGCACACACATTATCACACGCACACAAACACGCATAGTCATGTGCATGCTCGCTCATTGACAATCATTTTCCACCTCCGCACAAGCAACCCCCATCACCCTTGGGTGATGAACAACATCTGCTTATCCATCCCTTCGTCCCTGCCTCTGGCGTGGCTGCTGGCTTCCTCCTGGCTGCACTGCCACAATGACATCTTGTCTGCCTTTCTGTCACCCATTACTAAAATGTGTAGTGACAATCAGGCCATTTTTTTTGTTTTTTAATGAACCCTTCCCTCATATCAGCCTGGGACCAGTAACACCAGCTTTCATGCATGCCTGGAGTATCCCCATGAATAAGTCTTTAAATGTTGGCATGATGGGTCCTGCATTTTATTCTGAAGTCTGTTTCACCTTATACTGGTTGATTTTAGCCTGGGGAAAGTAGGGCAGCTCTCCCCGTTGCCCAACTCCAAGTATATTGTTGGAATTGCATCGAAGACTGACGTAACACAACCTAAAACTTGTCCCTATTGTCTATCCTAATTGACTGTCCTCATATTGTAGGAGGTCACGAAAAATGTTGCTGGGGAGGCATAATCCTATGTACCCCGTGCTTTTTTTTTGCCCATCTTGGCCAGTGACTCCCTCACAGGTCTGCAGTCCCGTTGTCTTTTGACACAGACAGATGACATATTTATTAGCTTGTCAGACGCTTGCCCTTGCTCATACTGTCTCTATCTCGCTCTCACATAAAAACAACAACGAACCACAACGCGCGCATGCACACACCTTAATAGAATGACTTTGCAACTAAACACTATATTTTTGTGACTTTGACTTCATCTTTCTTGCTTACTCTTATACCGCAGCTAAAACAATCATCGCCACTGTTTGCTAATTGGGGCGGGCTCCCGTGGAGATGAGCAGGCAATGCGCTTGATGAGGCATAAAATGATGATTAATTAATTTACTGCTCAGTTGGTCATCATACTGAGAGCTGCATGAGACTCCCAGCAGTCAGCCATGGGCCCAGCCCAGAAATAGCATTAAAAGACACTCAGGCCGACTTCCATTCTTCTTGGGTAATCTTTTTTTTTTACTGTGCAAAGGATGAAAGTGTGAGAGACAGTTAAAATTGATCAGCTTGTTTGTTATTAAGATCACACCAAAAGTACAAAATAAATCTGTTGAACTTTAGTCAGTAAATGAGAAGAAAGGGAAAACAATGAAAAACAGTGACAGGAAAAGAGTGATAAATGTGAGGGGGAGAAACACTTGGGCTTTTCAAACAGTCCATCTCATCTTCATTCCATTCTGTGAGTTTTAGGCTTGTCAATGTGATTGATCATCTGATACAGCTGTGCTGCCAATCACTCCCTTCAAAACGTGTTGTTTTCCTTGTCTGCTTTTTTTTTATCACTTACTGTATAAAACTGTTATGCAAATACAATACAGTAAGATGAGTCAGACTAAAGAAAAGGTGCAAGAGGTTTTTCTAAACATTTTGAGTTTGTTTAAAAAAAAATTAATTTTACATGATCAAAATATGGTGAAGAAGAGGTGTGCCTAGATTTATTAGAACAAGCTGCTATTGGTTCTGTTTTTGTTTGTTATGTCCCCCATGGGAGTTTGAATCATAGAATACAGCATTGTCTATATGCAGCATTTGTTGTCCTTCGAAATTTACAACAAATTGTCATTAAATAAGCAGTGACATTGCTCTAGATTAGATAGCTAGATTAAGCCAATTTCTAAAAAATCAGTTAGTATTCAGTTGTCTGTGTCCTATTTAACTACTTAAGAGACTAACCTTGAGAATTTAGAGAGAGAACGGGAATTTGGGTCGAGGTCGGGTTTTGACCTTACTGATCCCAAAAATCCACGATCATATTCATCCCAATTCCAAACCTTATTCCTGACTAGCAATCTGTTCTTCTTTGCGTTCAAAGTGAAACATGCTCTGGAGGACATTTCTTCGTATCCTAAAGGGGTTACAATGTAGAACAATGTCTAGCAACAATTATCCAACTAGTTGGGAATCTTGTAGTATTCTTGTAGTAGGCTCCCAACAAGCATTGGATTCTACATGCTTCTTTGTTATATGCTGTTTCTGCACCCACTATAACTGGTAAATCGAGAGGATCTTATCGCGTTTCCTGGTTAAAGGGTGTTTGTCATGGTGGTGTGCAGACAAACAAGGACAGTTTCCAAATGTCAAAAAAGAAAGTTGTCCAAAAGAGGGTGGGACGTAGTGGGCTCCGACGTGGATGCAAGGGCGAGAGTACAGTTTTGTGCAAATATTTCTGAAGACTAATCGGGGCCAGTCGGGTCCGATGGAAGCTGCACATTGTGGCCGGAGAAGGGTTTGGAGGGGACCGTAAGACGTGCTCTGCTAGAGTATGAGAGTCGGATGGTGGCCATAAGGCTTGTGCCACAAGAATGAGTTCCATAAGCCGCTGTGGCGCAAGAACTGGGCTCTTCAACTGCTGTAGAGGTGGAACGGGGGCCATCAGCAATTGATGCAATTGAGCCAGGCAGGGTTTGATCTGAGATTGTTGTAAAGTTCAAACCTGTAAGCTTCAAAATCAGAGTAATTGAAGTCTATGAAAATGAAGGTAAAAAGAAAGTGTGAACAAAAACAATTAAAGGAAACACTAGGGAGACCTAATGGGAAAGAAAGGGAAAATTAAGAGGATTTACTGCCCGAGGTGTGACTTGGTCAACCAGCTGACGACGATTATCCTCGGTTTATTATGTCAGGTTTCACAGTTTGTTGTCATGGCGTGCAGGCACATCAAGCATATGGAGAGAGTTGCAACACTCGGGGAGCAAGGAGGAGAACAGGTGGAGACAAAGACATAACGAGGAGACAGGGAAGACAGGAAAACAAACCAAAACTAAATCACAACATAGGAAACTGAAAATGATCTGGACTAATGTAATGTCAAAACAAAAACGGAAAAACAGGACAAACAGAGCTTGACAGACCTACTGTATTAGATGTCCGTATCATCAGCACTAGTACACATTTTCTGGGAGCCTCCTGGTTAAATCTGGAGGACTGACATCTCACTACTGTCAAGACAACAGAACATTGCTGTTACTTTGTCCTAATAAACCAAGTGCCAACACTCCTAGATCATGAACATAATGTATGAACATGTCTTACACGTTGCTATCTATCTTTAAAAGCTCAGAGAAATGTACGCAGGGGATTGATGACAAATCCTTTGTTTTGTATTGCAGTGTCTTCTGGAAGGAAGCATACTGAACCAAGTCAACACATCTAAATAAACCATAACCAACAAACAAGAACACTGGTCATAATAATCGTTACATGGACTGATATTGAAATTGACAAATGGTCTTTCATGTCGCTTTAACTTCTTCTTCTGTGAGTTCACACACACTCTTGGGTCTTTCAGTTCTGAGCTCATTCCATTACAGAGCATTCTTCTGGGGCCAAACATGTCAGACAAACAACAAAAACCATTGTAACACAGCCGTGACCAAGTACAGAAAGAGAGTGTTTAGCTTCAGGCTATGTCCTTAGGACACAGTGCCTCAAACCTCATTGGGCATTGCTCCATGAAAGATGTAAGTGCAAATCCATCAGAAACTCTTCTCGAGATTTTCTGTTGTGGAGCACAAACATGGCAAGGGTGGTCGAGACAGAGTGAGTGCATGCATTTTTACTCTCTGCTGTGTCAGAAATATTTCACCTTCCACCAAGATCACACGCACACACACGCCACATGCACACTCCACATACAGTACACACGTGAAACCTGGACAGCTAAACGAAAAGGCTGCGCTGTAGACCTTGTCAGTTCCGGTCATATTATACCTGACAGAAAGACACAACCGGAGCTGTGTCAAAAGACAAGCCCTTAGCCTCTAACAGAGGCAGCACATGGGGAATGGCTTCGTATGTCTACTGCTAGCCTCTGCTAGCACGTTGACAGGTGCCATCCTTGACAGCTAATATAATTTCTCTTCTGGTAAACACTTTCTCTCTGTTGGGCTAGTGTAATGAAACGTGGGTGGAATAGAAATTAGAAAAGTAACTAAAAGAGAAGGGATGTAAATCTGTTTCAAATTTGTCTCATAAGAAATACTTCAGGATTCATTCTTGAACACTATGTGGAACTAAAAGAGCACCAAGCAGACATTTTCCAAAGATGAATAATCCTAATTTGGATCAGCACTAAATTTGCCTTCTGTGCAATTATTTTAAATGTATACATACACATATTAATTACTTTAAGTTTCAAGAAAGTTTTGGATTTTTCATAATGGTTTTTATTTCGTTTTGACTTTTGCATCTTACATTCAGTTAGTTTTAATTCGTTTTTAGAGAAAGTTTGTTAATTTGGATTAGTTAATTTATTTCGAAAATGCTTAGTTTTACTTCACTTTTTATACATTTTTGGTATTAGTTTTAGTTATTTTTGTAATATTTAATACTTTTTTAAGGCAAAATATAAAAATCTTTTATTACTTTGTATAAAGTAAACTAAAGTATTTTCCTTTTTATTCTGTTACAGTAACAATTTTTTTTAGTTTAATTGTACTTTTTTTGTTGGTTTTCATTGGCTATAATAACTAGAGATGGACGAGCACCTATACCAGGTATTTGGCTATAATTGAGAGTATCAGCAAACATTTGTAGCTGTTTTACGATCAGGAACTAGAAATAAGAAGCATATACAATTGCCATTTAATTCATGCAATTTTAAGGGAAAACGCTATATTGGGATTTATATGTCTTTGTTTAAAATTATCTGTCAGTTTTTTAAAGAGGGTGGTTTTTTTTTTTTAATGTATCAAAAGTAGTAGTGGTATCTGTATTTGGTATTGGTATCAGTGACTATTCAAGAGTTGAGTCTAAAAAACAGTGGTAATCAAATATCCCTAATAATAACTTTACAAAGAAATACCCGAATCTTTCACTTTTTTGTTTCAGGTTTACTCCTTGGTTCTTTCATGTGTTTCTGTTTCAGTTATATTGTTGTTCTCAGTAAAAATGTACATTATTGTATATACAATGTAATGTGTTTACTTCCCTTCTCCCAATGTTATCCAGGTTCACGTTGGGTAATACCGATCCACTTTCCTGCTAGTTGTACATATGACCTCTTAGTCACCAACAGACGATGGTAAGCAGAGACGCCCACCAAATTATTTATATGCAGGCCAACAGACAACCACCTCCACCACTGGACTCTAATTCAGCTTGAACAAAGTTATTGTGCTGCCAACTTTGTAGGTTAGTACAAAACACACATGTGGCATGAGTGCCAGACCGGGCCTGCTCCAACAGGTGCAGGTTTGTATAGCATGTTTCAATTAACTGGTTTAGAGACACTTTGTACAGCAACAATGAACCTTTGATCCACTAAATTGTTAATGAGGGATTTGATTAGTAACAACAGACCGCCCCCACTATACTACTGCATATGGGATCAGTGTCTGGGTCAAGCAAGAGGATGATGTGAGCTGTCAGGTATGTGCCATGGTCTTATAAACTTCAAAACATTATGTGGTTCACACATTTCTTGCATAGAATTCTTCCTGTAACATTTTGCCCCTGAAAAATGGCAGGAACTGGGAGTTCAATAATCAGCCTAAAACAATACATTTGTGTAGTTTGTACCTTGAGGGAAGATTTGATGACATTTAGTGACACCCATCCATGTTTGCCATTCTTCTATCGAATATACTTGAGCATGGATCAAGTTTAAAATACCTATTTTGCGTGTGCATAAACTGACACTTGCCATCCCAGGACAACGTTAAGCTACACTGGGCAGGAGCCACAACAGCAAGCACTAATGTCATGCCATCGTCTTGTCAGCACCCCTTGCCTACTCAATAATTTACGCCAAGGTGTCAGACAAAGCTGCCTTGGCTCATTCAACCCCTGTTAAAAAAAATAATACAAATAAATAAATAAAACTGCCTGCTTCACTCTTTACATCTCTCAGCACCTCATTGTGGCATTTTAATGTTTGTGAGTTTGGAAGTTTAACAGTATGTGGGACTAATTTTTAATATCCCATAAAACTCACACATATACACACAATGTAATTTTACATGCACTGTAGAAAACAGTTGGGTCAAAATTGGATCAAAAGGGACTGACCAACCGTTTTGGGTTATTCATTTAACTCAAAAGGTTGGGTCAAATAAAACTACAAAATAAAAAAAGACACAATTTATTTTAAATTTTTTTGTAGAAACAAAACAATTTTGGGGGGTCATTTATTTATGTATTTTCTGGTATAAAATAGCTCTATTTGTTTTGTGGATTATTCATTTGACCCATGTTTTGCATAAAAATATAATAACCCAAAAGGTTGGGTTGGTACTTTTTTACTTTTTACTTTTTTTTTTTTACAATTTTAAAACTGTAATATTTTGATGTAAACAAAATATTTGGATGGACAAAGTTATGCACTATGGTAGGTTATATGTGTCAAATAATAAATACAAAAACTTGATTTCCTTCTTCCAGTCGGTAAATAAAAAATAAAAAAACACGAAAAAAAACGTTTTGGTACACTCTAAAAATAACTAAAAAATGGACCAATCCAATACTTAGGTCAATTTGACCCAACTTGATATGTTGTTTTGCACAAAACAACCCACAAAATGGAGTCGTTTTGTATTTTTAAAAAAAAACACGCACACAAAAGCGCGAGAAAGTAGTGTATCTATCCATTTTTGCCCCAAATTGGGTTATTTTTGACCCAACTGTTTTTAGACTGTAACGGTTCAAGTGTTGCAACAATGTTGCGTAATGTTCTCAAAATCAGACCTTGAAAACCATGTTTAATGATTAGTTTAGACAAGACCATAAATATAATTTTATACGATTGGAGTACTGGAAGGAAAATAATTATATGAGTGTGTAAAGATTATCAGTTCCAAAACACAGTAGTTTTCCTGAATTGTTTTGTTGATATGCCAAGTATGTTTCACTTAATCTTTGGGTGTATTTGTAATATACAGTAGATGATTTATTTCTTTAATTAAATCAATAAATACATTAATAAATACATTAATAAATAAATTATTGGCTTAGTTAAAGATGATCTCTCCACTTCCATTGCTTTAAAATGATATTAGCTACAGGGTAGTCCATCTTTATTTTTACCCTTAACCAGATTTGTCATGAAACTGTATTGAAATTGTCACATAGTTGAAACAAAATAGTCTGACGTCTTTCCCCACTGCCTCCTCTTTAACTCCTAAAGTGTCCGTGCCACGTTGAGGAGATGTAAAGAATGCAGCAAGTCACACTTGACTATGATGGATTTGACAAGAGGAAAGTGTTAATGATATTCCCCCCTTTGATGGCTGGAGCTACTTCACAGACATTTGCATTTCCATTCATCATCCCAGCATTTATCATTATGGGGTGGCTGCCAGATCTAATTACAGTCCTGGGCCAACAGGGGCGACACTCGTGATAGGAAAGCCTCCCCCTTGTCCCTTTCCTCATCTCTGTCTCTCTCTCTCTGTTGCTTCTTCTCATTTTCTTTACTTTAATTTACTCAAAGCATGCTACATTTTGTCTCTTATTTATGATCTAACTCTCAATCTTGATCCATTTTATTTCCTCTATGTTTAAATCAGTAGTTTCGAAACAGGGAAGAAGGCAAGCAGGAAGTGCAGTCATGTAGGAACAAGCATAATTAACTTCACTCTAGATTAAGTCATATGAAAGCTCTCCATTCGAGAAATTGTGACACTATGGACTGGAACAAAATAAATAAATATATCACCCTCCAGTACTTCCTTTACTTATAATCTTCTACTCATGTAAGTGATTTAGGCAATCAGCTAAGGAGAACATGCAAAGATAGTGATAATTAACTCATACATATTAAAACTCCCATAGTGATATAATACCTGACCTTTGGGTTTACGTTCAAATATTTCCTCTTGATACTTCCATGTGCATTACTGCAAAGGTTTTCACCGCATTTTGCATTGTTTATCAGGACAAAGAGCAAGTGCTGTCATGCCAAGAGGGAGCTGCAGGGTCACAGCTGGACATCCCGCAAAACACCACGACCGTCTCTGTCTATTTATCACGCGCACTGCATGATCTAAGCAAGTCATCCTTCAACCGCAAAGACATGCTTACACACAGATACATGCCCGTCTCACATAGATGTGGCCAAACGTGTCAAACAAAGTCAACACAAAACTCGGAAAGTTTCTGGAAAAAGCTTCATCGTGTGTATGCTTGGACAAATGTTTTCAAATGTAAATAAAGTAGTAAGAGTTTAAAAGATGATCAGATGGTACAAAAAATGATGACGAATGATAGTGAAATAATTCATTTTCATGTCATGACCGATTTTGTATTATATTTATATTTTATTATAAACATATTAATCAGGGTTGTCAAACTCATTTTTGCCGGGGACCACATTGTAAATATTTCCAAAGGAAGATTGTAAAAAAAAAAAAAACGTTAAGTGTCAACAATGTGAATAAAAATGAAGTAAATTTGCAATTTAGATATTTATAAGTATGTCGACATGCACAACATTGTTTGTGTTTGCGGACTACATAAAATAATCTGGCGGGCCGAATTTGGCTTGAGTGTGACACCTGTGAAAAATTTCCATAGATGATAGGACAGAAGAAATCAGAACGTTCTAATGCCTCAGAGTGATGAGTGCTAGTCTATTATGTACGTCAACCACTGTTATCATTTTGTACAAGGAAAAATACATTTTAACTCACATGTCTTTATTCTACAATAACATGTTCTATGCAGCCCCTCTCGTCTAAATATGTTATTCTGGTTAATATTGCGTTAGTGGAATATGAGTTAAGCAGCAAAATCCAGCCATTTTTATCCATTACAGGGTGCAGCCATTTTGCCACAAATTACATAAGTGTTGCTCAGGTCTCAGGTATCAACCAATCACAGCGCAGCTTCAGAAAACAGGTGAGCTCTGATTGGTTGTTGCCTGAGCCCTGAGCAACATTGATGTAATCTTCAGTCGACAGCAAGTGGCAAAATGGCCGCCCCCTGAGGTGGACAAAAACGACTGGATTTTGTTTCATAACTCATATTCCCAAAATGTAGGAGTAAGTCATTTGCTCTAAAAAAATTATAAATATGTTCTATTTTAATTACTATCATGCTCCCAAAGACATGTAGACTTATATTTTTATGTTAATGTATATTTTTTTTAATGCTAGAGCTTTGATGCAGCCTCAGAACTGAAGAGAATGTTTGAAGCAATGGTAGTTATCACATAAACGGCCAGCAGGTGGCAGCAGAGTATAAGAGATCAACCAGGGCCATGTTGCAAAAAGCTCTTTCCCCCACAGTTTTAAACAGATTTGTGAATAATGATGAAACTTAACTAATGCTAATTGCTGCAAAACGGAAACAGATATAAATATACTTTTTCTTGATGAAAGAAGAGATTCTCATCTTTCTTTTGGTAGTTTCCATGTTTTTATAGCAATAGAACACAATATTCTGTGGTCCTTGCAAAATCAATCAAAATCCAGTAAAACAGCCGGGAGCGAAGGGGGTTGCTTCAGTGAAAATGGCTGGGAGTGAATGAGTTAATCAAAATGTCATGTTTAGACTAGTGAGGTCACATATAACATATTATTGTCATGAAATGTTTAAGGTTAAGAGAAAAAAAAAATTCTGACAAAAATCCATACTATTTTTTTTAATCTAACTGGCTCAAATTTATGAAGTAAGTCCTGTACACAGATAACCAATGTGTCACCTGACACAGCAAATTACCAAACTGACTCTTAAAACTGACATTAGGATTTTCAACATAACAAGCAAAATGACTGCAGTAGGGGAGTCGAGTTCCCAGACACAACTTAAACTGTGTAAGTGTCTTCTTGAAACGCTTTGACCCGTCGTAGCACACTGGCTTATTTGACAAGAGCAGCAGATAAAAAGATTTCCGTCAAGGTGGTGCCTGCGCAAAGCAAATACACACTCCCACACACAGCTGCCATATGCTTTAGGTAGCCAGAGACCCTTCAAGATGAGAGAGGCTCTGAATTATTGATCAGTGATCAGCAAATGAAACACAAATGTTAACCTTGATGTTGGTTGGCTGAGCAGAATAGGTTTAATTGTGTTTGCGTGTGTTACAGAGAGACAAGAGAGAGGAAGAGAGATTACTCAAAATAAGCTACACGTTTTGTGAACGTGGCTGTGTTCAAAGTGTAGTTGTAAATTGTATACATACAGTTTTTGCATCTAAATGATGTACGCCTGCCAGCGTGTGTACGCATGTGTCATTAGAGGCAACAAAAAGCGACACAACTGCATTTGAAGGGGTATCTAATTTATTATTTAGACATGGACAAAACAGGCAATATGGAAGGCGTTTTCAGGCCCGTATTGATTACTAGCAAAACCGGCGGAGCCAAGTGTAGTGTGACAGTCTGAAGAAGACACGCACAAAACACCTACACTTTAAAAGGTGCTGCTTGATAATGACACTGATGAAAAACAGATCCGTTTTATCCCGAGTACACCTTTTATGTGGTATTGGAATTTTTATTGGAGTTTATTGTTAACTTTATTAACAATAAAATACAAATTCATTTTAACAAATATTTTTCAATATATATAAAAGTTGACAAATAACAACAATAATTTAAAACAAATGTTTTACAAATAATATACATATACAGTATATATATATATAAATATATATATATACTTGCATATGTCAACATATATTAATGTGCTTAACTGATATTTTGCTACAGTACTTGTGACATTTCGGAAGATGTATTAGACTTAAATGGAATTTGATTCGTGCGTTTATAGTCCAATTGAATTACATCCGTTAAGTGGATAGGAGCTGACATATGTTTCAGTGTCTCCCATAGAGTGATACATTATTCCTTGGTCGGTATAAAAACATAATGAAATATAAATATCCATTAATTCTCACATTTCATCTAGTCAGAAACCTCCCAGCATAGCTCAGCTTCAGTCTGCTTTTAATGCTGTGTGATGTCTGTGTGTATTTTGCATGAGGAGTATTAATGTCCCTTTTTATATATGTGTGTGTGACAGCGAGAGGAGAGCGAGAGAGTTGGAGAAGAGCGAGCGTGTGTGTGTCTGTTTTTTTGGCCATAAGAGAGCAGTTCAAACCGTGAAAGAGGCATCTTTATTATAAGCTGCCAGAAGTAGTGGCAGCTTGGGAAAGGAGCTGCCACAGCGAGGTAATCGAAAGTCACTAGGCCGAGATGCAACAAGGGGCACTTGAGAGCCTTGTAGCGGCACAAGCCATATGGCGTGCTGGCTTGGCAAAGCTGGCAACTCTCCCCTCTCAATCCAAAGAAATGTTAGCAAAACCCACATGGCAATTAGGCTTTGTTAAAAGATTATCATGTTAGCATTTTTGTGAGGGGGGGAAAACGGGAGAGTTCATCTCATTTCGGCTGGGGCTTATAGTTTTATCTTTATTTTAATCCTGAAGACATCCAATATCAAACTGATCCCAAATGATTTCTTGAAGATACAATTAATTGTAAAAAAATAAATAAAAATAAACACAAAAGAGGAAGGAAATGATGAAATGTGATCACATCTGTAAGTGACTCTCATTTGACCTCCAGCATATTTGCTGAAAACTCAAAGTTAATAACCCCCCCCCCCCCCCAACAAAATATTAGCATAATGCTGGGGGCAACAATGCCTTATTCCATGGAGAGATTACAATATGAGCACTGAACACAACACAATGTAGAATCCCATGATGCAGCAGCAGTTAGAGTAGAAAAGCTCATTTCATGATCAATTAAAAAGCGTGCTTCCTCTCATGAGATGTCATTACCCTGTATTTATTTTATGAAAAGAAGTAAAAATCACAGTTATCATATATTATCTTAAACATAATTAATAAAACATTAATTTCTGGGTGAATACAGTTTCTTTGTTTAGTTTTTTCTGCATTGTGTTTCAACTCTCTCATGAACTGATTTGCATACCCCGAAAATACAAAGGAACAATTACTTGATTGAGATGGTTTAGCCGTAGACCACCAGCGTTAACGGTATATATTATCATTTGTACTTAAATTAACCTACAACCTTTAGAATTGAAGTGTCAAATTACTAAATGCGTTATAAGTAATCTAAGGAGTATACATGGCCTATCTACTAGGGATGTAACAATAACAGCAATATTGTGATATCGCGATATTAAAGTTGCCACAATATCGTCGTCGTCATGTATACGATATTAAAAGCAGCACATCTGTTCAAATAAGTCAGGTTGATTTCCATTTGTGCAGTTCTAGCACCCTCTGGTGGCTAGTTTTTTAGTGCAGTATAATTTTCAAAAGCAGGGTTCTTGCAAGAAGAAAGTGAAATTTTAGACCTTTTTTAGACCTTTTTAGACCATTATGAGAACATTTTTAATTCATAGTATGCCGGTTCTTTCCGGCTCTCACGTGTGACTCGAGGGCCAACTTATACTACTATATTAAAATAAAAATAAAAATAAATGTTTATATATATATATATATATATATATATATCCGCTTTGCTTTCCACACAAACTGCAGTATCTCTGTCTCAACACTTGGTGGCATACTGGGTCGCACCCACATAATGGCGTACCTCATAGACAGCCAAAGAAGAGAGGCGTGAAAGGATTCTTTAGCGTCATGTGCTAACTTTGAATTGAAGCTGTTAATAAAATGAATAAAGACAAATACAAGACTAATTGCTGAGAATGCTGCATAGATCATCAAACATAATGTCCGCTGCAGTCACAGACAGCAACCCCCACCCAATTGAAAACTATTTGCGGCGATAAAAGGCTTTTATCTGCCGTGATCCGAATGCAACAAGCTAGATGCTACGTTAACCGCCACGAAAGTACCCGAACTACATTGACTTCAATACAAACGCACCCCCTCAAATGCCCCCCTTTGCTTTTGTTGTAGACGTTTTTCTGCACGCAGACGGTAAAAACGATTATTTTTTTGTCTATAGACAGTTCTCGGAATGGACGGAGCGGATATAAGAATTTAAGACTTGGGTAAATTCAATTTTAGACCTGGGATGAAAAAATATGTGTGTGTGTTTTTTAAAGACATTTAAAGCCTAAAACTTACGTTTCTGAATTTGAGACTTTTTAAGACTTTTTTAGACCCCCCCGGGAACCCTGCACAAGGCATGTTTTGGCCCTTCTATGTTGAAAATCCATGCTAATCATCAGATAAAGGGGAACATAATATGCTTGTGAACCAAGTGTGGAGGAACTCAATATGTGCGTGCATTAGCAAGTAAACGCCTCAATATTAAGTGTTATTAGAGATTGTAGGTTGTTTATATGCAATGCTGTTATGTACAAAAGCACAATATTGTAAAAAGCAGTGTCTGGAGTTGTGAAGAATTAACACGGTTTAGTGTCATTGCCTTTTTTTAGACATCAGTAAATTGTTTCTTTATTACTTACTTGGACTTGATCCTGCTTGTAATATGAGTGTGTTGAGCAAGGTTCTATGCATTTTATTTCATGCAACCTTGACTTATCATCGCATATCTTAAAAATATTTCATTTAATTCCATTGTAGTTTATGAATTATGGCTGCTCTGCATTCCGCTCTTAACTGAGTTCTTGCGGGGTAGAAATACAGTGAATAAAAATGGAGTCAATAGATCATGGAGGATACTTAACTGTGGACAGCTGTGATTACAAGGTGCGGGGATGTGCCACAAACATACTCAGCGCCAATATGTATTGCTTACACTTATAATAAATGTTATCTTTAGGAGGAGAAAAAAAAGCTGTCAAGTTGATGAAAGACATAGATGAGCATCTATATGGCTGACCAACCATGCATAGATATGCACAAATGCAGTTTTCACGCTGGAAGTGTGTGAACAAAAGAAAATATGCTGCTTTAAGCCCTATTTAGACTTAAAACTCTAAACATTTTCTTTACAATAGGTTCTATGCGGCCCTCACTTGTTTAAAAGCAACATTCTGATTCATATTGCGTTGGTGGAGTTAACTTAAAAGCCACCCGTTTTTATCCATCTCAGGGGGCGGCCCTTTAAAGGACAGTTGAAATTTTAAAAAAAATATATAGTAAAATAAGAAAATTATTACTTCAAATAAGCAAATGTATAAAATTTTTACTTAAATTTACCTGCAATATTTAAAAAATATAAGAAAATAATACTAGGCCCATGTCAACCACAGCAGTCTAGAAAATAGTAATTTTACACTAGTAATATTGACTTTTTTCAAGCTGTAATATATATAACTATTTTCTTAAAATACACACATATTAATTTACAGTTTGAGTGTCAATTAGGGAGATAACAGGTCCCAATTTTAATTATCTTTGATATGACCCCGCCAGGGATTGAACCCACAACCTCCCAGTCTGAGAGCAGACACTCTACCACTAGACCACTGAGCTAGTACTATATTTACTAAAGATATTAAAGAGGAAAAATTAGCTTAGTAAATAACTGCTTTTTACAAGAAAACATGCTTAAAATAAAGAGCGAGATTGCACTTTTGTCTGATTGTTTTCAGACTTGTATTTTTTCCCATTCATCTTATTACTACATGCTGCAAAATCTTAATACAAAAATTCAACTTATGAAACCCCAGTTCAGGGCCTTTGATGTTACTGAGTCATCTTAAAATGTGGAAAATGTTTGTTTTAAGCCTCAGAGTACTTAAAACTGGCTGTTAACACTCAATGCCAAGACTGCTTGATCAAATAAGATAATTAAGTAATTAGTATCTTAAAATAAGCAGAATGATCTTGTCTGACAATTTTATTTTAAGTGTAACAAACTTGTCAAAGCAAAATAAGCAAATTTAGGTTAAATCTAAGAAATTATATCTTACTTAAGATTTCAGTATTTAGCGCACATAATGTAACATGAGATGGTCTTGAAACTAAGCCTGCCTCTTAATGTCACTGTTATTGTTGTTGTCACCTGGTTCAAATGATAATTACTATACAAACTCGTTCCATAACACAACAGGGGTGAGTTAGTTTCTATGACCACACTTTTACTTTGCCACAATTGCTGGGATGTGTGGCTATCTATGCACATAGTTCAATTCGCTCTGATCCTCATTTTACCAAATGCATGTTCATATTAATATTATATCATTAATTAGCATTCCATAGGTCACATGCATACCATATTAATATGCCGGAGGACATGATTAGAGTTCCATCATAATGAATTACAAGGGAGTTTTTCTTACTTTTGATGCCTGGAAAAGTGATGAACAAGAGAAAGGTGATGTGTGTGTGTAAGACCAGCCAAAACTGGACAAATTTTTTACTTTGTTTTCAGCGTTATGATCTCAATTCACTGTCTTCACAATGCACAGTGAAAAGGTCACCAATATTTGCAAGTGGCTTGTCCTCTGTGGCGTGTTTTCAGCTAGAATTTGCTACCGGCAATGCGACGTGGGACTGCCGGTCCAGTTGTCTGGTGCTCAAGCCTCAGGCCAACCCTAGAGGAGCCCTGGTTCAACATCACCACATAAATACACGTTTCCCTGTAGTATTAGTTCTGCCTGAATACAAAGCAAACATAAAACGGTTTGTGTCCCATTGATGAAAGCAACTTACTGACATCACAAGAACATTCTTAGAATTAAAAAAAACAAAATAACTAGATATTCTGAATTATTCCTCTTAATGTTTGAGACCTTTAATGCAAAATCATTGATTAATCTCACCACTTGAAACTTCATAAAGCTGTAGGGCCATTTCACACTAAAGTTGTCAGGAAAAGAAAAACATCTGTCATTCAACTTTTGGGATTTGCATGGCTAACCCTGACATAAGTGTGGTCCTCCTGGGGCTTGTTGATTTATTTATGTATGTATGTATTTATTTATTTATTTATAGAATATATTTGTAACTTTACATTTTTTATTGTTTAATATTTGACGTGAGACTATATGAATTTCTTTCTTTTTTGTAAATCAACCATCACTGTTAGGTATACATTTACTATTAATCTACACATCTAATCCCAGCAGTCTGACGACCCCCTGAAAGTCTTTTTTTACAGTAACACAGCAACATAAATGCAAGTTTTATCATCTCTTTTTTTGTACCTCATAATATTTGCTCTTATAAAATATGAATTTATTTTCCACATCCATGAGTTTTGTGTTGTCATCAAAGATATGAAGCCAGTGTGCTACAGCAGTCCAGCTAACCAACACGCACACCTATGCGGCAGCCATGTTGGCAGGGGCAACATTCTCACCGTGCTTAAAAGTTGAACTTAATGCTCATTAGTTGGCAAAATATGTCAATACATGCACTGGTCCAACTCATAGTGAGATTTGAGTGTGGCCATTCAATATTCCTCTGTGACACTAGACGCGACTAACCCATGGCCTGTGATAGCTAGCTAGCTAGATAGATAAATAGATAGATAGATAGATAGATAGATAGATAGATAGATAGATAGATAGATAGATAGATAGATAGATAGATAGATAGATAGATAGATAGATAGATAGATAGATAGATAGATAGATAGATAGATAGATAGATAGATAGATAGATAGATAGATAGATAGATAGATAGGTAGATAGGTAGTTAGGGTAGGTAGGTAGGTAGGTAGTTGGGTAGGTAGGTGGGTAGTTAGATATGTAGGTAGATGCACAGTTTTTCACTCTAAATGCTTTACATAGCACAAATAGATCCTGTAATAATATTATACATTACAAAATATATACTTATTTCTAATTTTAGGTGACCCGGTGAGAATTTAAGATCATCAGCATATTTCTGTAACAGGTATTTTGGATGGACGAGGGGTTCAGTGTTTCTTATTTATAAAATTGGCTTTTAAGGTTAACAGTGAATACACAAAGCATCGACATTCAATCTTGAGCAACAGTTTGAGTTATAATCTATTTCTACAGATTCAAATGGCTGTGGTCAAATTGAGCCCGAGTACAAAAATGTTAGCAAATTTGAAGGTAAATGGAGGGTTAATATTAAAACCATCTATTTTCAATTTGCTTAACATTGAGTTTTCAAAAAGATACATTCCAATCACGATTAATAAAAATGCACACGGGCTTGCGTTAGCTCCATTTTTTGCAATTCTTGTATCATTTGTTACAGACATTTTACAGGGAAGAGAAACCGTCCACACTTATACTTTCAACAGCTTCTTTATCTCAATAATTGAGATAGGTCCTCTGAAATCACAACGTATAAATAAAACGGAATCCTAAAGTCATGGAAATGTATTACAGTGCATAAACCTCATTTCTCTCAGCTAATGCTCACGCTGAGATCTGCGCTATAGACAAGAATCCCCAGCACTGTACATAATAAAGTGGCTCCTAACAAGGCTGTCTAAGACAGTCCAGATAAAGACTCATCCTTTATATTCCCCCCTTATCCATGAATTCCCTCAGTGGCAGTAAAGGAAAATGTTATAAACTCCAAGCAAATGCTCCAATTGCATTTCTCAAGTGATAAATATTTCAGCAGCGCTGAGAACATATTTAAACCACATTCAAGGTTTCCCCCACTTGTGCGATTATGATCTGCTTTTGCCTTTTAGAGATAATCAATGACTCATGTTATCCCCTTTGCTAGAGCCCTCCTTTTTGTGTTGAATGGGGCAAAAATGAAGTGTGAGCATGTGTGTGCATGTGCATGTAATGAAAGCTTCAAGATGAAGCACACTGTGAGTACCATTAATCTACATGCTCTGGAAATATATAACCGATTGTCAGACAGACGCTAAGAGATATTCCATCACTTATGCAATTGGCTTTTAGCAAGCATAGCAAGTGTAATACCCCCAGTAACATGTACTCTGACTGCTCTGCTGATTGTGAAATAGCTTCATCTTTCTTGGGGAAAATGACTCTATACTACTTAGATTGAGAAACCTATGAAAAGAAAAGAACTTGATGAAGATGATGTAGTGTGCGATGATTAATTTATTTCTCTTACTCTGTATCCTCTTTGCATAATTTCCACATTGCAATTGAACATCAGAGATCTGATGAGATTTGACACGAGTAAATTGTTTGCCTTTTGTTTTGTTGTTGCTTAATTAAGTCACATTTTTGACTGCATCCCGTGCTTGCCTTGCCTTGCTTCCCAGCACATACGTCCACCTTCCCTCGACCCCACCCAACCTGATAAGGGTTATGCCACAAATTATTAAATGTTATTCACTTTAAGTTAATTTAATGATGTCCATTCCAATACTTGTGATCACTTGAAAAGAGGGTGGCTTCAAATAAAAGGTGCTCTGTCCTGAGTTTAACAGATACGTAAAATAAAAGCTGGAATTCTGAACTTTGGTCTATTCATCTTTCGATCTGAAACCCAAATGTCTTCAGTATACAACAAAAACAAAGGAATTGACCTCAACGTTCCAATAATTTTGGAGGGGACTATTTACTTCCAATCCTAGATAAATAATCTTTTAAAATTACTCTTGTCTTTATATTTAATAATGACAAGAAAGATCAGTATTGATATCCATTATGTGTTTTCACAATATGTACATCTAACAGATAAATTACTAATACATAAATGCACATCATACTTGACCATCAAATACCTATTTATATATGTCTTCCCATTATTATCTTTTAATCACTCCAGTCTCCTTTGACTGTATTTACACAAGGCCTCTTAGCTCCCCTCCCCTCTGCCTTCTCCTCCTACTGACTGTGTGTGTGGTTTATTAGCTCTTTTCCCACATTATCTGCAGCCATCTAGTGTTTGCTTTGTGCCCTCGAATTTATTCTACCTTGCTGTCAGCTTTGCAGATACAGTAGCATTGTGTTCAATAACAATGTAAAGCTCATTTAATGCTTAAAGGCAAAAACAAAAGGGTTGTAGTATGTGGTCTCACAAAAACAAACAATTCTCTAACAGTTATGACGATGTCATATCGCACTTGACAACAAAGGCTTTGCCTGTGCACTGCATGGGGAAAGCTTGGAAGTGACAAGAGAGAGAGACACAGCAGAAAAGTCAGTCATACAACCCTGACAGCACATTGCGACTACAAACACACTTTTGCTTTCTCTCTAACTGAGACAGACAGTTAGCAATAACTGTGAACACCTGGGATACCTCCAGGCGCTACACCCCGGCCCCTGGGGCTCTTCACCTGAGACGGGGGGGGGGGGGGGGGGGGTGCCCTGTGTAGCTCCCCGTGCTGCTTGAGAACTGCCTTAAGCAGGATGATAATCACACAGGCGCCCAGGAGGGACATGAGACCTGGAATTCTGCTTTTACATTAATCATCAGTTTAGGGTGACAGTTAAGCGAGAAAATAGATACAAATCAAATGCCGTATAAACTTGAGTTTTTAAACAAAGTTTGCTTCTTTAAAAGTTAGGGTTAAATGCATCACAAAGTCTAAATATGTCGTAAATGTATTGGAATTTAGAATCAGGCATGTGGAAAGTTAGGAGGTTCAAATTCAGATTACTTTATTGATTCTTGAAAGGACAATTCCCAAAGTTACAACCCATCCAAACGGGAAGCCTTGTGGGTCGCCTTTCAGTGTCCTTGCATTTAATCAAATTCTGAACTTACATATACACATGCGGACAAATGGAATTCAGAAGACTGATTGGTCCAGGAAGTAAAGTAATGTGCATACCCGTGTTTGTTTATAAAGTGACATATACAATGCATTCAATTTTGTTATACTTGTCAATGAGGATCATTTAGAAAATGCCTTGGTCTATGTGAGACATTAACTCTCTCAATACATATGGCGTATCAATACGTCATAAGCGTCATAGTCGCCGCGTACACATGACATTATGCACGAGTCTACAGGAGGGTGGCGTGCCCTCTCCGCGTCGGGGATGAGATCCTGCCCCAAGTGGAGGAGTTCAAGTATCTTGTTCACGAGTGAGGCCAGGATGGAGCGGGAGATTGACAGGCGGATTGGTGCAGCATCTGGAGTGATGCGGGATCTGTATCGGTCCGTTGTGGTGAAGAAAGAGCTGAGTCGAAAGGCAAAGCTCTCGATTTACCGGTCGATCTCCGTTCCTACCCTCACCTATGGTCAAGGGCTGTGGGTCGTGACAGAAAGCACAAGATTCCGGAAACAAGCGGCCGAAATGAGTTTCCTCCGCAGGGTGTCCGGGCTCTCCTTTAGAGATAGGGTGAGATGCTCGGTCATCCGGGAGGGACTCAGGGTCGACCCGCTACACCTCCACATTGAGAGGAGTCAGTTGAAGTGGCTCTGGTATCTGGTTCGGATGCCTCCTGGACGCTTCCCTGGACGCTTCCCCGGAGAGGTGTTCCGGGCATGTCCAACCGGTGGGAGGCCCCGGGGACGACCCAGGACACGCTGGAGAAACCATGTCTCTCGGCTGGCTTTGGAGCACCTTGGGATCCCGAAGTGAATGGGGAGAGGGAAGTCTGGAAAGATGCTGTCCCCGTGACCCGATCCAAGATAAGCGGTAGTAAATGGATGGATGGATGTACAGTAGGGGCTGGCGCAGCTTCTGACTGAAGGAATAGGCCAGCAGGTGGCAGCAAGTATAAGATCAGGCAGTATCACGCAAGGATCTTGTTGCAGAAGAAGAGAAACGGGAAGTGTAGATTGGGACTGGGAGTGTCCTCTGTCACTACTGCGTCAGTATTGGTAGAGCAGTGGGGAGCAGCGGGGAGGAAGTGAAAATGAGTGATCGGCAGAACAAAAAACCCTGGAGGATTGCCTTTTGGCTTAAAAAAAGCACCCTCATCGGGCCATCAAAGCATGATGATCGAGTTGCTGCACATCCAGGAATGACGCTTTTTTCGTCGGGTTAACGGCTCGTTTCGCCGCTCACGTCGACCCCTGGATGACAAGATGCTGCGGAAGAGCTGCAGTCAGACTAATTGTTTATTTTTATGCACAATTAACTTATTTTTACTATCAAACACACTTTTTGGAATGTTGTCTTATTGCACAAAAAACATATTTAGATGTTTGAGCTGTCACAAAAGAAAAAAAAAATTGTAGTGCTAAAGTCGATGTTGTGCCTGAAATGTTTGTTCTACAAAAACCTCTTTTTCTATGTTTTTTTTTCTCAGAAATTGGAATTTCGACAAAACTTGCCTTTATTCTAACTTTGATAACTAAAGAACGGAAAAAGATAGAAATACAAAAAAATTCTGATGAAAGAAGAGAGTCTAATCTTTGGTATGTTCCATGTTTATATAGCAATAGAACACAATATTCTGTGGGCCTTGCAAAATCTGTCAAAATTCAGTAAAACGGCTTGAAGGGGGTTGCTCCAATGAAAATGGCTGGTGTTCAATGAGTTAAAACAACTGTAAATATCATTTGAATAAATTAGCCAAATACCGTACATATTGTTTTCACAAGATGTGGTATGTTGAAGTTCTTCCTGTATCATACGAAAGAACTGAACTAACACCTTGCAATCAAGTCATATTGTTGCTATTTTCTTTATCCTAGACACGCCTAGTCAAGTTAGCTGAAAAATGATTGGCTTTATACTAACAAGTGGAAATAGATTGCAGAGATATCAGGGTTTTCAGGAAAAAAAATATTCAATAGTAACTGTCAATATATCTTGATATTGTATTTTGACACCTGGGGCACATCAATGTGAATGACCATTTAGCTTTGACTCATAGATACAAATGACCCTTTACACCAATATGTCTGCCTCTATTGACACAAGGAACTTAGGGCCAAATGAAAAACTAATTAAATGAAAACATGTGCTACGCCTAATGTTGTATGTGTGTCTACTGTACACACATTGCTCTGTTTAACATTTGTAACCTAATTCTGTTATGTTTCAATTACCAGATGCACCTTTAGAGTCCACAGCAAGGTTAGGCAAACATATCCAAGTTGAAGCTCTGGCTCAAGGTGCACACATCTTTATTCCAAATGCTCCTATCCGCCTATTTAATTTAATTTAAGCTTAGGCTTATGGTAAATATCGTCAAAGTCAGGTTCATGGGGAAGTTGTGTAATTTGTGTTGTGGTCCTGAACTTTAAGGTCATTCATAAGTCATTATCACTAAAAGTCAACTTCATTACAGTTTAACAGCCACACATCACTTTCCTTATTATCAAAGGTGTAAATGTCAACTTTCCTCAAATTCCGCCCCGCATACCAGTACGGTGAACTAATTAGTCGGGAGCTACTCTTTAAGCCTTCAGTCAACCAGGTCTCAAGTAATTCATCAACACACATTTTAATAAGAATGTAAAAGGTTTTGGACAAACTTGCTTCAGGTGATTAAATATATTTAAAAATATATATATATTTCGATTTTCCAGCTATGCATAGAAGAGCGCAAATCACTCAGACTTGAAACAATGTTATTGCAATAAATAAATGATTATATGTCTGGCTAAGGCTATTTGTTTACATGAGCCCTCTATTTTATGTTTGGATAGCCTTCGAAACCCCTTTACAGGAAAAAGGAAATGAGGGACCACCAACGTTTTGTGGCATGGTCCTGTGAGTGAGGGATGTCAAAGATAGCGAGATGCCTTGGCCTCAAGACAAGACACAATTTAGCTTATCACACGTTCGTTTGAGTTGTATAACATTTCAGATCACATAGACTAGCTCTTTTGCACTGGTCATATATATACATATATATATACATAATTATTATTACATATCTGGAAATATTATAAAGATCCAAGAAAGCCATGCCATGCTAAATTAATAAAAGTTGAATTGAATTGTCATAATTGTATTCATGTTTATTTAAGATGCAATTGTGTCAACTATTATTTTTTGAGCTCAGCTTTCCTTCAACTGCAGTTTTTTTTCTTGTTTTAAAGGGGGGGAGATAAATGTGATTTAAATTAATAGCTCCCTCCAAATATCTCCCCGGCTGGTAAACGATGCATTCATCAGATACAGACAGCCAATATCCTTTGATTCATGACATTTCCTTGCCATGTGAAGGGTGCCAAAAAATTGTTATTACGCTTTAATAAAGTGTGCCTGTCACTAATCCATTCATTCATTAATCAGTTGAAAGCAGTTGGTTTCTGAGTGAGATGATGTGAATTAGTGTGCCTGGCTTCTCTGATGAAGAGGAATGGCAATAACATGTAATGATATAGCCAAATGGCAAAGATGAAGTCAATGCCGGGACATTTACATTGTAGCTTTTGCTGTGGATAAAAATGGAGAGTCATTTATTTGTCTTGAAAACTAACTTTCAGTCAGTGCTTACGCTTGTTAAATTCAGTCACATTTTTAATGATTTACATTTACGTATCATTTCAGCTTTTGGTTATCTGACAGTTATTTAGATCATGGAGGTTGGTAACAATAAGATGTTACAAATGGACGGAGAGTCATTTGGATTCAGGGTTGGATCACTTAAAGACTGAAAAGTGAAAATGTGTAACGTTATTGTGCAATACTCCACTTATGGATAGAGCTATTCTTATTTCTGTGAGTGATTGAAATCTGTCTTAGCAGTGTATAGTTGACCGTGTGAAACCTTTTAAAACGGAAACAAATTCTGAGAAACTGCATACACACACACACACACACACTCTCTCTCGCATCTCCCATGGTGGATGTCAGCTGCCATCAGCTTGGTAATATGAAAGGGCTTTCAAAGGCAGCGGCCATGTTAAATTGTAACACAAATGTTATTCCTCAATTATCCTTCGGGGGGGGAAATGTCAACTGCTTCAGGGGGAAAGTGGCCTGTGTGTGTGTGTGTGTGTGTGCGTGCGTGTGCATGTGTGTGTTGCCCAAGGCCAAAGAATCAAGCTAGTTATCTTACTAGTATGGTGTCCACTTTTTGGTCCAAAGTCATCTTGCGAAATCCGGTGCTGGTGGCCAATACAAGCGATTGTTGTGCATTCTGCAGCAAGAAAAAAAACCTGTCTGAATTTAGATGCAAATGGAGCAATGTGAATTAGGTTCGTATTTCCTCCCTACTTCTGTCTAGAAGATGTTTCCCATCCTCTAGATTCCTGTGGTGCCTGCCCCTTTGGGATTTGGGGAGTTTTTCAAGTAAATGTAATGAAAAAGCAGCTTGTGATTGGCAGCTGAATACCTAAACCAACAAAGGATTGCCTCAATGAGGGGTCAGAAGTGAAAATTGCATCGGCCTTTGCCAGTGGCCTCCTCTGTCTGCCAGACTGATATTACAAGTTACCAAATTTATATTTGCAATAACAAATTGACTCCAATTGGTCTAAGTGGGGATCAGGACCTGGGTGGAAATGTGCAGTGCCACTAGGAAATCGGTTTGTGGACCTTTGTGGAAACAGGAGGTCATTGATAGTGACCTTGAGGGGATATAAAGAGAGGCAGTGAAATAATACATGTGCTCAGGAATAAGTATCACGTACACATTTGTGATATTAAAGGGAAAAAAAAGATGTCTTACTTGATGATCAATACTAAATTATCTTACAGAATATTATGTTGACAATTGACCCAATAAAATAAATACATTAAATTACATTGGACCATTCAAAGGGATGACACACACATCACACGTCACACACATCACTGCTATGATTTTAGCTTTCAAACATAATTGATGAGAGAATTGCAGTGTGTCGTAAGAGCGATCTTCCTAATAAAATGTTGTGTTGTGACTCTATTAATGGCAATTGGGATTGTCACAACGCTGTCAAGGAAAAATGGTACAAATGCAGTCATATCCTTTCTTTTCTTCTCTCTCACATATCATTTCTCTCAGCATTCTCTATTGTAAGAACGTTTTTTTTTTTTTTCAAATAGCTCCGGCCGATGATATCGTGTTATCAGTGTAATAAAACTAAAGTGGCGGGCCGGAAATTGAAAGTGTATTCATACAGGAAATAACAGCGCTCTGTCATAATCTACAGGCGAAAACATGTGTTCGTCCACGTATTGTTTCCTTATCTGATGCTGGGGGAAAAAATGTGGTTTGACATCGTCTTCGATGTTCTTTTTTATTATTATTTTTTTCTCCCTTTCTTGCTTTCTTCATAACCAGTCTGAGGTTTATTGCTATCAAAGTGGATAGATTTTATATTGATTACCTAATGTTGTGACAGTGTACCCTTCTTATATTTGATGTTGAATTCAATATTCATATATAATTCAATATATATATATATATATGTATCCTACTTGTAAGATCAAGGCTTCCTACACTGGGCAGCACCTTTCACCCCAGCACCTGTTCTTAATCCTTCTGAATATCTGTGGAAGAACATGTAGTACAGCAAAAGCCCCCGCACCCCCCTTCAAACTTAAGGCAGCTGGAGCTTACCAGGAGTTGACCAAAATACCTGTCAATAAGTCAAATTGAGAATTATGTAATGATGTATTGTCACATGAGTTGTGACGGCCGTGGCTCAAGGTGTAGAGACGATCGTTCAGTAACCAGTAGGTCGTTTGATCCCCGCTCTCCACAAGTCATGTGTCGTTGTGTCCATGGGCAAGGCACCTAACACACATTGCCTCCAGTGCAACTCACACTGGTGAAAGGACAATTTCACGGCCCGGGTAAGTGTCCTCTTTTTTGGGGAAATAGGAATATGGTCACCCTATCTTTTTCCCAACTTCAATTTCAGAAATAGTCATTGTCCAATAATGTATTAATCCCAGTTGGGGTTAAAGTTCTCTTTTTTTCATTTATCATACAACTCCAATTAATAATTAGCATTTTTTACATAATTTATCTTTTAATTTATTCACAAGCATTCCACATGCATTCAAATATTAGAATTCAGCTTTCAGCATTCCTACGCAATTTCTCCAGAAATTGCACGTCTAGTTATATATACACATTATTGTCAATGTATGCGCAGGTTAACATTTTTAGAGCTCATGCACATTTCTTCATAGAAGAAATAAAATATGTAACTTCCAGTAAATAAAGTTGGCATTGCAGCAAACAAATCAACATTACAATAAATTGTAACCTTGTTTCAGATCAAAATCCATCTGAACTTCTTGTTTAAACGCTCAAGGCCACTTAATGTACTTTAGCTCCATAAATGAGAAGAGCAATGTTAAAACTGAAGATAACTATATTTGTAAGACCAGAAATCTTAATGTTGCGCTTGTTAATCTTAATCGACTATGCAGTTGTAACCTCTTTAAGGGCATTTTAACTGAGAGCAAAATACTTGCATCATAATAAGTGAGGGAAAATAGTAGCTTACTCAAGGACGCCCTCTGTCTGAAGTCACTGAAGAGCCGGTTGTACTCATGCGTGCAGAATACCACTACACAGTGGCTTTGGGAGCGGGTGCCTCTTACCACCATTCAAGGTAGCCAGTTCCTTATTATAAGTATCATTGTTTAGTTAATTTCTAAGGAAGTTCTGAAAGGTGGCAAATACTGGAAGGTCATGACTTACGTCACACGCAATGGAGGCAAATCCACACAAATGATCAAGGGAAAAGGAGAATGATATAAAAAGTGTGACACAAACAGTTACATGAATCCTTTCCTTTCCCCCACCCATGTGGAATTCTTCATTAGCCCCCCCAATTGTCATGAACTCGCTTCCCTTTGTTCTTTTTCTCTTCTGCTGTCATGCTAGCTATTAATTGGCTGATGGTGTATAGCAGTAAAGTGACACGAGGTGGGGAGACATTGTAGCACAACCTCTCATTTGCATTCAATTTAATAATGTCTAGAAAATTCAGAAAATTTATATCAAATATTTCAATCACAGTGCCAACAGTTTTGTCTCAGACATGTGAGTGGGTGTAAACACTAGGCAAAGCTCTTCCTCTTAGTTCTAATTGATGTAAAAGGAAAGAGTGTCGAAAGCTTGGCGAGGGCTGACCTTGTTCTATGGGGCACCTCACCCCAATTAATCACAAGATCCGAGCACAGATGCTTCAAGATAATAAACAGCACTCAGAATCCAAAATATCTCTCTCTCAACCACTCAAGTGATTGCACTATCCAGTAAGGATTAAAACACACTGGGAGATCAAGAGGTGCTTCAAACAAAAGTGGGATGAGGAATTTGGTGGAGCTAATGTTTCTCAAGGCTTTATTTAACCATTAAAACATTTAATTGTGACTTCGTAGTCAAATTTATTGCCCCGTTTTTGCTTTGTGTAGAGTAATTCTCCATGTGTTTTGTGTCTTATAATCATGGGATTTAAAGGATTATGGTAACTAAATTATTTCACACATTTTAAAGGGATTATTTGAACAATGTGTGACATGGCTGTCTACTCCACAATACACAATAGTTTTAACATGATTTTACCATTTGAAAACACTACTGAGACACAGACAATTGAAAATTAAGGCTGATATGGTTTTCATATCATAATCAGCCCACGTTTGGCATGGCCCTGTAATCTTTTGAATATGAGCGTTTCCCAAATACTCCAGCTTCCTCCTGCATTCCAAAAAGATGCATGTTTACGTTAATTAAAAACTTAAAATTGTATAGGATGTTGGCGGTGTGTAGAGCAATACATGTCTTGTGATTGGCTGGCAGCCTCTTACTCAAGGTCAGTTGGGAGAGGACCCAGCTCACATTCAAACCTAATTAGGATGAATTGTATAGAAAACGAATGAATGGGTGTTACAAGCACATTTATAGCTTGTTGAGGCTCACAGTTTCTCTGTGTATCTTAAATATTAACAGTTAAATGAATATTAATGCTATTAGTTTTTGCATAACAGATCAGCTAACGAATATCTTTTGGTTAATGACCCTCTGCAGTTCCTGCATCCTCGAGTAACAGCCTAAACAAACAAGGAGAATCAAAGGAAACCCAAGCATCTTAACATAAGGAAACCAAAGAAGCGGTTCAAAAATTAATGAAGCAACATAAACAGAATGAACATGAACATAAACAAAGTGGATTGCTTCCTATTTACATGGCATTTGTGTGTCCTGTGTGAGTGCATGAGTGAGCAGGTCAAGGTGTGTACAAAAGGTTCGTGCAATGACGTCTCCAGGCACATCAAAGTCTGAGACCTATTGGCTTGACTTACACCTCATCCAATTAGCTGTTGGTATCGCAGCGACCCTGAACAATAGCCGCTGCTTTCCGAGGCTCTGTCGTCACTTGATCCCAGGTAACCCAAAACCCATGGACGTGAACACAAACACACACGCGTGTATACAACACATGTGCACACCAACACTTGATACCTGGTGTTCATGGTGTAATGATGAAGGGGAGTGAGCACAGACGTCAACGGCCTTAGGAAAACTAAAAACTAAAAAGGAGGGGACTCATAATACAGCAGCCATTCTAGCAAACTGAATTTGTCGCCCCATACAAAAGACGTAATTGAAGCTCTTGCTCCTTGTCTGTTGCTCTTTTTTGGCATGTTTGGTAAGCTTTACAATATGCGGCGTCCCATGGACTGAATTATTTAAGTGGGCAAGAAGCAGCAATGGAACATGGTAGGGACAAAACACCTCAGAATGTGTTTGTGGTACAGCGGTGAGTGATATGTTGAACATTGTTGGAGCCAACCCAGGGTGAAAAAAAAGAGCTATTTCCACATCACTTATTTTTAGTTAACTTGTGAAAGAGGTTTATAATACCTTTTAAAGACTGTGTCAACTGAAATGCGGACTGGGGGGGGGGGGGGGGGTCGCAACAAACGGGTAATCTTTATATACAAAAATACAAACTAACAACAGAGAGTAGGGCTTGATGGAGAACACAAAAATGCAAAGTAAACACAGAGAGCAGGGCTGGATCCAGATGACCTCGAAGAAATAAATTCACTAAGAAACCTAAACATACCGACAAACGTGTCACTCAGCAAACTCCTGCTCAGACCATGCTCAACTCTATGTGACAGAATAAAAGCCTGTATGACAAAATAAGAGTGACAAATACAGGACCATAGCAACTGCAAAGCAAATGCCAAAATCATCATCACAAGGGACAAATACAAGATCATAGCAAGTTAGCAACCTCCTGCATAGCAACTAACACCACCACAATGACACAATAACCCGACCCAAAACACTGTCACAAATTTAGATGTTTGTTTCTAACAACATCATGTATGTTTGAAGATAAGTGTTGAAAATATGTGCTAAGATCACTCACTATCCACTATTTTAGTTTTCCGGATTTTCCTAACCCGGGTGGGGAAGGTGGCATAAGTCGGCTCTCCCCCACAATATAAAAACTTGAGCATTTTTGTTAAAATAAGCAGTTAACTAGCTAGTAATGCTAACACCCTGAAAATGCATCTCTTCTTTGGATACCCTGCTAGCGTGGACGCTATAATACGCCTCTTTGTCAGTCGTGAGTGCACCCCCCCCCGGAGAGAAGGTGGAAGAGCGCTAATGTGGATAAAAGTCGTTAAACTTGACTACTAGTGTGTTGACTGGGGCTTCAGGCTGGCATGAAGCTTTAGAGTGCCAGCCAAGATGGGAGAGAAAGTAGAAGAAGTGGGTGGGTGTTGGGGGAATCTAACTTGACAGCCAGTGTGTATACAAGGGCTTGGCGCCGGTATGGTCGCTTTAGAGCGTCTAGTTGTGGCATGGACATGATTTTGTGAAAACATTTTTCAATGACATCACATTAAATGTGAAGCAGGGAATGTTAGTGCATATAATTTCCATAATATTCACAATTAACAAAATGAAGCTAAAATGGGTTAAATTTACAGCTACTCTGACTCAAGGACATCTGGGTTGCCTGTCTGGAATCCAATTTCTCAGCCGTAGTTTATGCTGTGTGAGGATAATTTCAATATTGACATGTCAAATTACACAAATGTCCTCAAATGCACTCTGGCAATCACAGCCCATTGCCAAAGACTGTCAGAGGACATTGTCACATTGGATGGGAAACCTGATTCGCTCGCATCCTCTCGCTCAGTTTCGTTTTTAGCATGACTTCCTCCTGATACTCTCAGCCTTTGAGTTATCTCAAGGGGGTTGACTCCCCAGAATTCAACGGTAGGGGGATGGATGAAATGGCATCAATTCCCTGACAGTTGACATTTACCCGGAGAGTCTTTTTGGCATGCCCATGTGGGTTCACCATGGATAAATAGACAACCAGACAGATGGAAATTCTTCTAAAAGAGTAAGAAAAATATATAAACAATTAAACACTGTCTGTTGAAATCTTTTTTTTTTTTTCCATAGTGATACATTGGTATTTAAAAAAATATATATACTAGAGGTGGGTGTGTCAAGGAATTTTAATACCCGGACACCCGTCCATTAACGTTCTTATTTCAAGCTGAACCAAACTGTCGTCGAATCCATCATTGTTATTCTAACCATGCTTCTTTCATCACTAAATTACAGCCACTTTTTTAGTTTTTAGTTCATTTCGCAGTTCTGAAGGTGCTCTTCTTCATCGTCTCCTTCTTCATCTCTTTGTTTATTGGTTTGTTGACAGTATAAGAGGCAACGGAAGATGGCTACCCTCTGCCTTTATCCGGAAAAGCAGACTGGCAGTCCAAGTTATTTTTGTAGTGCTCCAGAAGTAATCAGGCTAATCGGCAAGCTAGCAACAAAACCTTTAATGAGAACACAGAAAATATTACTGTTGGCCGAAACCATTCTGAGATATACCACGGTAACCGGTGTCGAGCTTACGGTCTGTCTCCTCTCGCCTCACCTCTGCCTTCCAACATCCTCTTTCTCGTTGCCTCCATGGCCTCTCCAGACCAGAACCTATGAACTATATGCAAGGTTCCTACACAATATACTGTACGTCCGTGGTCCACGTAGGTTGCAAATTTATGTAGGTGTGCGGTGCGGAAACTGAAAACCTTGCAGCTTCCGCCGTCATAGAAACAGGAGTCCGTCGAGCGGAGATTCCTGTCATTCATTTCCATTAACATCCGCCACTATCAGATTGACGGACTTCCCATTAATATTGACCTCTGAAAATTACTTCTTGAATTGATGTGATGTCATCCTGATATTACGCAATGCGTTTCCGGCGGCGCAATTGCATTGTAGTCAATGGACTTCGTACGGGAGGGCGTGATTGACAGCGAGCATTTCACTACTTCACCTATTTCGTCTGCATTGACTGAATTGAACTTTTGGAGCCATTGCGTCAGCGATGGCAATTCTGTGTCACCAAATACGTCACACAGCAGACAAAACACAGGATGCGATTGCAGTGTTTTATTTTATTTTTTACTTTATTTCAATTTACAGAACAAACATGGCAACAGTAAAGTTATTCTTTGCATTTATCAAAACAACATAGGGAGATTGCCAGAAGGAACATCGTGTATGGATCCATCAATACAAATATGATTCGTTCTAATAAAACAACATGTATAAGGCGATCACAATCCACAAAAGTAATAGGGGAATATATGGATGACTTTGGCCTCGTCGACAGCTGGAGACTTAAAAACCCAAATAAGAAGGAATTTACCTTCTTTTCCGCTGTGCACCGGTCCTTTTCAAGAATTGATTTTTTTCTTACAAATAATTCTATTGCTGATAAAACCGTTACAAAAATACATCCTATTATTATTAGCGACCATGCACCAGTCTCCCTTTCCCTACAAGTTGATTATACCTTTAAACCACCACCTACATGGCGTTTTAACATCTCACTACTAAACGACGCAGAATTTGACAAAATTATAAGAAAAGAATGGGCGGACTTTTTGGAAATAAATGACTCTCCAGACCTATCTCCAGCTCTTCTCTGGGAAACCGGGAAAGCAGTAATTAGAGGTAAAATTATATCATATTCATCTTATAAAAAGAAACAGGATCAAAAATTAGAAAAAGACTTGGAAGATAAAATTAAACAACTGACGGATGAGTACGCAATAAACCCAAATAACCAAATATGGACTGACTTACAAAATACAAAAATACAGTTAGACGATATGTTAACTAAAAAGACAGAGTTTATAATACAACAATTGAGATACAACAACTTTGAATATAATAACAAATCAGGTAAATTTCTTGCAAACCAACTTCAACGTAATCGGGAAAAATCGCTTATAACGGCTATTAAAGGTACAACTGGTGAATGTACACAATCACCAGAAGAAATTAATCAAATTTTTTATAATTATTATCACAATTTATACTCAGAAACTAATAAACCTAACCCAGAGCATATTGAGGCATTCCTCAGTAGCTTAAGTATACCTCAGGTAACTACTGAATATAAAGATATGTTAGATGCACCACTTACTATAAACGAGTTGTACAGTGCTCTAGATAGTATGCCAAATGGCAAAGCACCCGGCCCTGATGGTTATCCGGCTATATTTCTAAAGCACTTCTGGTCAATGCTTGCTCCACTATTCTTAAGAGTAGTAACAGAAATTAAAACTAATGGTCACATACGCCCACACATGAATACAGCAGCAATTAAACTTTTATTAAAGCCAGAAAAAGACCCCACCCTTCCATCAAGTTACCGTCCGATTTCACTAATTAACACTGATATTAAAATTATCACTAAGGCTTTTACATCTAGATTAGAAACAGTAATCCCGACAATCATTCATAGCGACCAAACAGGCTTTATTAAAGAGCGTCACTCTACTAATAATATTAGAAGGCTCTTTAACCTTATTAGTATGTCACAGCGGCATGATAAAAAGGCAGTTATTATATCATTGGATGCAGAAAAAGCTTTTGATAAAGTTAACTGGTCCTTCCTCTTTGCTGTTTTAAATAAATTTGGCTTTGGGAAGTCATTTATTCACTGGGTGTCAGTATTATATGATTCTCCTAAAGCTACTGTTACTACTAATGGGATTATATCTAAGAGTTTTACTCTACAGAGAGGCACAAGACAGGGATGCCCACTGTCGCCTTTATTATTTGCAATATTTATTGAACCGCTTGCATTAGCCATACGCCAGGAAAGAATGATTCAAGGAATTCACTCTGGGGTAACAGAACATAAAATTAATCTATATGCCGATGATATTTTACTTTATTTAGAAAAGCCTGCTATTTCATTAGGGGAAGTATTTAACTTAATAACTAAATTCTCACAGTTATCAGACTATTCTATTAACTGGACAAAATCAACACTTCTACCTATTACAGAAAATTCATGGAACCCTGCAAGCCAGGACCCATACTACTCATTTCCTATAGGTAATTTAAAATACTTAGGCATAAAAATCTCACCTAAATTAACTGATTTAGTTCATTTAAATTTCACTCCACTTCTGGATAGCATTTATAGTGACTTGGAGCGCTGGAATAATCTTCCTATTTCTCTAATAGGACGAATAGCCACTATTAAAATGAAAGTTTTACCCAAAATAAACTATTTTTTCTCAATGATTCCATTTAAACCTACGGCTAACTGGTTCCAGTTGTTGGACTCAGCCGTTACAAAATTTTACTGGAAAAAAAAAAAAGCAAAGATTAGTCTATCTACTCTTCAGAAAAATAAATCCAAAGGAGGTCTAGAGGCACCAAATTTTATGCACTATTATATAGCCAACCAGCTACAATATATTATTTTATGGGCACAACCCAATAGAGATACTAACTGTTGGCTGGAACTAGAACAGAAGGATTGTAATAACCTCAGACTCCTAGATTTACTCTTTATTACAACATCGATTAAGCGCCATAACTGCTTTAAAAATCCAATGATTTCCGCCACCCTGACTGCCTGGTGGAAGGCACTAGAAATGACAAAAGCCAAAGTGGAGCCCAGCGGGCTTTCTCCCCTATGGCATAACCCCGACTTTCAAATTAACAACCAATCGTTTTATTTGAATGTGTGGGAGCAGAAAGGAATTACACATCTCCACCATCTCTTCTCAGATAATATGTTTATATCATATACATCCTTGCTCCAAAAATATAAAATAAAAAACGGAAACTTTTTACATTATTTGCAAGTTAAAAGTATGATAAAGAAAAAAATTCCAACACTCCAGGGTACGCTCCAACCGCCTGTTTTAGCTAAAGATATTACCAAGCTTTCTCCAACAACAACAAAAAAACTCTCAAAAATATATAAGTTACTTTCATATACTGATAAAACGTCTTTACCCATCTCAAAATGGGAAACAGACTTGTCTATAGCTCCGGAATCTGTCTTTTGGATTCAAGTTTGTGAAAATGTTTTTAAAATGACAAAACACACAAATTTACAACTTATCCAATATAAAATTATTCACAGAACATACATTACTCAATATATGATGAAGAAAATGGGACTCTCAGACTCCGACATTTGTCTCCAGTGTTTACAAAACACTACAGACACTTATTTTCATGCTTTATGGTTATGTACTCCGGTTATGTGTTTCTGGACTAAAGTCTTAGAAAAACTTTCCGCTGTCTTGGACTGTAGGATACCGTTCTCTCCAAACTTGTGTTTGCTAGGTGACTTAACAACAATTGACTTACCACATAAACAATTTCAATCTATACTTGTAGCCCTTACTATCGCAAAAAAAACAATTCTTGTTAACTGGAAAAATAAACAAACTTTGAATATCGACCAATGGTCTAACCTCCTCATAAATCATATTTTAATGGAAAAAATATCTGCCTCAAATAAAAACCAAATGTCAAAATTTAAAGAAACATGGTCTACGTATATAGAATTTTTTAACCTAAACTTGGATTTTAATTCTGCCTGTTAGCGAGAGCCACAGCAGCGTTATAACTGGCATTGATGTTTCTGTATTAGGCAATTTGTAACTAATGGTTGTGTTTCCATAGTCAGGAACCCGGCTGCTGCCAGCGGGATCGAGCGGATTCACCTCCGATGGGCACCAGGGGTTGATATTCGGATTCACGGCATGCCAGTGGGTTAATTCTGTGGGTGCTGTCCCCCCTGGCGGGGAGTGGGCGGGTCTGCCCCTCTGTTGGCTGCTGGGTGGCGGCTGCGTCTTGGCCGTTCCCTGGGTCTCTTGGGGGGTGCTGCGTTGCGGGGCTTTCCCTGGTGTCGGGGGCGGCGCCGTTCCGGCGCGGTCCGTCGCTCTGGGCCCGGCGACGCGGTTCGGGGCCTGTGGGCCGCCGGGGTGCCCGGTGGTTCCCTCTCCCCTCCCCCTTCCTCCCCCTTGCTGCCTCTCCCTCCTCGCCTCTCCCCGCCCGTCCTCCGCCTCCCTGTCCCCTCTCCCTCGTCGCCCTTCCTCCTCCTCTCCCCCTCTCCTTGCGTCCCTGCCGCTGCCCCCTGCCCTTCTTGTCGTCCCCTTCCCTCCTCCCTTCCCCTTCCCCGGTACGCCTTCCTTCCCCTCCCCTGGGCCGGGGGCTCCATCCATGGCCCGGGTGCTATGGGGCCGGCGGGGGTGGCTGGGGTTTGGTGTCGTGCCCGCCCCGCTCCGGTGGGCGTCCTGACACCTCGGGCGGGACCCAGTATCCGGGGGGCGAGCCCTATCGCCCCGCCGGACGGGTCCCATATGCCCGCCGGGGTCCTGGTGGGGTGGGTGGGGGCTTGGTGGGCCGGTGCGCCTCCTGCCCCCGCCCGGTTGGGGGGGGCCCCGCTGGTCACACCTCTTAACTCACTACACTAGGTTTGCACAATACACTTTTATAGACATATAGGGCACATAACACACTTTGGGGGGTGGGGTAGGGTGGAAACACCGTCTTCACCCTACAACTCCCCTCCAATTTTAATACACCACACAACTTGTGGGTGGGGGGGGGGGCTTGGGGGCCTGTGGGGGTGCCATCGGTTGGGGGCCGCAGTATAGAGCAGTGCTGCGGTCCCCTGTCCGTGTCGCCACCCCCCCCCCCCCCCCCCCCCGCCCTATCTATTTTTTTTAATGCACCACATACACTCAGCAACATGCTTGGGTGGCGGGTGGATCGGAGCGTGGGAATATCATTTCCATCGGCTCCGGTTCACCTGCTCCTAATTTTAATGCACCACACACACACACTTGTATATACACTGGGTGGGGTCACATTCACGGTTTAGGGGTAGAGTTCGCCAGTCCGCGAGCTGGCGGACTCAGTAACAGGGGTTAATTTTCACAAAGAACGCTGGGGTGACGACCGGGGCCTTCCCCCGCTGGGCCTGGGGTTCGGGGGTGTCGGCCGCCCTCCGGTGCCCCCATCTCCCCCTTCTGCCCCCGGTGTTCCGTCCTTCCACACGGCGGGGGGTGGGGTGGGCGCGGCTGCCCTCTCCGCTCCGCTGTCCGGCCCCTCTTCGGCGCCGGTGCCTGGGTGCGGGTGGTCCCCGGGGGCTGGGGGTCGGGGGTTGGGGGGCTGCCGGTTGGTCGGGGTGGGGTCGGGGGGGGGCGGCTTTGTTGGGGGGGGGGGGGCGGTGGTGGGGGTTGCGGGGTGGGGGGGTGCTGGGGGTGGGGGGTGTCTGGGGGATTGGGGGCATGGGGGCGGCTGGGGCTGGGTTGGGGTGGGTGGCGGGGGGTGGATGGGGGGCGGGGGGTGGTGGGGGGGGCGGGGGTTGGGGGCCGGTGGGGTGCCTGGTGGGCCTGCAGTGCCCCGTCCTGCTGCGTTGGGCCGGGGGCGCGGGCCGTGTTGGGGCGGGGGGCGCTCCTGCTCCTGGGTTTGCTCTCCGGCCGGTGGCCCTGGTGGGGCCCGGGGGTCGTCCTTTGGCGCTGCCGCGGCCTGGGGGGCCCTGAGGTGTTGCGCTTGCTCTGTTCCGGCGGGGGTCGACGGCTCCCCTCTTTGGTGGAGATTTTCATGCATGCCAGATCCACCACACCAGCATCTACCGAAACTCAGACACAATCTGTTTCCTCCTCAGGTTATTGAATCGGTGGAGGCTGGTGTCTCGGATCTCACGCGGCTTCGTCTGTCCTTCCTTCCTTTTCTCGGTCTCTCCGTTGGTCTCTTGAGGCCTCCCTGACTTTATGTTTTTTGGATTTGTTGGGGTCTGGATGTTTCTTGGGCTGGGGAGGAGTTCTGGTGGGGGGTGTCTGGTCGGTGCTGGATTTCACCTTCCTTGGTTTTCTTCGGTCCCCTCGGGTCTCCTGGTGTTCGATTTAGGTGAACGGTATAAGATTTTTTTTTCTAATAGGTTTTCTGGTGAGCTAACAAACACACGCACGCACGCACGCACACACACATACTCACCCACACACACACAAAAAAAAAAAAAAAAGTATGTATGTATGTATGTATATATGTATATATGTATGTATATATGTGTATATATATATATATATATATATTTTAAAAAAAAAAAAAAAAAAAAAAAAAAGAGCAATGATGATGACATTTCCGAATGAACAATACTGAGCTCTTATAAAAAGAAATCAAAAAGAAAAAAAAAAAAAAAAAAAAAAAAAAAAAAAAAAAAATACAAATATGATTTACTATCACAAAAGTGAAAGGATCGATCAATAATAGAATTGATACGGTTGCACTGCGCAGAACGTGTAGCATAGCAATGGAGGATAGCTTGATCATCGCGGTTTGCAGGCACCCGGAGCTGTACGACACGGTGACCTGCGGGTACCGAGACTGATAAGATAAGATAAGATATGCGTGGAGGTTGGCTTCTCTGGTGAATTTGTTTGTTTAATTGTCGAAGTGTAAAGCAAGCTAGCAATGCTACAATAAAGTTAGCACCACCAACCGAAGCGGAAATCACTCCACTTCCTCCGTTGCGGCGCGGCGCAAAACAAATTCCATTGAGAACCCTGCGAACAATCACGCACAAGACCAGCGTAGCGTCGCGATATTTTCGGTTTGGTGTGAACGTAGCATGGGGAGGCAAATTAGCATGAGCTCTTGTGGTAGTATGATATGTATGCTAGTAGCTAGGGTGTAATCCATACATTTCCTATACCACTTGCTATGTTTAGGGTCATGAAACAGAGTTTAACCAAAGACAGTTTACCTGTGGCATGACGCAGACTACAACCTTGACTGGTCACATACAATTGAGAACAGGGCATGGAGTGGGAGTAAATCCCACATCTCGCTGTATGAAAGTCCGTTATGTGAGCCACTACTTTACCAACGGTTTGTATCAGTCTGCCTAAGGTAACTGTAGTTTTCTATTCCATATTTATTCTACTCTATCCCCCATCGATGTCAGTATCAGTAGTCATAATAGTACAAAACCGAGGGGAAGCTTTACTCTCACTAAGACTCACTCTGTGGACACAAAACTGAGATGGTTTCTGACATCTTGTGAAGTTGTCTCCATCCCTGTGAGGCAGCGGAGTGGGAGCGCCAGCGGTGCTGAGACCACCGGGCCCTCTATACTTGCCAAGCACTGAATATTTAATGCACAAGGCCTCCACAAATGCATGGACAGCCTGGTGTTGTCACCCCGGCATATTTTATCACTGATCAAACATTAGTCGGCAGCTGTTGTAAACTTGTAGCTGTCTCGGCAGCAGTGGCAGTGACAGGCTGTGACACACTGCTGAGAGACTGAGGCCCAGATGGCTGCTGTACTTACTTACATGCTGTCTTTGTGCAAAGTTAAATAAATAAGTACTTGTTTCCTCCACCTCAAGCAGTGGTCGCTCTCTGTCACACACACATTTGTTCCCTTTGCCTTACCGCCAGTCTCCATCTGCTGTTTCCATCGCTCTCTCATGTCTTATACATTTTACCAGCTACCTGTTTTGTATCCTGCTTCCTAAAACTGAAAGAAACATTGTACCTCTGGCATGTCAGAGAGGAGACATGACTAAGACATTCTATCAACATGAAGAGTGACATGAAATGAAATGTTTTTGTTGATTTTGTTTGCTAAATCAATTTGGTGCCATATTACTTCAGTTTTCAACAGTAAACCCTGTGAAAATGTACGTGCCTCCACAATCCAGTCCGTAATGCTGGTCAACCATCAATGTGGTTATCTTTCAAAACACAATGTCCAATTGCGGTGATATTAATCATTTGTTCCAGAGCCCAATCGAACATAAAACATTTAATTAGTGTACATTTTAAAGAGCATTTCAACATTTTAACAATCAAGCAGAAAATCTATTTAGAATTAATTAACAAATGAGAGGTAAGAGTAGTTGGGTAGTACATCGTGAAGCTCTATGGAAAGGGGCTAACCAATTACATTGTCTTTCTTTTCTGATGCCAGATTCCATTGCTGTGCAAGATTTCTGTGGCAGCATTGTTGCGTGGAGACAACATGGAGGGGATGAGTGATACTAGCTAAATCCCAGATACAAATATCCCAGAAGGAAACATTTTACAAATGAAGCAATGCCTCAACTTTACTATAATGTCAAGGGGAAAGTTCAGCCAAAGCGTTGTGACTATAAAGCACTTTTATATATATATATATATATATATATATATATATATATATATATATATATATATATATATATATATATATATATATATATATATATATATATATATATATATATATATATATATATATATATATATATATATATGTGACATTAAAAATTGCTAAATAAACTTCCTGATTGATGATGTAAGTCAGTTTGGTCTGACTTTGTTTTATAAATGTCACGCCGCAATAAGCGGGGATGTGCTGCTTTTATTTTGTCCATCCATTTCCGGTTTTATTTTGAAAGTAATAACCACCACTCTCACTTCAGGTCACTTGCCATTCCTCTTGCGCTGCTCAGTTCCTGATTGCATCCACCTGTCTCCAATTACCCACCTAATGTCACACCCCGTGCAGGGAAGTGTTCTCACAGCCCTTGATCCACAGCCCTTGCTTTGCCTTGCCTTGCATTGCTCTTGTGCCTTGTTTTTGTGCCCTTTTCCCTCTTGAGTGGAGCGCCTTTAGTTGTTCTTTTTTGAGTGCCCTGTTTCTTCTGCAGTTCAGATTTTTTTTCCCTCTGCAAGAGGTGATTTTGTGTTTGTAAATAAACTGCACCCGTTGAGGCCAACCTACTCCCTGCGCCCTGGGTCCTCCCTTCCTCGTTGTGTCAATAAATGTATGAATTAAAAATTTTATCATAACATTTGGCGCAAAAAACAAATCATATTACATTTACATTAGGTTATACTGCCCAGCATTACTGTTGGGTAGAGTGTAACGTGACTGATGCCCCTCACTGATCTCCATTTTTAACATTAAATATCACTCAAGTAAAAAATGATATTAACCCCTGTTGCAATGTTAAACAAAACATAGACAGGAGTACCACATGGGAGAGAAAAGTGATCAAGACCGTGACTTACTGTATAGTAGCCTGCCCACACAAATAAACAACAAAAACAAGAGTAGGCTACTTTCACTTAGTGTCTTTTAAGTGGTGGGGGCCAAAGTGATATTTTTTTTTACAGCACCCTAAATCACACAACCGTTTTGGTGCAAATGATAAGCATGTGGCAACATACCTGCCTGCAGCTAGTCCTAGTGGACTTTATTGATAACTTTATTCTCTTCATAGTGTTGCAAACTAACAGTGACGTTCCAAAAACTCCCTGACTCTACTTATACAGTCTCATCGAAGTGTACAACCTCCAACCACACAGTTCCCCACCCTGTTGTCACAGTTCAGTCTACAAGTAAATTTGTTCAACTACCGCCCCATCCCCAAATCCACTTGACTTGTCAAAGTAATATATAAATGGCTCATCCTGAATGAATTAATCAAACTGTGCATATGCACACCTGTAGGAAATATTCCCTTGATAAGTTACTCTACTTTAATGCCAGTGTTTTGTGAAGGGTAACTCATGACCAAAATGTACTACCGATGAATGAGGGCATAACGTCTATGTTAGGGACATGGGCAGCCAAGATCATTTAAAGCAAATTGATCAATATTTAATTCTGTCATTTATTAAGTAAATTCCTCAACTGAATATTTTAGTAATTGGTTTTGATGGAAGACCACCCCCCCACCCCTCACCACAGCCTCCGCATATCTCACTGTTTTATGGCTCACTGGTGGGAATTGCATTTTGGCTGACACTAAAACATTTTTTTTCTATTTTAGCTCATGACGGGCACACGCAAATGCAGAGACGGGCAGCAGTACCTTGTTGGCAATGATTGATGACTCAGTATCTAATTAGCTGAGATCCAATCACATATTATGCAGAGTGTCGGACAAACAGACTAAAGTCAACTGTCAGGGGATTGATTGATGACTCTCCCAATACGTCTTTTGTTTGCGCTAATGTCTGACGCTTGTTACAACCACGAAAGCTCACTCAGACAATGCAGTCTGTCAATCTAATAGGAAGTTGCCTCTGTTCTTTCCCTCCAATGGAGACATTCATTTATGTGTGAGGGTTTTTGTCTACATTATGTTTGTGCATGTATATTGGGTGTGGAAAATGCATTTATGGTGACATATTGAGATTTATTGACTTGTTGGCCTAGCATAACCCAGAGGCAGTTTTATTTTTATTTTTTTCGTTTCATCTCTGTCTACTTTCAACACTGTGTTCATTTGTTCGATGGCGCATTAGGGCCACATATAATTTATTTAGTTATTTTGCAGGGGGGTAATATTCAGAGAAAAACTTGCAAATTAAATGGCAAATTTGCGAGAAAAAAACAACAAATACATATAGTGTAGCTATAGTCTAATGTTAGTATTTGTCGGTGGTTAATGGGACACTGTTTGTAAAATGATAAGGTAGGATGGAGACGGATTCATTCTTAATTTAAACTTCACTCGTCATACACAGCAGCTAGAGCGACAACACTTCCTGATCCCCTATCAGCTGACTAACAATAACCAATCAGAAGCTAGCATACATTAGGTAAATGCAAGTGAATGACGGAGCAGCAGATTCAACACATCAACTTAACTACTTGTACAAAAAAAAAAAGTATGAATGTGTAAATAATTCTGGAAACATAAATGTACAACATTTTAGCAAATTAACTTAAATGCTTGATCCTCAGGGTGTGGACCTGGAGTTTTTTTCTCTCGGAATATTGCCCCCACCCTCTAAAAAATATATATTTATACATGGCCCTAATACGCCGTCGTAAATTTGCTTATTTTCCTGTAAAAATAGATTTTTCACTTTATTGTGCCTACTAACACTTTATTACATTTGCATTTGAGCCCAAGTTCCTTTTCCTTTCACCAGCAAACAGCGGAGTGAACTGACAATTTGACATCATTAAAAATTTAGGGCGACTCAGGGGCCTTAGAGGCTTCCATTAGTAAATAGGGTCAAAACACACACACACACCTCACGTCCACATGTGATTCAAGGTTCAAGGATGAGAGCTTTTGAGATCCAGATGTAATTTATTGTGAGATATTCAACATCTGATCTTGGTGACAGTAGCCTCTAGCTTCGTTCATAAGAGCGAAAAATGTCTTTCCTCTAACCTCTGTGTGTGCTTGTGCAAGCGTGTATGATTGCCAGTTTGTTTTCAGTGTGAGTGCAGAAGGGTCAACAGAGATCCAGTCAAGATTGAATTCTCCGACATACATCAAACAAGTGAACACAGATGCCGGGACAGTATTAATCAAAACTTTCTCATTTCATGAAAAATTAACCATTAAATAATTCACTTAGCAGCTACTGGCAGCGGTTTAAAGGGTCTTGCGCCTTCCCGCTGGTTAGAATTAGTCCTTGTCACGATGGGAGATTGATATATTTATTATTTATCAGATTAATCATGGCCAGAGACATTAGGATCCACTGTTGGGATCATAGCAGTTATAATGTAAGAGGAGATGGGCGAGGGAGAGAGGGATCAAGAGAGAGAAGCAGGTGGCAGCTGTGTTTGGTGATTACAGTGCAAGGTGATCAAGGGTATGCTGGAGGGCTTGGATACACACAAACACACACACACGCAAGCATACAAACACACACGCTCACACACATCAAACAATCCAGAGCGCGTTGGCGGACAGAATGCGGTGGAGGTGAGAGAGCCTCTTGTTTCTGAAGCGACTGCAGCAGAAGGAAGACCAAGAGTATTGTTGACTCAAGGGGTTCAAATAGGTCATGAGAGGTCCTGGGGAGACACATATCTGGAGGACAGCCATTGGGTTGTGATCACTGTCAAGTTTATATAATATTTTTGTCTTTCTTTGGGGGTGGGGGGTGAGTCCTGAGGGCCAGTGACGATTGAAATTAGGGCTGTCACTATCAAATATTTTTAGAATCAATATTCTATTGATTATTCCATTGATTACTGTTTTTCTCAGTTGCTTTGATACAGCTCACAGATCAGAATAGATTTTTTCAAAAATGCTTGTTCAATTTTTACATTATTGTCTCACTTGTAACAATCAAAAAGTAGTTTGCTTTTTTTTTTTTTAACAATTCACAAATTCTGCGGCACATCCAGGCATATGATTATTTTCCAATTCTCTACTGTTTCTGACATTATAAATTGCTTATGACATGTTGCTCAAAATGTATGACAATGGGACTCTCTTGAAAAATGGTATAAGTCTTTAAATGCAAAATGGTTGAACATTACTATACATTTACATTTAACTTTTTTTCCTAAGCAAATTATGACCTTTTCAAAGGAATAAATGTGTAACACATTAGATCAACCAATGACCAACCTGTTCTTTGAGATAGCTCATCATAAAAAATGGCCTAAAGGAAGTAGTAATTAAGACTGAATTGTATTTCCTACAGTGTTGAATGTACAATTTTCCCTAAGATTGTACCATGTTCACATCTCTACTTTTTTTGTGCTTTGCAGTGCTGACTTTTCCTTTCTGTATCACATTTAGCTGGTTTGTCAACAATTTACAGTGCAAACAGTAAAAAAAGAAATGTGAACTCTGGCCCAGTCTCATACAAGTAATCTTCCACATATCTGTAACTTTCAATTTAGAATACTGAATTTGTCATCAAAACATAAGCTGCAGTTTACATCAGAACATCCTTCCGAGTACACTATTATATTGGCATCATTACTAAGCAATTATTCTGTGTTATCCGTACACAATCGCACAAGTCAGCTTGTCATTCTGATGGTTGTTGAATAACACATTAATTTTTAGTGATGTGTTAAGGATTTTGAGAATGAAAATGCTATTTGCAGAGGATAATGTTTTGATATAATGTACATTTTTGGGGAGAAATACTGTACATTTTCTGTTGCAAATTTCAATTCTAATTAAAATTTTTTTTTATTAAAGTGACTGAGAAAAACTGTATACTAATATTAAAAGGATACTTGACTCATTGAGCCATTTTCAGCAGTTAAAAGTTGATATTTTGTCCAGAATGAATTTGATAACTTCATTATTTTTCATGTAGAATTAATATCTTGAAAAACGAATTTTCCCACTTGCTGTCGACTGAAGATGACATCACCTGTGCTGAGGAAACAGGTAGCGGCCAAGCATGGCTCAGTTTGCTGACCAAACCCAGAAAACAGGTGAGCCATGATTGGTCGTTACCTACTTCCTCAGCATAGATGATGTCATTTTGTAAAACGCTTTGGTCACCATATGGTGTAGTTAATGCGCTATATAAAGAGCAGTCCATTTACCATTTTACCATCTTCAGTTGACAGCAAGTGGAAACATTTGTTTTAAAAGATATTAATTGTATACAAAAAAAATAATGCAGTTATCAAATTCATTCTGGACAAAATACTAACTTTGTTTTGAACCAACTTAAAATTTATGAACAAACACAAAGAAAATAACCTTTGATAAAGAAAACCTGATTATTTCAGAGCTATTCAGTCAGTGATGAACATGTTGCTATTTCTTTTGTCTCTGACAGTTTCACTCAGAGTTTTATCTCTGAGGTAAGAATGTACATGCAAATATTCCAATTGGAATGATAAATCAGAATATAAAGTAGCCAGCTCATTGTTTGAGGACCAGCAAGACCTGTGAGTTTGTGTGAGTGCATGGATGTTAGGTCATGTGAATTGAAGACTCTAAATTGCCCAAAGGAGTGAATGTCAGTGGAAATAGTTGTTTGTCTATATGCGCTGTATGTCCCCGGGGTGGACCCCACCTCTTGTCCAAAGTCAGCAGGGATGGTCTCCAGTTCCAGAGATTCAAGTAGAATGTTCTCTCAGAAGCTTTGGTTTGTCAATATGCATTGTCAAATTATAGTCTCGTCAGTATCTTGGAACAAAATTACTGCAGGTCACATTCTGCAGTACTTTCATCTCCATCCTTATCTCCCGAATTGATCTGCAAATATGTAGACATAAGCGTACATTCCAAAAGATTAAGTGTTCCTTCAATGACACACACATGCGGATGTAGGACTGAAGAAGCAATTTGTGTTTTGGATCAACACGCTATTAAAAAGCTAAATCAGTTCATGTCAGTCTGGCAATGTAATGATTGGCCTGATTATATGGGCGACCAGACGCAGAGCTCACCACGCTTTGAGATAGGAAGCCGGATGAGAACAAAGGCATTGAACGGATGAATTGAAGGTAGAATTTTGCAATAGGTGAACAAACGAAAGGGAGTGACTCATAAAAAATATCAATTTTGCCAAGGGGAAGAATCCATTTTGCAAGATGATTTGGCTTCAAATCTTCAGGGACTTACCCTTGACATGTAGTCATATTGTGTTGGAGTTTTAGCCCTTAAATGTATACATGAATTATTTACCGTCAACCCCGATTGTATAAGTGTAGGAAATTACTTGGGATGAGTATTTTCTCTCAGGCAGAAAGAATGTGATACAGCGGATACACCCCACATAATGTGCCAGACCCAGTGTCCGCACAGGGTCCATGGCAAGAATTATTTATGCATTGGAAAACAGTGTGCTGGGGCAATAGAAAACGACAGACACATTATTTGAAACCTTTCATAACACGCATCAATTTTTCAGCAGAAATAAATAAAGGATGGTGCGTTTGTTTGGAGGACAGCTGTAGCTTGCTCCACTTGGCTAGCTTGGAAAACCATCCATCCCAGTCCACTCGCGTAAGACCTTCCATCTCATTTTAAACAACCACTTAAAAGTGAGTGGCTTCAGGAGCTGTCAAGGTGTGGTCTTCCAATGCTACAAAGTGATTCGGTGCTGGAGCCAAATGAATACAGGGGAAGAAACCGATGTGCTGTTTTTGTTTGTTCAATTTAACTTCTGTGGTATTTCATGTCATGTAGATCAGTACTATTTACTTATTGTCTTGCTCTGCATGTAAGTCATTTTCATCTTGTTGACCAAGTACAAATGAGTGCAGTAGGCAGTGCGATTAGCTATTCATTACTAATAAAACATTTTACACAACTTTTACTTCTGTTTTCCACACATAATCTGACATACAGTTTGATGTCAGTTGGTTATTTTGTTAAAAAATAACCCCAATCTGTTGGGACTGTGTTTTGGGTTGGATCGTATGATGTTGCCGGTTGGTATGTCGTTGCTATGGGTCTGTATTTGTTATCCTTATTTTGTCATATAGGCCTTTATCCTGCCACATAGAACTGAGCATGTCCCTAGCTTGAGTTGCTCAGTGACACATTTGTCAGTACGTCGAGGTTTCTTGGTCAAGGTTTTTTCATCAAGTTCTTTCTTTGAGGCCGTCTGCATCCAGCCCTGTTCTCTGTGGTTATTTTGTATTTTTGTGTTCTGCATCTCCAGCCCTGCTCTCTGTTACTTTGTATTTTTGTATGTAAAGTATTTCTCCACTATAAAGCCCCGTCTGCTTTTCTGGAGTTAATTGTAAAATTGATTACAATGCTTTGGCTACCGTTTATCTGTGGAGCTAAATTATTATGTACATTGATTCGTTCCCCTCCATTTCAATGAATCAATTCTCCAAGGAGCAGGAGAGAGCGCAAGAGAGGCTTCTGCTGCAGGACAAGGCGTAATGTGTTTTGTATTTGAGCCATCAGGATGTGAAATTAAAGCTTATTTAAACGGTCACATGCGCAGTGAATTTAAACCCAGGCACTATTACTCTTAGAAGTGTGTGTGTGTGTGTGTGTGTGTGTGTGTGTGTGTGTGTGTGTGTGTGTGTGTGTGTGTGTGTGTGTGTGTGTGTGTGTGTGTGTGTGTGTGTGTGTGTGTGTGTGTGTGTGTGTGTGTGTGTGTGTGTGTGTGTACATCCACCTGCCTGGGTTTGGGCCACAACACACATCGATTTGTCGATAATTCCCTTTATATGTAAATAGATTAAATCTTTTGCAGTCTTAAACTTCACAAAGTATTCTTTCGAAAAGGTACTGTTATAGTTTTAGTTTAGTTTTTGTTAACTAAAATAACCTTGACCTGCGCCTGACTAAATTCACCAAAATCGTATTAGACTACCTGCGCCAAAACGTAGACGTGGTTCCAGCAGGCATATGGTTTCGATTAGTGGTTCTTAACCATTGGTCCATGGATGTTTGCCTACATTTGACTCCAAGACGTCTAATTTTATTATTTTCACACTTGCCTTTTGGTGGTACAATGGATATCTTCCTTGTTCCTGCGTTGAAATTAAAAAAAATGGAGAACTCCTTTTGTAAAACACTAAGCACTCTTGCAAGACAATGGATTGCATTGCTGCTTATCTCAGGCAGATGCAGGCCCTCCCTGAATATAAAACAATTGTGCCATTGCCCTCTTAGGTAAAGTCACCAAAATATCATTTATCAAATATGAATATTATCAGAAACCGTCGTCTGTGTTAGTATTAGTAAAATGACCACAATGTATTTTGTCATTCCAATACAGCTATTTTTGCTTTACAAAAACTGTCCACAGGATATTGATTGGTCTAAATACAATTGTCTCGTGTTTGTGTGTTATATTACCCACTTGATAATATTTCTACTGGTGTAACCAATATTTCATACTTTACTATACATCCCAATGTGCACAGCTCTATTAGGTTGCATGGTGAGGAATGGTGGACTAATTTATTCCCTCCTGGATGCCTGAGGGCCATATAAGGTGCCAGTTTGAGTCGTTGAGATCTTTACATCCTCGCCCAGCGCTACTTTCCTCCTCACTATAAACGCTCCCTTTTTATGCGTTTTTAGTTCACCCACTTATAATCTGAGCAAGATAGGTCCCTTCTCATGGCTGCAAGCGGTATAACTCTTTCCCGCTTTGCTTTATCTCCATGTTCCTACAAGTCAGCTTGAATAGGAAAAACCATTATCGCAAAGCTCACAAAAGAGCCAGACGTCCACATTGAAGATGTTCTATACATGATATATTGATCAATCCACAGAGACTAATCGTGTTGCAGTGAATGGAGGAGAGGATGGTAATGTCTCCGGGGTTCATGCAAACTGGAAAGTGCAAATGAAGCACTTAAGTGACACAAAAGGTCTGGTCCGGTGAATTATAATTTGACCCTACATGCCTCAGTAAAAGTCAAGGGGTTGGTTTTGGGCCCTCTGCCTAATTACTACTCATGACTAGAGCAGCCTAAAGCTACGTTTACACTATTTTCCGCAGCATCCATGGATTCCCAATTTTAGGCCACCGTGGACAAGATGGGCTGGTTGTAAATAAATATGGGGGGGGGGACCCTTGCCAGAATGTGACAAATATGACAGACCCCAGCAGAATGTGACGGGCTGAAATATCTTGTGCATTCTTGGATGTGTATATGAAATAGATTAATTAAGCACATTAAATGTGATTTATCCAACCTCCGATGAGTTGCATTGGCAGATTCTGCATTTTCAAATACAACGTCCGAAAAGCAAGTGCTAGCGGTGTCATCATAGAGCAGGTAAAATGAGAGGTGGTCATAATTGTTGAAATGCCACAAACAAAAAATTACTTATTTCTAGTCAGCAATGCAATTTTAGAGCTTCTGAATGATCTGTGATCTCCCTTGGAGCCAATCACAAGAAGGAGTCATGCTATAAACACTATGATAAATCTCCTTTAACATACTGTGACAATTGGTGCTGGCCTACCCAGAGGTTTTTTAGGTCTTAATTCAAACAAAACATAGGTTTCCCCCCCAAAAAAATAACAGCAATTTATTTATTTCCTATTACTCATTCAAATGTTTGTTTTCCTATTTCACTAACACTTCCAATTCCTTCATTTTTAAATCAAATTTTGTGCTTAAAATTTTCATGGTGAAATTCTGTATAGCTTCCTACAGCGCAAAATCGTCTTTTAAATATGGCGGTCTCCAACCACTTTAACACCTGTTGCCAACAGCGCATGTGATCTGTTACACCTCTATCTCACTAAGCAGCGAAGGTTTGCAGGTGTTTTTTTTTTCTTCTTCAGGGTTCATTGAAGGTTAAAAACTGTCACAAATACATTTGCCAAGCCTTCACAGTTTTAATGGTCACAAGCCGTTTTTCTTGTCGCAAACAAATTTTGAGCATCAAGGTCGCAAAGACGTTCGCCAGGCATTTACCAACAGTTTTAATTGTCAGTTATTTCCATTTTTAACACATGTTCAAAATTTCCTGGAGACAAGAAAAACTGCTTGAAACCATTAACATTGTTGGCGATCACCTGGTGAATGTCTTCTCAACCAATTGCAACCTTGAAGAAAACCTGACGGAAAATCAACATTGGCTACCCTCGCAAACGCTCCCAAACTGTCGCCGCTCAGTGTGATGCGGCCTTTAGTGAAACAATGACATGAAAAACTTGTTCAACCATTCACGAACCCTGATTAAATCCAAACTTTGCTACATTCGTAAGCATTCACCTCTTAGTGAGATAAACTGCTGCACATAATTTTGCTCCCACTATTGTACATTCGGAATCTCAGTAAATCAAATCTAAATCATCCGATAATGTCTCTTTTCAAATATATATCTTAATTTGATCATAAGCAATGTGGAAGGAAATACTCTGTTTAGTTTTAAAGGATCTTTGCGCAGTTTGTCACTTTTTTACTCGCGACTGCCACTTCTGGCCTAAAGCTTAACTGCGGCATCTGTGTCAGGCTCGTTCATGGTGCGCGTGCGAGTACGTGCACGCTCTTAAAGCAGTCAGTCAGAGTAAAACAGTCAGGGCTCTTTGTACTCATCTAGGCATTGGTGGAGCGTGTATGATGTAGAAAAAGCTTTAATATTACCTTTTTAAATGGCACAATGCACCTTTAAGAGATATGAAAGAAAAGGAGAGGTAAAAAAAACAAAAAGTCTAAGTTTAATAAGAGAATAATTTGTGTTTTTAGTGGGGAAAAAAAGCACTCACAAAATAAATTAATTGTATTTTGTATTTGTTTTCTCTGTATCAGCACAGTGATGTGCACAGTGGATTCATGATTCATAACAGCTGCAAAAGATAAAACAAACACATTAGGCCATACGTAGCACCTGTGTCAACTCCACAGCCGATTTTTTTTTATTACCATCCAACACCTCTTAATCTGCTCGTCTTCACAAATAATGCTAAGTATATTACTCAGTGACAACAATGGCTCTCCTCTCAATATGTTCCAGCAACATCACAGCACGGAAGACAATTTGTATCTTTCTCGGCAGGCTCTCAGCAATATGTTTAGATGTAAGGGGGTGGGTGGGTCTGGAGGCATCTGATAGGCTCGGGCTTAGTTGGTTAGACAATGGTGGCCCCCGGAGTAATGTGTGATTTTCTTTTCCTTTCAGTGGCCCCTGGAGTAATGGTGTGTGATTTCCCCCTTTTTTTCCTTTATGAAAAGCACTCGAGGCAAAGCCCACCTACAGCTTGACGTGCGAACACGCCTCCTTTTAATCCGCTGCCATTCATTGGAAGAGAAAGCTAACAAAGATGACTTTTGACAACACTAGAAATCAAAACCACAGCTGTCAGAGATTTTCATGAAGTGAGGGAGGAAAGGGGCAGCCTACACGGGCAGCTCCCTTCACTTTGCTATCACACACACACACATGCGCACATCCCGGAAGTCCTGCCTCATCTTCTTCAGCTCAACAAGAACTTTTGCTGACACATTTTCTCTCAGTGAAGAGGGTCAAAAAATAAGATGGGGGAGGCTAAGGAGTAAGGGAGAGATGAATGAGAATCTTCGTATAGCTCGAGATGTCGAGAAAAAGCATTTAAACGGATTAAGTACAGAACTAGAAGGCTCACTTTGCTGATCTGGTGAGCAATTCAGTCAAAGAACCTCTTTCCATCCCTTAACTCCACCTCAACTCTATTTTCCTGGCTCAGTAGGTTGCTAGAATTAGTGGCACTCTTGGCAGTCACTCTAGGTGTCATTTTGTGGGTTCGCAGAGGGCACCAATGCTTTTTTTTTTCTTTTTGGATTCAGGGTCGAGGAGACGATGAGATGTTGCTGTGGTTCAAGTGGAACAATGGCTGCCCTGCAAATTCACGCCTTGCTTGGGGGTGGCGGCTTGTGAAAAATGTTGTTCTGGGGCCCCTTCCGTCTTGAATAGATTTGTTAAAGCCCCTATGGTTGCTTTATGCTAAACAGAGTGCAAGCATGCAGGAGAGGGCAAAGGCATGCCCAAACCAGAACATCACTACTTTGGGCTTACTTTGATGCCTTTTCTCTCTCTCTCTCTCTCTCTCTCTCTCTCTCTCTCTCTCTCTCTCTCTCTCTCTCCTCTCTCTCTCTCTCTCTCTCTCTCTCTCTCTCTCTCTCTCTACTCTCTCTCTCTCTCTCTCTCTCTCTCTCTCTCTCTCTCTCTCTCTCTCTCTCTCTCTCTCTCTCTCTCTCTCTCTCTCTCTCTCTCTCTCTTTTAGGGGAAATGCCCAATGAAATCCAAATCTTTCTCCCCCTCTCGTCACTTTCTTGTTCCATATATCCTCCTCCTTCAGTTGCCTTACTTACCCTTTTCTTCTCTTTCTGCCATGCAAAGATAATCAGGTTTATGTAAAGTATGTGTGCTCTTTTGACAGTCGGCAATACCTCATTAATTCAATCACACCAAGCGCCATTGTTCCCAAAGTGTTTGAAATGCGTAACAGGGATGGGTGCCTTTTTTAATCCTGTCAATCAATGTTAACATTTTTCAAGCTGTTGCCATGGTTGAGGCCAGAGTTCATGAAAAGAGTGAATATGGGCCAACACAACAAGAATAAAGACTTATTTGAGATTGGTCTTTTTAAAAAGACATCTAGCATGCACAAAAACACGAGAGGCAAATGTAGACAACTTTGGACACTATAGCATGGCTGAGAGGGGCGGGGGAGGGGGTGGGGGTAGAGAAAAGAACATTCGGAAACCAAACAGGCACCATAAAAACTTGACCTGGGAGGGCTCTGGGAAAAACCTGATGAATCGCACTCCGGAAGGAATATGTCCCCCCCACCTCAAATGCATGGTCTCCTATAGCACAATGACAATGATATATTTAAACACACTGTACTGTAGTACAGGGACATTAACCTCCGTAACATTAGAAATATGCACTTGATGTCTCTTATCTCATGTTAATTGATACTAATATACATTTTTATGAATGTCTTCTCTTGTTAACTCAATCACAGTGTTAAAATTCTAAATGGAATTATGAATGCAGATACAGTGCAATAATAAAGCAGAGTTAACAAACACAGTTTGGACCAACTACCACAATCTTCAGTCAATTCACACTGCACAAGTGTTACTAATAGTCATGTCTGCCCTCTAGTTGTCAAGCGTGGTGCACTACCTGCAGAGTTTTAGCAAACCGAAAAAAAACAAAAAAACATACTCTCTCACAATGTACTCATAGTGTGTCTCTTAAAGTGATAACAACGCAATTGGGTCCCTGACGATTTAGTAGTACAGTCAGCTGACTGTACGCAAGGTGGGTTCAGTTCCCTCTCATTGGTGGTGTGATTGTAAGAATGAATGTGTGCCCTGTGAAAGACTGGCACACACTCCCAGGTGTACTCCAAGATTGACTTCACCTGACTGGGACCCTGAAAAGTGATAATAAATAAAATAAATAAATACAAATAAATAGTTGGTTATATCTGTGTACTTTCATTTGATGATAATAATAATAATAATAATAATAATAATAATAATAATAATAATAATAATAATAATAATAATAATAATAATAATAATAATTTATTAACAATTTTAACCTGTTCAGACAGCGCAATCTATTTGAAAATACAAAATAATTTTATGGTGTAAAGTTCTAATGTCAAGGAGATCGCAATCCCTTCTTCTGTGTTCATGTACAACCTAATCTGTTGTGAGAAAGTGAAAAAGCAGAGTGAGAAAGAGGCAGATTAAGCTATTGAAGCATTGGGGGTGCTTCCTACGCATCACTGATTCCTTTCAGGCCAATTTAAACACTGTTTGTTTATTAGTGTTTTACGGACGGCATTAGCGTCCTGGCTTATCTCGGCACACACACAGAAGGCCACAATACGTGACTGTTCAAAGCCCAGATATGCGTGTGTGTGTGTGTGGGTGTGTGTGTGGTAACTCCGTTGTTCTCATTGCTCCTCTGACCCTGTTTAACTAGTGAAAGACCATGTGAGACACTAATTATTGGACACGGATGCTCTTGTGCTCTGTGTAAACATGCTCCACACACACAGTGGCTACACAGCCTCTGTGACACTGACAAAAGACTTAAAGGTGCACTGGGGAGATTTGCTTTTAACTCATCTGTCTGTGCTTTTTTCCATAAATGCACAAAAGCTATCAGCTGCTGATTCCGCCACTTGACAAATACCTCTGGTTTCTCTATCTGATCATGGTTGTAATGTGTAATCCTATTTGGACCACAAACAGGCATACCACTCTTTTTGATTATATACTTTATGCTCTCCATTTTATGATGTTCTCACTCTTTTTTTATTATTAGAATGCTCCTTGGTGATGATAACAAATATTACTTACCTAAATATGAACGAATCCTGGAATACACAGGATGTTGGCCCTAATTTACTCTTATTTATTCTTATTTCCAACTTCCCAACAATCTTAAACACAAATTTGGTCTGTGATTATTTTTTTGCCATTTAAGGAATTGTAATTTCCAGTTTTATCAAAGACATGAGGCATATTGCTCATCCGTCTACTGGAAGGTAACCCACTGACATGATAATTGTGTGAATGAAGCAACATTGTAAAAGCACTTGAATGCTCTGAGCATAAAACTACAAATGAAACACTTTAACCACATATATTGTTCGAATATAATAAAGGGCAGAGAGCCTATTTTAGCTTGTTCGTAAGTTAGTTACTTATTGTGGGAATGCTGAAAGCATCCCACCTGAGGCAGTTCAAGTGTTCTTTTTAACAATTAATACTTTGTAATTTTTACATAATTTATCTTTCAATTTACTTCATAAGCATTCAGCTTAGCATTCAGCTGTTAGCATTCAGTTTTCAGCATTCCCACGCAACACACACACACACACACACACACCCCCACACACACACACACACACACACACACACACACACACCCACACACACACACACACACACACACACACCACACACACACACCCCCCCACACACACACACATACATATATATATAAATATATATATGTGTGGAAAAATACTACATCATACTGTAATACTTATACATAATTAAAATGTAATACGTTAACAAATTGTTTTCTGTTAATATATATGTTGTGTTATTGTTTTCAACGTGAGGACAGATACATATGGCTTTGGCAATATGTAGCACGCGTCAAAAGCAATCTGTGCTGCAGAATCAGAGACATCTTCATTGTGTGAGTGACAAGACACATCAATGTTGCATGAAAATAATTTGCCAGCTTTATTCAATCTACATACATCTAACCCCACACCCTTTTTTGTGCTAACTCTAAAACTCACTCAGATGAGACGCCATGTGATTGTTATCTCGTCGTGCCTTTGTATGAAAATCAAATTGGGAATTGCTTTTTTTCCCCTTTGATTCACTTCCATGCAAACAAAGAACTTGTTTTCTTATTTTCATGTAAATGTCTTTTTCATAGGAGACGACAAGTGTAATCAATCTTCTTCAAGACAAGGTAGGAGGGCCTGCCAAGGGGGTATTATTGGTGCTTAGTAGCCCGGGGATCATAAAACAAGGAAATTGAAAGTGATATTTAATTGACACTGCCATTTCCACTGCATGCCGAATCCTCGTCTCCCGTCGCTGCATCTCTCCCACACACTCCGCCATTTCACTCTCCACAGGTGAAGACGGGAGGACAGAATGCAACTTATATTCTTTGCAACCCTCCTCCTGAGAGCAGGCTGTCAATCTTAAAGCGCAGCTCTGTGAAAGAAAAAACAAGCAACGGAAAGTTTCTACTCTGAGAAAAATATATTTCATAAATGTCACTTCATCTCTGTGGTGCACTGCAGTGGTGAGATGGAACATGATTAGCATTTTAGATCCACCTTAAATAATCAAGCTCACAGTTGGCTTTGAATGCTCAGAAAACACTACTGTTGTAAACAAATCAAATACATTACTTTGTTCTCTTTAAATTGTTTACATATGCAAGGATAAGCTTTTAGTAAAAATAATTTAAATTTTTTCTTTTTTAAAAACATCTATATTACAAACGTTAAATACAGATTGTACAGTATTCAAGATAAAGGTTTCCTGTGACCACTTTTGACAGTTAATGCTTCACAAATGAAAGTGTCTTTTATTTAATTACTACTTTGACAGTCTCTGGTCTCTGGCAGTGCACAAAACAGGGAGAATCGAGTAGAATTACCAGCTGAGATAATGTCTCTTAAATGGAAAGTGACACTGTCTAATTAGGGTAAACTAATGAGATCAGAAGTCTTTATCCTGAGACTTCAAGAGAAATATAGGCATGGCTGGACTTTGTGGCCATCTTTTTATAGTACCTATTCTATGGCGGTACACCATTATCAGCCATATATTTGATAAAATCTTTCTTAAGGACAAATTGCATTTGATTAGCTTTATACGCTTTATGTGTTCCCTCAATATGTAGGCCTACTAAAATAATGGTTGATTTGGTTGACAGAAGAAAAGACCGTGCTATACAAATACTCATCTACTTTACCTTTGGTAAAGTTCATTTCACCAGGACAATGTTATGAGGTCCAATATTAAATCAAAATTGACAGAGAAAATGGATCCTTGCAAAATATGAATACAATCTTGCTAACTGAAAACATCATTTAACATAGTAAAATTAAAACGTTCCATGTAACAGTATTTAGAAATTCTTTTTTTGGGGGGCAGTTCCTACATTAGTTGAAAATGGAAGTAATTTTTTCCTAATGTTTAAAAAAAGAGAGAGAAAGAGAATATGATCTTTGAAATTTCAGTATTTTATTACACGGTTTTTAAATTCTAAAGTATTTTATTAGCAGTAGTTTTAGTAGATTTTTTTGCAAAACCTGGCAGGAGGGAATACAACTACACTTTATGTCATGGGAGCTGTTGTATATTTTAATTAGAAAATAAAAATGCATTTATAATTTATGATTGCATTAATATTTTAATTATTGCACTTTCTCACAGCTACAATTGTTGTTCAGTGCTATATAAACAAAACCAACGTCAGTTTTAACTAAATTGTAAACGTCACGAGTCATGACAAACAAAAACTAAAAAACTGGTGATTCATGATTGGTTGTTACCTTAATATCATTTTCAGTCGACAACAAGTGGCAAAATGGATAACAACAGGTGGATTTTACTGCTTAATTCATATTCCTCAAACGCAATATAAATCAGAACGTCGTGTTTGGACTAGTGGGGGCGCATAGAACATATTTCTGTAAATAACATTTTGACTTGACTTCTAAAGAACAGCAGCATTTAGCATTCATGTCTGTAATTTTAATGAGAAACCTATGATGAAGTCCTTTTAGCTGTTCATGTCCATGTGGCCCGGAATCCATGTTCTCCTCTTTTGACTTCACTGAGTTGAACATGAAGACAAAACTTGACACACTACAACAGCCTGCCTAAGCAAAATCTACGTGGCAGCCATATTGGATAGGGCAAGTTCCTATCAGAAGCCAATCAGTTTGGTCGAAGCCTGACCACAAATGATGTTGGCCAACTCAAATCCATGTTTAAGGGTTAAAAGGGATTAATGGTAACTCTGTTTAAGCATTATTGTCTGTAGGTGGTGTGCCAGCCCCAATATGAGTCTATTAATCGCATGTCAAACTTTTAATCCCAAATATAGCAGTGAATGTATTTTTTTACATCAGTCTGATTTATATTGTATAAACAACAGAGGTCTCATTTCTATATTCGGTTTCTAAATGCTTAATTTTAATTTTAATTTTAATTTTAATTTTAATTTTAATTTTAATTTTAATTTTAATTTTAATTTTAATTTTAATTTTAATTTTAATTTTAATTTTAATTTTAATTTTAATTTTAATGTATTTATTTATTTATTTATTTATTTATTTTTTATTGTCCTTTCCCTGTTAATTCCAGAGGTGCAGCATGAATGAATCAGTCTCACTAACAAAAGCTGTTTAAAGAGCTTGCCATTGACCTACAGCGGCATTAGGCGAGCTTTGGGGACAAGCAGCAATTGGTGTCAAAGAGAGGCCGAACAGGAATGATTTATAGCTAGGAAGATGTGACTGGCTGGTACTGCTGCCACAATTACCTTTACTGCTAAACTCGCAAGGTGCATGCTTATTGGCTGTCCACAGCCAGTGGTTCGTGTTGACACCAACAACACACACACGCCTCTCTCTCTTTACACGTGCTGTTTATGTTTGAATGGTCAGGCCTCTGCTTTGGCCTGCCTTGTCCACTTAAAAGGGCATTAATCAACTGCTACTTTATAAATCAGGAGGTCCTCGCAGGCTCAAAGCGATTATGAGGTCAAGACTCTGCAGAAGTACTTAACCAATTCCCAAACCCATTTGGACTGGATATATTTTGCTTCCTTGAGGCCAAGCGATTCATCATCATTCTCCCACTGAGGCATAATGGACCAGGCAGCAAGGGAGGACTGGGTATTAAACAAAAAGTAGGAACTCAGAGGGGGATTACAGCTCACCCTCTATTAGCTGTCTATTCCTTGTACTTATCTCCCGGTCCGTCTTTTACCATTTTTCAAAAAATACATTGAATGACTGACAATTCTTGATCCTCAACAATGATCAGGCTCGCTAAAGAATCACAAGAGAACACATTTCCCTTTCCCCCCAAAAAACATTGTTCTTTTTTATTAGCAACACTGACTCACTGAACCTGCTCCCTATGGTGAAATACTCAAAGTATCCCAAGTACATGAAATGAACTAAATTTACTATTCTCGACTCTCAAAATAAATTATTGAAGCAAACATAACCAGACTGCATTGAATGTATTTTGAAAACCAGGTTAGCCCAGTAAGTCCCTTGACTTGTAAAAATAAAATAAAAACCAGAATAAGATAGTTGTTGTTGTTTTAATGTCATTAATTAACAGCCATACAAGTATATTCACAAGTTAACCACAGAAATATTAATACACATTACAATTAGAAGCTCTCAACTGTTATGGTGAATTTGGTTGTTTTCATAAAAATGCATCTCACAAATATTCCTCCTGCACCTTTGGTTTGCTTCCAAACTATAACCTTTGAGCTGCTATAGTATTGAAGTTCCAGTGTACATCACAAAGCCAGTGATCATTCAGTTACCGCTAAATTAAGGGCAACATCCTGTCGTTGGTGCTTCAAGAATCAAGAATCAACTATAGCAAACGCTTTTATTCTAGGTGTAATGTCCAATTAAGAGAAACAGAGCAGATTCACTTAGCTATGAAAACAGAAGAGATGATGAAGATCTAAAGCAAGGAATAAAACAAAATAAAATAAAAATAAAAACAACTGAAAAAAAAGAAAAGGAAAAATTCATGCAGAACAATGTGACGCTTCACCTGAGTAGCAGAGGATCTGGGCAAAGTGGAGAAGACACTTTCCATTACCCCTGGCACCCACCTGAGAATCATTTTCTGAGGCTGAGTAAATTGTGTTGTAAGAGGTGTAATTACGTAATCATTTTTTGTCTGTTAATAGTTGAGGATCCTTATTAAATGGAAAAGCAGAGAGAAAGCAACACAAGCAGTTACAAATTACTGGACCCTTGTACGGTTATGACGTTAATTTAGAACTTGAGCACTTTCTAATTCTCAGAAGGATATGTACTGTAGCGTTTCAACATTCATAAAGCTCTATTTTCGTGTCCAGCGTAAGTCTGATGCGAGCTGCGGTCTCAATGTGTCTGTCTGCACCGCCATCAAATTCACGTTGAACTCTCTGTGCCAATTTGTAGACATGGTCTGCAGGTGTAGTGTTTAGTTTACTCTCAGCCACCAGGTGCACCAAACGCATGTCAAAGGAAATTCCCTCAGTACACCGGAACGTCCAACATTCCCAAACCAGTGTGTACTGTTTACTAAAGCTCTTTCAAACAAAGTGCACCTCCGTTAAAACAAACAAGTGTCTGTTTGATTTAAGGCAGATCTAAATTGAATATTTGGAGTGCAAAACAATTGACAAATGATCTTATCCTTTGTGCTTGGGCTCACATATGGGCCCTCAACAAAAGAGTTTCATCTTTGACACATCTAATTTAATAAAAATAAAGGACCAGCCTGACTGTTATCAAAGCCTCATCACAAGCTCCAATAGAGCAAGGAATCATGGGCTTTGAGTGATTGCATTACCGTTTAATGTAAATTTGCATAGACGTGCACCACTCCAGAAACGCGAGCCAGAGAATCCCAAGGTAGGGGAAGAAAGTGTAAAACGTCATTGGTGAACTTTATGATACAATACATTAAAAAATATGGCAAAAAAATTAATGTTTTGAAAGATTAATTTAACTGTTTGAAAAACTACATGTCAATGTAAAGTAATGATAAAGTCACGTGAAAAAGTATGAAAATGTGTGAAATACCTGAAACAAAAAATACCCAAGTAAATAAGTGCATGCAGTGTTTATTCATAATCCAAAATGTCTCTGTATGAAGTCTTTTGCTTTTGGATGCATATTGTATTCATGCAGAACACCATTCAACGAAGCATAGAAACTAAGCGGCATTGACAAGGCTAAGCTTTAGTTTCTGCTATTTATTCATTTATGTTTTTTTTATTTTATATTTATCATATATTTGGACATGTTCTAAATTACACAATCGAATCTTGTCAAATTTAGTTTTATTACATCTTTGTAATAATAGCTACAAATAATCGTTCTCTCTCTCTCTTTCTCTCTCTCTCTCTCAGTCTATCTGTCTTGGTACTGAAATGCTGATCATAAATTGTTGAAGTGCAATGACTTGTCTCCTCCACTTTCACACAGTGGTCTTACTAGTACCAGGAACAGATTAAAAAGTGTGCCACACTTTCCAAGCGGTCTCAGCATACTATTAGCATATATATGAGATTCGAGACATTTTCTAATATTCTCCAGCAGGACTCATCTGTCATGGCCTGGCGATGAATTATAAAATGCTTGTTTGGATGTAAGGAAACCTGAAAAAAAGTGTGCCTTACTTCAATAACCTTTACTTTGGGTGTATTAAAAAAGGGGCGGAAGAAACAAGATGTTGATACTTTAATTAAAAAAAAAAAAAAACAAGGTACTTTTGTGCACAATGCTATCGTTTAGTGTAAGGTACAAATGAAAACCAGTGATCGATGGTTTTTAATACAATTTAATTAAAGTAATATCATATATTATATATATATATATATATATATATTAGGGGTGTTTGATACATTTTTTTTTCCCAGAACAAACCAGTACGAGTATTCAACTCTTGCGTAGCGTACCTCTAGTACGTATAATACATAAAATATAATAACTAAAATTTAAAAAAATTGACTGATAATTTTAAAGAAAGACTAGTAAATCCCAATATAGCATTTTCCTTAAACATTTTTATGTACATTTTCTAGTCTTCTAATTTATAATTTTTAGTCCCTGATAATAAAATACTGATCTCGCCCTCCGAACGAGTACTGGTACCATGAAATAAGGTATCATCTCGATATACGCCCATCCCTACGAATGAACAATGACAACCATCATAAATAAAGAGAAATTTGTCTTGAGGTTGTGTCGATATGTTAATATTAACTTCAGGTCTAAGGATGTGTGAATGTAAAACAAATTGTGACAGGTGCTGCGTTATAAGACAAAAAAGTTCCACTTTATTTAATTGTAGAGCAAATTAACCAATACCTCATGGGCTGTGATGCTTTATATTCTTGCAAATATCCCATGTGTTAATTAAATTGGTAAAAAGTGCAGTGGCCTGTGTCCTAAATTAATTGCTTTCTATTAGATTACCTTATTGTAGATGAGACCATGCTTTAGCATTAACATTGTTGTACATTTCCTTACATTCAATTTTCTTGAACATGATTGTTAATAGAAGCAAGCGTCTCTTTTTTGTGATCTCTCTCTCTCTCTCTCTCTCTCTCTCTCTCTCTCTCTCTCTCTCTCTCTCTCTCTCTCTCTCTCTCTCTCTCTCTCTCTCTCTCTCTCTCTCTCGTCCGTTCATCTTAAGATTGTTCCAAATGTGTGTCATGGTGCTTTTGGCTCAGTTAATTAAAGCTAAGCTAAAGTGCAGTGGCCTGTATCCTACAGCTATCAAATCCATAGCTTGGAGAGAAAACATTTAAATGAACCTGCCATTAATGCCGACTTTCCAATTCCCGCTAAGTATGATTTTATACAATAATTACTGTACTGATGTTGCTGCGAAAAGTTAAGAAGAGCTCATGAAGTGACTGGAAAAGTGGTGACGGGAAATGAATAAAGAGTGCATCAGGATATGTCTTGGAAAACTGAGTGGTTAAATAATACTGTATAATGAAAATAGCAAACAATCCTTCTCTCCAATACTTTTCAATTCTGTTTTGAATGTTATCACATATGGTAATGGAGTTTGGAAATGGGAACTTCTTGATAGCTGTCAGAAAGAAAAAGAACACAGGCGGCAGGCCTTGTCTTCATCCCGTGTTTTGGAAAACAACCAAGCTCAGCAATCTGCGTCCTATCTTAGCTATTGAATCTATTGGATTCGATTGTTTTACATTTTGATTGAAACGATGTCCACACCAGATAAAGGCACAGACCCCGCCGTTGTAATTGAATCAGGGTGGAGTTGTTTATTCACTTGATCTACAGCTGTGATTTCCATGTCTTAACATCCAATGCATAAAAGATCCACTCTTGTTTAACACACTGCTGATTAGATCCGTTTAAAATAACGAAACAAGAGTCGTCCGTGTCCTGAGATGGACCGCCATAAAGATAGTACATAGAATGACATCAGGAGAAGGTGGCAAAGGGAGGACTAAAAGAGGGTCCAGATCTTTCCTTAGCTCCTTGACGGGGCTGTTTGTCTACATGTTTGTGTGTGCGTGCGTGTGTGTGTGCTGTCTGACTGCTGTTGAAGCACCATCTGGTTAACTTTCCATGTGTGACCGAAATGTTCACTAAATAAATTTAACGTGGCACAGATGCCAGATGAACATTATGTTTGGATAAACTCTAAATGGCATGTGAAGTTAATCTGAGATAGACTTTAAAATGGCTTTGGAAGATTTATGCAGATATGACAGTCCTCCTTCCTCATGTCTCCTTTTTTCCATCTACGAAACTCGGGGTGCTAACTAGCGAACCGCCAGGCTTCCCGTTATGTCTCCCTCTGTTGGTCATTGTTAGTTTTTGTGTTTCTCAGACGGGTTTTACATACTTAGTCAATAAATCTGATTACAATCTTATGTACTCAATATTTGGTAGTTATGCTATAATTAGTAGTAGTACATTTTGAGTTACTTTAAATTATCTGCATTACGTATCTGTATAACACTATGTGAATATTTTATAGTCAATTGTATACATCTACTCTCATTACAGAACAGTAATTATTATATATTCATAAATAATATTTTAAGAGGCTTAATGCAATGTCGTCCATATAGAATTTTCATTGTGATCACCCCACTCTCATGAATGTTCCCACACTGACTGAACCACCCCTGTTTTGTTAGTTTTGTATTTATTTTGTTATGCTATTATCCCTTGCTCGTGTATTCCCCAAATAGCTTGTATAGCTACCCTTGTGTTCTACCAGCGGTCTTATCTGCAACACACTTGATTGCATTTAGTTTAGTTCCAATTTAGTCTTTGATTCCCATCTTGTAGGCATTTTCTTTTATTTTTGCAATTAATTTAGGTTCTTAGGTTTCAGTTGTTTAGATTATTTATAGTATAATAAAGAAGGAACTTTTTTACAATAATAATAATAATAATAATAATAATAATAACAATAATAATATACGTGTTTTGTATAGCGCCTTTAAAAACAAATGTTTACAAGGTGCTGTAACAATTAAATTAAATACAAACAACTATAAAATAAAATAGGCAAATCCTCACATGCATGCATGCATACATACATACATACATACATACATACATAAACACATAAGGAGTAGGAGAACCACTATAACCAATACAGGAATACCATGACCCAACTGAGACGAGGAGGTGGTATAGCGCAAGGGATATAAAACCAGTAATTCTAAAAATAAAATTATGTTAATAAAAAAATAATTCATTTAAAAGATCAAATAAAGTAAAAATAAATAAAAGATAAATACAAGTGAAATAAATATGAAGTTTCTAAACCTAATGGACATTTTATTTTATTTTATTTTATTTTATTTTATTTTATTTTATTTTATTTTATTTTATTTTATTTTATTTTATTTTATTTTATTTTATTTTATTTTGGTCCACCTGTCTTTGGCTAGAATATCAAAAGGCATTAGGTCATAAGCATGATTTAGTGAAGCACATTTATGAGGACTAATAAATGCATGCTTCACAATGGATGGCTGATCATCAAATAATCACTCATATCACTTTGGGAATAGGATGCTCATCAATCATGCTGAGCAAATAGTGACACATAGCCTGGTGAGCAATGCATGCTGATTTGAGTATCACTCCTTGAAGGAGCCTTAATTAAGGTATTCCTTGTACTGCAATAACAATGTCAGCCTGGGATATAGTCACGTTCACAGTTTTTTAATCCAATACTAAAATGGAATCAACATTGTTTTTCAGGCATTGTACATCAATGAATACAATTTCAAACGTGGAAATAGAATACAAATGATATGTGGTGCATAGAAAATGACAGAGGAATAAATGTTTCCCATTTAAATTTGGCATGTAGCACAAAACTGCAAATAGAATATGTATTAACACTGAACTTTATGTGGGACAAAAAATCTGTGTAATCTTTGACATTTACTGACATTCAGATTAGGCCAACATGTGTCACAAAGCCCAACCTTTGTCCTTACTTGTATCTACGCCATCTGCATTTTGTATCAGCAGTACCATAGCCTATATCTAAAACTCAGCTTTTTTTTTATTTTTATGAAAGACACTGATCATGGTTTTATTAATTTCTCTTGTTAAAGATCCTTTTGGGTCACCGTGCTATAATCAATCATCTCTAATAACGGCCATATCTCGCGCTCCACCAGCCATGACCCCTCGACAGCTGAGCTCAGATGTTATCACAGCATGCATGCAGCGTTTTCCTTTCCCTGACACCCCAGTGTTACTGTACAACTCTCTCTCCTGTCTGCTGCTGTGGTGTTATGAGTAACCTTATTGTCTTGTTGGGGTTTTATCTGGCTGCTGCAATTGGACATTTTGGCACCTTCTAACCTATACAACCTGAAATATCTCCAGTGACTGAAAACGGACACGATCTGACGTCTATGAGTGCTCTGTCCTGACTCGATTATTAACGATCCACTTACTTTTAGTATCCAAACATTTTTGTCCAATTTTACATAATTTAATGACAAGCCTTAATTAAACACAACAATTTAATACTTGTTAAAAATAACCAATAATAGTAGATTTGTATTTGGTTATTGTGTTCATATAAGGGCAGGGAATATAAATGTATGTGCATAACTGATTACAGATTTGGTAAATAAAGGATGTGTTAGGAAACACCAATGCTGTTTATTGTCTTCATGGCTTTGTATTTATTGTAGCATTTTTGACAGCGGGATACATTTTCAACATATTTTAATTTGAATATTGTGAAGAAAATGCTTCAATTGAAAAGGGTTCAATTTTGGGGCCTCTGCTGTTTTCATTGTATCTAATGCCCCTGGGTACCATCTTAACCACTTCAGACCCACATTTCTTCTGCTGGGCAAGAACAACATGGGAACATTTTGGGGGGGTTATCTCATAATTTAATTTGTTATAGTGGACGCCGGGATAGTAAAGCACAACGTGTTGTAAACTTAGCAAGCTTATATGTAACTTTTTAAACATGAACATCATGCAAATCAACTTGTGATTGTGATTGGTTAGCTAGGATCCAATCATGAACCGGAAGTGTTGACATTTATTTTATTGGTTTAGACATGCAAATATGTCATGTCCACTGCAATCATCTATGGGTCGGAAGGGGTTAAAATGCAGCGATTGTTGTTTTAAAGTGCTTCATAAACATAAAGTGGAGTTGAGTGATAGGAATCAGCATCTTAATACGGATATAAGGACTGTGGTCCTGCTTGTGTTGAAAAGTGCATTGGAATACCAATAGTTGCAATTTAGTGCTTCTTAAATAATAGTGAAGTCGTATACTCACTATTGGTTACTGTACAGAATACTCTGTGACATATTGTTGATCCTTACATCAATACACATCAGACAAAAAGAAAGTGCACAAAAAGATTAAACAGAGATGTTTACATGTTCATGTCAATGTTTGGCCTTTTCACTCACGATTGGTGTCAGCTCTTCAGACACATGCCCCGCCAACACACACAAAACAAGCACACACAAGCTTTTAATGGAGAAAAACCCACAAAGCAATAATGTGGAAATGTTAACAGCTTACAATTAAAAATGTGATTTATGTTCCAAGCAGCTGTTAAATGACACAGCTGCCCCAACAATATTGATTTCCATATCATTAGCATGATAGTTTTATTGTCCTATAATTGCTTAATAAAACGGTTCCTACCTGGCAAACCTCTACTGCATATCAGGGACTCTTAAACGAACAAAATGTTGCTTCACACAAGTAACATGGGTCAACTGCAGTCGGGGATAGTCGGGGGTAATGATTAGATCATTAAAATTTTGTCTATGCTTGACAGAGCATAGAGAAAATTAACTTCCCCCCACCAAGCCCATTTTTCTGCTGAACATGAAATAATGATTTTCTGCCAGTATAATTACAAAGCTAACATCTGATAGAGTCAGCATCCGGGGGGGAGGATTATCACATGCATGAGTATTAGACCTCATTACCAGCTTGACTGCAAAATTATTACATCTTGTAATTGGATGGTGAGATTTATACACAGATTGGGCCAGGGTTCCTCGGTAAGATTGTAATTACAGGCTTCGCTGGTTCGCTACTTATCACACTGTGTGCAGGAGGGAGGAGGAACGAAAAACAAGCGGCGAAAAGAGAGGAAGGACGAGAGGAAGAAGCGTGTCATTAAGCACGGCTCTGCTATCAATGGCAGAAAGGCGCCCGGTCCAAGCTGCGCGGAGTGGGGAACATCTTCCCTCTCCTCCTCTATTTATGAGGCCAAACAGCTGAGGTGTTTGCGGAAGAAGTGTGAGGGAGGGGGTGGACATTTATTATTACTGGGCTTTTTCTTCTTGACAAATGGGATTTCATTTATTTAACCTCTGCTGATCTATTTCAGCGAAACCTATAAACAAGCCATCCGTTTTTTATGGCCGTTGCCGAGTCAACGCCTCAATTATCTAAAGGCTAACTGAGTGTTAAAGTGAGCCATCTGCCAGTGGGAAGACCATTGATTTAATTTGCCTTGTAGTTGTAGCCGCGATACAACCGGGGCTCCGATTTGGGTTTGCGGAAGACGGCGCGACGGATGCACATATCCCTCATTGAACTTGAGTTCACAGTGTTCATGGGTTGCTCTTCCGAGTAACGCAGTCACACAAACACACACACACACGTTAATCGTCAGTGGTCTCTATACTTCACAAATTCCTGTGAATCACAAAATACAGTGTGTGTGTATATATATATATATATATATATATATATATATATATATATATATATATATATATATATATATATATATATATATATATATATATATATATATATCAGGGATGCACCGAAATGAACGCTGAAAAAAATGTATGCCAATTTATTTATTATCATTGCATTTATTATAATTAATTCAAATTATAATATTAATGTAAAATGTTTAGGCCTATTTAGCACTGGAATTTTAACAAAGCACAATATAAATTGAAATGCATCAACACCACAGACATGTTGGCGAAAGGTAAATTAAACACCAAACGCGGGGTGAGCAATTGAGCATTTTCTGGCGGTGCAATTGCATTTTATAGTCAATGTAGAGTATTTCGCACCGGCGGGCACGGATGTGTGCGGTGCGATGCGGATGACACATGTGAAGGCTATTTGGAGCGGGACACGGTGCGGTGCACATTCACATATTCACCAACATTTAAAAATTAATTAATTAATTTCTTCGCACCAGCTTTGGCTTTGGGAACGGACTGCAAAGTGCACACACGGCATCCTGTACAGGTCTGTAGTCACCCAGAGCCAGTGGTAAGTATTTACTTGTTTAAAACTGTTGATAGCAATAGTGCTAACATTAGCTAAAGTATTTAGCATGGCCACCGGAATGCAAATGAAAAAGTGGAAAGGTTCAAGGGGCTCTCATCAAAGAAAAAAAGGAAGACGCTGCAGGAGAAAGAGTGGCTCACCTCTAGTGCAGTTCTTAGCAGCGCTCTCTATTTTGACCCGCTGAAATGCTGGACAATACTGTAGTTTACCAAGCGACGCCCCTCTACTTCTCCGGTGTGCACAGTGAGGCTGACGGTACTGACAAACGGCAGCGAGCAGCGAGGCGGACACTCAATCCCGCGTTTGGTGTTTAATTCAAGCAGACGCTTGCTTGCAGGGATTTTGTTTTTTGTGAAGCCATGCTAAAGGCTCAGCTAGCCAAATTGTGACATGGCTAGCATGTTTAACACCACAATTAATTGCTTGGATGACCGATGACACTTTTCACCATTGACTGGCTGGGACTGCGTTTGAGTGTATCCAATTTTGAACAGTAACATTTAAAGAAATGTATTAAGTGTATGGACTCTGGGGTAAAAATCATTCACTAAACTGAACAAGAACCGTAAACAAACGGTGTAGCCTACGTCAGGAGGAGTGGCCCAAAAGCTTAAAAGTACACTGCATTAATAAAGTATGAAATATTTATCATTTCTCAGTAATGTCACTTGTTTGTTTTCACTATGTCCTGAATTTTGTCTTGATATCAAAATTAGATTACAGCAGAGCTTTAAAATCAAAACCAAAACAACAATTTAGCTTTGCTTCTTGACAAGAAAATAAAGTTTGCTGCTACCTGTTGATTCAATAAAAAAAAGAAAACCAATTGTAAATTCATTATGTTGTCATATTTTGTATTGTTTCAAAAACCGCTTGCTTCCGTCCATTCAAATTTGAATGACTATTGTTACTATATATGTGTGCGTGCAAATGGGTGAATTTGAATCTTCAAGTCAGCCCCACACACAAATTCCATGTGCCAGAAGTAATGGAGCTGTTATTGGAGTCCATTACAAAAACCCAGCTTGGATCAATGCTGGTATCAGTGCTCACAGTTGCAGCTGTTCCAGCCCAGTGGAAAACACTTGTGTTTGTCCAAGTGGACGATGAAGTGGGTGCTATATATTTTTTTCCCCCTTTTAATAAAAGTTCACACCAAAAAATCTAAACCTTAAAAGACTAGCTAGCATATAAACATTACTTGTAAAAAAAAAAAGGTTTAGGGATTTTGTTAACAATCTAATTTAGGTAATTGTAAGGAAATTAAGAAGGTTTGTTTGTTGTACTGTCATGATCTGTGTTTTGTTTAGCTGGTTTTGTTTAGATTTTAGTTTTGCCATGTTTTTCTTGTGCCCCTCTTGTCCATGTATCTCATTAAGTTATTCCATCCACCTGTGCTCGTCAACTAGGTCCTTGTTTAAGGCCTCGTCCAGACGGAAGCAAAGCCGGCTCCGTTCCTCAAACAATTTCAATAAACATTTCAAGACTTGTGTGTGTCCAAAAGAAGACGCTGAGGACGTTTAACGGCTGTAATGTATATGCCAAGTCTGGAGTGGCGCTGTAGGGAGTTAAGGTGTCCAGACGGACGTTTACGGGGTGCGTTTTAAAATCTTTCCACTCTGAAGCCCGATTTCAAAAGTGATCGGTTTCAAGCTCCGAAACCGCGCCATCGTTTAGACAAACGACTTAAACGGTAAAAAACTTGTGAGGATACATTGAAATTGGCTTTCGTCAAGTCTTTTTTTTATATATAGTTCTTGCAATTTTGAATGTCTGTTGATTTTTATGTTTTTGATCATTCCAAGTACCTTGTTTGCCTTTTTTGATATTTTGAAATTAAATTGTATTTTGAGTGCACACCCGTCTGTCTCACTTTCCTTTTCCCTCTGAAGTCAGAGCCTAAAGCTTGCTATGTAACAACTAGTACATGTTTTACAATAATCATTCCGAAAGTTATTTTTTCTGTTTCATTGAGAAAACATCAAGTTTTCTAGAGTGAATTGTCTTCAATTTTTTAGGTTTAATTGAATGGAAAACGTTTTTACTTTTCATGTTTCTCTTTCACTACAAAAACATTGACGTGCCCTTCAACATGTTCCGCCAAAATGGCCAAAATTCTGCTGTAATGTATAAATATTTGTTAAAATTTTACAATGATAATATGGCTTATCTGATTACTTCTACAGGCTAAGCAATAATGATTAAAAAAAAAAAAAAAAAAAAAACTCATGTGGACAATTTTTTATTATTTTTTTTCTACCAAAATAAATGTTCAAGAGAGCAAGCTAACATTTAATGACACTTTTTTTTTTTTTTTTTGACAAAATGACATGGCATGCACATACATTCTGTTTGTGTGTCTCGAGGCTGGGTGGGTGATAAGGAGGAGGGAGTGGGTGCTTGGCTATGATTTGTTTTTTTGTTTTTTTGTAAAGCACTGAGTTTTTTTCTTTATATAAGGTGCTATATAAAGTTGACTTGACTTGACATACTTGTACTATTCAAAACATTTATTCAATGAGTTAAGTTACACTTTTCTTGTATTAGTCCATTTAATGTTGGATGATAATGCAGTTCATTTACTGTACATTAAAATCCATTACAGACCTAAATTCTCATGAGGAATATGCAAATGCTCAACACGAAAATAATAAATGGTTGCCAGGGATAACTGCATTGACCCACTCTTGTATTACATTCTTAATAGTTCCTTGTTCCATGATATAACTTTTTCCCCATTACATTATTTAACGCTTTTCTTTGCTCTTTTTGGTCTTGTTCGCTACCTTATTTTCATTTCCCTACCCTTCTCTCTCAATCTCTGTTCCCCAGAGTCCCTCAGATGGTATTTAAATAGAGAGGGGCCCATTAACCCTGCCAGCTTGCGTCTCCTCTCTACTCCATTGATCAGAATGCACACTGGAGATATTTTATTACAGCTGCTTGTGGGACTCTGACACAGCCATTTAAGCATCTCTTCATTTTTAGTCATGATGGAGGTGGATAACGCGTGTGTGTGTGCGTGTGTGTAAAATAGCTGCACTACCCTAGAGAACTATCAGAGGGATTTATGCAGTGAGTCAGACTGAGACTGGTGGAAACGAGAACATTGCAACCTTGCTTGTGTGTGTTTAAGTGTATCAATAAGTTGTTGACTTGTTTACATGGAAGCATTAGTTTTGTTATTGCCTCGCATTTTAGGCCATGCCATTTTTTTATCATTTCATTTTTCAAACACTGAAAAGGGAAACTGATTCGCAGGAAAATTTAATGGGTTATTGTTCACTCTGTGTACCAATATGCCACAAAGTATCAAGGAAAATGTGTGTCTGTTTTATTTGTGAGATTCTGCTAAATATAAAAACAGCGTTACAGCAAATCAAAGAATATCTTTTGCACATTTGATTTAGAGAATATAAAAACTGAATTATACTGTGCTGCAGGCAAACTCGATACGAGAAACACCTCATGTTGTTGAATTACTGTAAATTGACCTCCAGATCAATTGAGCTCACTGAGCATTCGAACCCAAGCCGAACACAACGGCGGTCCCCCGCCACGCCACCTCTCTCAAAGTTAGCGAGCCTGCACCACGCAAAGTGTTACAACAGACCTATGGCAATTTGTAATTTTATAGGAAATAAACTTCAATGCACTCTATTTGTTTAGACAAGGAAACCGTACTTGAATGTATTCAGTTGCATCTTTTTTCCCCCTTTTTTAAATAACTAATTTAATTTGCTTGTTCTGTACCATTTTCATTCCATTTCATTTTTTTTTTGTTTCAGGCAACAACAGAGCACACAGTCAGTGTCAAGCTCCACAAGGAGAAATAACAGCAAAAAAATAAAGAGAAAAAGAAAAAACAAAATCAACAACAAAAGGATAAAGTTCACTTCTGCCAGAAAGGGAATGGGAAGAAAACTTATTTAATCCCACCCCCATCTCCCATTCAAAATTCCAAGCTACACTGCTACTTTGCCTTAAAACTCAATAAATAACAAGTACCTAGAGAGCAATAATTATTAAATAACCAAGGAAAAAAATTGAAAATACAAATGATTTAGCATGGTTACATTACCATAAGAAACAATAAGTGTTATAATTTTAATAACACAAATACACAAATGTGGGAAGAAAACAATACTAACACTGGTAGGACAGTATATACCAGAAATGGTAATAAACGACATACCAACAATGATAATGAACAAAATAGATAGCAGATTTGCTTTTCAATGTGTCGATTAGAAGTGAAAAAAAAATATGAGTGTTGCCATCCATGTATCATATATCAAGGTTTTATGCACACTGCTGTCATATGTATGAATGAATTATGATGACTCCCAAACAAACGCATCGAGGCTTGCGTTGGCACAAAAATCCGGATAGTGCAGCTGCGCTGTCAACAACTCTAGAGCCCATTACTTGTTGTTTTAACACTCCTTCAGTGTACGTATGTGCTACTGTGAGCCGCTGTGGGTTACAGGAACAAATGAGAAGATAATGAAAGAAGTGAGCCTGGGGAGAAAATCAAACAAAGTCAATGAGTTTTTTTGCTCCTTTTTCCTGAGCTCAGCAGTTCTTGGCATGTGAGATTTACATGATTCAACACAAAGAGTTTGGATTTTATTGTAATAAGAACACCTCCTCACTGGGGCATGGAGCATGGTGTAGTATTTCAGCTGAAATGAGTTGCACACAAAAAAAACAATTTGTAGAATAATACGATTTTGTTACCTAAACAAAAATAAATTGGGAAGTGAGACAAAATAATGTCAAAACTACTCAGGTGCACTAAAATCAATGTTTGCTATTCCACCCAATCCACTCAGCGAGCCCTACAAAATAGACTCCACCACTATTGTACAGTCATGAATGAGTATGAGACTTGACCAAAGTGCGATCTCAATCATTCTCAAATCACATTTTTATTGTCATTGTTGCCGACATCTCCATGTTGACACATTGTCAGCAAGAAAAGAGGTGAGGGAGAGAGCACTTGGCAGCTGCATTGTTTGTGGGAACAAAAACCAAATTCTACTGGACATGGAGTCTTTTCAGCACAATAAACTGGCCAATTATTTCTGAAGTGGCAGGGGAGTGTTTTGAAATGTGAGAAATTTCCCCTTTATACACAACCACTGACAGGGAATAAATGACAAGCACATAAACAAGACGTTGAACTGACGACTTTTCCTCCCCCCTCATTTTTTTTTCTTAAACTAACACACATAATAGACAGATATACCGCTTGAACTGACTGCTCACTATTGCATTCAGCAACGTGTGTGTTTTGTTCATAGTACACACAAATTCCTTTCACCTGAAGCTGCGATTGAAAGGTTGGCTTGTGTATCATAAACCTGCGCTGTTTGACATTTGATTAAATAGCATTACTGTCAATCAGCGCACTGAAAAACCAGGCATCGGGTCACACACGTTGTGGAGGCTTTGCTTCTTTGTTGACTGGGTAAGCATTGTAAACCTGTATAAAAGTGCTCAGCTCGTTAATACCCTACAGACAGTACTCAATTATTTGCTCCATAGTTTTTATTCTTGAATGGCGCCCGTTGCGACAAACGCTGGCAAGTATTACCATACATAGCATATACAGTTCATATACATAGACCGAACCTTGAGTATATCGACACCACAGCCATATTGGATGTGTCAAAGGGAAGCGAACTGTGAAGATGCCTTGTTCACTTGCTCCTTGGAGATCTATCATGAGGTGCGTTTCCATTACCTTCAGTTTTGCGCAAAAGCAAGCTGGTAATGGAAACACATGATTTTCCCCCAAAAAAACTCTCAAATATCGCAAAAAAGTTTCTACGCTCTCATGAGATGGTTTTTGAGGCGTGTCGAAATTGAAGTATTTTGCAAAAGTGTAATGGAAACACTTTTTGCGCATTCCCTGTATTAATGTGACCCCCGCCCGGTCACGGAGGAAAGGAAGTAGGAAGTACGGGGGCCACTCGCTTTCGTGTCGGAGCTGCCTCCGGAGGGGATAACAAGTATTTTTAAGCACAAAGCGATTCAGTTATAAAGCCAATATGCCGCCGTTCAACGCACGTCCCATATCGATGCATGAGAAATGGCCGTTGCCCCTGGCAAACGAGCGACTCGTTGAAATCCATCCGTCCGCACCATACGAGATATAAGCGCGCGCACACACACCAACACCAAATGGCCCAACCCGTTCGATGAGGGGAGGAAGATGTTTTTAAAGTAATGCGTCTGTCTTCCGGAAACATCATGAGCACCTCCTACAGACATTACGAGAATGTGGTCTTTGCACAAATCCACAACTTCCTGAACTCAGCACCACTCTTTTATTTCCTGTCTTTCATGATTGGGCAAACTGATTAATCCAGGTGTGTCTGGCCATTGTCGTCATGGTTACTGAGGACAGAAAATGAAGGAGTGGTGCTGAGTTCAGGAAGTAGTGGATTTGTGCAAAGAGCCAATTGCCCCTCAGAAGCGAAACGCTCTTCAATGGAAACACCGACAAGTCGAAATTGTACTTTATCAAAATAGTACAATATCGCTTTTGTTTTTGCGAAAAACTGCAATGGAAACGCAGCTGTGGAGCTCGAACTCATGGGAATATAACAAGTTTGAACAGTTTACCAGACTAATGGCACGTAGAGCTGCAAAAACAAATCAAAACAATGAAAACAAATGCTTGTTTTCATGAATGAAAACCTGGATCATCAGATCAGCATGTGAAATCACTTTCGTACCGTACTGCACCGCATTCAAACATGGAACAGATGTTAGAAACATGCTCTGCTATCTCTATCCAATGTTAATTTTCAGCCAACTGTCACGAAACAAGGTCAGCCACTGATGGTCTAACAAGAACACCAGTGTCAGATATCGGGGAAGAAGGGCGGCAGCCGTATTTATTTGTTTTCAGGTCAAGCTACTTGCACAATAAAAGGTTGACCCTTGACCCACCCCTCCATTAATCAATGTAAAGATGAATAAATGAATGGTATACATGGCAGCTGGCTTTCTAACAGGCTCGCCTCAACTGTCCGAATCATTTCGAAATCATTTCTCAATGGATCAGCCAAATGGAGTTTGAAACCTAAAGAGTGACCGGGGGATTGGGAAGTAGATGAGGGGGTGATGAGTGTGTGGCAATCTGCTCCTGGTGTGGGAGGTCTCCATTACAAGGGGAGGGGACAGGGTTAAAGTGGAAGGCGGAGAAAGTGTATGGTGAAATGGGGTGGGGTGTTTTAGAGAGGAGACGACGAAAGGGAGACAAGTGGAAAGTAGTGTAACAAGTAATCAGACAGCTATACATATGGACAACTTGTTGATGTGGGTGGTCGGGGAGGGGCAAGGAAGGGTGAGAATTTAGAGACGGGATGTTTTGTTTTCATGTGACCTCAAAACTACAGAACTGTCACTATAGGCCTTTTAGCGTGAATGGAAAAATAGAAATCCTGAGATGAACTCAATTTGAATGTAGTGATAATTTGACCCTTATGTGGAAGTGCAATGAATAGACACCTAATTGTAAGTCTTATCGTCACCATTGTTTTTTGGTTTGGTGGCTTCTGGGTCACCCTGTTCACAGAAGCAAAGGAACATCCGGTAGACATGATCGTAAAATAATGGAGATTGAAACGACAGAGAAGGAAAGGGGGGAGCACGAAGGAGACAGAGGAGAGGGAGTAACGGGGCACTCTATTCTATTCTCTAATATTGATTTGGATCTGACACCATACGTGACACCAGATGTCAAGCAGGCGGTTTAAGTTTCTATTGGTTCAGTTAAAGCTGTCAAACCTCATATGACTCTCGCTTTTCTTTAACGACAAAAACTGAAAGTGTATGTGAGTGTTTTCATTTATTTAGAGTAAACCCCCCAACATTTATTTTTTATTTTTTTTGGAGTGCACTCAATATTTGCACAATCATTGAATATTTGAGTCTTTGGTCCAAAAACAAAATTATATTTAGTTTCCTGCAAACATGTCATTATTATACTGTATATTTTTGGAGCTTACATTTTTGCCATGCATCTAAAAAAACAAACTTTTTTTTTCCTGATACTGTTTGTATTTCTACTGTTTTTAATATTACCCAATCAATACTAGATGACATGTGTATATTAATGCCTTCATCATGCAAAATTTTCCATGTAATAATACTGAATATAGTCTATAGTGTAACATTGTACATGATTTTGTATCTGTGTTCACTCTTGCATGCACTGCATTTCTATTGCAGCGGATGTAGTAAGTGGTATTAAATCACATTTCATTTTGTGGGCTGCAGATGTGATGTCCGCAGCAGTGTTGAAATGTCGCAGCATTAACATGGTGTGACTATGCCCAGTCATCCATTAAGATTTTGATGTCACATTATAGAGTGTTTAGTTCTGCCTTGATGGGCTGCTGCACATGAGGATTTTTCATTTACATGACTCAATGTGCAATGGAGAATATTTTAAATATATTGTAAATTATGTTTTAATTTTTAAAAAAATGGAACCAAACTTTATTAAAATTGAACAAAATATAAAATATAATGACTACTTTCTGTGTCAACATTTCAAAATCATTTTTACAGCTTGTGATGAAGCCTTCAGTGCATTTTATTTCTGAACGGCATGGTTGCAATATTTCAGACAACCAGCAGGTGGCAGCTTTTCTACTCTTTCCACCAGCTCCTAACTGACTATGAGCGGCAGGGAGGAGCTGTGGAATTTACAGCCATTCTTCAACAAAATGTACCAGAGTGAACGCCAGGCTGTTCCAATTTGGAGATGTACTTTTTTAAATTAATATTACCTCATCACATATAATGAATTCAGTGAATCAATGCAAATAATTTGTGTTTCAAAAGGGTTTATTATAAGGAATATCTGATCTGAAACTGGGGGCAACTTATTTTGGAAAATACCCCCAAATAATACTAATATTTTGATTTTTATAATTATTTGGTTATTTGTTTGCGATGTCAGCACAAATATTCTTTTATAAGTGACTTTCAAAGGTTGCTGTGCTTTTTGTTTTAATCTGCAAAGCCCAACTTGTCAGAACATAGCGAACAATCAGCCATCATCATGCCTATAAAGCAGTTTTAGTTACACAGAGAACGCTCCCAGGGGGTGTTTTGTGGCCATTTAGTCCCCCGTCTTTCTCCGTGAGAGGTCACTCACCCGCACAGACAGTTTACATTTCCTCTGTCACAAAAGCAATACAGTGCAATTTCCCTGCACAAAATACCCCCTCTGGTCACTGGCAACACAATGACCTTTTCATTCTATCGGCGCACCTCACGCTCATTCTCCCTCTTGTGATTTCAACAATGACAATACATCTTTAGATGAATATACACTGATGTGTTTTCTTTCATTTCCTCAGCGCGGATCCCCTCAAAGCGTTACAGGAATTGAGGATAATCCTCTTGAAAGAAACATGGAAAGGTAGAGATGGCGGATGTGCATCTTGAAAGCAAAGCAGGGGAACTTCATAGATGACCTGAGTGGTGAATGCGTAAGATGGGCAGCGGGTCTTATTCCCCCTTGACTTCACCCTCTCCTTTCCACACTTTTCTCCTCCCACCTTTGCTAGCTCTTTCCTACACCATACTTGAGTACCTCCTTAGCCCCCCTCCCCTCATCCACCCCACTCCGTTTCCCCTACAGATGCCCTGCACTTGTATTTGTCCTCTTGTCATCATTTCTTTCAAATTGTGTTATAGCTAGCTGCTCATCTCACTTCTTTTTTTAAGGTTGGTGTTAGGGTTGGGTTTAGATTTAGCATTGGGTTTAAATTAGGGTTAGGTTTAGGGTTGGAATCAGGGTTGAGATTAGGTTTAGCATTGGGGTTAACCAAGTGACTATAGCTCTCTTTCTGGGCTTACTCGGTTTTCACTTGCCTCCATCATTCCCATGCTCCATAGTCCTCTCCCTACACTCTAAAAAGAGAATTGTTGAACCAATTTAAGATTACAAATGTAATTGTTGACCGACGTAATAAAATTGAATTTGAATTGAATTCAAATAATTCAAAGTGAATATATGAAATTGAAGTTGGTCAACAATTCAATTTGTATTCTTAATTTGATTCAACAATTCTCTTTTTAGATTGTATATAATCCACAATACACACACATATGCCATGTGTAAATTTGTGATAGACCGAGCGTTTTTTCCAGGGCAGATACCTATTATTAGTGGTCAAAGAAGAGGTCGATAACCAATATTTGGAGCGGATAGTTATTTGCAGTAAAAAGAAAATATTAGTGTAAAAATTTTAAATAACTTTAACTTTGTTGAAATGCCATTAAGCATGTTTGTTAAAAGGTAATGTTTTGTTGTCATTTATTTCAAACATATAGAGAATAAAACAAAAACATAACAAAAATTGTAAACTTTCACTTCTTTTTGTTTTAATTTCAAACAAAAACAATAAGTGCACAAAGCTCACAGTTTCAGCAGTGTCTCTTATAAAGATATTTTTTTAAATTTAATAATTTTAAATAAATACATAAATAAAAAAGTCCCCTGAAATTAACCCAATTTTTATTTGATCTCTTAGCTGTTATCTCCCCGAGCGGCAAACACTTGCGAACTTAGCAAATTTTGGGTTTTCGTCAGGATTCGTAGAAAGTTTCCCAAAAAGTTTGGAGACAGTGAAAAAAAATTTCTAAACATGTTCAAAATTGCTTTGTAACAAGAAAAACTGTTTGTGACAAGTAAAAACTGCCGGTTAACACATTTGCAACCTTTTACAAACCCTGACACAACCCCCAAATTTGTGAAGCTCGCAAGCATTCGCCGCTCAGCGAGAGCAGCTTCATAAGCCCTCAGAGTTGTAAAAAAGGCAGATACCGATATTTGTCAAAAATGCCAAATATGTGCAGTTTATGCACCGATAATCAGCCCTGCTGATAGCGCTATCCCTTGTGTAAATGTTGGATTTTGGTCCGCTCTCCTTTTGCATGTATATGAAAAAGTTACTTTTCATGATAATGTTGTTTGCGAGCGTGGATATTTTTTTCTGCAAGTGCAGGCACATCAGGAGGTTGGGTTGGGTATCGACTATGTCGGCTGTGTCCCCCCCTCACATTTGTGTTTGGTCGGCAGGCAATCTACCAACTGTCAATCACGGGGAGGCGACCCAAGTTGGGAATCATCAAGGAGTCTGACTTGGGGTGTCAGCGCTGAGAAGGATCTATTTGAGCGCGACACGCTATCAGTTGCAAATCTAAAGACGGCTCCATTGTCTGACTGGAGGCACATATTCATGAATGAGCTGCGCTCAAATGCATGCGTTTATGTTGTTTTGCCTTTTCTGTTGACCATTGCACATCATTTAAATTACAATAAATGCATGAGAGTATTGATTTGTTAAAGCCTCAGATCACTCCATGCACTCTTTAAATCTCTCACTTGAGAAAAATATTTGCATATATCACTTTGTTTTTCATTTTTGGACTAACATTTCCCACTTCATCAAAGCAATAAAACAAAAAGATCAGATTCAAACTAATCGAAACAGATTTACTTCCCTCCAACTGTTCTTCGATTGCTTTTTATGAGACTGTATTAAATCATTGATGCCCCCCCCCCCCCCAAGGCTTATGATCATTTGAAATCAATGGATAGAAAATTACTTTTCCACAATAATAAAGCATCACACTTTGCCTAACCTTTGAACTTTGGCCACACTTGCCCCTGGCTCAACGGCACAGACGGCTGCTGGAGTTCAATGTGACATCCAGATGCATTTAAGTGTGCTCATGCTTTGAATATGGAAACAAAGGTTGCTGTTTTTTCTCCATCAATACTGATATAATTAAAGCATATCACAGTATGATGATATAATGGGGGTGTGGAATCCCCTCAGTCCGCATATTAGGAACACCTGCACAATTTAAAAGGGACTAGAAAGGGGATAATTCTTCAACTCAATCACAATATTTTGTTTTGTTTTCTTTGTTTAGAACTGGACCGGGTCCTCCTACACACAAATTGAAGCATTTTCCTTTGAGTATTTACTTTTTACATGTAACAAGCTCTTCCCCATTTGTATGCATTGAAATTGTTGTTGTTGTCCAAAACAAGATGATGTATGTTAGCTAGTCTGCTGAGTTTCACAATGAGAAACGTACTATACCATAGCATCTGCATTTTGAAATAACCTTCCCGCTGCTGAAATCTTTTTTATACAAAAAAAAAAAAATGTGTATCTGACAACAAAGATCTCATTCATGCATCTTGTGGTATCATTTGCAAGATATTTCTATGTATCAAAAAAAGTGTAGCTTTATGGTTTGTCTGTTTTCCTCTCCCCAACCCTCTTTGTTGTTCATGTGTGGGTCAAATTGACCTGTTTGGAAAATCTAGATTAAAATTATTTTTTTTAAACGTAGTCTGCTCACCTTTTTAAAATTGCATTCCATTGCGTTGTGTGATATTTTTTGCTAATTTAACATTAGAGCGGGTCATATTGACCCAAGAAAATTGTTGTTAAAAAAAAAAACACAACAAGAGGTTTAAAGGTTTTTTACATGTCTTGTTAGTTTAAAATATGGCTGAACTCTAACTGACCATGATTTAAATGCAATTTAATTGTAACTAAATGCCTATTGATTATCGGAAAACCATCAACACCACATTTGTGTGTCTTATATGGTTATTTCAATATCATCTTGGTAACGGGATTGTTTGTATAAATTATGAAGGCATAATTATGATTTGTTTATGATGCTTTAAACGCAGTGAAGTCCAGGCAGGAGGTTTGCTAAACATTCAGCGCAGGGACGGGGCTGGTTGGCGTGGGGGTTGTGTTTACGATCTTAACCCGCAGTAATATTAGTAAAGACCACCATCCTTGAAAATATGTCACTCGAGGGAACAAAATGATTACCAACAGTAATCAGTCTCTCTCTTATCATCATCACATTAAACGTGAAGGGATTAGGGGATTTAAAATGATGATTTATTTATTTTTGGGCAGTATTTATTTAGACACCAACACGTTGTAAGCTTTCAGGATTGCTACATATTTCCTAATTTAACAGTTTGAGTAATTAAAAAACTGTTTCTTTTGTGTTTCTGTATTTGTTAATACACCACTATGAAGAAGTTTTCTTTACTTTTTTATTACAATTTGTATTGCTAATTATTGCCATAAATAAATATGTTTAAATTGACTATATGAAAAATATTGATTCATATTTTAAATTATAGTTGGTAATTTTCATTCTTAAACGTAATTTAAACAATTCTGGGATGAATGTTCTAATAAGTTCTGCCTTCCCACATTAAAGCAGTTTAATGATGTTTGATGGTCTTATTTTTATGACAGGTGGTCAGATGAATTTGTTAAGTTATACGTTTTGCCCCAAAATAGTAGGAGGCACGCAAGTATAAATGAGCGTACCTCCATCAGGAGTGTATGTTGACAGAATGAAAGATTGTACTTTTGAGCCATGAAATTGCAGACTGGTAAGCCTTAGGCGATCACCAGGTGTGACTGATGCAACCAGGGCCTGCTTGGACAAATGTAACAGAGCGCACCAACATTCCTTCCTGTCAATCATGTTATAGATCTCCAAAATGCATTATATGGCAAAAGTTTTTGGAGAGACTTCTCAGTCAATGAATTCATTAATATAGAGTATGGTGAAGACCTAAAACTAATCATGTGCTTTTAGCTTTTGAACTATATCATAGTTTGATAGTACACATGGGAAGATCTGCGAATGCATAGTAGGAAAAGCTTTTTTCTTCTTCTTCTCTCCTAATGCCTTTTAGGCTACTGACATATTTTTTCCTTGAGGTCATTTAGACCCTAGCAAGTCAAAACTGCAGAAAATGACTATGATTGAATTTGTTGTTTCAAGTTTTTGTGTCAGATACTTTGTTTGTTGCCTATCTAAATAAGCCAATAAATAAACCTACTATTACCCAACTGTGGGCCTACATAAAAAAAAAAACATATTACTCAACTATCTTGGAAAATACAGCTCACCATAAAATCTCATGATTGACCTAAAATTTTAAAGTGTTATATATATTTTAGTCTATTATATTTCAAAGACCATTATGAATGAAAAAAACAAGTTTTTGTTATCATAAATAGTAACATGTATTATATGGGTTCAAATTTAACCCAGGAATACGACAATTTTCTTATGATTTAAAATGCAAAAACATCAACAAAACATCAGAAATGAACAAATAACCAAATGAAAAAGTACATTCTTGCATTGTCAGAGATTGCTTCCTGCAATGCACGAGTGATATATTTTCCCGGGTGTAGTTTGTCTGTCATCAAAGGGTAAGACACAGGTAAAAGCCCAGATTGTGATGAGAGACATGGTGGCTAGAAATATTGCCCTTCCACTGTCAACAGCCCAAAGGCTTTCTGTTATTTTGCCCTTTGATTTGTACACTCCTGCCAAAATGAGCAACTCAAAGTAGGCTTGCAAGTGCGGCAGATCCATATCTTTCCAACTGTCCCCGTACAAGCCCCTCCTCTCCATATTTGTCATCTCCAGTGAAGCTTTTTTTTTGATGGTGTTATGACATGCTCAAATGATGATTTGATTGGGCATTGACAACGCATATTTGGAACCATTTCGACATTAGAAGCACTAAGCCCAAATTAAGTAGAGTTTACTTTAGGAAGGGTGTCTACAGGGATCATCTTATCGGAGGAGGATGCCTTATAATTTCTGTTCTCCTCTATGTCACTTTCACGTCCAAATAAATATAACACCGCCTCATTAATGGAAAATCTTTTCTAACAAGGCATTTTCATCTGAAAGAGTGCATAAATAAATAGCAGAATCCAAGAGAAATGATCGAGAACTGGTCAAGCAGTGTTTTAACTGTACGAGATTCTCCAATTTTGGTCCACGCAAAACAACGTGAGGGACAACATACGGTATAGGGTTTGACCAATGTTGGCTATAAAGGTTTATTTATCAGCAGAATACAAACATAGTCAACTGAACTTGTATATTTGAGGGATTAAAGAAGATTAAAAGTTATGTTCTCTCAAAAGCCAGACATTGAATGGTGACCCAGGATTCCACTGCAGGCATGCGCATAGTGGTACTTCAGCACCAGCCTTTTTGCATTGAATAAGAAAAGTATTCTGTCTTCTTTATTCATCAATACAAAAAAAAAGTGTGGTGTATGTCACCGTCTTTCATTCAAAAATATGAGAGCAGCGTGCATTGAACCCTCTGAATCCCTGTATAAATCAATTCATTGAACACATCATTAATACCATCATTTATTATTTTATTTAACCCCCCCCCCCCCCCCCCAGGTGCTACATGTGCTGGGCATGTAAATAAGCCCCTTGGTGTTGATCTAACTCAAAATCTGCTTTATTTCAGGGGAGAAGAAGGAAGTATTTTTTTACATTACTGCCACCTGCTGGACTGGAGTCTAACTATATTGATTACAATTTACAACAATTCACCATTTCAATTTTGTTTTCTTTTAATTTATAAGTTTCTTTTTATGTTAATATGATCTTCATAGATTACATTTTCATATCATGATATTAATTAATGCAAGCTTGATATCCACATTATATACTTAACTGCAGGTAAGACTCTCCAGAGACTTAACTGTACGGAGAGCTACTGTTACTCTACGATGACAATTACAGTGAATCAAAGTTGCTGTGAGGGGGCTTTAAATGTCTCCCCGGATTACTACACCTGTCTTTTGGCCACTAAGATTTATGTCCCCATCCTGGCTGTACACCACTGTGACGGTCATTACCTGTCATTGTGTGTGTGTGTCCAATGCTCCCTAGTTGTGTTTGCATCCTCAATACACACATATACACACATTGACAACATGCCACAGGGTACTCTCTTACCCTCTCAGACAAATACCAGGTATAAATACCAGGTACTTGTCTATCCTCTTTTTCTGTATTGTATGATAACGATATTTGGGCAATAATGATTGAAAAAAAAAGTTTGCATCAATTGAAAATAATATAGTTATTTATAAATACAAACACTAAACTACTGTTAACTTTATAGTACAATTCAAATTGCCTGTAAGATACTGTTGTCTACTGCTTAAATTAAAACTTTATTGTCAAAAGTTGGCGCATGCTCTTTATTGGGAGGGGAAACATTTGGCCCTTAAAATGCTGAAGGCAGATTGACTCAGTGCCTCTCTGACCCTCTGTTTCTTGTTGATGATAATATTCCATCATCATAGATGGACTCTTAAGAGTACCCCACAGGACGTGACATGAATCCATCTGAAATATGCATATGTTCATTCTCCACTATGGGGGTAATGTGACTGCTCTGTCACACCCTTTATAAATAACATTGCAATTTAATTTCTCCCCCATACATCAGTCATTTCATTCTGTGAGTGGAAATACATAAGTGCAGTGTCAAAAGGAGGAAATAAGCATTCAATGGATACAATATATGTTTACGTATTCTTTTTTTTTCCAAAGAATGGACTTTCTTGTGGATGGATGGATGTTATTTTTACATGTGAACCAAATGCCTTTAAATTCACCACTGATGATGCCATGCAAGTCACTGACGGTGCTGTAGCATATTCGCAGACTTGAATTCATACCATTTTTAAATTTGAATACTAGTCGAATATGGTTTGCAACCTAATGCATGCTCTTTGTATGCAGATTTAGCAAACTATAGCGAAATTTTTATAAATTTTAATCTAAAAGGAACAACATCCCTTGACCAAAAATAAGGCTAAATATGGCCGTGTAAATAAATTCCAAATACCTTGAATTAGGAGATCAGCTTGATTTAATTATCATCAATAATAATGAAGTCGCACTGCTCGTCAAAGCAAAGTGATGAATCCAAGCTATTGAAGATTGAAGTTGAGACAAAATATTGACCTTTAAATGCCAGCGTTTAAAAGGTAAACAGAGTCAAAATGCTTCTACCAATAAATCGGCCTCGAGAGACCACAGGGGATGTGTAGCAGGCAGAATAATACATGTGGGGAGGGGGTAATGAATTGGAAGGGATGTAGAAAATGTGAAGCTCTGAGCACGGCCTTTTGAAATGTACTGGGAGTTCTCATAAAATCCCCTCTCAAATGGCCAATGAAGCATCTTCATCCACCAGAGATGAGATTCCCCCAGCTGATTATGATGTTAGCGTGAACGAAAATAGATATTTACGCCATTTACTTGCATATGGCATAATAGCTTAATATTACAACCATCATCTGTTTCATCATGGCAGCTCATTTTCCGTTATTTAGCAATAAAGGTTGACAGCTGCACTCGACTGATTTGCCTATCGTTACTATTGTAAAGGCAAATATTTGGATGCAGCTGTTGTATTGGACCTTGTTAAATTCTGCATGCACGCATAATAAAGTGCAAAGTATAAGGAGTACGGTATTGTGCCATTTTTTGTACTGATGCTAAAATCCAATTTTCACTGAATTGAAATTGTACTGAAACAAAGCTTTTTAGCATTGGTAATACATTTCTATATTCCTTGATAAGGATTTCACATACAGAATAAAGAGGTTGATTACACAGGGAAATCATATATATAATATCATATAATATAATAATTATGTATATATATATATATATTACCAGAAATATATTAATATATTTGTCATTTAGACAAAGACAAGAAGCACAATGCTAAATGGTTTCTGTCTTAGTTAACTGATGAAAAATGACTTAATGCAATTTTATGTATTGTATTTTTATGCTATAATGACATTTTTCATTTTCCTTTAAGTAATCCTATGACTACTTTCATTGTGACAAGCATGCATTTTGCTGTTCACAGCAAAACAGCATGTCAACTATTTCTTTATAATGGTCATATTTGGCACTATGTATGTGTTTCCATGACAGTATACAATCCAAAAGTAATTTTGGGAGTATAACTCTGTTTATTTATTGTTTTTTTTCGATCAAAGGTGTTGAAAAATAGATGGAATTGGGGACAGTGCAATGTGTTGTATTCAATTCAATATGGGCTTTCATGTGATAAATTGAATGTTATTCATATATGACTGCACACTGTTTTTTGGTGGTTCTGGAGAGAAGTTGCTTCTTGCTACCCAGGGACCCTTTTCCTTTTAACTGAGAAACAGTTGAGGGGTGGCTTAGGCGGGGAGAAAGGGGGGCCCAGGGTAGGCGGGTTGGGGAATCTCTACAGACCTTGATACAATTACTGTGCCTTCCCCTCTCCTTCCGCACCACTTCTGGCCCTGCTCTCACAGTGCCGCTGGGAATAGCAAGGCCCAGCTATCGGGCAGAAGATTCGGTCAGTCAGGCATCAAATGCAAGGCCCTCTTCTCACACTCTGTGCCGGGGGTGGGCACACCAGGGGACCTGCATTGTCCATTTTCACACACGTCTCTCAGTGGGGCTGTAGGAATCCTTGGCCTTCGGAAAGGAAAAGTGGGTAGAAGAGAGGCAAGGCATGGAGGGAGAGCAGTGAGGTAAAAAGGGAGGAATGATGGAGCCAGGGTGAGAAAACTTGAGAAGAAAAAGAGAAAAACTGGGCTTGAGGAAAATAAAAACATCATGACGGAATTGGACATGACACTTTTTTATTTCTTTTTTTTTTCCACCAAGGAGATTACATTTCCATCCGCATCAATTGTTAACGATAATTTTAAATGACGGTTATTTATTCTTCCAATAATGTTGATATTACATTTCAATGCCATTTCACTTGTTGAAAAGAGGCAAAGATTTATTTTTTACATCTGTTGGATTATTTTTATTTATTTTTTTACATTTGTTGGAAGCTTCTGTTTTGCATGATGTGATGCAGGATGTGACATCACTCTCTACAAAGTTTACAGAAATAATTTTGTACAATGACACTGTTCCTGTGTACCGGGTATGTCCTATAATTTAATGTTTTTTTGGGGGGAAATAACTGCACTTTGAAAAAGTCATTATAACAACAGATCGTTCTAGAAGACATTTTTCACAATTATAAAACAGTTCCCAATTTATTTTAACAGGTTTGTGATGCGATTTCTTAAAAATTAGGCCAAAATTACAGCACACTTTACATCCTCTGTTTTAGGTTTTGCTTTTATTTAATTTTTTTGTTGCTTAAATTGCCTGTTTTGAGGGGACACTCTTTTTCCGTGTAAATTACCACTACCGAACCTGCCCTCTTTACTGCACACCAGTACAGAGTATAATTGCCATTACTATGACTAGGGTCGGAGCTAAAGGGTGGTTACTTGTTGAGCTGCAAGTCTAAAATTGTGAGTGTTAACAATTATTGTATTCACGTTTGTTCAATTTCACGCTTGTTGAGAAGGCAGGTACTATTTGTACACAAGCCATTAAAGGTACAGTGAGCAATATTTAGTGCCATCTAATGGTAACCTAATAGAATGCATTTTTTGTTGTTGTAATTTTTTTAAAGAGCTCAGTATTGTTCATTCGGTAATGTCATCATCATTGCTCTTTTTTTTTTTTTTTTTGTATGTGGGTGAGTATGTGTATGTGCGTGTGTGCGTGCGTGCGTGTGTATTTCCGTTAGTTCACCAAAAACCTATTAAGAAAATCCCATACCGTTCACCTAAACCGAACACCGCCGTCAGGAGACCCGAGGAAGGACCAAAGAAAACAAAGGAAAGGGAAATCCAGCACCGACCAGACACCATCCACCGGGCCACCAACCAGAGTTCTTCACCAACCCCAGAATGCAATTATTTTGAAGCACATGCACTACGGTGCCTCAGAGAGACCACACTTCCCAAGGTTACCGCCAATTATTAGCAATTATTATTTGGAATATGTGAGCGAGTGAGCATGAGCTAGCATGAGCTAGCAAGAGCGACTAGTGCGAAAAGCTCAACCCAGGTCAACCCATTGGGTCCAACACGAGCTGCAAGCACCCCCAGAGGCTAACTACGTTTGCGAAGTTCTTCTTCTTCTTAAGGTATCCATAGCAGAAAAAATTATTAGCAATTACTAGACCTATGATTATATGAAATAAAGCATGTTGATGTGGGTTTTTAAATGAATGAATTATTAGTTTACCACTAGATGTTGCTAAATAATAATACCCGCTCATTACAGTCTCATTAAAGCTGTCCAGGATGTCATCAGTTGAGGTTGCCATTTGTGCCTACATCATCTATCCCACCACTGTCCTCACATGTCTTTGAAAGAAGGAAAGATTTACTCAAGAGTTCACATTAGTGGTTGTATGACAGTAACGGTCAGAGTGGCAGCATGGGCATCTATTTCGATGCCTGGTGTCAGGACAATGTGCTTGAATCTTGACAGATGTTCCACAAACATCTTTAACTTTGTACTTCATCCTACAACAGTATGCCTAAATAAAATGTAATTGTTTTCAAGCTTAAACCCATTTGACATCTAATCATGCTTATTTGTTACAATAAACAAAATGTTTAACCCGAAATATGTCATTTCTATTTGTAGTCCGTTATGCCCCCTTTTTTGTGTTCAAACTACATTTGGTCGAATCAGCTAAATGTAAGGACAATAGTCAAATACACAAGAAATAAATCCAGATTCAGTATAGCACAGGCTCACATTGAATAAACACTCTAAAATCTCTGTGACAAATTAAAACCTCAGCTGAGTTCACTGGGGCGACACAGGTTGAGTGATATGTGAGTTGAAGAATAATCCATGAGGCAGAACGATTCAATATAACATTTAATTGATCATATTTGCTGGTTTGTTTTGGCAGGGCTTTGATATTAAGAATGTACCTTTTATCATTTTTTGCCAAAACACAGGTTGATGACACTGTGTAATGAAATACCTTTATGATTGGAGAATAAATGTGACACTTTACATTAAATGTTTTAATGCTGCTGTGTAAATTTGAGATAAGGTCCTGTTTCATGTAACGCAGATAAAATGTGACTTCATATGGTTCACTATTACATAATACATGTCACTATAATTACAGTTCTCACTGCACATAAATTCTTGTTGAAAAAGAAGCACTTTTGTAGACCATAACTTCAGGAAGTCACATGCAGGAATTTGACACTAGAGGCTGCATTTTTGTGATCGCCGCAAATCCAGCACGGCACACGGCATAAATCTGCGTGGATGGGTGTTAGATCGAGTGTTAGTAATTTCACACATTTAAAAAATTGGTGGCTTGCATTGCTATTTTGACACGCAGGTGTCACTTTAAACCAAATGAATGCCATCAAATTGACATTTCGCTTGCATGAAAATCAGAATACGGCAACATTTCCTCATATGGCGTCTACAAAAATAGAGCCCTATATGTTGATTTCAGCTTGAACTCACGTTCATTTTATTCTTCATTGTTTACTTACCTAAAGTAATGGGATTATACATCAGTGTGGATGCTAAATGATATCCCTCTTATTCACTGTCTCGATAAGTTGCTCGTGTATTTTAGAAAAATTGACTCTGTGTCATTCAAAGTTGATAAATCTCTCTTACTAACATGCAGAGAGAAAACACTTCTTGAAGGTTGGTTGTGTATGAATATTATTACTGTTGTGCGGTATGTGTGAAAAAGGGAGATAGACTTCTAAGGCATCTTTATTGCGGTGTTAAAGCCAAGATAATGCCTCCGAATAATGCATGATAAGGCAAACAGAGGCACTCCTTTCAAAATATTTTAATGTGATCATTGGAGTGGAAAATAAAGGAATGTGAATGGGTGAAATGTCTTCCTCTTCACCATACTCCTTAACAATGCCTCTTTTATCTCTTTTCATTTTTACGTGCCCGTACCACTGGGGTACAATGTTATGTTTGTGGGTGTCTTATTACAGCCACTGATGACATTTCTTTTCGTATGTTACCTGTGGATATTGTATAATGGATCATTTTTAATGCCATCAATTATTTATTGGCACCAATGTTGGTTCATGTGTACTTGTGTGGCATCTGAGACCCAGGCTGATCTCCTGATGCTGAGTTCATCACACCTTACCGTTTTAACCCTGAGTTTCCGTTTGCAGAAAGCTCTACGAGCTTGCTGATAAAAGCCTCAGATCAGAGCCAAATATGCACTTCAAGTTCTTTAATGCCACTCCCAGTCAAATTTACTGTCAAACTAAACAAAAAACAAAGATAACTAACACTAACCCTAAGCTTTCATTCTAACCCTAACACTTAATTATGTTGTTTGTTGTAGCTACAATATGTAGCTCTCCCTCGCTAGTCAGTTTAGCTTAAATAACACCATTTACATGCTAATTTGATACTTATTTTTTTTAAATCATATTATTATTATTATTATTATTATTATCATCATCTAATTGTAATTAATATTTTTTTCCCCTTTCATTTTATGAACACACGTGATTAAGTAACACATTTAGACAGATCATATAACAATACTCACAGGCATGTATTCTTTATCTTCTATGACAAATGGCAAAAAAAAATCAGCATCTTACAGTACTAGTAAAAGATTAAATTTCACATTCATTTGTGACTGCATGACTTTATTATACTGTACTGCACCACACATTAAATTGGATTACAGTACACCATTATAAAGTACAATTACAGATTTTTTTTTTTTTTTTGAGTGGCTGGAGCAGATGATTTCTATTTCCATTCATTTCAATGGGCAAAGATGATTTGAGGAGTGTTTTGCATTACGAGCATGGTCAAGAAAAAAATATATATTTCTCAAGGTACCAGTGTTTTTCTTGAATCCTGTTTACTTTTTTTAATTGTATTTAATTTTTTTATACATATATTTTCAGGTCATTGCCTTTATATGATTCTGTTTACATATCATTTGTGACTGCATGGCTTTATTATACTGTACTGGCCTTCAAGTGGCCAAGGCAAGCACCACACATTAAATTGGATTACAGTACACCATTATAAAGTACAATTACAGATATATATATTTTTTTGAGTGGCTGGAGCAGATTATTGCTATTTCCATTCATTTCAATGGGCTAAAATGATTTGAGGAGTGTTTTGCATTACGAGCATGGTCAAGAAAACCCCCCACTAATTTCTCAAGGTACCAGTGTATTTCTTGTATCCTGTTTACTTTTTTTGTTTGTTTAGTATACATATATTTTCAGGTCATTGCCTCTATATGATTGTGTTTACATATCATTGGGTCCCTTGAGTGATGCTATAATAATAATAATAATAATAATAATAATAATAATAATACTTTATTGTTATCAATGTGCACAGTGTTTTTCTACTTGTAGTATGTGTGGGTTATATGCTGCATTCATATTTGAATCCAGTAAGTGAAAGGCATACTATTGTAGGGGTTACTGACTTTTTTGAAACTGAGAAAAATTCTTGGATTTATTTATTTGTATTTAAACTTTATTTATCCAGGTACTGTATGCCAATTGATAATTGATTCTCATTTGCAGTGCTGACCTGGCAGCAGACAACCGAGCCCAAAAAAAATAAAACAATTACATACTGGAGAGTGTGATATAGTTAAATAGTTAATACATGAATGCATTTCTTTTATCATACTTTTCTATTAACATATTTATTTTGCAGTGAAAAGCCTTGCAACATTTCTACAGTGAGAAAACTCACAAGTTGAGCTTTAGGCATAATTGGCTGCAAATGATGTTTGGTTGGAAAAAATATTTATAAAATCGTATTATCTAAATACTTTGAGACCCAACTATATATTTTTTGCAACAACATATTTAGTGAAAATGTATGTTGTGCTGTCTTAGCAATTTCCTATGCTGATGCACAATAAAGATGGATTGAAAACATATATAGTGTATTAGATAAAATAAAACAGAAACAAACTGTATTTGTTTCAATTTTACAGGAGCAGCCTAAATTGCAACGTCAAAAAAAAAAAAGATTCTTCAGACATGTTTCTCTTGAAGGTATGGCATCAATAGTGTAAGATCAGATTGCATACTGTGTTTGAATTATATTTGTTGACTGACTTTTTGTATTACTTCCTATAAGTAAATGCAATAAAGTCCACTATCAAATGCAAACTACTTTGTTTATTTACAACAAATGCATAACACAACAAAGACAATAGAAAAAAAAAGAGAGCAACTCAGATTGCAGAGATAAAGAAGTTGAAGCAACCTTTAAACCCTGAGAATCTTGCAGACATGCTTGGTTGAAAAACCATGTCATGTCCAAACCTGCCAAAGTCACTCTCACATTACCTCCCTGTTTTTTATGCACAACTGCAAAAGTGGGAGGCACAAAAAGCAACTACATGTTAAATAGGTATTAAATTTGTATAGTTTTAATACCTTCAGGTAGAGGAAAATATTCAAATGCACCCATTCCCTCTTGTTCAGGTTTAGAGTGATTGAAGGAACTTGTGATTGAGTTTCCACACACTGCTCCCATCTGCACATGCCAGCCCTTATCCGCCTTGATATTAACATGCCTCTTTCATTAGAAAACCAAGCCATTTTCTGGTTTATGGGTAAAATAAGATGCAGAATGAGACAATAAAGTGCATTTGTGTTTCAGTGGATGCATTATGAATAAGTAATTGTAAGTGCCTGCCTGGGCTATGTCGTTCTCAGGAAGATAATCACTGCCTATAACACATTCTCGAGCCCGTAACACGTCTCTGCCCGATGTACTAACTCTATTATGCAGGTGAATATTGAAAAGGGGATCATGACTTTATAATATCCGTGCGCATCAGCAAGTAGAACGAATGGGAAGAAAGTGGAAAAGGATGGAAATCGGGTCACAATTGCTCTGTCTTCATTATTATTACTTTTTTTGTGAATTCATGAGGTAAAATTATATAAGCGACCCAAGTTGCAACTCTTTTTATTTATTTATTTATTTATTTGTAATTGTAAATTTGTAAATGTAGTTATAACTCTTTCTATTTATTTATTTATTATAATAGTCTCATATTAAATAGGGGATCTTATCAATCAGGATTTGTAATAAATTGCTTAGTTGCCCTGAAATAATAATTCCTTCTCTGAGCAAGAAATATTGACATTTTTAGAATGCTTGGTTGGATGACGGCAAGACGCCTCTTCATGAAAAAGTGTTTTTTCTTTATTCAATCCCCATTATTCTCTACCAGTGCAGAGACTATTCTTCCTGGGGTCCACCTAGGCTCTGACCTCAACCCCATTAGTGACCTCTGGCTTCTGAAATGCCCCTCTGCATGGAAGGCCCAAAAAATCCCAGAGACACTCAAATCTACAAAAAAATATTGCCTTATGTTTATTGATTGAACTCCTGTAAGAGTTATGACTACTGTTATGCCTGAGTTTTGTGTTGGGTCATATGTGACAGGTTGGGTCAGGGGGTCATTGGGTTGTTATGATGTTGTCAGTTGCTATGCAGTTGCTATGTCCCCTGTGATGATATTGGTCGTTTCTATGCTGTTACTATATCCCTCCCGTATGATGATGATGTATTTGTCACTCTTATTTCATAGTTGCTAAGCAATTGCTATGTCTGTTGTGATATTTGTAGTTGCTATGCAGTTACTGTGTCTCTTATTATGATGATGTATTTGTCACTTATTTTGTCTAGTCACTTTTATTTTGTAGTTGCTATGCAGTTGCTATGTTCTTATAATTTATGCTTAGGTCCTGTATTTAGGTTCTATATTTGTGACTCTTTTTGTCATATATGCCTTTATTCTGTCATGTAAACTTGTGCATTGTCCTAGCGAGTTCCTGAATTACACTTTTGTCAGTATGTCGATGTTCCTTAGCCGAGGTTTCTCTCGGAACTTAAAGGTTTCCTATTCCTATCTTCCATCCAAGCTGTTTTTCCATGTGTTTGAGGTTACATGTATTCAACCTTGCTCTCTCAATTGAAGTTTCTCAGTCAAGGTTTCCCCATCAAGTGTTTTCTTCATGAGGAAGGGGGGGATAACAAGGCTTCTGTTCCTTTAAAAGTCGGGGGGCACAGCATGAACCTCGGGGAAAAAAGCTGGAAAATAATAACTTGACATCTTTACAACAATAATTGTAAGTACATTCTGTTTGGATTTGAACATCAATATTCCTATTTGTAAATGGAACATAGAAACAACATGTACAACTTTTATGTACACGTTTCTCTCAAATTTCAAATGCAAAGGGTATTCAATAACTGGTGGTTGTGAACAGATGCAGTTGGTTTGGCTGCAGTGATGCTGGTGGTCGCAGGTGTCAAGGGACTCTGGGTTGGTCATGACAGAGAGAGCGACCACCTGGCCCCCAGAGTGTATGTGCGCATCACACCGCGATCAGTGTCACTCCAATGTCCAACATGATGGTTCGGAGTATGCGACATGTGCACACGTACACACAGGATTGGACACATTCAGGCAGAAAGATGATTGGCAAGTCCTTTTTGTCGGGCCAGCCACACTGTTTTCAGTTTTTATCAAGAAGATCATTGCAGGCAAAACGAAGGTGGATATTTCTCAGATAAAGAGTAAAATCGCTTTATTGACATAACTTCATGACACATATACTATGTTACATATGTATGAATGATATGGTTTTCAAGATGTTGCAACGCACAACAGCTGCAGTACATTTCAAAATTATCTTGATTGGGGGGGGGGGGGGGATTAAAACTATAAGAGTCTGGCTGAGAAATTTGTCCTGAAGGTAAAATAACTTTCACTAGCTGCAACCTGCTTAAATATCCTGCGAATTAATTGAGAACTCACATTGAACCGTGTGAGAATGCAAAAGTTGTATTGATGCATGTTTTTATTTCGGCTTCCACTTTTCTGCAATTTTCTTCTCGTCTTTCTGATCAAATCAATCAGTGCTACCCAGTTTACGTACTTACCGTACACGTTGCATTTTTCACCTGTTCTCCAAGGTCCAAATTAGATTTTTTGGTTTTGAAAGTTATTAGCGCTTGCCAGAGTTACCTACAAAAAGTAATTTAGTTACTTTCCTGATTACTTATTTAATTACTTACTGGTTACAAAGCTAAAACTTTGCATTAGCTGGCAAACTCAAAGGAGTTGAGGAATAAACTGCTTTCAGTTTATTTTTGGAGAAACGTCTAAGCATTTCAGAACCTGAATTGTGTGTGTTTGGGCACATTTCATGTAGGATGATTTCATCAAACATGGTAAAAAATCACTTCTGCATTTTATGCGACAGTCATACATCAACACACATTGGTCACATTGGTCTGGGCAGACATGAGGTCACGTGGTGTCACTTTAGAGGTGTATTTAAAAAAAAAAGAATCATAGCACAACTGAGAACCAGCCAGGGACCATGACTTTGTGTTGATTAGTCCGCCTCAGAGAGGTTTCTTGGTGGCCGCGAGGCCGCGCAGCATCACCATTAAAGCAGGAATAGAAAAAAAGAAAAGAAAAATCCTCCAGAGAGACCCAGGTCCATTGCGCTGCTGTGGCTGCCTCAGAGTGCCCCCCTGACTTTCATCAGAGCCAACACAATGAACAGACATGTGGTCACAAGACACAACATATCAGGATTAAACCAATCAAAGGAAATATGTTTTCCATATCAAACTAAGGAGAATAGAGACCCAATCAGAACAAAGTTTTCTTTTTTCATGTTGATTTATTTGAATATTAGTGAGAAATAACTAAGAAATATTAGTGCCTGGAATCTGGGCCATCAACAGTCATCAAAATTGTCGTTAACATCAACAACCGAGTCCCGAATAAACTCAAATGTTTACTCACTGCTTACTGTTTGCTTATTGTGCTTTTCCCGTTTCATAGTCCAACATACGAATAATCCAATTTGTTTAAAATATTAAGTGGTAAATGGAGTGCAGTTTTACAGCGTTTTATCCTCAAACGTTTATTACTAAGTCATATTCACTTATATCATTGTGTAACTTATCTCATGATGAGTTGTCGAAGCCTATACCTAACACCATAGATACGGTTTGACCAACCCCATGGAAATAACTTAAGCCCCCCCCCCCCCAAAAGGAAATAACTTAAGTAACTACATATATTATTTTGCCCCATTTTAAATCCATCTACATCGTGCGTCGCTCGAGCAGCAAACACACATTGTTTCCCTCGCGTCCGCTTCCGCACCCCTGCATACATGCGGCTGTGATTGGAGCATGCAATCACATGACTGAGTAAACTGAGTGTGCATTGTGTCAAAGATAATACAGAACGGGTTGGTCTGGTACCGACGTTACAATATGCATTGACACATTATGACTCAAAGGGGAAAATTATGAATCCGTGTTCATTTACAACAGCCAATCCGCTCCTTAATTTAAGTCCCGACCGATTCGTGCAAAGCCCTAAAATATATATTAGGAGTGTATCTCTTAAAGATAATGATATGACAACTACAAAGAATGATTTGATTCACTTCGATTCTTCTTCTTGTTATTTTACTCAAATAAAATGAACTTGTCAGTGCTGTAAATGTGGCATGTCCATCAAAGATATATATTTCCAATAAATAACGATTCAGTCCTTGTCTTAATATATTTGGAAATGAACGATTCGATTTGGTTCAGTTTGATGCACTTGCATCTTCTCAATCAAAACCTATTTTCCATTCAAAACGTTTTTTTGTTACACCCTCTACTGTATTTTTATTTCTATCTA